>NC_136108.1:4787798-5482798 GCF_965212315.1 Lampetra planeri | reverse complement strand
AATATAAATGTCATTTTCTTTTATTACGTTTGCACTCTTTTTTTATCCCCCCCCCCCCCCTTACACATTCCCCCCCCAACCTCCTCCCCCCCCCCCCTCAAGCAGTTTATTTTCTCACAGTCGGCCCTGGGACATAATCAGGAAGGGGAAAATAAAAATTCTGTTTTTTTTATTTCACCGATTCTCACCACCAGCAACAGCTGTGGGAACATTTTCATTTGCCGCTCAACGGGGCTGAACGGCGCTGAGCGGAGGCAGAAATGAGATTGGGTCGGCAGCAGCAGCAGCGGCAGCCTTTGGGGAGAGCACGGTGGCCTCCTACGGCGGGGTCAAGAGGTCACGCAAAAGGGGGCCCTCTTCCCGTCGGCACGCTGCCCTCTCGGCGGCTCCCCCCCCCCCACCACCACCCCGCCGCGCTCCTCCCGGTGTATGCATCGCTCGGCTAACAACGTAACGCTCCCTCGCTCGCCTCATTTGCATGAAGATAAATTACGCCCCGCCCGGTTCGTCCCGGGCGCATGCAAGGAATGCCTCTCGTTTTTGTTGCGTCCTCTGTCCGCGATAAGTTATGCGCGCGCCGGGGTGATTTTTGTCTGCGCCGCGCGCCGCCGTTCATCATATTTGCATGCGGAGCGGATCGCCGCCGCCGCACCGCTGTGCGTGCGGTATTAATGCCCGCGATGGATGTCGCCCCGCGTCTGCGCGTTTCGGCGAACGTCCGCGCGTTAACCACGGCGGCGGCGGCGGCGGTGGCGGAGGAGGAGGAGGAGGAGGCTTATTTAATTCAACGTGAATATGTCAGCCAACTTTTGGGCGCAGCAGTTCACGTTCCCCGTTGTAACTTTTCCAAACAAACGCGAACGGTCGTCCGGTCAACAATTGCAAAGCGGCCCGGCGTTCGTGCCGTTTAGTTGTTGTCTCTGACATTTCATTAAATTTTCGAGAGGAAAAAAAAAACACAACGACGATGACAACAACAACAACAAACAGAAGCAGAAGCAGCAGCAGCAGGCAGTGCGGCGATAATAAAGAGACGGGCTTGGGGAGATTACGCTGTTGCTGCTGTTGCATTCTCCGCGTGCCCGTTCCTCTCGACGCCCGTCACATTGGGCGCGAATCTCAATTCCCTCCTCAACGGAGAGGGGGGCAGCTCAAGCTACCCCCCCCCCCCTCCTCCACGTGGTGCTGATAGTCGGCGCGCGCCACTCGCAACGTGCCGCAGGTGCGGTTGAGCCGGAGTGTTTGATAAACCGAGATAAATATTCTAGATTTGAAGCTTTCGTGACTGCAAGGATTCATATTCTTAGGTTGTTTTCGGTAAATTCACGTAGGTAAAAAATTCAAATTCAAATTAATAAAAGTAAAATTAAAATAAAAATCACGACGTTTCGGAGGCAACACAAGCTCGACAGCTGTGACGGTTCCACCTGAAGACGGAAGCTTGTGTTGCCTCCGAAACGTCGTGATTTTTATTTTTATTTTACTTTTATTAATTTAAACTTTTTTACCTACGTGACTTTACCGAAAAAACCTAAGAATACGAGAAAAATATTTATATTAAGCTCGTTATGTCTTGAGATGTGGCGGGGGGGAGGAGGGGGGTGTTGTTCTTTTTCTTAGTTTTAACAAAAAAGTGCGTGTCTGCAATCTCTGTGCATACTCCTTCTCCAACCTCCGTGTGAAACCACGAAGTGCACGATTTACCAGAATGCAAATGCATTTTTTGTTTGTTCTCAAATGCGTTCGAGTCGCGCGTATTTCCCCCCCCCCCCCACTCTTCTCTTCCATTTGTTCTGCCTCTCGCCCCGGCTGGGGGCCCATTGGCACGATGCTTGTGGAGGCAAAAATCTAATTATGCAAATGGAATATATTTTTTGGACCCCTGCAGCATCGGCACGGCAGCGAGTTTTCTCGCGCTCGCTCTCTCTCTCTTTCTCTCTCCGTTCTCCGCCCGCGAATCTCCTGCTCTCGTCGCCCCTTTATTATCGTGGCTTTATTTAATCCTCATATCCCAGCAATATCTGTCACTCGATAACCTTTTTATTAGGATCGCTTAATCTCTTTTCTCTAATGGGCGATATTTAAATTTTGAAAAACATACAGTGAGATGCCCCCTACCCCCCCCCCCATCTCGCCACACACCCCCCACCACCCCCCCAGTTGTAACTCTGTGCGCGACTTTATCAATCCTTGCCACCGATTGTGGATTTGTAAACGGTGAAGTGAAGTGGCTCGCAGGGTTGGGGATGCCGTAAGAGAGAATTCAGCCGAAGCGGCTCTTCCTTGAGACAGACAGCTGGATGGAAGATAAAATATATTTGAATCTCGGCGAGAATAAAACAATTTTCTGCGTGGTATTTATTTGCTAGGTACCAGCGGCAGCAGTTGAATGCATTTGCGCACGTAAATACATTGTGCATCTGCGGCGTCTTCGACGTAATAATTGTGTGTCCATGGTCCATACGCATCGTATCACAAAGACAAAGATCCCCCCCTGTGTAGCCTGTAACAGACTTGGGGCAAGTGCTGTTAGCGACCACCTACGAAGGTGGCCAACACCACGCCCGGCCGCCTTTGTCTCCTCAGTGGCGATGTTTACACATCGCGCCATTTGAGGCTGAGTCGACCTATGAGAGGCCCAGGACCGGTTTAAATAATCGTCACTGGTGTTGGCCGTGAGAGGGAGTCGAACCCGGGTCGCCAGGTTCGTAGCGCAGCGCGCTACCGCTCTCCACTTTCATCACACACACAAAAACACGTGTGCGTGCAGTGTCGGTGCCATTTAAATGCCAAATTGTTTACCCAGGGAACTCGAGACGTCATCGGGAGGGTGCTGCAATTAGGAGGTTTAGTCAATGACCCTTCATGAGAGTGTTTTGGGGGGGGAGAGGTTGGGGGGGTGCGCACTCGCCACTACCATCACGTGGTCACCTTGCAGCCCAACGCCTACCCACAATACCCTAGGGCAAACCCTGGTGGTGGTCACCCATCCACGTACTAAACAAAGGCTCTTGACCCCCCTCTGCTCAGCTTCCGAGGCGTGGCGAGATCGCACGCGTCGATGGGTGATTGTATCGTCGTCAGCCGTGCAGTGTCCGTCTTGCGGGCTATTTCTCTCGGAGGAAAATAAAAAAATGTATTGCTCACACAGACTCGGCTGCCGTGCCTGGTAGTCACGCTGGCGATGCCTGCAATTGTAACAACAACTTAGAACTGAGAGCAGTCCTTCAAGACGCGGTTGTGTTCTCGCGCACAGTCCAAATACGTTATGCCAACACGGACAGAGCGTGCAGAACCCATTTTTTTTTGGTCATCTGCCTCGGGGCTTATCTGAATGCGATCCCCGCGTGCATTTCTCCATTTGTGTCACGTGCATCACACCGCGGGTTTGATTAACCTGCCGCTTCCTTCTTCGATGTTGTCTGTTCTTCAAACTCCCGCCGTCTCTTATCACGCTGCTGCAGAAGGCTGGACTCATTAATATTCCCCGGAGAACACTTGCAAGCCTTGACAAGGCGTCCCATGCATTTCCTCTCCGTCTCTCTCTCGCTCGCTCGCTCCTCTACCCACGTACTCTCTCTCTCTCTCTCTATTCAGGTTGGTGGGTGGGTTGGTTGGTGGGTGGGTGGGTGGGTTGGTGGGTGGGTGGGAATCTTTATTTTTGTTTGTAGGGCACTACGCTACAAACACAGCAGCCCGAGTTTGAGTCCTACTCACGGCCAACATTGGTGACATTCTGAACCGGTCCTGCGCCTCACCTAGGTCGACTCAGCCTTAAACGAGTACCTGGTGCTCTAGCTACTCGTCACCTACCTACTCCATGCTACCAGCAACCGGGGACTTATTAAATGAGTAATTAAGCCCTAATTCTGCCACTCAAATATTGCTCCGTAGTTGGGCCATTGTCCGTCTCTCCCGTCGCCCCCATCCTTGTTCTGCCCCCCAACCTGCTTCCATTCTCTCTGCTCCCTCCCTGTCATTGTGAGCCTCGATAACCTTGGGCTGACCTTCGCTGGGGACAGATGCCCCCCCCCCCCGCCGCCTGCCCGGGCGGCGATCCCGTCTGTGTCTACGCGGCCACGCGGCCACAGTTCAAATCCCGGGCAACGTGCGCTCACCCCCCCCCCACCACCACGACCCGGCTCAACCCCCTCCCTCCACCCCCACCCCCCATACCGCCCCCTCCCCCCAGCCGCCTCCTAGCAGCCAAACAAACAGCGTCACCCGACTCATCTGCGGTGAATGCAGCGCCCCCTGCCACGGCAAATGAGGCAGCGCTGCGCTGATGCATGCGCGCGCTTACGCCGGGAGTGGCGGGGGGGGTGTGTGCCCAGGGCAAAGCCAAGTTAGGAGGAGGTGACGCATCGGCCACAGCAGCCGCAGCAACAACAGCAGCGGGCCGACATCGCAATGTCACGGCCTCTCTCTGCTCCGGGCTGCTCGGCCTTTAGGCGCTCCATTAGCGGTGAATGCGAGCGGGGCGGCTGCCGTGAGCGTGAACGTACGCGGAGAGCGATAGCCATCTCTCTCCTCTCCAGCCAGGCGATATAAGAAGCGCACTCCCCCACAAGCCCCCCCCCCCCCCGCCGGCTACTGCTAGAGAGCACACGCATTAGCCGGAGCTTAACAACAAACTTAACAAGGCGTGCCGCCGCCCAGTTGTGGCAACAGTGTTTGTGGCAGGACCATTTGTAAGAAGAGTGGGGTTGGTGGTGGTGGTGGGGGGGGGAGGAGGATTTGAACACCAATCCACTTGTTGTTGCTGGGTGGGTGGGGGGGATGTCAAATAAAGGCAAAGTTCAACAAACAAGGTGATCAGCTTTATGCCATTAGGCCGACCCCCCCCCCCCCTTTCTTTATTGAGGAAGCCATTACAAGGATCGATCGCCTAAGATAATGAAACGAGAATGTTCGGCGCAGCGGGGGGGGGGGGGGTCACAGAGCCTGAGACGTTACGAGGTTGTATCCGGTACAGTTTGTCAACATTTCCATTAGCGTCAAGTTCATTCAGGAGGTGGCCGACAACAAAAAGGTGTGGCCGTTTACAGATTTCCCGGCGAAGCGAAACAAAAGCCCCCCCTTCCACCCCCCCCCTCCCCTAGGAAGTCGTGAGGTTTCTATGTCGATATACGATCCACAAACATCGCCGATGAACCGCGCCGAGGAGTCGAGCCGATTTTGTTTTGTGTTTTCGTTTTGAAAGCTTCCGTTGTTTGGCTTTGGTTGAGAAGGGAGCGACGGACAGCGAGACGGGTGTGCAAACATGTGAACTTGACCACTGTGATAACACCTGGGCGAATTCCTCCTCCCCATCATCATCATCATCCTCCATCATCATCATCATCCAATGGGCAGCCTCTCACGGCAGAGTGACCCCGACTAAAGCACGCGCTGCTGATGGAGGCCAACATTGCTCCAGATCCATTAAAGAGGCTTCGTGTTTCCGATCAGTGAGCGCAGCTCACGACCAGGCCGGACAAATGACACCGCGGCTTTGGCGCCGGCGAGAGAGACCCATCATTGGAAGGGATCAGTAGATGTGAGTGTGGCAAACGAGTTGACGTTGCTACGTGAAAGGATGTGGGGTCGTTATCCCCGCATCAGTGTTGATTTAACCACGTATATTGGCCTCTTCACACGTGCACAATTTCTCAATGAGGAACATGCCTTAGTCGTTTACCAGATAACGCTAAATTGTATCGGTTGCCTACCAGCCCAGACTCTGCAACAATAAAAAGCCGGGCGTGAGTGCTCAACTTTACCATCAAGGTTCAGGATAGAATGGTTAGCACGACTGCCCCTAATCCAGTCGCGGAGTATGTCTGCCATTGGGCCCTGGTACAATGGAGAGGGGGGCGAGGGGGCCTGTCAAATTGTCACCCCCCCCCCCATCTCCCCTTAGCAGTGTGGCACCTGGTGGGGTTACACCGCCCGCACACTCAATAGCTAAGCTACTGGCACATTCGCAGCAATTGCATCTCACCCTGACACCCAAGAGTGTCTAACCGCATCCTTTTTTTCTCTTGGTTCTTTCGGTAAAGTCACGTAGAAGGGAAATAATAAAATAATAAAAATAAAACATAATAAAATAATTCTCACGACGTTTCGGCCACAACGCAAGCAGCCGTCCTCACGTTGTGGCCGAAACGTCGTGAGAATTATTTTATTATGTTTTATTTTTATTATTTTATTATTTCCCTTCTACGTGACTTTACCGAAAGAACCAAGAAGATGAATCCATGCAGTCACGAAAGCTTTAAATCGAAACGCATCCTTTTTGTTCATCCTCTTAAGGTCCTCTGGAATTCCCAACAACAAAAAATCGAAGGTGCTTGCCCCCCTTGTGTGTCACCTGTTTGCATGTCCGAGGTAGCTCTGTGGTATCCCCTTCCACGGGCCATTCCCCAACGCGAAGGGTTGCGTTTGCACCGTGAGAGATGCGCTTGGATCCTGTGCCGTGACGTGAAACCGATTGCATGTTCGGGATGGAAATGGCAAACAAAATATATGCGTGCGTTTTTACTTCTTTCCGCGTTGTTGAGAGAGAATGCTCTAATACGGTGCTCCCCGAATGCTCGTGGTGTCCACTCAGATTAACTCTTGTTGATGAAAATTGATGTCTCAAAATTGATATGAATTACATTTCGGGTGCACACTCCAGAAGTAGCATGTGGCATCGGCCCTGCTGCCAAAGGCTCTTGATTATTATTTTTTGTCTCTCGGGGGAGATGTCTGCAGACCACAAAAAAATGGCCCTTGTCGGATCAATACTTAATCACCTAAAACAACAAAGGCTTGTTACGAAGTACATGGCACACACTGAAATACGATCAGTCACACAGCTATGTTTGGCCATGCCATCAACGTACGGTGATGGAGGCGGGCAGGCGGGCGGGCGGGCGGGCGCGGGGAGGGTTTCAGGCCCGGTATGAAAAATCCATGAGGTTGAACACGGCCCCCGCTTACCGTCAAAACCCGCCCTGGGCCGCAACACCGCGCGGCCAAACACCGCCGGCGTTGGGCGACCTCGAGTCGCGGCCGTTTCCCCGTGGATCTCCGACGCAGCAACCGCCGAGTGAGACGCGCAGGTCGAACCCGCCGCTTAATTACCGACGACGTGGCTCGGTCACCCCCCTCCCCCCGTGCCCCCACTCCCGTGCCCCCACCCTCGTGCCCCCACCCCCGTGCCCCATCCCCGTGCCCCCCCCCCCGTGCGCCCCCCGCGTCCTCTCCCCTAAACGCTCCTCCGGTGATCAGCAATCGTTGCAGCACCTTGCTGCATCCTGCCGGGGCACGCTCCCCAAACAACGCGTTGCCGTGATGAACGACGTTAATTTCGCACGGCAAAAACTACTAATAATAATAAAGCCATTACGGGGGCGTGATTATTTCGCCGCAACGCACGCGGCAATTGAGCCGGATGGGGAGCGTCACGTCGCTGTTTCACCTTTGAAGGAACACCGAGTGGTGTGAGCTTTTGCGGTTGTGCTTGTAACGGGTCTCCGATATGTTTTCCGATCGTGCCTCATGTTGTATTTTTATGTGTGTTGAACTTCTTTCGCACCGCACGTAGCCAACAGTGCTAATCGGAGGTACGGGTGAAGGACATTGGTGAGGGGTCGGCAATCCAAAGAATAATAAGAGCAATTTTTTTTCGAATTTGGTTTTAAAAAATGTAAAAAGCCATGTGAATACGAGACGATGGCTCCTTAATAAACCACGACGCCACGAAGCCAGTCCTCAAAGAGCCGCATGCGGCTCAGAAACCGCAGGTTTCCGACACCTGTCCATGGTCTACGGCGCTTCTGCAGGAGCTCCCAGCACGCGAAGCGTGAAACGTCGGACATCCCCCCCAAAAAAAACACGGCGGGGAGATGCGCAAACGCTGGGCGTGCGTCTCCGACGCGGTCGCTAATGCCCCATATGCTGAGGGCTCCACTCCGCAAGCTCTTTCATCAACCCCGGCGTAATTTGATTTTTTTTCTTAAGTGTTCATTCGATTGCACTTAGTACGAAGCAGGCTACACAGTGTATGGCCTAATGCGGTCACACGTAACCGCACAGATTGTTGGCACCTCGCAAGTGAAGGGGGTAAGCGGTCGGCTTTTTCGCAAAAGCCACAGACGTGTGCGATATTGTGCACATGTCCCAGAAAGCCTCAAAACCATTCCGTCGAACAAACAGAAACCGGCGTCAAATCCACTTTACGTGTTGTGGTTACCGCTGAACTTTCTTTACGCGACTGTCAAAAATGTCCTGCAATGTTTTCGTCGTCGTAATAATCACAATTTGCCATGCCAGGCATTTGCGTGCTGTGTAGAAGTCGGACAAGTGCTATTATCTTTTGTGTGTTCATTTTAAGGCCACAAAGCGTGACTGACGAACGTGTGTTTTTTCTAATTCTTCGTTTTAATCACCGGCCTCGATCGATCCGCCGCTACGCGAAGGCCGTCGCCAACCCCACGCGATTCCTTGCGAAGGTGACGACCCCGCCCGGCACCCTGCGCCCGAGTTGATGTCGACGCCGAGCGTCTCCTCGACAGGACATTCAGTCGGAGCACGTGGGCTCCCCACCACCACCACCACCCCCTGGGGAAGCTACTCCTGAGATATACTCTTATGTTTTTTCGGTAAAGTCACGTAGGTACAAAATAAAATTAAAAGTTAATAATGGAAATAAAATAAAATAATAAATCACGACGTTTCGGAGGCAACACAAGTCTCCGTCATCAGGTGGGACCGTCACAGCAGTAATTTTAGCTGACCTACTTTACCGAAAAAACCTAAGAGTATGAATCCTTGCAGTCACGAAAGCTTCAAATCTAGAGCTACTCCCGAGATGTTCTCCTCGCCCACCGGCAATCGACCCCAGCAGCGACGACGTCTCCCGCCGCGTGGAGGAGCAGCGACCCCCAACTCGCTTCTGTTGACACTCGGGAATGGACACGCGCCGTTCTAATTGCAAAGGGGCCACGGCTGACGCGTTCGCTCGCGTCAAACTCCATTCGTTGCTGCTCCCTCCTACTCCTCACCTCCCCCCCTCCCTCCCTCCCCCCGGTGAAAAACGGCGAATGACAAAGGGAGTCGTTGCCCGCTACACAAATGCAATATTGTGGCTAATGCGGCGTATATGGCCCTGCAACTAAATATGGAAGTAAAGAAGTTATCCGTTCCCATTAACTCAATAAGGTCCACAATGATGATACTCAGGGAAATTAGGCCTGACATGCCCTCACTGAGCCATCTCGTCTTGCCTCAGCTTTCGAAATCGCCACGGGATTTTCCATTAGCTAATGTACTTGAGCTGCTTGACCCCAATTTTATCATCGGACGCAACCTGTTTACATTGGCATATCCGAGCGAGCCAAGATCAGATTATTATATTTTTCCACCCCGCCCCCACCCCCCAACATTTTCAAATGTGTTTAAATTACCCGGCATGGATTATTATTAATATCACGTGAAGTAAAATGGGGATTACGTTTATTTTATTATCACGGCTCGCTCTCACCGCACTCGTGACCACCCGCTAGGGGGGGGGGGGGGGTGGTGGGGGGATGGGGGGGGTGGTGGGGGAGTTGGTGGAGTGGCGGTGGGGGGGATGGGGAGATGGTGGGGGGGGGGATTGTGGGGGGGGTGAGGATGGTGGGGGGGGATAGTGGAGGGGCGGGGGAGCGGATGGGGGGATGGTATGGGTGGATGTTGGGGGGGATGGGAGGATGTTGGGGGATGGTGGGGGGGGGGGGGGATGTTGTAGTGGGGATGTGGGGGGTGGAGGGGGGATGTTTGGGGGATGGGGGGGTGGGGATGGTCGGGGGGGGGGGATAGTGGAGGGGCGGTGGGGGATGGGGGAGATGGTGGGGGGGGTAGTGGGGGGGGGGGTGAGGATGGTGGTGGGGGAGTTGGTGGAGGGGCGGTGGGGGGGAGGGGGAGATGGTGGGGGGGGGGATTGTGGGGGGGGGGGGTGAGGATGGTGGGGGGGGATAGTGGAGGGGCGGGGGAGCGGATGGGGGGATGGTATGGGTGGATGTTGGGGGGGGATGGGAGGATGTTGGGGGATGGTGGGGGGGGGGATGTTGTAGTGGGGATGTGGGGGGTGGAGGGGGGATGTTTGGGGGATGGGGGGGTGGGGATGGTCGGGGGGGGGGATAGTGGAGGGGCGGTGGGGGATGGGGGAGATGGTGGGGGGGGGGGTAGTGGGGGGGGTGAGGATGGTGGGAAGGGATAGTGGAGGGGCGGTGGGGGGGCGGATGGGGGGATGTATGGGGGGATGGTGGGGGGGATGGGAGGATGTTGGGGGCGGTGGGGATGGTGGGGGGGTGGTCGGGGGGGGATGTTGTGGTGGTGATGTGGGGGGGTGGAGGGGGGATGTGTGGGGGGGGGTGTTGGGGGCTGCGAGACGCCACGGCACGAGGCTCGCGAGGCGGCTGGAGGCCTCCGCGGGGTCGTCGTCGTCTCGGCCCGCCGCCCCCACCCCGCGACGCCCGTCACAGTTGGAGGCAGCGGTGCGGGCGACGTGATTGGCTGGGGTCACCCGACGCCGGCCACGTTATTACCCACGTGCGCCCCGGCTGCGTCCTTCGCCCAGCCCCGCAGCTGTTGTTGTTGTGGTCATCTCCAGGTTCACAGCGACGAGAAGTGTACAGCAAGAGGCTCAGCGAGAGCGATCGGATAACCCCCCTGCCCCCCCCCCCCAGCGTGTGGTGTCGAGTGGATCGTGCTGCGGGGTCGCGCGTGTTGAGAGCTCACCCGGCAGCGTGCGTGCACTCCACTGGTGTCGTGGCGGGCTTGGCGTGGGCCAGGGGATGGGTAACCAAGATGACAAGAAGGGCAAAGTAATAGGACTTTTCAAATCGCAGCCTTTGCGATTTGCTAATCACATTGTTTCAAATTGCGATTTCGATTTGAAATCGATTAATCGTTCAGCCCTACTGACCACTGCCCCCCCTCCCCCCCCCCCCCCATTGTGCCCTTCCACCCCCCACCGTGAACGCCTCGAGCCAACCACCAGCACTCACCCCCCACACGTCTCCCCCCCCCCCCCACGTCTCCACCCCCCCCCCCCACGTCTCCCCCCCCCCACGTCTCCACCCCCCCCCACGTCTCCTCCCCCTCCACGTCCCCCCCCCCCCCCCCCTCCCACGTCTCCCACTCCTCACTTCTCCCCCCCCCCCACGTATCCCCTCCAAGTCTTTCCCCCCCATGTCTCCCCCCCCACGTCTCCCCCCCCCCCCCCACGATTCCCCCCCCCCCCCCCACGTCCACCCCCCCCCCCCCCCCCACGTCTTCCCCCCCTCCTCCCTCCCCACTCTTCGTAGCCAAGCGGCTGAGCTCCTCCAGCTGATGGGCCCCAGGTGCTGTTGCGATGCCTGCGCATCCGATCGGGCCCCGCCACTGGCTCGCACCCAAGATATTGATCAATACACGAGTTGTCGGTGTTCAAAGGGAGATTCATTTCTCTCTTGGGATGTCACGTCTCAGACTGTTTTGTAGGTGTTGCGGTAACTTAATTCTAAAGCTCCCGAATCTTAATCCCTCGTTTGTGAAGTTGCTTTTTTGTTTCAAGCGTTGTTACTTTCTTTAACTCGTACATGTCAATTGCCGGCGCTGTAACGGGCCCCGCAGCTTTAACGAGCGGATCGCGTTCACTGACACCGACGGGTCTGCACTGCCAGCACAAAAGACAGAGGCAAATCATTACATCAAAGCATTTTACGCATCATTCTGTGATACGAACATGTCCATCGAACCCTCATTGTGTCCGTCACATTTTATCCCAATCGTGGTACCGGCGTCGCATCGCACGCAGAGCGGTCCGTGGAAGCGGATATCACAGAGTCACCTCTGAGATCCGTCCAGCGAACCTCTAGTCCACCCACACAGCAGTTTGAGCGGTACTTTTCCCGCTGTTCCAGACACCGATGTTTTGTTGGATGACATTCACACCGATATTATTGATGCTTGGAGGTGGGCATCAGCCAAATTTAACGGCTGAGACTGTGCACTCACAACGCACGAGGCTGCTTGCCTGGACTCCTACCCACGATCTAAGCAGCGCCTTCTCAGCGCCCTGACCTCGAAACCTCCCGGCCACCTCTCGGGAACGGGCTGCCAGTAAACACCTATTAAGTGCAGTGCCTGGAGGGATTGTGGGCATGAGGGTGAGTAGTGACATCACTTAGCACGGCCATTCATCTCGACTTTATATGCGTCTGTGTTGCCAGGGTTGACAAATGTTATTTCACAACAACTACAACAAAGAATAGATGCCCATGGTTTGTTTAACGCGTAAATTAAATAGCATTTAGTGCGTCAGCCAATGGGCCCTTATGATAATGTTATCGATGACATTATGCACTCCCAGAAGGCCGTGTGCTTGACAGGAAGTGTAGGACATGATTTTTTCTATTACGTGTAGTGACAGATATATGAAGGAGTCGTGTTGTCTGCTTATTCATTTTGTTACTTATATTTTCCACGATGACGTTCATGCTAAATTTGTGTACTGTATCCGAGTATCATTTGTTTAAAGAAAAAAAAGGCTAACTTTGGGACCCAGATTTTTGACTCATGAATTCCATCAGCCGGCTGTGATCTGAACTCAAAAAAATCTCCATCGGGGACGATTGATGACAACCGCCGTTCAATAATCGCCCCTGTGCATCAAGGCCCGAGGGAAGACCCACGCCGGGCACAGATGTCACCCTGCATCGTCCTCCTGCCCGCCCAGGGTTGAGACCTATTCCTTAAGCAAGCGGCACTGACCGTCTCCACACCAGCCCCCCCCCCTTCCCCACTGTCTCAACGCTCCACAAGCGGTGAAGGTGGTCGTGGGCAAGTGCCAAAGCTATCGGGGGGGGGGAGGGGGTGATTTGTGTAACCGCTCTAGGAACCGCGAGCCGGAGGGGAACCCCCCCCCCCCCCCCAGGCACCGTGAGACATTGGCCAGGGGGCACTCAATTCAATCCTTGCACCAGGTCACTCCGCTACCACACTGCTCGTGAGCAGTCAACACCTATCCTCGCGCCCTCGCCGTGCTCGCTTGCATAGGGGGGGGGGGGCTCGAATGTGGGGAGGGAGCCCCCCCCCCCCATGCAGGAGAAGGGCGGGGGGGGGCGTTCTCATGAAATAGGGATGAGCGTTTGGCAGAGAGAGAGAGAGGGGGGGGGGGGGCGGTCGTAGCAATCGCCTCGCCGTGAATCTGATTAGCCAACAGACTGTGTCGCCACTTCCAGGTTCATTAACCGCAGATGATCGCGGCATGATGCATAGCAGCCTCCCGAATTAAATATTTATTACATGAAAATTCACGGAGGGCCGGGGCCCTGCTGAAATGGCAGAGGTCTATTAGTTTCCTCCGAAACTCAATCTGCTCTAAATCTTCCGGGAGAGGCCGCGCTCCGCTCCGCACCTTACTTTCGGCACGGCGCGACGTAATTAGGAGAATTAATAATGTATAAATGAGGGCCGGTGATTTCATAGTTACCGAGGCTGACAATGGAGGGAAAATTTAAGGCCTCTCTGAAATGGAAAGTGTTTTCGGTTTATGGAATAAGAGAGAAAGAAGAGGGGGTTGGTTGCGTGGGTGCGTGAGAGTAAATGCGTGCGCGTGTGTGTGTGTTCGTTTGGGGAGCAGTGGTGCAGCGGTTAGCGCGCCGCACTACCAAACCGGCGTCCCGAGTTCGATTCCCGTTCACGGCCAACTCCAGTGACGATTATCTGAACCGGTCCCTAGGTCGACTCAGCCTCAGGCGAGTACCTACGTGCAGTGTGTAAACATCGCCACTAGGGAGACAAAGGCGGCCGAGCTTGGTGCTGCCCACACACCCCCCTCGTGTGCCGTGCTGGCCTTAATAGATGCTCACTAACAGCACTTGCCCTAACAGTCTGTAGAAGGCTATACGGGAAATCTCTGTCCTTTATGTACTTTTTTTGCTGGAGATGTAATTGAATATGAATACGTTTGGATGTTAGACCAAGGCGTAATATATATTTTACGAGAGTAATAAGATATTCACGTGTAATTCACATCAGCATGCGGGCATTGCTTTATTTCAATTAATGCCTTTGAGTCCACGTTATTAATTTTTTAAGAATTTTTTTTTCGAAGGAAGAGCTTTATGTCATTTTGAAAATCACTCCCGTGACATTTACAAATGTTATCACTACAAAATTAAAAACTGCCTCGATCGTTGGTGGGTTTTGAATTTTAACAAAAAATTGGTCCACATATAGAAGTACATTTACGGTCGGAATCGGCTATACACTGGCAGTGGCTACAGTTGGAATGAATTGTAACGTGAAGTGCCGGTCATGAACATTATCAGCCATGATCAATCCACTGCTGCGCTGGTAAAATCAATGCTCACAAATCACAATCCACACTGAATGGAACAGGAGTCGGCCCCCTTCAGCCCCCACCTCACAGACCCTCCCTCCCCCTCCTCGACAGCCCTTGGAGTCAGTCCAGGGGCCAGAGCAGACACTGGTACCAGCTAAGGTAGCACAGCAAACAATTTAGACGTGCCGATTTATCGATATGACGAATAAGAGCGAATTATTTGATAACCCACGAATATCAAATGGTGATCACGAAATTCACAAAGTGTTGGCCACGGGAGGAATTCGGAGCCCCTAAAGTTATGCCACCTCAGGTGGGGCCAACAACTGCATGGGAACCACTTATTCCACCCTCGACTGGTCCGTCGTGGAGCCCTTCTTTTCGTGTGAAGGCCCCGGGACAAATTTGCCCCTTTTGCCCCCACAAAGATGAAGTGAGGCGCTTGTGCGCAGGAGGCGGACGGGTTTTCTTTTTCTAGGTTGAGAAGTAACTTCCGTAAAAAAACACACACACACACCTCCAATTGGCACGGTTGGCTACGTGCGGTGTGAAAGAAGTTCAACGTACATTGTCGGGTGGCGGGACATGGAGAGATAACAACGATTTGAGGGAGGGAGGGAGGGAGGGGAGGAGGCCTTCAACCAGCAGTAAATAAACCATGGCTGCTGCTGCTGATGACGATCGACACGATAAGGACGATGTGTGGTGGTGTCGTCCAGCCGCTTCTTCCTCGCACGGGCCTCCCCACGCAAAGTCCATCGACAACGACGACGACGACGCGAGAAGCGGCGCCAATGCATTCAAACAAATTATCGCGGGAGTAAACAAAGCGCGGCGCACAAACACACAAGGAATTCATCAAAGCGCGAAAACCGCACGCGCCCCGAGCGCAAGCCTCGAAACCGCATTTACGTCCCGAACGGAAGAGAGAGAGAAAAAAAAAACCAGCACGCAAACCGCACGGGTGACGAGGTTAAACGCGCGTTGCGATCTCGCGACAGGCGAAGGGACACCACCCCCCACCACCACCCCCCACCACCACCCCCCACCACCACCCCCCACCACCACCCCCCGTTTTCCGTGCTCCTCTTAGGTTGACTCGGCCTTAAACGGCCACCCTTTGCGCGGTGCGTGTAGACGCGTCGGCAGAAGGGGAAAGGTGCCACCGGGTGCGGTCCCCGACCACACCACTCTCTCCGGCACCGCGTTGGCTCCTAATAGGCGCTCGCAAACACCTATCGCTTGTGCAGGGGGGACTGTGGGCCGGCCACACTCAGACGCCGCGCTACGAAAGCGAGGAAACGCCGGACAGGGTGTCCCATTGAATTCCTTCGCATCAAGGACCGGGCCAACCACCGCCTGGCACTGTGGCCGATAAAGCTCAACGGGTCATTGTTGTCTCCGGGTGTGTGTGTTGTGTGTGTGTTGTGTGTGTTGTGTGTGTGTTGTGTGTGTGTTGTGTGTGTGTTGTGTGTGTGTTGTGTGTGTTGGGTGTGTTGGGTGTGTTGTGTGTGTTGTGTGTGTGTTGTGTGTGTTGTGTGTGTTGGGTGTGTTGTGTGTGTGTGTTGGTATTGGGGAGCGGTAGTGTAGCGGTTAGCGCGTTGCACTACGAACCTGGCTACCCGGGTTCGATTCCCACTCACGGCCAACGCCGGTGTCGATTATCTGAACCCGTCCTGGGCCGCCTCCCCTTGGTCTAATCAGCCTCAGCTGAGTAACTGGTGCGATGTTTAAACATCGCCACTAGGGAAACAAAGGCGACCGGGCGCGGTGTTACCCACCCCCTCGTGTGCCGTGCCGGCCCTCATAGGTGCTCGCTAACAGCACTTGGCCCAACAGTCTGTGAAGGCTATACAGGGGGATGGATATTTGTCTTTGTATGTGCGGTGTTGTGGACGCGAGGGCGCTGTCCGCGGTGCCACCGTTAGGACCCCCCGGTGCCTCCTGGCCCACGCAGCTCGTGGGGTCGGCGGCGACGGCGGGGGGGGGGGCATGCGAGCACAGATGAATCGCGTGGACAGTAATTTGAGTGAGAAACTGCAAGCGAATTAGCGCGAGCCCCGCTGTAACAAAGATCTATTGCTCTGTCCCCACTCAGCCACCATTAGCATCGCAGGAATGGCCCGTGCATCGCGTGGCGGGCGTGATGTATTCCGTGTATGGGTTTTTTTTTTCGTGTGTTTGTTGATTTTTTTTTTTCTCTCCAACGGGGGTGAATTTGCGGACGTGTGTGACGGCGGGGGCCTTCATTTGTGGACGAACCCGCGCGCGCATTTCGTCGCCTTTTATTTCTCCCCGCGGTTGGAAACGACTGATTGCCGTGTCTCCGGGAAGATAAAAATACCCTCGTATTTCTGCCCTCGGCTGGCAGCGAGTGGGCTCCCGCTCTCCATAAATACCGCCTTTTTACTGCATTGGCCTTTCTCGTGTAAATACAGAGGCGGCCTTCTATGACGCACCAGTCAAGTCCAATTGCCCCCCCCCCCACACACATCCCCTCGCCCGTCCACGACACAGGCGCATGACATCCGCCTGTCCGAAAAGGAGATCGGTCCCGTTTAGATTTTGTTTGCGGTGATTTTTCCCCACGCAATAGGCTCGTGAATTCAGAGCCGCTTGGAACTCCCGCAAGCGTAACTCTCGGGCGCGCGCCTCTCGCTCGTTGACGCAGTAGCTACCATCTCGCACTTTCCGTGGGAGGAAATTTACAGACGAAACTTTTTTTCCTCTTCTTCTTCTTACGTTTGCGTTCGAGGTCACGTCGGAAATAAATAAATTAACTCAACTGTACGCTAATTTCATTCGAATGTTAATTTCGGTGGCTTCTGAAAATAGTTCCCCTTCATCCTTTACGGCCATACGCCAGGTGAGATGTTCCAGGTACGATGCTCCAGGTGTGATGCTCCAGGTGCGATGCTCCAGGTGCGATGCTCCAGGTGTGATGCTCCAGGTGCGATGCTCCAGGTGCGATGCTCCAGGTGCGATGCTCCAGGTGCGATGCTCCAGGTGAGATGCTCCAGGTGCGATGCTCCAGGTGCGATGCTCCAGGTGCGATGCTCCAGGTGAGATGCTCCAGGTGTGATGCTCCAGGTGAGATGTTCCAGGTACGATGCTCCAGGTGCGATGCTCCAGGTGAGATGCTCCAGGTGTGATGCTCCAGGTGCGATGCTCCAGGTGCGATGCTCCAGGTGCGATGCTCCAGGTGCGATGCTCCAGGTGAGATGCTCCAGGTGCGATGCTCCAGGTGAGATGTTCCAGGTACGATGCTCCAGGTGTGATGCTCCAGGTGCGATGCTCCAGGTGCGATGCTCCAGGTGTGATGCTCCAGGTGCGATGCTCCAGGTGAGATGCTCCAGGTGCGATGCTCCAGGTGCGATGCTCCAGGTGCGATGCTCCAGGTGAGATGCTCCAGGTGCGATGCTCCAGGTGCGATGCTCCAGGTGAGATGCTCCAGGTGCGATGCTCCAGGTACGATGCTCCAGGTGAGATGCTCCAGGTGCGATGCTCCAGGTGCGATGCTCCAGGTGAGATGCTCCAGGTGCGATGCTCCAGGTGCGATGCTCCAGGTGAGATGTTCCAGGTACGATGCTCCAGGTGTGATGCTCCAGGTGCGATGCTCCAGGTGCGATGCTCCAGGTGCGATGCTCCAGGTGCGATGCTCCAGGTGTGATGCTCCAGGTACGATGCTCCAGGTGTGATGCTCCAGGTACGATGCTCCAGGTGTGATGCTCCAGGTGCGATGTTCCAGGTACGATGCTCCAGGTGTGATGTTCCAGGTACGATGCTCCAGGTGAGATGCTCCAGGCGTGATGCTGCAGGTGCGATGCTCCAGGTGCGATGCTCCAGGTACGATGCTCCAGGTGAGATGTTCCAGGTACGATGCTCCAGGTGTGATGCTCCAGGTACGATGCTCCAGGTGTGATGCTCCAGGTGCGATGCTCCAGGTGCGATGCTCCAGGTGCGATGCTCCAGGTGCGATGCTTCAGGTGGGAGCGCTGAGCTGGCAACGCCAAGATCCTGGCTTCGAATCCAGGCAGCAGCAGCAGCAGCGGCGGCGGCGGCCACTCGTGATGACACCGGGTTATCTAGTGGAGCGGGTTGATGGTCTCAGCCCGATCACCAAATGAGTGCACACAGAAACCGTAATGATAGGGTTTGGTTCTGTGCTTAATTTGGCTAAATTCCAGCTCTTGAGAAAGCAACAACAAAAACACCAGTTTGGTTGTGATGCGATGGACACTACTCTCAGTGGCAGCGCGTGTGTGGAAGCGCTGCCACTGAGATCAGTTGAAATGATCTCGGAGGTAGCTCTTTGATATCCGCTTACACAGCTCAGCGAGAGCTCCCAGTCGATTCCCATGCACGTCTCGTGGCGTGACACCGATAGCACATTGGCAGTTGGGATAGAATCGAGGAAAGAGTTGGCGAAAGCATAAATCCAATATCACTTCCACCTTGACAATAACATCTGTTCACACACACACTGCCGATTTCACACGAACGCCAGCTCCCTCTGATTGCCCTCTCCGCTCACACCCCCCTCCCCCCTTATCCCAAGACAGCAGCCCCAGCAGGGAATGCTCCACTCTCCACACCGTGTAGTTGCACCTCTGGGAGGGAGGGGGGCACGGGCAGGAGGACGCGGGGATTTGCCAGGGCCACACAGATCATCTGTGCTGCACAAATATGTGCTGTCCGGTTATGTGTTGAACTCGTGTGTGTGTGTGTGTGTTGATTTGTGATGTTGGCACATAAGGAGCGCAGGTGGTGCATCTGCCAGTCATCCTCAGTCTGTCAAACCATAGCACCTGGGTCTGTTCTGTCCCGTGCCCTCCTGCCAACAAGCCTTCGACACTTCACGTGGCCTCACAGTGCACCTAGTCTGGCACAAGTGCCGTGATGACGTCACAGCTACATAGTGACGAATGTCGGCTGTTGTTGTTGATGCGATGTGATGTGCTGCCGATATGTGATGTGCTAACATGTGCTGTTAATCTTATATCTGCTGTGCCAATAGGCACTGATGTCCATGTACAGACATTACCGATATGTTGTTATGTTATCTTGTGTACTGATGTCTGTGTTCTCATATATACTAGTTTGTGTGTGGGGAGCGGTAGTGTAGTGGTTCGTGCGCTGCGCTACAAATCCGACGACCCAAGTTTCGATTCCTCGTGTACCGTGCCGGCCTTCAGAGGTGATCGCGAATAGCGCTTGCCCCAATAGTCTGCTAAGGCCAATCGGGGGATTTGGGTCTTTGTTTATTCATGTGTTGGTATGTGACCGTGTCCTGCACCGTTCTACAATGGTTTTGTTGTTCACTTAATGTGATCCTTAATATTAATATTCGTCGTTTATATTTCTGACATGTCAAAATGAACAATAGCAGATGCATCATGCCAAGTTGAGTTATGAATATTTATGGGAATTAGTAGCTTTAAAACGCAGTGAAATATATATATATAAGTTGAGGAAGTGTTGAAGGTACACCGGGAGGAAATGGATTTCATCACAGAGGCGAACGAGGGCAAGCTGGAGTGCTTTTCAAAAATGTAATTTGATCATGAAGACCGAGGGACGTTATCAATCAGTGGATTGATACATGGATCGGTGCACGTGGACTTTGACAAAAAAGCGTGGACCATAAAACCAAACAAATTCCCAAAGAAGCATCGAGAGATGGAGTCTTGCAAACGACACTGAAAGAAAGAGAACGTTGACTGCGAATGAAAGTGAGTGGGCTTGGGCACGAGCAGGTGGCAGAGGCGAGCGATGGAACGGCAAAACAATTATTGGAACCTGCCCAGTGACGACTTATGCCACGGAGATGACGTGGGGGGGGAGGCCTTCATCCAGCAGTGGATAGAACACGACTGACGACGATGACAATAAACTTTCCAAACTAAAACTTAAGCAAAAAAAACACGTCTGCGAATGACTGTAATTCGCGGTCTTATATTTCGTTCCAACTTTGCGATCTACGCCTGGATATCATTACAAAATAGACTTTCTTTTTGTTGTTTTCACTCCATAGGAGCGAATTTATTTCGGCCAAAAAAAAAAACCACATTTCTCGACGTCAACCGCATACGAATCCATTTCGGGAGCCCCTTTCCTTGAAGACGTTTCTATACCCCCCCTCCCCCTGCCACCGACTCGTACACCGAACCAGAGGATGTAATCGCCATGACAACCAATTGCACCGGGGGGGGGGGGAGAGAGAGTGGGGGGAAAATGAGAAAATAAACCGGTGTCGCGGTTGATTATGCTCATTTAGCGGCCTGCAAATCAGGCCGCCGCGAGCTCTGTCACAAAGGGTTTTCTGCGGCTAGCGTCGCGAGATGAAGTGATTGCACGGCGAGGAGATTGCCCTCACCCCCCCGCCCCGCCCCTCTCTCCACGTGTTCGTATCTGCCAGCTAATCTCGCTTCCTACTTAACGCCACAGAGGTCACCTTTATCGCTCCTCCGCGCCTGTTTCGTTCCGTGAGGACTTTCCACCCTCCTGGCTTCTCGCCCGCCACCGCCGCCTCACAACAAGGCTGTGGGGTGGGGAGAAATGAGCCCTCTCTACACTCAACGAGTGGAGCCGTCGCGACGTACGTGCGATGAACTTCTTTAGCACCCTACGTTGCCAACCTTGCTCGCCGGCAGGTAGCCGAGGGCTCGATCATGCCGGGCTTGCACTGTTGTGTCTCGCGCCCTCCTGGGCGTGCAACCACCCACGCTACGTACGGTGCGAAAGAAGTTCAACGTACGGTACATATGTAGTGACTAACTTGGAGGCGATGAGACTTGGATGGACTTATTTTATTTAACGAGCATCATCGGATATAATATTCACCCTACGTCGCTCGCCTACACACAACTTCTACACGGGCTGCTCGCCTATACACAACACGCACCGTCTAAGGGGCCGTCCAAAAATGACGTCACGCGATTTTGGACGATTTTTGACCCCCCCCCCTCCCCCTCGTCGCACGGCGTCACAAAAAGTAAGACCCCCCCTCAAATATGACGTCACAAAGCTCTGCCCCCCCCCCCCCCCCCAAAAAAAAAACATGCTCCAAATCGCTTTAAACTATTGTCATTGTAGTGCGTATTTTATGTGGCGCTGCACTCTGATGTTTATTAAAAAGTATGGTTAATTAAGTAGAACGTGTTGTCTATATTTATTTAAAGTTGCGCATTTTGATATGACCTCACATTGCTCACCCCCCCCCCCCTCGTCACACATCGTCACAAATATCTGAACCGCCCCCCCGCCCATAAATGACGTGACGTCATTTATGGACGGCCCCTAACAGTGACGTCGCTGAACCAAGACAGCCAACAGCTATCTAGCAGCGCAATGTCGAGTAAAGACGATGAGCAGCACGATGGGGAAACCACTCACAGGGGCCCTTCTCACACTCTCAGCGTGGCCTCGCTCCGCCCCGAGGCTTCCCGATGGGCCCCCCTCTGTGACCTTTCCCCTCGATGTCCCCCTCGTGTGTCTATCGTGGCCCGCTGACTTCAATACTGCCGTACGCCGCATTTCCCCTTTTTCGCCAGCAGCCAGCACTGTGCCACTACACACACACACACACACGATTCACCAGTAGCCACGCTGTCGATCGCCGTTGTTTGGTAGAGGACCTGGACGCCGCCATAGGAATGTGGAATTTACACCATCTGACTCAGGCTCGACAATTCGAGATGTGTTTTTTGTTGTTATTTTTTTTTATTCCCGTTGAGGAATGGGGACAAGGCCAATGAACTCGGAATACGCCCGGAGCGTGGCCAGACTTTCGTGAAAGCTAAGCCGGTTTCGAGCCTGGATAATGGATCGATGAACACGACCACTCCACACACGCCAGGTTGTCCTTGGGCTGTTGTAGAGCCACGTAGCGGGCCAACAAATGACAGTTCAGACAAAAAAATATTGTTTATGCGTGCTTATCCTGGAGAGCCTCGCCGAGTCTTGCGACTCGTTTTCAGGAGGGTCCTGCCATGTCTTCTTCGCCGTGGTATGAGGGCCTGCGGGGCAGGAAGTGGCGGTGGGGGGGGTGGCGATGACCAGCGTGGTGAAGTATGTTCAAACAAAAGCCCCACTATCCACGACCCGTCCCGCATCGCGTCGGAGGAGGTCATCCAGCAACGGATTGAAAAAAGAACGGGGCTGGCTGGACACCGCGGTGGCTATGAGATGTTAACTCCCTCGCCTGGTATGCAGGAGGTCGTGGCTTCAATCCAGACCCTGAACGACTGCCGTATAGTTGGAGTTTGCATGTCTCTCTATCTCTCGCGGTCGCGTGGATTTTTCTCCGGGTCCTCCGGGTTTTCCCACTCCACATTTAGAATCGTACGTTTCGAATATTTGCCTGCTATAAATTCCCACGTGATAAGCCACGTCGACGAGTTATAGACATTTGTGGCCATGTCGCTTTTGAAAAACAGCTATATTAGCTCAGTGGGCCTTAACCTGGTAAAATCAATTTTTAAAAATAGTTTCGTTTTATCTTCTTGGTTCTTTCGGTAAAGTCACGTAGAAGGGAAATAATAAAATAATCAAAATAAAACATAATAAAATAAAATTCTCACGACGTTTCGGCCACAACGCAAGCAGCCGTGAGAATTGTAATTTATTATGTTTAATTTGTATTATTTTATTATTTCCCTTCTACGTGACTTTACCGAAAAGAACCAAGAAGACGAATCCCTGCAGTCACGAAAGCTTTAAATAGAAAAGTTTCATTTTTCGATTTAAAGCTTTCGTGACTGCAGGGATTCATCTTCTTGGTTCTTTCGGTAAAGTCACGTAGAATGGAAATAATAAAATAATAAAAATAAAACATAATAAAAATTATTCTCACGACGTTTCGGCCAGACAGCGTCTCCCCAACAGACCTGGTCTTCACCTGAGGACGGCTGCTTGCGTTGTGGCCGAAACGTCGTGATAATTATTTTATTATGTTTTATTTTTATTATTTTATTATTTCCATTCTACGTGACTTTACCGAAAGAACCAAGAAGATAGAAAAGTTTCGTTTTAGTTTACACCGCGACGGACAGAAGCTTCCGATGGTGCCTGCTGCTGCGGCGTACACACTCAAGACGTCAGCCGGTGTCTGCGTGTTCGTTCGCACGCACCAGCCACGCTCCAGCGCCTTCGCGAAAAACGCGCCCTCCGTAATGAAGCGACAACTTGTAGCACCGGCGGCTGCGCGCCGCACTGAATTCAGAGACAGGTTCTTCCCTCTCCCCTGGGCGCCCACGGGAGGAGCTGGCAAGTGGGAAGTCTTGGCAAACGCCTTTTTCATTTCTGCTCGATCATGGCCATATGGTGGGCCATTGGCTCAGAACGTCGGAGCGTGGGGCCCCCTTTGGCTGTACCGAGTCGATGGGTGCTTCTTCTTCCTCGCGGCGCGCATTCGTTCATCGTTCATCTCCGCGCGAGCTGCGGAGTTGCTAACAGCAGCATCGCCAGAGGTTGCCACTGCGTGCAAGGAGCCCCATTCTGTGTTTGGCTTGGTGCGCATGGGGGCTTGTCGGCGTAAGGCACTGCCACTACAGCACAAGGGACGCCGATGGATAACACATGCTGGCTTATTGTAGAATATGTTACTACTTTAACCATGTGAACGGGTTCAAGAACAAAGGCGAGATGGATTCGGCGTGGCTAAAATAATTCCAGCAACAGCGTCCCTGGCTGTTCCGGCTTAAGTTGAGCACTGAGTGGTGTTTGTGGGTCTTTGTGTGTGTCTGTGTGTGTGTCTGTGGGGAGCGGTGGCGCAATGGTTAGCGCACTGCACTACGGACCTGGCGACCCGGGTTCGATTCCCGCTCACGGCAAACACCTGTGACGATTATCTAAACCGGTCCTGGGCCTCCCCTAGGTCGACTCAGCCTCAAATGAGTACCTGGTGCGGTGTGTAAACATCGCCACTAGGGAGACAAAGGCGGTCGGGCGTGGTGCTGGCCACCCACCCCCTCGTGTACCGTTCCGGCCTTCATAGGTGCTCGCTAACAGCACTTGCCCCTACAGTCTGTTAAGGCTTATACGGGGGATCTTTGTCTTTGTCTTTGTCTGTGTGCGGTAGTACGAACCAAGCGAGCCGAGTTCGATTCCCCCTCACGGCCAACACCAACACCAGTGACGATTATCTGAACCGGTCCTGGGCCTCCTCCCCTAGGTCCACTCAGCCTCAAATGCGTACCTGGTCCGTGGTGTAAACATCGCCATTGGGGAGACATAGGCGGCCGGCGTGGTGCTGGCCACACCCACCCGCTCGAGTACCGTGCCGGCCTTCATAGGTGCTCGCTAACAGCACTTGCCACAACAGTCTCGTTACGGCTACACGGGGAGATCTTTGTGCGTCTGTGTGCGCCCGTGATTTGTTTTATCATAAAGTCGTGTCGCAGACGCGAGTTCACGCGCCTCTCTGTGGATGTGCACACCGTTGATGCCCGTATCAGTGCCCGACCTTATCAGAGACCAATTCAGACCGTATTGGTCACCCCGTGCCCCCTTAAAATCTCAACGTTCATCCGACAAAGTCTCATCACAAGGGAGAAACACAAATAGACAACCCCCCCCAAATATTTTTCGATTTAAAGCTTTCGTGACTGCAGGGATTCATCTTCTTGGTTCTTTCGGTAAAGTCACGTAGAAGGGAAATAATAAAATAATAAAAATAAAACATAATAAAATAATTCTCACGACGTTGTCGCCTCGACAGACCTGGTTTCACCTGAGGACGGCTGCTTGCGTTGTGGCCGAAACGTCGTGAGAATTATTTTATTATGTTTTATTTTTATTATGTTATTACTTCCCTTCTACGTGATTTTACCGAAAGAACCAAGAAGACCCCTCCAAATAGTTTTTGTCCGTACTGAAACGGCTGTCCACCGCATGGACCTGAAAACTCGATTTCCCTGCGCAAGAACACGGGGTAAACCGTATGGGTTGCTGGGTATGGATTGGAGCGAGGTGATGAGAAAAACTTTGGGGTTCTTTATCATCAAGAGACCGCGCGCGACGGGAGATGGAATTTGAAAGTTGAACGGCGCGACTGGAACAAGCGGAGAGAGAAGTGGGGGGGGGGGGGGTGACCGGGAGCGCACGCGATTGGTTGAACACGCGGCGTGTGTGTGTTGAACACATGGTGTGTGTGTGTTGGTTGAACACGTGGTGTGTGTTGGTTGAACACGTGGTGTGTGTGTGTGTATGAATGAGAGTTTGGAAATATGTCAAGTCGGGTCGACCGAGAGAGGAGGAGTACACACGAGTAAAACAAAATCAAGTTTATAAACACGGCGATTTCTAACGGACCCCTCTCAGCGGAGTTTTAGAAGCTCCCAGCACGTGGAGCGAAACGTCGGACCTCGTGAACGAACGACGGACGCGCTGAAACCCGTAAACAAATGACGGAGGTGAAGCAGCAGCGCAACCACGGCTAAGTGAAGATCTTCCTAGCTCACAGGGCAATTCTAAATAAACGACTCTTTGGTTCTTTCGGCGAAGTCACGTAGAAAATAAAATAATAAGAGAATCCGACTTTTCGGTTGCAACACAAGCAACCATCATCAGGTAAGAATGAATGATAAAACACAGACACGGCAACAGCAAAGGCAGACACACATGCAGAGAGAGACACACAAAGACACACTTTGCGTGTGTCTCTCTCTGCACTTTGTGTGTGTCTCTCTCTGCATGTGTGTCTGCCTTTGCTGTTGCCGTGTCTGTGTTTTATCATTCATTCTTACCTGATGATGGTTGCTTGTGTTGCAACCGAAACGTCGTATTCTATTATTATTTTATCTTATTTTCGACGTGACTTTACCGAAAGAACCAAAGAGTAATTCCTGCGGTCACGAAAGCTTCGAATCTAGTCTAAATAAACTGTTCAACTAGTTCAAACTCGCGTTGATTGGATCTCGTGGAAGCGAATTGGCCTCCTCCCCAGCTCTTTGCCGAGGAGAAAGTTCAAGGGTTTATTTAACACGGATATCGAGGCCGGTTAGGGAAGCGCGAAGAGAGAGTGAACGAGAGAGATCGGCATGGACCTCTATAGACTATTGGGTGTGGGGGGGGGGTCCCAGGACCGGCACAAATTTTCGCCACTTTGTTACAGCCGTAGCCGGGAATTGAACTCAGGTATGCCGGGTTTGTGGTAACCGCTATGACCCCCCCCCCCATGTATGCGTGACTAAAACAAAAAAGACAAAGATCCCCCGTATAGCCTGTTGGGGCAAGTGCAGTTAGCGAGCACCTATGAAGGCCAAAACGGTACAGGAGGGGGTGTGTGGTCAGCACCACGCCCGATCGCCTTTGTCTCCCCAGTGGCAATGTTTACACACCGCACCAGGTTCTCATTTGAGGCTGAGTCGACCTAGGGGAGGCCCAGGACTGGAGCAGATAATCGTCACAGGGTGTTGGCCGTGATCAGGAATCGAACTCGGGTCGCCAGGTTCGTAGCGCAGCACGCTAACCGCTACACTACTGCACGCACAAACACACGCGTGCGTGGTTGGGATGCATGTTCACATCGGTGTGCAGTCACACGTATACACGTGCGTGTGTGACACACACGCACGTGTATACGTGTGTGCGTGGCCGCACACCGATATGAATATGCATCCCAACCACGCACGTGTGGACAGACTCGGCTCATTAGGCGTGAGTGGGGCGAAATGATGCGGCGGAAGAACCTCGCGGGGCTGAGAGCGCGCCGCGTAATCGCCGCTCGTTACCGCTGACCCACTCCACGGTCGTCCACGTGGGAGCCTGGCAGCCCCTGGGGGGGGGGGGGTGTCGCGTAAGCATTTGCACAGAGCCGCAGGAGCACAGTCACGATCTATATCCACTGCTGTATGAACCCCCCCCTCCCACAACCCCCACCCACCCCCACCGCCCGCCCTTCCGAGTCACGTCTTGGGATGGAAAAACAACCCTGGTCAACACACTTTTTCTGGCATGAGGTATTCCCACGGTTTTAAGGTAATTGTGGGGTGCTGATTCCAAATCTGGCATCCGTTTTTTTATATCACATCAGTTTTTGAGATGTCAAATATTGCATTTTCAATAAAAACTGCAGAAGAAAAATATTAAATAAATGTGGATATCTACATAAAATTATATTATAAACACACTATCCTAAAAATACAGCGCCATATTTTAACACTAAAGCAGTCACTGACTTGCAACAACTTGCAATCATAATTGACAGAGCTAATTTCGGGTAAAATCAATTAAAATGGGGTATGCCGATAGCATAAAAATGAGATGTGATGGAGCAAATCTGAGATCAGATTTGGAATCAGCACCCTGAAATTAGTCTAAAACAGCTGCAAAAGTCCAGGCCAGAATTTTTTTTTTGTTGACCAGTGCCAATCCGATGGGAGGCAGTGCCCGCGTGTACCTACGCCACGCGGCTCGTGGCCTCGTGAAGCAGACGCAGCAGCTCCACGAGGCGAGGAAGCGGTCAGAGTTGAGGATCATTGGCGTTGTAAGCGTGCTCGCTCAGATTCTGCGTATGGGATGATAATGAATGAATGCGTTCGGTTCATTATACTCGTTGACGGAAAAGGCGGTGTCGATCATTATGATGATGACGACAAGGGGGTGCCGACAGTGATGAACACGTGGTGTGCCGGGCAGCAAAAATATCTTCGGTTCGACTCCCGAATCAGGCGACTTTCTACGTAGTGTGTGTTTGTGTTGTCTCCCGTGTTGTTCCCTGTGAGTTTCTGCCGCGATTTCTGGTTTCCTTCCACAGTAAAAAAAAAGAACGCAGATATTGGCCAAACACGAATGCTGAAAATTTGCCAGCAAATTACACACAGCAACAACGCCCCCTACTGCGCAAACTTGGCAGGACCCTCCTGAAAGAGAGCCTTGAGACTCGGTTGAGGCTTTTCCTGAGCAAACGTAATGCTACTAATAATTGGCAATGCGTAGTGAAAGGCGCACAAGTTCGGTCTACACCTACAGCCCTGTGTTAATCCACTGTTGGATGTGGATGTGTGTGTGTCCCCCCTCCCCCTCCCAACACTTGAGAATCGTTGAAGGCGGGGTAACGCAGGCGAACAGCCCGGAGCAGATTTCACAACGGGGCGTTAAAAACTACCAGCAGGAGCAGACTCACGGAATAGACTTGTGACCATCCCCTCCCCCGCGGCCTTACGGAGTTGACCTCATCAACTCAGACCCACCTCATCAACACTCTCGTTCGAACGAGGGACGCTTTGAGCTTGGAGTGAAATGGCGTTTTCGGGAACCCGTAGCCCGACATGAGCCTGTGCTCTCGGTGCGAGCAAATCAAAGGGTCAATAAGTCCGGTGAACGCGCATTCGAGAGACGGATCCAAGGCTCTGTTTTTATTTTTTGTTACCGATTCACGTGGAGGGGAGAAACAGCCACGAGACCCAGGCCCCTCTGATTGCACACAAACCCAAGCGCCTTGGGTCCCTGCGCCCATTGTTGTGTGTGTGTGCGCGCGCGCGCGTGTGTTTTAAACTCTGCTGCCATCAACTGGACGGGGAGTCGCATCGTCTGAGTGGCAGGAGTAAGTCGGGCTCCGGCCGCGTGAGAAACTCCCTGGGAATGATTGCAGGCGCGGGAGTCACGACCGGCAGAGTTTGTGATGAGACCCAAGAAGGATGAAACCGCCCCAGCGGGTCGCCTGCGCTGGCTGACGTTGGTTGATAATGTTTGTTCTGAAAAGCCGACAGGCTAATGGAACGAATACAATCGTAGTAATAGGTTTTTACCCTTTCAACTGGTACAAAAACTGACACCTTTATACAAGGCATCATGTTTGCAATAACCACAATACAAGCAGTCAAAATGCAAACAAAAAGAAACAACTCTGATGATGATAATGATATGCACTGTCCTTGAAATTGATTGGTCGACACCCGAGACAGCTTTTCTTAGAGCCTAGTCTCCATTGGTGTTGGACCAGATGACGCCAACTATACTCAAGCTGTCTCGGGTGTGGACCAATCAACTTCAAGGACAGTGCATATCATCATCATCAGAGTTGTTTCTTTTTGTTTGCATTTTCACTGCTTGTGTTGTGGTTATTGCAAACATGATGCCTTGTATAAAGGTGTCAGTTTTTGTACCAGTTGAAAGGGTTAAAACCTATTACTATATTTTGCCACTGGTAAAGGAGGTCTCATTGTGTGAATACAATCGTGTTTATTTGTGTGTGTGTGTGGAGACGGAATGGAGTTCTGCGATTTGTGAATTAGTTGTAAATGTATGTATTGATTAAATGAGAGGGCAGTGGATTCAGGAGACCCTCGAGTCACCGTTGCTACGTGGACAGTGAACACAACTTTACACCGAAGCCAATTTTATATTTGTTGCGTTTTTTTTAAATAGATATTTTTCAGGATGAATTTTTGTAATCAAAGTGTGATATCAGTACGCAGCGATCTCCACGATGTTGTTTTCTGTATTTTCAGTTTGAAGAAACTTTTCAGTGCATTTATTTTTAATTAATGACATTTCCCAAAGATTTTCCGTTCTTGCACAATCATAATAACGAGGTGCTATTTCAAACTCCTATTTTCCTTTTTGTTTCCTTGTCGTTAATATGAATATAAGAATTCATGTATTCGCGATTAAATTTGCATGGGGCAAAGAAAAAAACACTAGGACACATTTTCAAAGCATGGCCACGATGCACATTGTGTGAATCATCGGCTGGATCGACAGACAGACAGACACGCGACGCTGACTGCCCAAACCTAAACGAAACTATGTTTTATTTTACGAGTTAAGGCCCACTGAGCTACGAGATAGCTCCAAATGACAGCTTATCATATTATATTTATAGCAGCCAAACACTCTCAACCCGTGTTCATTCTAAACGTGAAAAATCCACACGACCACGGGGAGAACATGAAAACTCCAAATATCCAAGCGTCAGGGTCGGGAACGAACCCACGGTCTCCAGTCGAAGGAGTTAACATCTCGTCACCGCGATCCGATGGGTTGAACTTTTCTACTGAGCCGACCCAGCGGGCGAGTTTGTACGCCTCCTGGCGATGGCTCCGCGCGTGCGGTGAGCGAGCTCTGATCGCCTCTTCTGGATGGGAAACCCCTCCACCACACAGCCCCGAGACCACGTGTTCGCTGCACGCACGCGCCTGTTCACCCCTGTGTACTTCACAGGAAACTCAGCACGTTCGTCACGGCCTTGAAAGGAAACAAAAAAAATATATCATAGGTGACGTTTCGGTGATGGCGCCACTTCCTGCGCCTGGGATATCCGGACGTGGGCATCGGTGCAGTTGCACCGCCTGCACACTCGACTGCTACGCCACTGTTGCGTCACGGTTCAGCCAATAGCCACATCCGATGTCTTGAACAATCTGAAGGTGCGCATCCATTTGTTGAGCCGTTCCTGAGCCGCCTGAGTGAGACGCCGTGGTGGCGAGATGTTAACTACCTCGCCTGGCCTACAGGAGATCGTGGGTTCGATACCGACCATGACGCCTGCTCTATATTTGGAGTTTGCGCGTTCTCCCCGTGGTCGCGTCGATTTTTATCCGGGTCCTCGGGTTTTCACCCTCCGCATTTAGAAGCGTGCGCTTGGAGTATTTGGCTGCAATAAATGTCCACGTGAAAAGCCACTTCGTTGAGATATCATTTGTGGCCAGGTCGCTTCTGAAAAAATAACTTTACCTGGTAAAAGAAAAGAAAAAGTTTTGTTTGCTTGGCTCGTAGGGACCATTGCACACGAATCGGACATCGCAAACTCGCGCTGCGGGGTTCTTACCGCTCTTCGAGAGAGAGGGATTCACACGCGGGCACTTCCAGGCAGGGATCGAGGCCAATAATAAACACGTCGAAGTCACGGTCAATCAACCCACACGACCGATACGATGCAGTGAAGGGGGTCCGTTGTCCAGCAGTGCATTGACAATGGGCTGCACGTCAGTATCTGACTGACAGAACTAAACACTGCAGTGCAATGTTACGTGGATACTCTTTGGCTCTTTCGGTAAAATAAAATAAATCACGACGTTTCGGGCGCAACACAAGCGTCCGTCATCAGGTGGGAAACCATGAATGGTACGCTCAGTGGAATTACGACCAATGCGCACCGCAACATATCTTGCTGTTCTATCGGTTCGCTGTGGATCGAGGACATGGGCCAACTGTTCCACACCACACTTCAGATCAAAACAACACACTCACAGAGACAAAGACATCACCCCGTGCAGCCTTAGCAGACTGTAAGGAGCAAGTGCCGTTAGCGAGCACACACGAGACATTGGCAAAGGTCCCCCGTGTAGCCTTAACAGACTGTTGGGGCAAGTGCTGTTAGCGAGTAGCACCTACCGAGGCCGGCACGGCACATGGGCACGCACGCATCCATTCACTCACTCACCAACTCGTTCACCCACTCATTCACTCACTCACAAACTCGTTCACCCACTCATTCACTCACTGACCACACTGCAGGTCAAAATACTTCCTCTCTATCCCCTCTCACCGCTCCGCTTTAGAATTCCCTCCCGCCGTGGTCTCTTTTTCCCCCTTATCTATTAGTGCAATGTTATTGGTGCCGTTTGTTGCTGGTCGCTTGGCCGGTTTAGGCCTGTGCTGGACCTGTGCTCGGCAAGTTTGGGTTGGGATGGCAGCGATGTTTTTTTCTCCTTGCATCACCAAACCCGTGATCATCAACACCGCAGTTACGAACAGAGAGAATCATCACCCCACGAGGTTAATTTGAGTGTTTTTATTCGTAAAAGGTGTTACAAATATCTCGCCACGCACACAAACATTCTCATTATGTACTGGCGCAACTAAACTATGAATACCGTCCTGAATACGTTCACAAGATTGTGGACTGAAACTGGGCACGGGTTTTTGGAAGTGGAACCTCGCGGCTCGCCCTCTCGTCCGCGTGCCCGCGACGCTCCGCGCGCCGCGTTCGTTCTGCGTCAATGAACTGAAGCGGTCGTCTGAAAATTGATGAAACGGTCACCTGTCACACTCGTGTTTATCCGCGTATGTTGAACTTCTTTCTCGCCGTACGTAGCCAACCGTGCTCGTAGGAGGCGCTGGGGAAGGACAACAAACTTGACACAAGAAAAGCAGTTGTAAAGAAATTACTTTTATAGTCGAACTAGATGTAAAAGTGCACGGCTCCCCAGTGGCGTCCTTCTATCGGAAGGAAGAGCGTTCCAGACGGCCGCAGAAAGGCATCTGAAAGAATACACACAGAGACACATACACACCGGGATATAGAAATACCCACAGACACATACACACGCGACCATACCGACACATATGTATACTGTATACATACACGTGGTCAAGACACAGTTTCCCCGTATAGCCTTGAGCAGACTGTTGGGGCAAGTGCCGTGAGCGCTGACCGCGACACGACACACAACGACACGTGCACATTAGTCACACCAGCACCAGCAAGGCCAGAGGAAGTGTCCCAGTTTGATCGTACGGATCCCGCTTCACCATCAGCCATGCTCCATTCACTGCTGGATGAAGGCCTCCACAAGCCGTCGTGTGACGCCGCAATCAATACGGATCACTCTGCCTGCAATGACTCGCCTACCGGGTGTGTTGCGTAGCCCATAAGCGCTGTGAAGACTAAATTAAACTAAACTTTTTATTTTTTATAATGTAAGGCCAAATGGGCTATATCATCCCACTGAGCTCTACCCACGTCACACTTGAACAGGAGACCCCTCCTGATCTCATGTAACGCCCACTGAGCTATATACGTAGAGCTACATAGCTGGTAAAATAACATTTCAAAAAGTTTAGTTTAATAGTTTAACTTTCCTGGATTCATCAGTATTTATTACTGATTTCAGAAGCGACCTGGCCACAAATGATAGCCCAACGAAGTGGCTTATCGCGTGGACATTCACAGAAGCCAAATCCTCAAAACGCACGTATCTATTTTTAAATGTGAAGGGATAAAATCAGAGGACCCGGAGACGAAAACAACACGACCACGGGAAGAACACCGCAAAATATACAGCAGGCGTCACGGTTGGGATCGAACCGACGACCAGGCGAGATAGTTAACATATCGAAACCACGGTGTGGTTCTGGCTACACGATACCGCATCGTGCGCGGTACTGTGGCCTTAATAGGCGCTCGCTAACCGCACTTGCAACTACGTTCTCCCCGACACAGAAACGCACGCGCGTGGATGATGCCACATTGAGCCTCACAGATCGTGTTTTGTGAGTGTTGTTTGTGAGCACCTATTAAGGCCGTTACGAGCACGTGGGGGGATGACGTGTCCGGCAGCACGCTTGTCTCTCCAGTGTGCATGTTTACATCCCCGTACCAGGCACGTTTTTAAGGCCGCGTCGACCTAGGGGAAAACCCACGGTCGTGTGCCTGGGACCCGATCAGTGTCGGTCCTGAGTGCGATTTCATAGCCTGGAGCGCTCTCTGCTGTCGAGTCTGGAACTGCAACTACCTCCAGCAGCTGCAGCTACACTCGTACCGGCGTTGCAGCGGCCCCTCCGGTAGTGCAGCTGCGCTAGCGGTACAGGTCCGCGCGAACTACCTGCAGTACCTCCGGCAACAACAGCGGGCACGTGCACTCACAGTGCCGCTCACCAGGGGCCTCGACTTTGTTTACAAAACCAAATGACGTAGTAGGCGCGCGTAACGGGAATGTCAGCGCTCTGGTTACGTCATCAAAAACGCGAGCGACGTCGCAGTTGAATGATTGCGACGTTCGAAACCACGGATGCCATTCACCGTTACACAGCGTTACATGTAAACGCGCCACGTGTTAATATATGTGTACGTTGATCATTTCAACAAGTCGCTGAGAAATGGAACACTGGCTTTAGTGTTAATACGTAATCTCGTTTTTCTTAATAGTATGATTAACTCGGGCGTAATCATTATGTTAGCCGATAGCCAGGTGAGTGTCGTTATTACTTAGGAAGTGCATGTCTAATTGGCATCATGTATGATTAAGTGGGAAGCAGTTAGCGCGCTGCGCTATGAACCTGGCGACCCGAGCGAGCTCAGTTTTACACAGATTAAAAGAGAGCTCATAGTTTTTGGTGGTGATGGTGGTGGTGATGGTGGTGGTGATGGTGGTGGTGATGGTGGTGGTGATGGTAGTGGTGATGGTGGTGATGCTGGAGCACGTGCAGTCTGTGTGACGTGATCAATGACCCGCGGTCATTATTTAGAACAAAATCAGTGAAACTGCGTTGGCAGTGGTGCTGCAACACGCACACACAACACCACAACAGCAATAACAAAACTCACAACAGCACTGTGGCTTTAAACGAATACATACAATAAGCACATTTTCGGGCAATATCGCAAATGCATGTGTTGTGAATGTCTCTTGCCCTTCCCCGCACCTTTCGATTAGCATGCTTGGCTACGTACGGTGCGAAAAAAGTTCAACATACAAACATTATCGTCGTGCAGCATTGTGTGAAGTGCAGTTGTCCATCTCTTACTATCCACTCTATCTCTCTGGCCTCTCTATGTATGTGCTCTGAAGATGGTCCATTGCCCGAAACGTCACCTATTGTTTCACTTTTAAGGCCTCAGTGTGAACGTGAGCGCTTCTTTTCACAATTGCCATGCATCACTGCGTGAGAATCTGAGCCTCCGCTAGGGGGCATCGTCGAGATCGTATAATTACTATATATTAATTTATATATTAATTTACCATGTCTCTCTTTTTAATCAGAAACGACCTGGCCACAAATGATAGCTCAACGAAGTGGCTTTTCACGTGGAAATGTAGAGCAGCCGAATACTCTGAACGCATGACGACGATGTCTCTCTCTCTCTCCCCCCACAGGGAGAGAGAAAGAGACACATTGCACGTTTCAAATATACAGCAGGCATCAGGATCGAATCCACGACCTCCTGTATACCAGGCGAGGTCGTTAACATCTCTCCACCGTGGCGGCCCTTGCCTGCATACACACAGCGCTCATGTGCATCTGGGGATACGTGTATACAAGATAAAGGGAACGGCCAATCCCAGAAACGTCGCGTATTACACATTTTTCATTTCAAGGTCGTGTTATTGACGAATGTGTCGAGTGATGTATTCGGTTCGTTATTGGGCGTTCAGTTCTATCCGATTGTCAGCAACTGCTTTGCCAGCCGTGGGGTTCTCAGTCAGTCTCGACTCTTGCGTGCGGTGGCAATGTGCGGAGACGCTGAATGCCAACGCCCAGGTCAGCTCGCCACTAGAGGGCTTCACGGGCGAGAGTTCGCGTCCTTTCATTGTTTGCAGGCCCTCCTCCGTTGAAGGATCGGAGGCTAATATCGGTTTCGTATACTACATGGCCCATAATTCTAGATGTGAAGTTTTCGTGACAGCAAGGATCCATACTCTTTATTTTTTTCGGTAAAGTCACGTAGGTTAAAAAAGAAAACAAATAAGTTAAATCACGACGTTTCGGAGGCAACACAAGCTTCCGTCTTCAGGTGGAACCGTCACAGCAAAATGACTGTATCAGGTGACACAAGTGATACAGTAATTTTTCGATGGTTAACAACCTGCAGTGTCTTCAAGTAGCAACGTCGAAACCAGCAGGTGTGCGACGTTTGGGTCTCGAATGGGGCGGCGTTTATACGTCGCATGGCCATGCTGAAAACGCTCGCGTTTCACCCAACATCAATGAGCCGTATTGCGTCTCTGAAGCTTGCGCGACCTTGATTTGGTGGCAAAATACTCTCAGCCACAAGCTGGAAGACACCCGGGTGTGTGTACGCGTGCTGACCTTCTTTCGCACCGTACGTAGCCAGTCGCGCTCAGCGGAGGTGCGGGGCTGGTGGCCGAATGACAAACTAACACACAAAAATCAGTTCTAAAATCAATAATTGTTCGGCGTGGTCACATCGGACAACTCGTCACCCCTTCCTGCACCGATGATCGTGACTGCGCCTACCGCTGCCTCCTCGACATCGTAGCGCCGCCGGGATTGACAAACCTCGAACTGGGGACTTCGCCCGTGCAGACATCGGTTCGTCGGAAGACAGCAGAGTGCGAGTTCGATTCGCGCCCACGGCTCACGTGTCGTGAAGTGTCGAGTGATCTCTCAGCCTGCCCCCCCCCCCCATTACTGCAACTTCCTAGAACTGCGCTCCGACGTCCATGCTGCCCATCCACCCTTCGCCAAGCCGCGCCACTGACCGGCGTGGTGAAGTATGGTCGGACAACATCCCCCCTCCCCAAACCTCAATGGACCGACACGGCACGAGGAGGCGTTCGTTCAGCAAATGAATTTGACGTGAGTCGCTGCCAGCGCTGTTTCGCATCGCCGCGTCTGATTTGACAGTCGAGACCGCGCCGCGAGAACAATCAGTTGTTTGCAGGGTAACAACTCCAACAACGCACGCCGCCCCCCCACCACCACGAGTTCACCGCAATAGTTTCGTTCAACCTCCCGCGAACAAACGCTGGCCACGGTGGGGGGCAGCAAAGGGAGCGAATCGGTGGGCCGTGACCTACTAACAGGGTATGCGATGTTTCCAGTTTCTCCGCTCGTTGTAAAGTGATCACGGTGATGAATAACCTCGCATGCCGACCGTATTTAATCTCGGGCTGGCTCTTGATGCGTGCGCTGCCGATACAGTGATTCATAAGCCCACTTCACTTGACGGCGCCGCGTAATCTACGGCTTTGCTCGCGCGCCGTCAATACGTTCGTGCGTTCAAACAAATGGCTCACTTTTAAGAAGGCATATTGTACCCGACAAGCCCATTACATGGGCATTGACTTGTCTTCTGCATAATGAATACGCCCGCCGTCTAATGTCTGTAATAGAGCGACTCATGGTTGTTTGTAGACCAGGAAAGTTTTATATATATACATATACCTGTGTGTTGTGTATGGGGTGGGGGAACGGTGGCGCAGCGGTTAGCGCGTTGTACTTCAAACTTGGCTATCCGGGTTCGTATTCCCGCTCACGGCCAACACCGGTGGCGATTATCTGAACCGGTCCTTGGGCCTCCCCCTAGGTAGACTCAGCCTCAAATGAGTAGCTGGTGCGATGTGTAAACATCGCCACTGGGGAGACAAAGGCGGCCGGGCGTGGTGATGGCCACCCTCCCCCTCGTGTGCCGTGCCGGCCTTCACAGGTTCTCGCTAACAGCACTTGCCCCTACAGTCTGTTAAGGCTACACGGGGTCTTTGTCTTCTGTACAATATATATACTGTTTACATCGCATTTCAATAGAATTCAAGTGCAATTTCTAGCAGCACTTTCTCACCTTAAAATAAATACGCAGACAACACGACCCATTCCTACATCTGTCCCTTCATCTAACCATTGTGTTTCCACGCACCCCACCATCCTTCTGAGAGTGAGTGCATCCTTTCAGCAGCGTTGGTGAGAACGCGGCCACAACTCTGCACCGGTTTCTCACCGACGGGATCCTGGACTACGAAAACAAACATCTGGCAGTGCACCAACACTGCTCACAAACAAAGTCTGGGACTGCTGATGGAGACACCGAACGGCGAAACCGGTCCAGAGAGTGCGCTTGCGATGAAACGATTGCTGCTGAAACTGCGCAAACAAAATGGAAACAACTATTATGTATAAGTACTGAGTTTAGTCCTTGTTCAGTGTCTACTCGGCGCTGCTTGGCCTGTCTCTTGTATTCATTCAATGGAGCATCTCTTGTCACTGCCCAGCAATGTAGAACTATACCGCCTTCAACTTTTATGAACGGCTGGGAGTTTAAGTTTAGCGATTTGTCGTATTATCTGGCTATATAGCAAATGAAAAAAGTACAATTAATTTACCGTGCAAGTAAAAAAATTGTGTTTTAATATTTACGTGTTTTTGTTTTTATTTAGGGCCCCTTTATAACATATGCTACAGGCCACGCACGAGCGTAATCCGGCACTGCGAAGAACGCGTGATGTTAGTGGTGGTGATTATTTCATTTCGCACTCTCACCGCGTGCATCTGCGCCGTGCGGCCTCGTGGCTCTGTGACCACCAGGGGGCCTCATCCTCCTGAGGGTCACGCCGCAGCACTGGGGGTCAACTCCACACAGGGGTGGGGGAGGGGGGAGCTGCTGCTGCTGATGGTCACTCCACCAGGCAGGAGGTTCAAGTTCATTTTGTTTGACCAGGTGAGAAGTCAAGGGACCTCGGTCACCAAAAATGACAAAAGCTCAACTTTTATTTTTAAATCAACACAAAAACAACCGCGTCACGTGATCCTTATGGCGGCACCCCGGGGTACCAAATAATGCAAAATAGCCGAGGCAATTAAAGATTTTATTTCGGGACACTATTTTTTTCCAGGGGTGTACTTCACTCCGCGGCTGGGGTACCAATCAATCTGAAATCGGTGCTACTCCGCGATGTCGAAACGCAGCGAGGACGATTGTGCCAAACCCTGAACGCTCGCGGTACGCACCGTAGTGGTGCATCGTGTAGAGCTCGTCGAGATGAGTCGATTGCCGCATCGCCGACCATCACCAGACTCAAAATGACTGCATCACGGACATTATGCGAGAGCCGGTGTACTATGGTACCCCGGGGTACCGCCATAAAGTTCAAATGATGAGGCATTGACACTTTTTTTTTTGCACAAACGTAGTCAATCCCGTTAAAGCGCAAATCGCCCCGGACAGATCTACCTCCACATTGAACGCAGCGCAACTTAAGCGACGAAAAAAATTTGAACATTAAACCGACGTAGGGCAACTCTCGCCGTAATATGTAAACAAACAGGGATGCACGAGCCAAATAAGGATTCGTCTTTCAGAGGCACAGTTCCGATCAGACGAGGCGCGCCGCCACCACCACCACGAGCTCCTCCGCTACTCTCTCTCTCCCTAACAATAACAGTGTCCGTGGTTTAGCCGGGAGAAAACTTTGAGTCGCAAAACTCGTGCTCAGGACCCCCCCCCCCCCGTCTGCTACACGTGGCATGTTGAGCCTATTCCGCTGTCGAGCGAGCGAAGATTTTGGTTTCGTTTTGGAAGGAAAACAAAAAAAGTTCCTGGAGAAAGCCCAAGGCCAGACAGATTCAATAATCCATTGAATATATTGTCACGAATTAAATGCGTTATCGATGTGTGTTTTGTGATGTATATATATGTGTTTATAGTTGTTATAAACCGGCAATAATTTCAGCCGCATCTCTCCAGTGAGGAGGTGTGGTGGGTGGGGCAAGGGGAGAGGCGAGTTCTGCTGGAGAATGAGGGGGGGGGGGAATCACCGGCTACAGATGTATAGGGAGCTTTACCTTCTCCACACGAAACACGTCGGCACGTCGGTGATGCAGCTGCTGCGTTGGATGTATGTTGACACTTCTTTCGCACCGTACGTAGCCGACCGTGCTCATCGAAGGTGCGGGGGAAGGACAACACACTAAACGCAAAAAAGCAGTTCTAAATAAACCAGTCTTCAATCTACGTTTTAAAGTGCAAAGCTCCAGCGGCTTCCTAATATCGGAAGGAAGAGCGTTCCAGACGGCCGCGTGATGCAGTGACCACCGTATTTGTTCGATGGCGAGCAGTCAAAAGGCGCTGCTGCTGCTGCTCCTGCGAGGATGACCCGCGGAGTTCGCGTGATGGTTTATGCCCTTGACAAGATCAGCAAAGATGTTGTGGTTCATTTGTGGCAAGCGTTAACGCAGTCAGTGGTGCACAGGCTCCGCCTGATGAAGACCGCTTGTGTTGCGATCCAAACGTCGTGGGTTTTTTGCTTTCATTATTTTCAACTTATTATTTTAATTTTTATTATTGTACTTTTTTTATTAATATTTTTTTTTCTATTTACGTGACTTTACCGAAAGAACCAATAATATAACAATACACAACTTAAAACAACTCAACACCACTGTCATAAATGCGTGGCCTTCAGAGCAAAAATATAGAAACGTAACACAAATATGTATATACGTACAGACAGAAAGAGCGAGAGAGAGGCTCACTCATTGCTTAGGATTTGGATCGTGGCTCGTGAGGGATTGTGGGTCTAGGCATGCACGTGACGTGCATGCCTAGACCCACGTGACTGACGCGACGATGGGTCGGCGTGAAACCCGCGACGCTCCCCCTCCCCCCTCCGCGTGGCGCTTCGCTGCAACCCACTGAGTTCCAGCCACAACTTCAATTAGGCGAACGCGTTCGCACAGCGAGACCAGGGGTATGCTGTGTGTGTGTGTAGGGGAGCTCACATCGCATGGTATGCAGGATGTCGTAAGTTCAATCCCGACCCTGACGACTGTATACAGGGTGCTTCAAAAAAATGTTAACACTTCTGAGAATTCGCAACAAGACCACGAGAAATGTGCCTCTGGGCTCTGGAGACCACCTGGAGAAAATTCCAGGCGTGCATTGACTGTGATGGCAAACAAGTGGAGACTCTTTGACTTTAGAAGCTGTTAACATACATTTGTTATCATGTTACAGTGCATTATTATCCGTTTTTTTTCCATTAAAAAACGATAGTCCGATGTAAGTGTTCACATTTTTTTGAAGCACCCTGTATTTGGAGTTTGCGTGTTCTCCCCGTGGTCGCGTGGATTTTTCTCCGTGCCCTCCGGGTTTTCCCCTCCACATTTAGAAACGTGCGTTTCGACTCTTTGGCTGCTGTACATTTCCAAGTGATAAGCCACTTCGTTGAGATATCATTTGTGGCCAGGTCGCTTCTGAAAAATAGCTGCAGTATATAGCTCAGTGGGCCTTACCTCGTAAAAAAAAATTGCAGTAGTGATATATCCTTATACAACCCAAGCAAATAACTGCAACTTGAAAATGCAGGTTTTTTTTATAATATAATATTTAACCGTCATATGTGTGAGTTCCACTAACTGGTGTTGTGTATAATGTTATTCTAAATTGCGAGCGAGATTTAAATTGTACTTTACATACTTCTTAGCTCAATGGGTCCTTACCTTAAACAAACCGACTGACTGATATATGTCCGGAATGATGAGTGTAAAGAACAGTTAGGTTTTACACAAAACGTTTCATTATTTGATGGTACGGCGGCATTCATTAATGCAGTGGGATGCTGCACGGCCGCTCGAGGCTTAATCACGGTACGTCGACCTCCCCCCCCCACTCAATCCCCCCTCCCCCTTACCCCCTCCTCCCTCCCCCCTCTCCCCCACGCGGTCCGACTCGGTGAGCGCTTTAATTGGCCGTGAGGTTATACTGGTAGGAACCTCCTGGTTACACCAGCCCACAGGGGATTATTGTGTCCGTCCGTCCGTCGTGCATCAAAAAATGGGAGGGGTGGGGCTGGGTGGGGGGTGGGTGGGAGGTGTGGGGCTGGGTGGGGAGGGGCTGGTCACCCCATGGTGCCCTTATAAAACTCAACGTTTAACCGACTCACGCCGGCTTGTGCCCGCCCTCACAGTCGGCCATATTTGCGGAATACACCACGCCGCCGTTGACCCTGGCCATTGACCGAGCAACCCAACGTTCCTACCAGCTCCCTCCGCAGGAATGTTACAGAATATGCCACGCACGCGTGCGTAACAATGTCGAGGGAAATTAGTTCGTGAAGCCTCTCTTCGCAAGGCAAAAGTTTTCAACAAATATAATAATGAACATGATGTGATTATTTTTTAAAACAATTTGTATCTACGATCAGACGTCAACAACTACTCCAAACATTATAATTTTTCCACGAAAAATAGTTTTTGTTGAATGACTTGTTTCCGCCTATTCAATTTAAAAACGTGCCCACCGCTCTATTTAAAGATTCCGTTCTTTTTTTTTTATTAGAAATCATACAATTTATGAACTTAATACTCTTAGGGGAAACTCTCCTGTCTTTTACTGTTTTCGAATTATTCAGATTTGGACAAAATAAAATGCATATTTTTTCGTTGAACACCGCTTGAGTCCTAAATATCTCAAAAACAATAAAATATAGAACAATGGTTCTCACTTCAAATTGTATTTGCTGAACGCTCTAGCAAAGGAAAAAAAACAGCATTCTTATTTTTTGAACGGTTTCTGCATGACATGCACACGAGGTACTTAAAATCGAGATTTGAGGGCCTTGAAATAAAACAATCTCGGATTTTCAATTTTTTTGCTGTTGTTTGTACCCTAAAAGCTACCTATATACCACATTTAAGATGTCTACCTTGCCGGGAGGTACCCTAGAGGGTTTTTGAGACATACGGATGAAGGTCTTTATTTATCTAGGTTAAGATACTTGAGCGGACTTTTTAGAGTGCCAGACAACTGGGTCGGTGTTGTGACATCAGAGACGGTTCGTGGCTTCTCGTTGCCTGGCCTCCTCCAAAATAATCGACTCGTTGTGGCACCGCCTGAGATATCAGCACTTGAGTTGAACCCAACATCTTTACATGGGCCAATCAAAGTTCTAAATATGCAATACCCTTAAATACGAGGGAAATGTTATCACACAATCCACTTGCATTAGCTATATACATAAACTGGTATCATTATGAACAGTTGGGACTTCTAGTGGTACCGAAGTCTGCTCTGGCGCATGGACTACAGTATCTAGGTTGAGGAGTCTACATAGTCCCCGTCGCGTTTTCCAGTTTCGTGTGATAACGCGCGCAGGTGGAATAATTGAGAAGCTGGCAGTGACTTCATCTGCATCGAGACCCACATATAGAGCCATATCAGCACACGGAGACCCACCGAGAAACTGGAATGTGGCTTCATCATCGGCACTTTCTGAACGAGACCGGCACCCGCAGCCCACGCAGCCTCCCAGGAACCCAGCCCGGGTGTGAGCCCAGCCCTGGCGTGAGCCCAGCCCTGGCGTGAGCCCAGCCCTGGCGTGAGCCCAGCCCGGGTGTGAGCCCAGCCCTGGTGTGAGCCCAGCCCTGGTGTGAGCCCAGGACTGGCGCTCCAGCGTCAGCATTACCAGTTGTGCTCGCGTTCCAATTATATTATCAATTAGTTTCAGTTTATTTATTAGGTATAGCCCTGTGAGCCATGCGGCTCTTGAATCGGGTGCAACCGCAACAAACAAAAACAAGAAACATCTTAAAGTGACTCCGCGCAACAGAAAAATCCATGAAAAAACAGCAAGGTCTTCCAGAAAAAGCACCGTATATCAATGCTGTGTGCAAAAATCCCATTGGGATGCAATTAGTCCCTCCCGCAAGCGTTATCACCTGAGACTGGAATACCGGTGGCGGACTTTGTAGCCTCCTCAACACGCGTAACCCACGTGGCTCTCGGTGGGGGTGATGGGGCAGCTCGTCACGTGGGTGGCGAGGAGTGGGGAAGGGGGCGGGCAGCTCGCAAGCGTCTGTGATTGGTTAATTAGTGAGCCAATAGGATTACTACAGAGGAGGCGTTCCTCCCAAATCTCGGCGTGCGATTGGCAGAGGCAGACAAAGAGCGTTCACGACGCGGCGAGCATCACGGGTTCACGCAGAGGACAGAGAGACACATTTATGACGACGCGCACGACGACAACAACAAAAATACAAGCCACCACTATTATACGTTTTGCTTCCAAAACGAATTCGAACCTAATTTTCAGGTCATTTAAAGCGTCAATTTTCATTGCACCTAACATTTATTTTTTTGGGTGGGTTGGTAGTGGTGGTGGTTAGTGGAGGGGGTAAACGCAAAATAACATCGGCTGTTATTTAATCGCGTTTCATACACACGTCCACGATTTGAGCCCAAATAAGCGAAAACATCTGACGACATTTTGCTTCGCTTCACACGCGCGCTGCTCGCTGCAAGTTGCCCAGGAGGGATGGATGATTGTGATATTTTCCCCTTCGCACGACTGCTGGTGGAGGAGGGGGGGCGGCGGAATGAACCAGCCGCCGTCAACGCATCATCTCACCGCGTCCCAGGGCGGAGGTTTGGGCTTCGCTGTCAAATCCATCACGGGGGGCGGGGGATGGGACGGAGAGGGTGGGGGGCTGGGCCATGAGAACGGCGCTGCTCTCTGCTGAACCCTGCGCTACCCCGTCACCATGACAGTGACCCCCGAGTAACCCCTGCCAACGTGGTTTCCATAGCATCCCTCATGTACGAGCGCCGCAAGGGGTGTGTGTACGTGTGTGTGCGTGTCTGTGTACGTGTGTGTGTGCGTGTGTGGCTGTGTGCGTGTGGGGGAGCGGTGGTGTAGCGGTTAGCGCGCTGCGCTACGAACCCGGCGACCCGGGTTCGATTCCCGTTCACGGCCAACACCAGTGACCGGTCCTGGGCCTCCCCTAGGTCGACTCAGCCTCAAATGAGTATCTGGTGCAGTGTGTAAACATCGCCGCTGGGGAGACAAAGGCGGCCGGGCGTGGTGCTGGCCACCCAGCCCTCGTGTGCCGTGCCTTTATCAGGTGCTCGCTAACAGCACTTGCCCCAAAAGTACGTGAAGGCTCCACGGGGGATCTTAGTCTTTGTTTTGTTTACGTGTGTGAGGGGGAATGGCTTGCATTTCTGCGGGTGAGTGGGTCTTTTAATGAGCACGTCTGGTATGCAATAAAAAAACCCGTCGCTAGATACAAAAAAACCCAAAACTTCCATCCGACAAATTGTTTTCATTTTTGAGGTCATTTAAGGGAGAGAGGGGAAAAGGGAAGGCAATCTCTTTGCTCTAATTGTAATTGAAATACGGCCGATGAAATGTTTCTGTTGCTTCAAAATCACAGCGCCGCATTGAATTTTCATGATGAAATTATGGCTCGAGAAGTGAAATTCTCGCAAGGATTGTGCGCGCGCATTGTGATGTGATGTGTGCGCCAGCGCGCGCGTTTGTCTTGGCCTGTGGGGGAGCGGTGGTGCAGCGGTTAGCGCGCTGCACCTACGAACCCGGCGACCCGAGTTTGATTCCCGCTCACGGCCAACACCAGTGACGATTATCTCAATCGGTCCTGGGCCTCACCTAGGTCGATTCAGCCTCAACTGAGTAGCTGGTGCGGGTGTGTAAACATCGCCACTGGGGAGACAAAGGCGGCCGGGAGTGGTATTGGCCACCCACCAGTGACCATTATCTCAACCGGTCCTGGGCCTCCCCTAGGTCGATTCAGCCTGAAATGAGTACCTGGTCCGTTTGTGTAAACTTCGCCACTGGGGAGACAAAGGCGGCCGGGAGAGGTATTGGCCACCCACCCCCTCGTGTGCTGTGCCGGCCTTCATAGGTGCTCACTTATAGCGCTTGCCCCAACAGGCTCTTAAGGCTATATGGGGGATCTTTGTATTTGCCTGCGCATCAGTGACTCGCGTGTGACCCATCTCTACCCCTCCACCCACCACCACCACCACCCACGACAGATGCGTGCTTGGCAAAGCCACTGGGGAGTGTTTGTCTTGAAATATCGCGAGATTCGCCAGCCACAGTCTGCACATTCGCACGGGACACACGGCCGGGGCTGGATTGTTGCGGAGATTGGGGGCGGGGGGAGGAAGGTCCGTGACATCGGCACGCACGACCCCGGCTCAAAAAGATTGTTTTCGATATAGAATGCACGCATGATAAATCGTGTGAAAGTCAGGTGAATCGTTCCGCACAGTAACTGTCACCGGTTACGAGCCTCTGGTCAAATTCGAGGCAATATCATATCATCCGTGCTAGTCGGAGGTGCGGGGGGAAGTTGAAGATAAAAAATATTTTTCAGACCCTCCTCGCCACATGAGGGCATGTGGCGAGGCTTTTGGTGCAAAATGCCAAGATGTGCACGTAATGTAGGTTGAACTTCTTTTGCACCGTACGTAGCGGTGGAAGAACAACAAACTAAACACAAAAAACCCGCCCCCCTCTCGGCTCTATATAAAAGGACTTGTTTCAGCAACCTGTTTCTCTCTCCCACCTGAAGACGAGTGCTTGTGTGGCGATCAAAACGTCGTGATCTATTATTTTTTCTACCTACGTGACTTTTACCAAAAGAACCAAAGATTACGAAAAAAGCACTTTTTTATTAAATGCGTTTTTAATTTAGATGTAAAAGTGGTTAGCTCCGGTGGCTTCCTCACATTGGAAGGAAGAAGAGCGTTCCAGACGGCCGCAGCAGAAGCGCATCCGAAAGCGTGCAGGTGCAGCGACCGTCTTTGTTCGATGGGCAGCCAACACTGGCATTCGTAGCGCCCACCACAACGGTTGGGGCCACTCCGCCGAGTGTCCACGCAACAAAAATAGGGAACGCAGAGTCGGGCTCCGACTGTCGCTGTCGTCAGCGGTGGTGCCACGTGACACATCCAATGCACGTAGGGGTCGTGCGAGGTCACCCCGCAGAGGTGTCGCCCTTGCCTCTTGACAGCGCGGCACCGCTGGGCCAGAGGTCGCAAACGAGTTTTGATTCCTTACCCGTACCCGACCGCACCAGGGTCGCAAACGGGTACCCTACCCGATACCCGGCTACCCGTACCCGGCCGGGTATCGGGTAGGGTACGGGTATCGGGTACCCCATTGCGACCTCTGGGATGAAGCCATGTTGCAGGCGCGGGTGGGTTGATACTAGGAACTTGAATTGTGAGAAGAGACAAGACGTTGGGAAATGAGTGACAAACAGTTACTCACCAGTGACTCACGGCCTACCCGTACCCGGCCGCACCAGGGTCGCAAACGGGTACCCGTACCCAGGCCGGGTACGGGTAGCCGGGTATCGGGTAGGGTACGGGTATCGGGTAACCGATTGCGACCTCTGCGCTGGGCACAGCGCCGCGGGGGTTCTCTTGCCGACGTCCCAAACGCCTCCGCCGGTCGCCTCGTTTGCACGTGCGCGCGCGCGTGCGTATGTTGAACTTCTTTCGCACCGTACGTAGCCAGGCGTGCTAATCGGAGGTGCATTTGCACGTGATGTTTGTGTGCGCGCTGTGTTATTGGGGGACGGGGAAACAGCATTGCAGCAACACGTGTAGCCTGAACAGACTGTTGGGGCAAGTGTTGTTAGCGAGCACCTTTGAATGCCGGCACGGCACACGAGCGGGTTGGGTGGCCAGCACCACGCCCGGCCGCCTGTGTCTCCCTAGTGGCGATGTTTTTACGCACCGCACCAGGTACTCATTTGAGGCTGGGTCGACCTAGAGGAGGACCAGCACCCGGTTCAGATATTTTTCACTGGTGTTGGCCGTGAGCGAAAATCGAACTCTGGTCGCCGGGGTTCGTACCACTACGCACATTACTACTACTGCTGCCCCGTTACCTAGGGGATGCCCAAGGACCGATCCAGATAATCGTCCCCGGTGTTGGCTGTGAGCGGGAATCGAACTCGGGTGTCGAAGTTCTAAGCGCAGCGTAGCGCTAACCTCTGCACTACCGCTCCCCACACACGTACGCGCGCACTCACGCGCACACAAAAACACACACACACTCACACAGACATACTCACACACACACTCACACACACTCACAGACACAGTCACACACACTCAATCCTCTTCTCGAGTCTGTCTGTTCAAGGTCAGCGCAGTGCTCGGTACCCTCCCCGGATTTTTTTCTGTGAGCGCGTCCGACGCCTGCTGCCCCCCCCCCTCCTTACCTGGAGCAGCGGCCTGGGGAAACAGGCGCACCTGGCAGGCGTGGCGGGAGGGCCGGAGGGGTGGGGGAGGGAGGTAGAGGATGGGAGCGTAGGGGGCATTGCGGGATAATTAGGGGGAACTTGTATCCCCAGACTCCGCCGTGGTGGAGGAGCAGCCCGTGATGTCCCCAGACGAGCCATGAGCCCCCGCGCGAGGTGACAGATATCTTTGCAAAGCGCCACGTGACGCACGCGGCACGCGCCACTGCGAGGAGGCGAGCTGCTACGGGAGAAATACTTTTTGAAGGAAGTTAATTGTACATTCTGATTAGATTATATGGGGGGCGCTGGGGGGGGGGGCTCGGTAAGACCACCACGGCTCATCGGCGCTGCGTCACGTCCCACTCTGTTTGTGCGTCATCGCACACTGACACAGGCTGTGACACTCTCGTGGTCATCTCTTTGTACAGTATGAGTTGGGACGCCTTCATCCAGCAGTGCATTGGTCATGGCTGATGATGGTGGTGGTGGTGGTGATACGAGAGTGGTTAGAGCCCTGCAGCTTCGTTGGTGAAGGTGATGCACACGGCCGTTTCAGACATCGCTCGGCTTAAGGTCCCTGTATTTATACTACTATTTATATTACTGGAAAGTTATAGAATGTTCTATAAGTTACTCCAGGTTTACTCAGCACTGAATCTATCTGGCATGTTCTGGAAAAAAGGTACATTTCAAAATATCACTGTCCTGGTCACAAAAGCAAAGTTTGTGGGGAATAATAGCCACTTTCTGTCCTTTTGAGGCATAAGCAATTAGTAAATAACACTTACTACCCAGGAACATAAAAAAATGTTACACAGTGTTATCACGGTTGGCTACGTACGGTGCGAAAGAAGTTCAACACACACAGGTGTTCCACGCGCGTCCACATTACACGTTCTACAGAATCTCAGGTGAACCATTGATGGGGGGAGGGGTTATGGGGGGGAGGGGTTATGGGGGGGGAGGTTTGGGCGAACAGCAACAGACACAAGGAGGCAGACTTTTTACCACGTCAACTTTCGCGACCAATATTATCCACAATGCAGGAGGTCTTTGGGTTAGATCGCGTAAATATAAGTGCGTCGTTAAATCCGCCACCACCCGACACAGCCAATTAGTAAGGTTTGTCACGTAAACAAAGCATGCCAATTAATTACTAGTACAGCACATGCCCCCCCCCCCCCCCCAATGATCCGATCAAAATCCCTAATTTCGATCGGATCATTGGGGTTTATTAGTAATAAATCGGCATTTTGCGACCCCCACTGCCACTGTGTAGCATATTATTACGTGCCAGGGACTCTATGAGATGATATGACAATAGTCTGAGTCCATCATTGGCAATAATTAATGGCAAAGCAGTTATAAGTGACTCACAGAATTGTGCGCAGTTGCGTATACAGGACACGACTTCCCTGAAGGCATCAACACCTTCAGCGAGCGCGATGCCGATCACACAACGCGGTTCGAATTCGACCCTCGATCGATGGCCGCACCATATCCGCACACGCGTCGAATAAAAAGCAAGGGACAAGTCCTTACTTACTAACAACTCCAATATCTTGCTGTGGTTTTCACACCTGATGATGATTGCTTGTGTTGCAATCGAAACGTCGTGAGAATATTATTATTTTCATATTTGTATTATTTTATTGTTTCCCTTCTACGTGACTTTACCGACCGAATCAAGAATATGAACTCCAATATCATTTTTCATTGCTGGAAGTGTTTGCCCCACCCCCCCTACCTGAAAATCCTGGCTTCGCCATTGAGCCCACCGGTGTGTTTAAGATCCAACCCACAACATTTACAAATTATTCTTAGGTTTTTTCGGTAAAGTCACGTAGGTAAAAAATTAAAATTAAAAAAAGTAAAATAAAAATAAAATAAAAATCACGACGTTTCGGAGGCAACACAAGCTTCCGTCTTCAGGTGGAACCGTCACAGCACGATAGCTGTATCAAGTGATACAGTTATCACAACACTTGATACAGCTATCGTGCTGTGACGGTTCCACCTGTTAGACGGAAGCTTGTGTTGTCTCCGAAACGTCGTGATTTTTATTTTACTTTTATTAATTTAAATTTAAATTTTTTACCTACGTGACTTTACCGAAAAAACCTAAGAATATGAATGCTTGCAGTCACGAAAGCTTCAAATCTAGAATTTACAAATTAAAAATTACAACTATCAGGGATCGGGGGGGGGGGGAGCTACAGCCACCGCTGCCTCCGCGCACGCCGCTCCCATCGCGCGTCTCGCCGGCCGAGAAAGCTGCGGGGATCCACCGCATGCACCTCGTGGCGGAGCCGTCGCGTGTGCAGGCGATGCAACTGCGACCGGATGGAGGATCCTACCCCCCCCCCTCCTCCAGCTGAACAGGGCAATATGACATTGGACAGCCACTCCTCCCCCGCCGCCCCCCGTTTTGTTCCTTGCACCTGCAGGGGCCATGCTACCCACGCTACGCGACTGACTGCAGGGATGGTGGCACGGAACTAATGTCCCCATCCCTTAGTCCACTGATGAAAGAACGTGTCCGTGGGGTATACATATGACTCCGTGTTGGGGAGCCGTAGTGTAGCGGTTAGTGCGCTGCGCTACGAACCCGGCGACCCGAGTTCGATTCCCGCTCACGGCCAACACCGGTGACGATTATCTGCACCGGTCCTGGGCCTCCCCTACGTCGACTCAGCCTCAAATTAGTATCTGGTGCTGTGTGTAAAACATCGCCACTGGGGAGACAAAGGCGGCCGGGCGTGGTGCTGATCCACCCACCCCCTCGTGTGCCTGCGCCGGCCTTTACAGGTGCTCGCTAACAGCGCTTGCCCATAACAGTCTGTTCAGACTCTACGGGGGAACTTTGTCATATGACGATGTGTCGGCACAGATGGGAGCACAGGTGGGTGCATATGCCAGTCGTCTCAGTTAACCCATAGCACTCGGGTCTGTCCGGTGACTTGACTGGACTGCCAGCGAGCCTTCAACAACTTCGCGTGGCCTCAGAGTGCTGCAAAGGCGACATCACCGTCACTGTGTGCAGGCGAATGACGGCTGCTGTTGTTTTTGTGCGTGGCGAGCGGCGGCTTGGTAGCGATGGTGAGCGGGACCCCCAGTGGGTCACATTACACCGGCCACGGCTAACATCAGCGCCGAATGATATCAGCACCCCTAGGTCGACTCGGCCTTAACAATTGCATCCGGTGCGGAGTGCGGAGAGAAAAGGATGCCCACATCTGCCACCCCACGTGCTTCGTGCCGCCCTTCAAAGTTGTTCACTATCCACTCTTGCCCCAGTCCTCTATGTCGGCTCTACGGGGCTATACGTTGTAATTGTGTGCTACCTAACGCGTTTCACACGTGTGTGTGTGTATACCGACGATGTTTTTATTACACGCATTCTATTAACTCTGTCTGTTGTTGTCGTTGTATTCTCAAATTTTGTAACGCAATTTTAACCCACTTCCCAATGTGGTATCGACTGCAAACTTGGTATACTTATGTCATACAGATGACAATACTATATTCCAGAGGTGTGGACTCGAGTCATGTGACTTGGACTCGAGTCAGACTCGAGTCATGAATTTGATGACTTGCGACTCGACTTGGACTTGCATAACAATGACTTTGTCCCACCTATGAGATGTGGACTCGAGTCATGTGACTTGGACTCGAGTCAGACTCGAGTCATGAATTTGATGACTTGCGACTCGACTTGGACTTGCATAACAATGACTTTGTCCCACCTCTGCTATATTCCAGAGGTGTGGACTCGAGTCATGTGACTTGGACTCGAGTCAGACTCGAGTCATGAATTTGATGACTTGCGACTCGACTTGGACTTGCATAACAATGACTTTGTCCCACCTATGAGATGTGGACTCGAGTCATGTGACTTGGACTCGAGTCAGACTCGAGTCATGAATTTGATGACTTGCGACTCGACTTGGACTTGCATAACAATGACTTTGTCCCACCTCTGCTATATTCTATCATAAAAAATAATAAAATATTTTTTAACAATATTTTGTATATGTTATGTTTCGGCTTGGGTCTAATTGTCCACGCTCAACTGACGTTGGCTGTAAATCACCACGGTCCCTTAAGTTATGGTTAGCTTCGGGGCCACTTCCTGGAGTCGTGGAGTTCTTACATTACTAGTAGGGTACATTTAATGAAAGCGTGTTTTTAAACAAAGTTTTTTTTATTAAATATTACTAATTTAGTTCGTTTGTTTCGCGTCTTCACGGTGTGCGGCGAGGCCACGCAAATGGCGTTGAATCACGATGAGATCGCGCGCAACACTCAGCGGCGTGAATGTACACAAATGGAAACTAATTTACAGCTAAGGGTGACGCGTTGCTTATCTCCGTGAATTTACGGCCGACTAACGTGGAGCGCTCGCGACGGAGGAATGGGCTTGATTGGAGGGTGATTAATGAGCTGGAAGCGTGTCTAGTTATGATGAGATGTAAATTGTTAGTCCTACCGCGTAATTGCCATATGCGGGGTGAATAAATAAATATAAGCGACATTTTACGGAGATCTTTTTTTTCTACAATTAATGGCTGATAGCGACAAATATACGAGGCGGGAGCGGTGGCGCAACGGTTAGCACCCTGCGCTTGGAATCCGCGGATCAAAAAGGTTCGATTCCCACGGCAATCAAGTGACGAGCTTAGATATTTTGGACGGCTCCCTGGGCCCTAACGCCACGCAAACTTTCCATGAAATCCCACAAAAGGCGTCCGGGGAAGGCCTTGAGCAGAGCAGTCGATTGAGAGGGAACCGGGCATCAATTAGCGCCTGTACGCGTTCGTACAGGGTGCTCCAGATGTCTTGTGACCCCCCCCCCCCCAACAACTCCAATTAATTGACCTCTAACATTCCCCCCCCCCCCCATTTTTCGTATTCATTTCTGTTTGAAATAAACCTTACTTTAAAAAAAAGTTTTAGATCATTAAATGGGGATCACAAGACACCTGGACCACCCTATCCGATGAGTTTGTTCTTTACTTATTTTCAGAGGAGTGGGGGGAGCCCAGTTTGTTGTCGTTCCCCCGCACCTCCGATCAGCACGGTTGGCTACGTGCGGTGCGAAAGAAGTTCAACACACACACATCCACAGTGTGAGGGCCGCCACGTCAGGCGCCGCACTAAAGGTCCTTGCGGCGAAGAACGCTGCCTGTCGACGAGACGCAATCCACGTGGCACAACTCCGCAGCCGCCCCCTAAAACACGCTCGCTCTTAATCTCGGCAGGAATCCTAGGGGGGGGGCGGTCTGGTCACCGTTGTCGGGGGATAGAGTGACGGCGGGGGGGAGCCCACATCGCAGTGGCCCCAAGTAGCAATGAGCGAGGGAGGGAGGGAGGGACACCGACGCTTGCATTTCGCCGAGACATTGATAAATAGACGTCCGGGAAATCCAATGGCGCTGTAATTAACTAGCGACACGCGCTGCCTCCGCCTGTCCGCTCAGCTGGGGCTGTCCGCGCAGGGCCTCAGGGAGTCGCGCTGCTGCTGCAGGCAGGCGCCTCTCTCGCCGTGTCTCTCGCCGTGTCTGTCTCGCCGTGTCTCTCGCCGTGTCTGTCTCTCAGTGGCACGCTCAGTGTCTCTCTCTCCGTGTCTGCCTCGCCGTGTCTCTCGCCGTGTCTGTCTCTCAGTGGCACGCTCAGTGTCTCTCTCGCCGTGTCTGTCTCGCCGTGTCTCTCGCCGTGTCTGTCTCTCAGTGGCACGCTCAGTGTCTCTCTCGCCGTGTCTGTCTCGCCGTGTCTCTCGCCGTGTCTGTCTCTCAGTGGCACGCTCAGTGTCTCTCTCGCCGTGTCTCTCGCCGTGTCTGTCTCTCCGTGTCTGTCTCGCCGTGTCTCTCGCCGTGTCTGTCTCTCAGTGGCACGCTCAGTGTCTCTCTCTCCGTGTCTGCCTCGCCGTGTCTGTCTCCGTGTCTGTCTCGCCGTGTCTCTCGCCGTGTCTGTCTCTCAGTGGCACGCTCAGTGTCTCTCTCGCCGTGTCTGTCTCTCCGTGTCTGTCTCCGTGTCTCTCTCGCCGCGTCTGTCTCTCCATGTCTGTCTCTCAGTGTCGCTCTCCAAATCTGTCTCTCTGTGTCTCTCGTCGTGTCTGTCTCTCAGTGTCTGTCTCTCCGTGTCTCTTGTCGTGTCTGTCTCTCCGTGTCTGTCTCTCGCTGTGGTATGTGTCCGCTCTCCAGCGTCTCTCACTGCGTCTGCCTCCCCTTGCCTATCGCTACTCCTCTGTCAATCCACCGTGTCTCCGTTTCTATCTCAATGCGTGTGTGCGTGTGTGCGTGTGTCTCTGATTCGGCCTCCCTCGCTATATTCCTCTACTGGACCCCATCTCTCGCAGTGTCCACCTCCCTGTGTCTCTCTCCGTCTTCATCGCCTTCTGTGTCTCACTGTCTCTGTCCTCACCTGTTGTCTCCAATGGCCTAGCGTTCTTGGCATGGGCCCTGATGCAACAAATACAAATTGGGGGGGCGGGCGGGGGAGGCGTTGTCCAATCCCCCCCATTCGTTGCCTGCTACCTGGGCCCCTCCTGCCCGTCGGTGTCCCGGTGCAGTTGCACCGCCTGCACACTCGATAGCTATGCCACTGGCTCTCTGTTTGTAGGCTGTCTGCCTGTCCCTCTCCTCAACTGACGAATTAGAATCGTGTCCAGAACAACATTGTTAAAGGACTGACGGCGTGGGGACAGCCCTCCTCTTCTGCGGCGGCTCTGAGCCAGGTATTGACAGATTTGATTATTGTTGGCATTCGCCAAGCTCATGGGCCCCCTTTCGTGTGGATGTGGAGACTCCCAGAGGCAGACTTCGCAGCAGTGAGCACTGGTGACTATATTGTGGTGATTAATTGTAATTAGGATGCAAACTGGACCACAGTTGTCTATCACGGAATCGCTGCTGCTGCTGATGTCGCATTTGCCCGTAGTTACATTGATGGTGCCCTAAGCTAAGAGTGCCACAATGCACCTCTACAATTGCACAAAAGCGGTGTGCTTTTCACACCTTTCTGTGCCTTTGAAACTCTTGAGCCAGTGCTAGGCAGCGACACAGACCTGCCTAAAGTCGCAGGTTCCGTGTAGCACGTTCGGCTACGTACGGCGCGAGAGAAGTTCAAAATACACAACACATTGTGGCTACACACATACATAGTCGATCCATCGTTTCTATTTAAATCGTTAAAATTCGCTCCTGGCGGCATAATTGGAAGAAGAAACAACACGCTGTTGGCGTTGTGCGTCGCGGAGATGAATGCCCGGGCATTGCCTCCGACGTAAGCCGACAGCGCCAGCCGCACGCACGAAGCGGCAGACAACAAGACGCCTGAGACTGTTGCCGAGGCTGCAGGGGAGCGCTATCGTCAGAGGCTTCCGACCCGCGCTCGAGCCGTCACTTTGACTGCGTGGGGAGAGCGCGCGCGCCTCTCTGAGTGATTTGGTGGCCGAGTCTCGAGACGAGCAGACGGAGCGGCAGCCCAAAGGAGGGAAACGCTCCCCCCCTTCCCCCCCCCCCGATATATTGCACTACATTGCGGAGATGGAGTGCTGAAATTAAGCTTGTGTGTGTGTATGGGGGGTGCTAATTGGATTTGTTGCATTGCAGGACTGTGAGAGGTGCCTACGGCTTTGGGGGGGGGGGGTGGGGGGGGTGACTTTCATCCAACAGCAGATAGACCATGGCTGACGATGATGATGGTGGTGGTGGACGTGATGGAAGGCACTGATGTTGGAGCGGTGGTGGATCGGTTAGCACTACGCTGCGCTACAAACCCAGCGACCCGAGTTCAATTCCCGTTCACGGCTAATACCAGTGACGATTATCTGAACCGGCCCTGGGCCTCCCCTAGGTCGACTCAGCCTCAAAGGAGTACCTGGTGCGATGTGTAAAAATCACCACTTGGGAGACAAAGGCGGCCGGGCGTGGTGCTGGCCACCCACCCCCTCGTGTGCCACCGTGCCGGCCTTCACAGGTGCTCGCTAACAGCACTCGCCCCAACAGTCTGTTAAGGCTGCACGTGGGATCTTTGTCTTTGTACATTGACGGAAGGCACCGATGATATTGAGTGCGTCTCCGGTGATGGGCGTTGGTGGGGGGGGGGTTGCGGTGAGAGAGTGGACGCGGCCTGGGCACAGACCGCGGGAGCGTCTGAGCAAAAACCACAGGTGCCGATGGGCTGGCAAGGTCACGCAGAACACGGCATGGGGAGTAGGATGCGGGAAAGGAAGAAAAAAAAACTGAGATCGTGCCTCGGGATCATATTCCGACCCCGTTCTGTTTTTGTCGGCTGAAACCTTCTCTCCGGTGTAACGTGGCTGCTGGAGGAAGCACGGAGTGTGAGTGCCCAGAATTGCAATATCAGGGAAAAACGAATCACGAATGCCAATGTTGGTTAGTGGACGCGGCTCCCTCTGCCCACGAGCGCACCGCTCTCTGGGATTAACCCTGAACCGTATGGATTTATCGTCCTAAAGTCTTACCTTAGGCTTCTGTAATGTGCCACATAATCTATCTCGGCCTCTTTTGAAGAAGGGATTATTTTTTTTCATGGCTGCGCCCTCGTGGAACCGTTTAGCACACCGTATATAGAACGGTCCTTAGAGCAGATCACCATATATCCTACAGTAAATCACCACATGTCCTACAGCAGATCACCATATATCCTAGAGCAGATCACCACATGTCCTACACATATCACCACATCTCCTACAGCAGATCACCACATGCCCTACAGCAGATCACCACATCTCCTACAGCAGATCACCACATCTCCTACACAGATCACCACATCTCCTACACAGATCACCACATCCCTACACAGATCACCACATCTCCTACACAGATCACCGCATCTCTACACAGATCACCACATCTCCTACACAGATCACCACATCTCCTACACAGATCACCACATCTCCTACAATACATCACCACGTGCCGTGGGCCTGCGCACACCATACGGGTTGTGGGAGTTATTCAGCCATACTTCACCACGTTGGAGCATGGTACATTTAATTTCCCATTGAATACTTCCCGGGTCGCTGATAGATTGGAGGAATTGGCACGCGATTAGTAAGTCGCAGGCATAGCGAGGTCAATACTGGATGTTGTGTGCCGGGTGTAAAAATATTTTCCGATACATCCACCCGGCTGAAATGACACCCCAAGGACAACAACAATGAATCCCGTGTCTCTACGATCATTTTTATTCAGCAATTCAGTCATCAAACATCTTCAGGAGCCCCATTAGTCCCAACAAACTGCAGTCGGACGTTCCTTTCGCCGCTAAGTTGTCGGCGACGTCACCGCAAGACTTGTGCCAGGCTAGGTGCACGTCGCGGCCACGCTGGGCCCTCCTTCAACAGCACGGTCGAGCTTGTCCACTTGCCGAGCGGAGCGGGGTTAACGTGCCCCCCCCCCCCCCCTAGCGAAGCGCCTTCCCTACGACTGTTCGCGCGCAGCGAGGCGCAGAGCGGGTTAACGGCAGCTAGGAGCGCGCGTGCAATCAGCACCCCCCCTCCTCCTCCACCCTAAATAATTAATGGGCCGGAAATGGGAGATGATAATGGGAGAGAGGAGACGGCTCGCGTTGTGGACACGCTGCGAGGGGCTCGCGGATGGAGCAAGGAGGGGGTGGGTGGTGGAGAGGGGGGGGGGTGGAAGCGTAAAAATCGCCGCGGAATTTTTTTTTAGTTTTTACGCGAGAAGGAGTTGCTGGGGCACCGCTAGCGGTTATTGACGAGGCTATCGCGTTCCGCAAAAAAAACAAAAAAACACGGTTCTAAATATACTTCTGCTGAAACGTGGGGGGGGGGGGGGAGAGGGGGGAGCGGGCACTTTTAACCAACTCGGGGATATCGAGCGATATGAAGAAGAACCAAAGAAATAACCACCACCACCCATCCTCTGAGTACACGAGAGGAATAGTAATAGGTTTCTACCCTTTAAACTGGTACAAAACTGACACCTTTATACAAAGCATCATGTTTGCAATAACCACAACACAAGCAGTCAAAATGCAAACAAAAAGAAACAACTCTGATAATGATAATGATATACACTGTCCTTGAAGTTGATTGGTCCACACCCGAGACAGCTTTCCTTAGAGCCTTGTCTCCATTGGTGTTGGACCAGATGACGCCAAAAGGCGTACAACTCAAAAACAGCGCACTGTCAGAGTATTGAGAGCTCGGGGTAAGCATTTACACTATGAGACCTCCTTTACCAGTGGCAAAATACACGAGAGGAACTCTGAGGAGTGACGCGCGCGGGGGCTCCGTGGAATGCCGCAAAATGCCCCCCTAGCCCCCCCCCCCGTCACACCGCGACAGCTGCTCCAGGAAGGGCTTCACGCTCTGAATGGGCTACGGGCGATGCTCCCTCCCGTGAGTGGCAACGCGAGTTGTATTTTTCTGCCCAAGGCAACAGCTGAAGAATGTATTCTCTTTCTGTAGAAATTTATATTTTGTCGTGTCTCGATTGCACTCTGCGGCATCGGATCAAGAGACCAGAGCATCCGTGTCGGAGCCCGAGAACGCGGAGTAAGTTCGAATATGATTCCCTGCAGTCACGAAAGCTTCAAATCTAGAATTAAGTTCGACTCCCCTCTCCCCCACTCGCGTGTTCGAGAACGGCCTACGGAAGTGGATATCACAGAGGCATCTTCGAGATCCCTTCAAAATACACACGGACGGGGAGGCAGCACTTTCCTACCCACCCTGCAATCGAGAGCAATCGTTTGTCGAGTGCCAGTTTTCCGAGGTGTTCGTGAATTATCAGAGCTGAAATGTATCCAAAGTGAGCGCATAACTCCATTTCACGCGATGGTTTGCGTTTGTGCGGTCTGTCGGTGGCCGCGATGAGATCATCAACGAACTCTCTGGTTCTTTCGGTAAAGTCATGTAGATAGATGGGGTAGGGGAGGGGTGGAGCAGGCGACCAGACATTTTTTTAACCGAAAGAACCAGATAGTATGGATTCCTGCAGTCACGAAATCTTCTAACCAAGATATCATCAACGAACTTGAGATCCCTGTTTGATCACAGGTAGGCTGCCTGGATTGGAACGTCCCATCTCAGCGGCGCTAGATCAGCGCTGTAACCTCCGAGCCATCCGGGCCAACCCAATGAGTTGTACTTTTTTAAAGGAGAAAATTATTTATTTTTATTCACCAGTACATTGGGAATCATATTTCTGAGTATATAGAGGGAGGTGTCCCGTTCACACGAATAGTCTCTCTCGTTAAATGTTGCAAGTTCACGTTAATAAAGGAGTGAGAAAAGGAGGGCAGAGGCGACGGAGAGAGGGAGGGAGGTAGGGAGGGCTGAGTGACGATTGGAGGAAGCAAGTGGGGCTCCTCCGAGCGAGGTGGAAACGCGGCTGTGTCGCGACACGGCGGTCTCCCTCGCGAGCGCCGCGCTATTGACTCGGTGGGTTTGTTCCCGTGAACGTTTGACGCTGCATTCTTGCTCCATCTGCGCCGCTCGGCAGCCTCCCAGCGTGCGCCGTCATCTTCCGTTGCCACCATCTGCAAGGAATGGCCCTCTAAAGATGCCCCCCCCTCTCACCCCCTCGCCTCTCCTCCTCCTCACCAGCTCGGCTCACCCTTCCCCCAACTCTCCGCCGCCTGCACCTCCCTGCGATGACATGTTAATTTACTGCACTTCCCCGGGCTGCTAAAATGCGGCTGCCAATCAGCGGCGTCGCTGTCGAGTGTGCAGGCGGTGCAACTGCACCGGCGCCCACGTTTGCAGGTCAATTCTCAGGCGCCGGGCTATCAAGGAGGGAGGGGGAGGGGGTGGGATTGGATATTGACTTCTTGCACCAGGTCCCATGCCAACTACCGTGCTCCGCTTTGCTGATCACAGTGTGCAGAGTGTGGTAATGTTATACGGTGCGAACTTGTAAAAACAGGACGGTCTCATTCCGTTCCTCTTCAAAGTGGTGATTTCACCACGTGGAGTACAAATGGAGGTGTTCGCGATTTCGCGGCGTGGGTGCGGCGTCTATTAATGACACGGGTTGTGCATCAAACATAGAATTTCATATTTGAAATGCATCGTTAAAGCGGCGCCGTTACGCTCTCCAGGAGGGCTTCCAAAAGCGCCGAGGTCCGTGGTCAACCCGGCTTCAATCGGCGCGGGAGCTTCTCTCTCCCGTCCACGTTGCACTGGGGCATCACGCTGCTAATGCTGCTGCTGTGTGCAGGTGTCTCTGCATCAGCATCTGCAGCATCTGCAGCGGCATCATCAGCAGCAGCAGCAGCAGCGCGATGTCATCACGGGTAACTGCTGATCGCTCGCGCTGATGCTGCTGCTGCGTGCAGGTGTCCCTGCAGCAGCAGCAGCATCAGCAGCAGCAGCATCAGCAGCATCATCAGCAGCATCATCAGCGGCATCATCAGCAGCAGCAGCAGCGCGATGTCATCACGGGTAACTGCTGATCGCTCGCGCTGATGCTGCTGCTGCGTGCAGGTGTCCCTGCAGCAGCAGCAGCATCAGCAGCAGCAGCATCAGCAGCATCATCAGCGGCATCATCAGCGGCATCATCAGCAGCAGCATCATCAGCAGCATCATCATCAGCATCAGCAGCAGCATCATCAACAGCATCATCAGCAGCCTCATCAGCAGCATCATCAGCATCATCAGCAGCAGCATCAGCAGCAGCTTCAGCAGCAGCATCAGCAGCAGCTTCAGCAGCAGCATCAGCAGCAGCATCAGCAGCAGTAGCATCAGCAGTGCTCGTTGTCATCACAGAATTCAGGAAAGTGCTGATTGCTTGCACTGCTGCTGCTGCTATCTCAACCTCGGCGAGGCGGACCCGAAGGGACGTAGGGCCATGTTCACAAGCAAGGTCACGAATGCATAAAATACACATTTATAAATATCGGGAGGGGGTGGGGTGGAGGGTGTGAAATGAAACGTTTTAGAAATGATTCGGAATAGAATAACTTGTATTTGTTTTTCTTTCTTTCAATTATGGAGAAAGGTAATCAAACCGGTTTAAAATAAAGAACCTCAAATGTAGAGAGGCGTTCTCATTCCAATCAGTCAAATGAGCTCGTGTAATGAACTGACAACCAGCGCCGGCTCCGTTATTAACAATCTCACATCGCTTCCGTCCACTTAATATTGCCACTTCGCCCGTTTTGTTCGGCAACGCCTGTCGGCGTTCATTCAGAGCAAAACGACAAACGGGGCCCCGCTTATTTCCCCGCTGAAATTAAAAGCGCGCACCAGGGCATTGCACATTTTACGACTGCGTCTCATTCCGCTCGCTCCTGGGGGGGGGTCTCCCCCCCCCCCTCTTCCTTCTCCTCCCCTCCCCCTCTCCCCCTCTTCCCCGCACCCCCCCTACCCCCCCCCCCCCCAATAAACCCAATAGCGCGCCACATTTTACGCGACCGCGTAGAGAAAAAAATAAAAATGTTCACGTGGCCACCTCGGCCAAGTTTTATTTTGTGCGAGCTGATGATGTTACCTGGAGAGAGAGAGAGAGAAAAATCCCCACCACCGACACACACACGCACACACGGGAGATATTCTCCTGACAACGTGTCCCATGATCCCCTGCCGGGCGACAGAGGCTTGCGGTGGCCAAAAAAAAAAAAGTCCTGCTGTTACAAGTAATGAAGGGAACAATTCATTTCTGCCACGGCTCACATGAAAACTGACAGGCCCTCGAATTAACTGCGGCCGGGGAGGGACACGTGCGTCACATCACGCTAAATGTGGCCGACTGGTGATAAATTACATCAAACCCGCTCAATTTACTCCCAATTTCCAGCGCAGAGAGAAAATGTCAAGAGTCCTTCGACTCACGGGGCCTCGGCGAATCGCTCTGCGTAAATTACTTTCTCAAGGCTGGGTTGCTGCTGCCTCGTTCTTCCCAGACGCGCCGCCGCGTTTCAAACTTCCTTCCCGCCCCTCTTGCCCTGCGAGTGAATACCTTCCACCTCATTTCTCTTGCCCCGAAACAACATTGCCCGACATAATGTCGTGGTGCGACTTGCCGCCGTACATTTGTTGACAGTAATGTCCCTTTAATGTAAATGAAAATGATGCATCAGAAGACACCGCGCGCTGATTTATTACACCGTGACAATTTTTTTTGTTTTTTTTTTGCCACACGTCAGATACCGTGCGTCCAGATTCCCGGAATGACAATACGGAGTCATTTGCAAGGAAATGTTATTTTTGTCATTGGTCCATTTCCCACGTACGGTGTGAAAGAAGTTCGACATACATCCACACACGTGCGTGTTCGGTCGCTCCTGTTTAAGGTGCTCCCATGATCTGGATGAGATTCCCTCCTGTGTTCCGATATCGAGCTCCGTCCGTTTGCTTCAAATAAATAAAAAACACTCACTGTCCTTTCGTCATCGATCAGCCGTGATCTATCCACCGCTGGACGAATGCCTCTCCAAACTGTCGCTATCTCGCAGTCTTTCGGTGCAACAATCAATGGTTGCTCTTGACAGACGGTGCTCTTTCTCCGCACCTCCGATTAGCACGGTTGACTACGTACGGTGCGGACAAAGTTCATGCATCCACACACACAAGCCTGCTCTCACCGCTCCGTTCCCAGCGGTGTGTTTCCTCTCCAGCGTTGTTTTCCTCCTTTGGCTGCAACTCCGTCGTGAGTCTCGACCACTGGCCATCATCCCTACCCAAGCGCACTTACTCGTCTATGCTTCTAGGTCTGCCTCGCAGCACAGTGAGGAGCGGCGGTGCAGCGGTTAGCGCGCTGCACGACGAACCTGCCGACCCGGGCTCGATTCCTGCTCACGGCCAACACCAGCGACGATTATCTGAATTCCTTGAGCTCCTTTTGCAAAGTCAAAGTGACTTCCAGCTCAAGTGAGCATTGTGGCGGTACTCAGCTCCTGTTTTACAGCCATGAGCCGGTGGTGAAAATTCCACGTTCCTACGTCGGGGTTTGCCTATCCATAGAACACCGCTGTTGATTCCCCACAAAAATGTTTAGTTTTGAATCTTCCGACTCTGAGGCGCTCACTCCGGCACTGAGCCACGTGGTCAATTTAAAGCAGGTGTCAATTCAGAATCACGATCTTTATTTAGAGCGAGGAATCCGATGAGCTATGAAGCTCCTTTTCACAGATGTCCAGTATGGACGGGTCAGCAAGTTACAACAGCAAACAATACAGCAACAAACTAAAGGAGTGCAAAATAGAGAAAAAGGTACGCAATTCGCTAAATATAAATAAATTATAATATATCCATTCACTTATATGAGTTTTTTTTTTTATCAAGCTTGGGCAAGGCACAAAAGCAACACCAAAAACAGTCCCAAGGCCACACCAAGATAACACCTACACAGTAATAAAAACAAATACCGCATTAACATTGAACTATCGACACACGGGTATAAGGATCAAAGTTACAATTCAGGAAGATTGCTCACTGAAGGTTGATTTCAGCAACCGGCCATGGGACTGCGAGATCTCGCCGCTTGACGTCTCATTTCTCCACCGAATCCGCTCTTAGGCTGCACGGCACGAGGCTGCATCGAAGCTCGTCTTGAAGCCTGGGCGTCACAGGCAACAACGATTGGACGTCACAACGAGACGAATGCCACCAGTATCATAAGACGCTGTGGAAGGGGGTGGGGAAATGTTCTTGAAGGGCGCCACGGTGGTGAGATGTTAACTACCTCGCCTGGTATACAGGAGGTTCGTGGGTTCGATCCCGACCACGACCCTGACGCCTGTATATTTGGAGTTTGCATGTTCTGTCTCTCCCCGTGGTCGCGTGGATGTTTCTCCCGGTCCTCTGGTTTCTCCCTCCACATTTAGAAACACGCTTATAGAGTATTTGGCTGCAATACATTTCCACACGATGAGCCACTTCGTTCAGCTATCATTTGTGGCCAGGTCGTTTAAAAAAAAAAGCTATATAGCTCAATGGACCAAACCTGGTAAAATACAAATAAAAAGTTGCGGGGGGGGGGGGGGCTCAGGAAAAGGGTCGGACAGGGGTCGCGGATTCTGTTGATTGCTCCATTCTGTGTAGACCAGAGTTCACTCGAAAGTATCTCAGAGGTTCGCTCTGCGACACCCCAACTCGCGAGGATCGTTCTCCAGCACGAACGCTTTACACCGATAGCATTTCACTCGACTTAATTCTAGATTTGAAGCTTTCGTGACTGCAAGGATTCATATTCTTGATACAGCTATCGTGCTGTGACGGTTCCACCTGATGACGGAAGCTTTTGTTGTCACCTGAAAACGGAAGCTTGTGTTGCCTCCGAAACGTCTTAATTTTTATTTAATTTTTATTTTATTAATTTAATTTTTTTACCTACGTGCCTTTACCGAAAAAACCTAAGAATATGAATTCACTCGACTTGACCAGCCCGCTTCACTGCGGGGCTGATGAAGCGAAGGGAAAATACGTGGTAGGATAAGAATTGGAGCACGGCCCTCTTGCTTCCACGTGGTCCCGCGGGCCACGCAAGCCACCCGTGTGTGTGTGTTGTGTGTGCGTGCTCGTCACCAAGCACAATCCGACCTCATCCCCGCTCAGTCTCCCGTGATCTGACGAGACGAGATCGGGAGCATACGCGGCGATTGGGCCACAGGCTGCGTAGAAAAGGCGTGGAGGATAATTTGAGCTCACTGGGTGAATGGAAGTGACCCCCCCACCCACCCCCAAAGCCAAGGAAGAGAAATCCTCGCGAGACCACGGAAGTGCCTTTAGCCGTATTCCAGCTAATGTTTCAGAAACGGTGTTACAACCCTGCGACGTTAGAAGGTTCTCGCCATGATTAGTTCGAGTCTCCAACCTCACTCTGCGTCCCTGGCCGCTCCTTTGGCGGTGTAACAAAGACGGACGGACTGACTGGTCGGCTGACAGCTCCTGCTCTTCAGCTGCCACCGCTGATGGGACCCAGGATCTGTCTCTAATGTCACCTCCCCACCCCCCCCCCCCCCTGAATCTGTCAGTTCCCCCCTCACCTTCCTGGCTCAGATCACTGTGTCCTAGCCCTCTAGGGCTCACCAACACTGCTAAAGTCTACAAATATTGGTTTTCCCCCACCGCGCATATTTAGCATTATTTGTTCAAACAGGAACTATTATTCCGCGAACATTTGTATCGGTTCCCCCAGTAGAACGAATATTCGTTAAGATTCTGGCTGTAAAAGTCACATTAGTGAGTGAAAATGTAGGACCAAAAGAGATGGTTTTAAAAAAGGAAAACTACACTGAAGGCAAACAGCGGAACAACTGTTGCACAAATACGTTTGGAAAGCTATCTTAAATTTAAAATTGTAGTTGAAATACTACTTGGTTAAAAACGGTATATATAAACGGTGAAAATGTGTTCAAATCACACAGTCATTGCGCACACATTTCAAAACACCAAGAGAATTTCCTGAAGAAGTGCATTATGGGCCTCTTTTCTTCGGCCACCGTCAAAATAAATTTGGGCAAATGTGAACAGCGGCAGCAGTGATGCAGCGATAGACAACTGCGGACCGGTTTCATCGAAATTATGACTCACCAGCACAACAGTCACCAGTGCTCACTGGTGCAAAGTTTGCCTCTGGGAACCATACACGTGAAGACTCCACACCCACGAAACAAATATTCAGAAGAGAACCCAATATTCCCGAATATTCATTCCTGGGGGACAATTGATTCTCTTTCACGGGCTCGAGGCAGTCGAACATTCCCACTCTGCTCATGCCACCTGCTTGCTCAGTCATTTGCTCATAATATCTTAATGCAGAGACGACACGCGAAAGCTTTGTCTGGAAAGTGTACACGACTCATAATTAAATGCCACAAACAACCGTGGCTAAATTCGTCACGGCTACGTCCACGTGAAAGAAGAGAATACATGAATTCTCTTCCAGGGGACTGGCATGTTTACGTTCATTTGACACCGGCGCGCGAGGCAAGTGTGGCTCAACCAGGCCCTCTGCTGTGTCTCCGCACACTTGCTCTGTGCACTGCAATCCCCGGCTTGAGAGTGTGCGGAAGACAGCTCAACTCACCCTGAGTCCCATTGGCTTCTCAATGTATATAGACACATATAAAGCAGTGGCTAGCGCGCTGCGCTACAAACCCGGCGACCCGAGTTCGAATCCCGCTCACGGCCAACACCAGTGACGATTATCTGAACCGGTCCTCAGCTTCAAATGAGTACCTGGTGCGGTGTGTAAATATCACCACCAGAGAGATAAAGGCGGCCGGGCGTGGTGTTGGCCACCCACCCCCTTGTGCGCCATACCGGCCTTCATAGGTGCTCGCTAAACAGCACTTGCCCCAACAGTCTGTTCAGACTATAGGGGGGGGGGGGGTGGGGATCTTTGTCTTTGTATGTCATTAAAATCAGCGGTAAACAAAGCAATTTGTCTTGCGCCACCCCTAAGTCGACTCAGCTTCACAAAAAAGGGTTACAGGTCTTCTTCTTTTGTATGGCCCAGTGTTGATATGTTCATTGCGAGCCGGTGGACGGGTGGAGGAGGTGGATTTGTAAATGTGGAAGGACCGAAGCGCTGCAGTGAGTGGCGTTAATGCGTTCGTACAAAGGGTTTCGACTGATGACCGTTTGGGCCTATTCGTAATTGGCCGTCGGTGTGGGAGATTGATATGGGATATTATGACGCGGTTCAAGTGCAGATCACCATTCAACCCGGGAGATTCGTCTGCTGGGTCGGCGATTATGTGATTATTGTTGACCCCCCTATACTGGACATCTGTAAAAAGAGCTTCATAGCTAATCGGACTCCTCCTTCTAAAGATCGTGATTTTTTTCGTACTCTCAAGTGCCCGTCGGGGACCGTGGTATTGTCCCAGGTGGCCAAGAATCGAATCCACGGTTGCCGGGCTCATAGCAGTGTGCTAACAACTACACCCACCACTCCTCAAACCGTCCGACAATCGACGGATGCACAATTGTAAAAGGGCATGAAGTTAATGGACAAAATAATGCTGGACTGTGAGCACTCAACTGCTAGAACTTGATAGAGCTAATCTCCACTCTTCCCTGGATGGTACACGTGTGGTGGATTTTTTGCTGCCCTCCCCGGCCAATTTGTTCACGGAATGTTATTTTTCAAAGCTGTCACTTGCACCACATTTCCGTGAATTTGCAGATGTCAACACGTGCCGCCCTTCCACCCCACTTCGTAAACCCAGCGCCTGGGCCATGGTGCAGTTGCACCTCCTTCACACTCAATATATACACACACTGCTGGACTCACTCAACGTTCCCACAACGTCCTTACCCGCCCCTACTAAACATCTGTGAAAAAAGAGCTTCATAGCTCATCGGATTCCTCCAGTATAAATATTTTGATTCCGAAACGTGCAGCACGTGCAACAGTTAAGCCCCTCACCCCCCTCACCATTACTGCTCCCTGAAGGTTGTGGAAATTAAAAGCTCAACCAATCACCCCCTCTCCCCCTCCAAACTGCCCCACGTCCTCTCAACGTTATTAAGCATTAATGAACATGCCACTGCGGCGGAGCAGGCGTGCCCGTGACGGGCCCGGCACTCCCGTCCACCGCCTGTCCACCGCGCCACCGTGCAGAAAGGACACGAATTGGATGCGACCGACAGCCGTCGGCACGCGTCCCCCCCCCCCCACCCCGTGCCTCGTTCGAGGCGCGCACCGTAGAACAAGAGCAATCAATAGCCAATTAAATCCCTCCCAACCACTCCCGGTCTCCACTCAGGCACGGCTGAAACTACAATAAAGCCTTTAAAAAAAACACGCGTCCAGAAAAGGCAGCACGGGACAATGAAATGTCAGCGAAAGGTAGCAAAGTCGGGAAAAACGTAGATCGTTTTAATAATATACATGCACTTTCCCTCGTTCAACGCTAAACTGCACCCAACATATTTAGCGACGGATGTCATTTTCGTGAAGTGAACATCCTTTTTTTTTGTTCCTTCCTCTGGGAAGGCCAGCATATGCAGTGTCATTTTGCACTTAATTATCGGTAATTGATCTAATATGCAGCAGCCGTGATGTTTCGTTGTTTTAATGTCAAAACTTGCACAGCTTCCAGTAATTGGACTGACCATTATTTCGCTCGAAGCACGAGTAACCCAGGGAACTGTACAATTTTACATTGAATTGCTTTAAATGGCATGTATGCTGCAAAATGAACCAGAAAATCGCTGTTTAAACGTAGTCGTCGTTTTGAAAATCAGATGTAGAGCAATACCTCGTTAAATTAGTGTACTAAAAAGCAACTTTGAGTTGTCGAAATTTGTTGCAAAACGTTTATTTTCTAACCATTAAACGATACTCAACAAGCTTATAGCGGGCAGAAAAGCACAAATAAAAACATGAGAACATTAAAAACCAATGTACTTTATTGGACATAATTGTTACCAAAATGAAGTGAGAAAAATATGCATTCCAACGGCCATTGTCCAAAAATTTGAAATACTGCTTTAAACAAGGCTGCCATTAAATTAAAAAAACGTATTAACTTTCACAAAAAAAACCAGGGGCCCATTCACGTGAGATTTAAAAACCTACAATTTGATACTGTAATTACAAAGTTTAGAAAATATGCACGATGACCGGGTAGCTTACTCAAGCAGTTCCAAACTCACAGGATCATAAAAAGATGACAAGAACTGGAGCTGTAATATTTCACGTAACGTTCTGCAAGATCTTAACAAAAACTCGTTCATCCAATGGGCAAACCATCAATTGTTTTTGGCCTTGCCAACAGCAAGCAAAGCCAACATATAACCTAACAATAACAATCACCGATTAACATTCGATTGATGTCAACAGCCATAACTTTACAACCAGAGCCAGATTTTACATCTTGCCAAAATGGTCATAGCTTTTAGTTTTTTGTTAATGGGAACATTAGCACAATTTCACCAAGAACCAGATGAAAAGCATTCACAAACAAGTTAGGTTCATAATAATCTTGCACATTGCAAAAACTGGTATATGACGAGACTTTATTCACACAAAAGAAATCCCATGCACTTCAGAATGTGCAGTAACCAAAATGGACAGCTGTTTCTGATCGTGTAATTGTGTGCTCTTTAAACGCACTCCGTCCACACAATTTTTCTAGATCCCAATGCAGCTCAGGTGGGCTAAGATAATGACTGGGTTTTTTTAAAAAAAAGCAGCTGACTTGAGTGCAGGTCCCTCTATATATCTGGAAATGTTTGAATGGACAAAAGCTATTTTCAGAAAATTTGAGCACGATTTGAGTGGACATGTTAATATGCAGTGTGCAAACACTTCAGTTGCATTAGCAGTTATAAGGGAACATGTTTCAGACAAATGTGCTCACTCCCCAACTAAGCAACCATCAATCAAAATATAAAGTTGGGCTCTATGTGGACTAAACTTTACTGATTTTAAATATTTGAACAAAAAGTATGCATCACTTTAGATGTAGCCATTATTTGCGTGTCACACCAGTTCATCTTGTGATGACATTCCATAAGCATACATTGCTCTAAGACATCATTTGGGAAAGTTATTTTTTATCACGTTTTTCAGTGCTGCACAATTTAACAAAAACATAGCCCCTGGGCATAGTGGAGCAGCTCACAAATTCAACTCGGTTCTAGAGCAACATACGGGGAGGATTACTGTAGCAGTTACACTTAATGACGGAGGCTTGTGTTGCTTCCGAAACGTCGTGATTTAATGTAGTTATTTTCATTTATTATTTTACCTACGTGACTTTCCCAAAAAAACCTAAGAGTATGAATCCTTGCAGTCACGAAAGCATCAAATCTAGACTACGGGGAGGGACCTGGCTCCTCAGCAAGCACTGTGCCACGACAGATTATCGTCTTTTATGTGTGAGCATGCCCTCCTTCCTCCACAGCAGCACACCACTTTTGTGCACATATAGTACTTGCAAAAACCAGCGTTTTAATTTTCCAAAGCGCCGACACAGTTCACGACCATTGTATGCGTGGAGGATTATTGGGTGCACTTAAAATACTTCAAAAGTTCTCCTGACCAATAAAAAAAAACTACTACACGAAAACTGAACTTTTTTCTTCTTCATAAAACATGTATTTTATTTTACGACATACCAAAAAACCCTCATCATCAATTATGACCTGAAACGTTACGGTGTATTTGTTGTGTAGATTATCAGTATCTGAAGAACGGGAAACGGCGCTTTTGTTGTTTGCATCGATTCGGGATGCCCAGTCACCCGGGCCATGGCCTAGGCTTTGTCCTCCTTGGCGTTATCCGCGTCGTCGTCAGGGTATGCATGCCAGGTGAGTCGCTCCTCGTAGAAGGAGATGACGATCTGCGGGCAACGCGTGTTGGCCTCCTTGGCTGGGACGAGGTCAGCCTCGTCTGAGCCTTTCCTACATTTGCGGAAAAGTCAGACAGGACCGTCTTTAATTCACGTGCCCCCTTTAGTTTCACACGAACCGCATTCAGAGCACCATCGGGCAGCAGCAGTATACCACATTTTACACCACACGTAAAGCAAAGGTTGGGAATAATTTGGCAACAAAGGTTATTATGTCACGAATACAACTATTCTGGATTAAATGCAGCCTCAATGTAAATTCTAGGGTTGTAAATTTATGTGATAAAAAATTACTTGAAACCACAAGTCAGCATAAGACAGCACACGCATGAGCTTCAACTACATGTAAATGTATCTGTGTTCACAGACGTACCATTTCATGAGGAACATCAGCTCTCCACTGGAGTCCGTGGCACCGATTATTCTCTCGGGCTCCAACCCCCGAGAAAATCCAATCTCTTGACCTACCTTAAAAGGAGAATAACAAATACCATCAGTAGGTAACAGCCTTGGTTTAAGTTAGCGGAAACTACATTTTATATTGTCAAGTACAAACAGTATCACTGTTTACATTTCTTTAAACATTTGTTTATATAACCTTCCTTGCAGGAAATGTTATTTTAATACTTAAATCACAAATTCACATTCTGATAAAATTATTACTAATCATTTGCTATTTTACTTTTTTCTTTTAATTACAAAGAGGATACATTCAATGCAATTAAATATATGTGCAATACAGCCAATCATTTGTACATACCTTATTAGTATGTAAACAAACTACTAAGGGTTTGTCTTGATATGATTTCAGGTAATTCTAAAGTGTGAATTGTAAATACTCACATTAACGTGAACAGTTGAAGTCGGGCAAAATGGATATTTTGCAAGAACAATACTAGCAGTGTGCATGTAACAAATTAAAACAACTATTTAAATACACGTATCACAGTAGTATTTCATTTCTCAGTGTAAATTCAAAGATGTAGAATGAACCAAGAAGTATAGAATATATTTTAACATGTTAAAGCTACCATATCAAATCAGGATTACTCTGGGTATAATTTCCATATTCTACAGTTGGATAAATTGTAAAACAGTCTTTTTTCACGTGGTAATTTTGACGAATGACTTCAAGTAGGGTAAAGTAATTACTTGTTATTTCAGGCCATATGGATCAATTTTCAAGGTTATAGGTCACGTCTTTTTCCATTGACCAAATAGATTACACTAAACCCAATATTGGGACATAATTAAGCTCTCTTGATAGCAAGTTCACAAAATCCAATAGTCTGCCAATGTGAACAAATTGGCCAACACTATTATAACGGCACTATTTATACATGGTTATTTAAATTGTCACTGCATTTGGGTCCTTTGAAATAACTTTTAACTCATTTATACATATTTTTAACTACACTATGACAACTAGTTACAATAACTGGCAGTCCGACTTTAATCAAGTGCTGCAGGACTATATTCTTTGGAAACCACGTGCTTTCTTTTGTAACCAGGTGATGCACACAAATCTTTTGTAAAGAATAAACTGTGAGACATTCCCAGAGAACCACATTTGAATTACAGTAGTCAGACTATATGCTTTGCAAACTTCTATTGCCCAAATGAGTTTGTATTCAAATCAGGAGACGAGGTAATTTGACTCGGAATGTGTTTAGTTTGTTTTCCTTACCCCACACCTCCCGATTATCACGGTTGGCTACGTACTGTGTGAAAAAATAATCAACATACGCATGGGTCTTTAAAACTTAAGTCGTGTTTCTGACAAATACCTTTTCTGCCTCTTTTTTTTTCTTGGGCTTGTTATCTCCAGTGCCATTGAGGGAGGTAGATTTCCGTTTGATGCCCTCGGCCTTGTCCTCAGACACCTGCTGCTTGCCCTTGCTCGTGCCCAGGTACTCCGAAATTAGGTCAGGACAGTCCAGGTTCTCATCGGGCTCCCATGTGTTATCCTCCCTAGACAAAAACAAGGGTAGACAGATCGAGTCAGTTTTTATATAACGCTACTACCAAACAGTATCTCAAGTTTGTTAGGCTCTCTCTTTGATATCCCACTCCAATCAAAAAGTACTTTGATTATTAGTGCTGTAATGCAATTAAATCACTTATCAATGTTAACCTGTTCAATTAGTTGTGTCTGACCAACTCTAAACAGTCAAAAAGCTTCAAGATTTTAGTTTGCAGAGGGTCTCGCTCATCTTAATTGTAAAAGTGGGTTTGGGGTATAAAAAAAACACAGAAGTATCGCTCAATGTCTTGTTCAGCACCTCAGACCTTCGTATGGCTCAAAGTGCTCCCCTGTCTATGCGAGAAAAGGGCCTTTTATCCCAAATAGTCTACTACATACCGGCAGTCATCGACTTACAAACGTGGTACATTCCCGAGACCCGTTTCTAAATGTGTTATAATTTTAAAAAAGCATTTTTAAAATCACAAGGAAAAATATTGTGCATATGCATGCAATACTCTAATGCTGCATAGCAAATAAAGCAACATGTTCTAGAAAAAAAATCAGTTTTTATTTCACTCACCTCCAGCCCTGATACTAGCTTGCTTATCATAAGTGGCGTTTCTAGGATGCTGGGACTCATTATATTTCATGGAGAATCACTCCACTGACAAAAAAATAGTTCTGCGGTTTGGTAGTACGACCGAAAATTCGCAAGTCGGATGGTAAAATACATAACATCTTATGCTGGTTCTTTTGTAAGTACAGATGTTCGCAAATGGGACGTTCGTATCTCGGGGACTGCATCATTTGATTGTTATGTGGCATTGAGTTTTGTCTGTTCGAGTTGACATGCCACTGGATAACTGATGAGAATTGTCTTATTCAAAAATATGAAGATTAATGCACTCCACCAGCAACAACTATTTCTGTATTGTACCACACTGGTGGCAAGTGGGACACGACTGATAGCAATTGTAATGTGTAATAAGGGCACTACGACCACCAATAACTGCATCTAGTGAATATGTGATGCAGCGTTAATGTGTTTGGAGTGTATACATGAGTGACACATACTGCTTAGAGATACAGCTCATTGAGAATGTTAAATACTGTGATATGGTCACTACAAGTTTTCAAGGGTGGCCCACGTGTTTTTGCAAGTGATACTTGTGCACCACTGCTAACACAGCCTTTTCATGTTAAATGGTTGGAATTGTGCCCAGGATTAGATGTGTATTCACTGCTGGAATTGTCATCAACCTCCCTGCTGGAGTGGCAGTGCTACATGAACTCAAGGTTTGTCCATTTGAACCTGCACGTGCCGAATTTCGGCAACCTTAGAAGATAAGCAGAATTAAGTCGGTTCAGTTCTTAGATGAGAGTCTGTCACGGAATATCATTTGTTATAGGCAGAGAGTATGGCAGTTCAGAAATGTACTCAAGTCCTCACATACAAGCAATATATTGGGTATATTGATTGAACGTTGTGTTTAGTTTGTTGTCCTTCCTCGCCCCTCCGATTAGCATGGTTGGCTACGTACAGTACGAAAGTTAAACATACATGCATGAATACGATTATGTGTGGCGGCTTACAAGTGTTATTTGGGGAGATTTTATATGTTTCGGTTACACACAAAAAAAGCCACTCGTTAATGCAATTAACCAAACATGGAAATGCAGCGATCTCCTGAAAGCATCTTGAGCCTCGGTGACTTTCTGGGGGAGACTATAACAGCATTAGCCACCAACAGAAGTGGCAAATTAATTACAATATTTTACTTTATAAGACTTACTCTGTGAATCCCTTCCACTTGAGAAAGTACTCCACCTTTCCCTTCACCACCCTGCGGTCCATGACCTTCTCCACTACATACTCCTCCTCGACGGGGGGCTCCGGATCGCTCTTCTCCTTTCTGGTCTTCTGTTTTCCCATTGTAACTGCACCCATTGAACAAGCACATTTCGGCACGTGGTTAGAAGTACACCACACAATTGGACTTTCTTTTATTGATAACTCAAAATAGCGGGATAATTCAGGAGTGGGGTACAAACATATTTAACAGGCACCAACTTAACCCGCCCCCTCAGCCCACTGACAAGATGACGTGCTTATGTTGCCAAACGCAAAGACAACACACGGGGAGCAAACTATGTTATATTGTATCATGTTCCGTTTCCCCCCTCAATGCAGTGCACATTCTCTGCAGAGGGGACACACAATGTTCCAACGACGATCCTCTCGACCGATGCCCCATCTGCTTTCACGATCATAGGCATATCCTCAAGTCCGGCACATACAATATTTTGCTCCTCCAAGAGTTGTAGGTAGGATTAACTTAAGAATTCCAGATTCATGCTTTTATAATAAAAAATTGGAGCGGAGTTAACTTCAACCTTCAACGATTGCAACTAAACAGCCAATCGGAATCCTGCACGCCCAGGTTTTCAGGAGCATGAGCTTAAACTACTTCGATCGGTGGGTGGGGCTCAGAACATTCTAGAATTAACCACAGAAAACTCCCATTATTACATTCCGGAGTGAATAACCTACAGTGTTTACATCGTAAGGCCATGAATCTGCGAAAAGAGCCCCACTCCACGGCAAACAAAAACACACGTGGCTGAAGCCATTTCACGTGCACATTCACACACGGCAATAACACACATACACGTTACATTCAAGTTCCAATATTTCAACGAAGACAACATTTTGCCAATTTACAGATTATTTGTGGGGCTCAAATGCATCGGCGGAGTTTGACTTCTACATTTCAGGGGGGGGTTAGGTTTGTCCCTCACGTTAGGAATCGCGGGTGCTTAATTCGTGTTTTAAAATCTTAATTGTAAACTATTGAACATTACTTAATAAAGGCGTCCAGTTTTGGGAGAGGGACATTGCCTGTCTGTGCCCCCCCCCGCCCCCAAAAGTCTGCTCAAACGTTACAATTAAACACAAATTGCATACAATACGCCAACTTTGTTGAGATGCAAATCATCATGACGAGTATTAAAATACACCCGTTACCATTTTTTTTAAAGTGTGTTTGACGAGGCAATAACCACAAAAAAAACATAACTCCCTATGTATCACTGACGTATGCATAATTACAATAATGTAAACATGCATTGCGCTAAATTTTGATTTAAAGCTTTCGTGACTGCAGGGATTCATATTCTTGGTTCTTTCGGTAAAGTCTCGTAGAAGGGAAATAATAAAATAATACAAATAAAAAACAAGAACAATTCTCACGTTTCAACTGCAACACAAGCAATCATCATCAAGTTTGAAGTCCACAGCAACACCTGATGACGATTGCTTGTGTTGTAGTCGAAACGTCGTGAGAATGTTTATTGTTTTATATTTGTATTATTTTATTATATCCCTTCTACGTAACTTTACCGAAAGAACCAAGAATATGCATTGCGCTTTTAAAACGTTCCACACTTCTGGGTGGCGCCACCACCAGCAAGGAATCTTCTTCCCAGCTTCACCACCAAGCCCCCCCTAATTGTTTGGCTCCATCATCTCCATCACTCCACTCGGCCCGTAGCTGGAGCTTGGACCAGCAATGTTTTACACGGCATTCTCCTCGGCCTCTGTTCTCATCCTGGCGTAGAGCAAATACTGTTCCCTTTCGGGAGCTAAGTGCCAATGTCCGAGGTCTGATATCCACAACGAGAAAGGCTACGTGAGATCATATCGTCTTGCCATTCCCTCCTCCGTTGAAGGAGCGCATAACTATTGCGGTTAAGTTGTACGGTACTCTGTATGGTCCCAGTTTCGGTTGCCCCGTTGATTGAGGAAGTCCATGGGTGGAAAAACCCCGATTTTTCCAGCGGCAGGCATCGGGTTTTTTCATTAATTCAATTAAACCCGATTTCGGGGAATTAAAACCTGGTTTAATGAATACGAAACTCTGATCCAAGGCTTAGGCTGCTTCCTCGTCGGTGTTATCGTACTCGGGGCCGTCGGGCACGGAGTAGTCGTAGAATGCGGGCAGGTTGGTCTTGATGAACACGAGCTTCTCCACAATCGTGGGCGCCAGTGAGTTCCTTAGCTTGGAATGGATGAAGCCTATACAGTTCACGTTCATTTATTAGGTAAAGCCATGTGAGCCATTCGGCTCTTGAATCGGGTGCAACCGCAACAAACAAAAGCATGAACAAGAAAACATCTTAAAAGTTACTATATGACTGTGCAAGCTGAAAATCTAGGGGGGAAAAACAGCAAAAATTCCAGAAAAAAGCACCGTACACCAACGCTGAGAAGTTCCGCTCGGATGCCGCAATTAGAACCAATTAAACCGAATTTCTCCCAATCTCAGATGATCGGGTTTAATATAAAAAAAGACAATTAAACCCGACTGTGCCACCCTTGGTCCAAGCAAGAGGCGCCTCAAGCGGATAAGCAGCAGACTCCAGGCAGAGGGCACCCGCGTGGTGGGGCTGCAATCCCGCTAGTCGGTTCTGTAAAACAAAAACCAGGTGCAATTTACCCTGAACTCGTGCAGTGTAGGGTTGTGCACTCATCTATTAAGAGTAGCAGACAACGTGGGTTGTTGAGACGAGATGTTTAAAGCAAATTGTCCACCTTTCGTTGAGCAGCGAAACCAAACGAGGCCTCAAATTCCCCTTCATCACCTACCCCCCAAATCGACACACGAGCCTGCCGAACTGGACGCCAACTCAAGGGTTAATTTGTGGTGTTTTTCCCCTCTGCAATCGTCCCATGTCCTCGTGTTGGATCTCGCCAGCAGCGCCGAGACTCGCCTGGATCCCCCCCAGGGCCCCGCCGGACCACGAAGTGGGGCCCCCCCTCTCTCTCTCCCTACCATCGAGACCCCGGGCACGGGCCGCCCCAATACGCCTCGATTCGTCGTCGTGAGCGGCAAAAGCTTCGAGCGGCCACGTCCCCTCACACCCCTCAACCTAACCACCCACACACCGCGCGTACACAACACAAAACGTGGCCACGGCAGCAACAATAACAACAACGACGACGCCGCGCCATTCCAGCAAACGAGGCCGCGCGGGGCTTCCCTCCCACGGGGACGAACGTAGCAAGGGGCGCGCTGTGGCTTACATTGGGGGCGGTCCAGCCGCTTTGCTGCTCGCTCCGGGAATGAATGAGACGGACGGGCGGGCGTGGGTGGGTGGGAGTCTGCCGCCTTCCCGCTACGCGCCAAAAAAAACCACGACGACGGCGACGGCGGCAAAGCCTCGAACGTCAAAAGCTCACGGGGAGGAGGACGGGAACACTATATTTTTTTTATTCGCTCGCGGCGGCGGACCTCCTCCCGGGCACTCGCTACCACCACCACCCGCGGCGATTGCAACTTGGCGAGCGACTCAGGAGTTTAAAAAAAAAAATGTAATTTAATTTGTTACGAAAAATGTTTTTATTCTCTCACGCGGGGCGACGGCGGAAGTGGTCGTCCGTTTCCGCTTCCGGTGCGCGGCGCCGCCAAATGGCGCCAAAAAAATGGAGGGGAGGGGGGTGAAATCCGCGCCCGCCATTGGTCGACGCGGGGGTCACGTGGCGGCTGTCCTTGCCCAATCGCGCACTCGCGGGGCGTGGCGTGCCGTGCTTATATAAGGCGGAGAGGCGGGAGTTCACGCCCCCCCAGAGCCCGTCCGTTACCACCACCACCATTGCCCACCACCTGGCCGACATTTTGTACCATGGAGGTGAGAGTGTGGCAGACGTCACGGTCAGAGCTGGGCACCGGAGCTTAGTCCACCCTCGCGGGGTTGAACCCACGAGGGTGGTGGACTAAGGGAAATGCGCATGGGGGGACGGGGATGTGTGCGCAGGCACTGGTCGTGGGATGGATGGATGGGGGAGGACCGCGTGCTGTTCTCGATTGAAACTCCCTCTGTGGCTTGGCGTGCTGTTCGCGGGCTTCGTGCGAGAGACAGAGATCGATATATAATCTGACCCGTGCTTCGAGGGGAGCTTTACTGAACGCGAGGCGTGCAGGGAGACGCGATGGTGGGACATCGAGGTTGGAGATGAGAGAGATGTGAGCGTGGCCCCGGGTTGTCGGCTGGAAGGAGGAGAGGGCCTCAGGCCGACATGGCGGTCCGTGGTGGTGGTGGTCAGCGGAGCGGATCTCGCAATGGATATCAATGGCCTTAGATGCCGAGGCGGGATGGAGCGGCGTTTTAATGAGCGCACGTGGATCTCGGACTCGGCGTTTGCCAGGAGCCGGCGTTGTTGGTTGTGGCACTTCCCGCCTGTAAAGTGCTCGGGTTGCGTGTTGTGCCGAGAGCGTCCATTTGCCGCGCTGCCCCCCCTGTTTAACGATGTGGTTGTCTATGCACCCCCGTCGGTCAGCCCATTCGTTATCTATAATACCCTCGTTGAGTGACTGCAATTACACGGCGCCTTGCCACTGTTTACCAACCACAACAACCCCTGGGTGCGTTCATTCATTCGATTTAGTCCGCGTTTTGTGGGCAAGTCTTTGGGTTCTGGCTCGCATTCATCACCAATTTGCCGTCTGGTGCCAGATAACGGATGCGATTATGTAAATTGTGTGTTATATGTTGTGTAATATCGGGTCGTAATTGCGCAATTGGCTTCTGTTTGTAAGGTTGAAGACTCCCAGTGGGTGGGGGGGGCATCACCATGGACCACACTTCGTGATGGACATTGGTTTTTCCCCGATTATCTTACAATCATCAATGTCGTCAATTCCTATTCTCAGGTTTTTTCGGTAAAGTCACGTAGGTAAAAACATTAAAATTAATGAAAGTAAAATAAAACAAAATAAAATTCACGACGTTTCGGAGGCAACACAAGTCTCCGTCATCAGGTGGGACCGTCACAGCCGAATTAGCTGCACCTTGATGCAGCTAATTCGGCTGTGACGGTCCCACCTGATGACGGAGACTTGTGTTGCCTCCGAAACGTCGTGAATTTTATTTTGTTTTGTTTTATTTTACTTTCATTAATTTTAATGTTTTTACCTACGTGACTTTACCGAAAAAACCTGAGAATATGAATCATTGCAGTCACGAAAGCTTCAAATCTAGAATTAGTCGTCAATTCCGTGTTAATTATTCACAACCGTGATTCACCGTGAACACCCAAGTATTGGATATTGGTGTTACCCTTACACGTGGAAATCCGTACATGTTGATAATCGGTCCAGCGCTGTGAGCCGCCTCTGACCAAATTACACCCCAATTGCCCGATCTCAAAGATAGTCTTTGGATGAACAAACACCGTGTATAAGATGTATAGGTTCCGTGCCGGTCAGCAAAGAAAAATCGATGTTAGTACCTTGTAGAAAGGCGCTTTGATGACAGAATGGACTGCACGTTTGCAAGCCAAAGGGGGGGGGGGGGTGGAGTGTTCGATTATCAAACTTGAAATGCATTTCACATCGTAACAATGGCGCATTAAAACGCATAGTTTTAAGCACATTAGGAACAAAGATCAACTAATTATGGTGAGGGATACACGTTGGACAGTTAACCTAAATGTACGTTTTGGTTTTTTTTGGCCACTAGTTTCATGAGGAGTCCTGGGATATCGATGAGGGTGCTGAAAGTTCAGAGCACACGTTCCGGGGCGAAATGCTTTCAAGACCTCCGTCCCACTTAAAAACGGAGAAAAAAGCTGAGCGTTTTTACGTACTTATAGCACTGATTACACTTCGCTTTTAACGTACGTCTTTATTTGACAATGCACTAAATGATCTCGAGATTAATCACGAAAGCGCACTGCCTTAAATGCATAAGGTCTTTAAATGGCATGTTCTGCTTTCATATTGCTTAAACGTCATGACTTTTCAACACTGGCATTGTCTTGCAGTTTCTGTATAAAGCATATGTCGAACGTGTCTTTCTAATGGTTCGAGTTTATTCTTTCCACCCAGGACCGTGAGCCAGAGCAGTTCCGCAAACTGTTCGTTGGAGGGCTTAGCTTTGAGACGACAGAAGAGGGCCTCCGGCAGTACTTTGAGCAATGGGGAATCCTAACCGACTGTGTGGTACGTACATTCGTTCTACTGCCCTTAGGGGCCGTGCATGCTATTCGTAAGCATTTGCCTGTTATTTGACGAAATAACGGTGCGCTTTTTAACCATTTAGTTTTGTTGGTGTTTGTTTCAGGTCATGAAGGACACACAATCCAAGCGGTCGAGGGGCTTTGGCTTCGTGACCTTTTCGAGCATGTCAGAGGTTGACGCAGCAATGTCTGGCCGGCCTCACAAGATCGATGGGCGAATGGTGGAGCCGAAGCGGGCAGTGTCACGAGAGGTAAGGAGTGGTGGTGAGGTTGGGTGGGTCCACTTGTTTGCTTCATCCAGAACGCTCTTCTGACATTAGGAAGCCACTGGAGCTAATGAACTTTTAAAAAATCTAGATTTAGAACTCATTTCTTTAGAACTGCCTTTTGTGTTTAGTGTTGGTATGCATGTTGAACTTCTTTCACACGACATAGCCCAACAATGCTACATGTAGTTCGAAAGAAGTTCTACATACAATCCCGGACTTGTTGGTGCTTGCCAAATTTGTTTTTCTCTGCAGCTTTCCATGAAAAAATGCAGATTGATACTCCATCACAAATACATCCTCAAATTATGCTTTAGTGTTTGTCCATCTTGATAATGCAATTCTAGAAATGTTTGCTTTTGAGATTTTTTTTTTTACAAGGACCTCAAAACTCATTTTTATTGCAGGACTCGATGCGACCTGGAGCTCACTTGTCTGTTAAGAAGATCTTTGTTGGTGGAATCAAAGATGATACCGATGAAGAACATTTGCGAGATTACTTTGAAAAGTATGGGAGGATTGAGATTGTTGAAGTTATGACGGAGAGGGAATCTGGAAAAAAGAGAGGCTTTGCCTTTGTTACCTTCAATGACCATGACCCCGTGGATAAAATTGTTGGTAAGTCTCTTTATGCGTTTTCCTCATTTAAATTCTTTATACTGGTTGCATGTGTAGAAATGCAATGTTCATCATTAATTGTGCTTTTTCATTTCATCTCCAGTTCAAAAATATCACACCATCAACGGACACAACTGTGAAATCAGAAAAGCCCTTCCCAAGCAAGAGTTGCAAAATTACGGCAGAGGTAAGTCTTATTTTTTGTGTGAAGATACATATGTTACATCGTGCTTAATATTCAATGCTTATTCGTTTTTGCGATTTTTTTTTTGTCAGGCCGAGGAGGATTTAACAGAGATTTTGGTCCTTCTGGTGGAAGGGGCGGTGGTAAGTCATTTGCAGAGTTTGTGCTCGTTTGTTCCTCGGTCAATATTTTATACAAGTGTTTGTCCTCTTGAATGATAGCGTTAGTGTCTTGTATCCCCGTTTTAATGTAAAACAGTTTTCCAAGTTGACACAAATAAATGGCTTTTGTCCATTGGGCAGGTTTTGGTCGGGGAAATTACGGAGGCGGAGATTTCAACGGTTGTGATAGTGAGTAAAGCATCTGAACAATCGCGTGCACACAGCGTTATTTTTTTGTCACTTCGAATTTCCTGCAGTCGAAGTAAATAGTGGATTTGTAAACGGAGCTAGGGCATTGCACTTGTTGCGAACAATTCAAGTGAGTGATATCTTGACTGGTCCTGGTATCTCTCCCCCTAACCAGCCTGCAATGACCAGCATGGTCAAACAACTCCCATAGCCGACTTGTAGTGAGAATACCCTGACAACAAGTCGTGTTATTATGTACATATTTACATATTATGTAATTTCTTGAATAGTATTTTTTTTCTTTGTCGCAGGTGGAAACTTTGGCGGCGGAGGAGGTGGTGGATATGGTGGGGGCGGTAGAGGCGGTTTTGGCGGCGGTGGCGGCTATGGCAACCAGGGAGGTGGTGGCTATGGAGGAGGGGGCTTTGGTGGTGGTGGCGGCGGCGGCTTTGGGAACCAAGGAGGAGGAGGTGGCTATGGGGGAAACATGGGTGGTGGAGGCTATGGCAACCATGGAGGAGGAGGAGGCGGAAGCTATGGTGGTGGTGGTGGTGGTGGAGGAAACTACCAAGGAGGTGGTGGTGGTTATGGTGGACATGGTGGACATGGGGGTGGTGGTGGTGGTTATGGAGGGAGTGGACATGGGGGTGGTGGTTATGGGGGTGGAGGACATGGAGGTGGGGGTGGTGGACATGGGGGTGGGGGAGGTGGGTACGGGGGTGGACATGGTGGTGGACATGGTGGGGGTGGACATGGTGGGGGTGGTGGTGGACAAGGCGGCGGGGGTGGGCATGGGGGTGGCAATTATGGTGGTGGCGGTGGAGGCAGCGGATATGGAGGCGGAGGCAGCGGATATGGAGGCGGCGGGAGCTACAGCGGTGGAGGAGGTGGCTATAACCAGCACGGCGGCGGCGGCGGCGGCAACTACGGTGGTGGTGGTAAGTGTGACGTCTTAAATAAGGGCTCCGTTATCATCAGGCAGATGTAACCCAGGGGATTTGCAAATTCGGTCTGGATAAAAAAAAAGAAAAAAACCTGGTGTCTGATAGTCCAATGTGTATTAGCCATAGCCTAAAACCACTGTTTCTTTTTGTCATTAAGGCGATGTAGCAAGTCAGACCAGTACAGGAACAGTCGCTCTTGCAGGTAACTTTGGAGGCGGCGGTGGCGGCGGCAGCAATTTCAACGACTTTGGCAACTACAGCAGCCAGGGACATTCGCATTACGGCCCTTTGAAGGGAGGCCACGGTGGTGATGGTGGTGGTGGGAGCAGTGGCAGTTACAGTGGCCCCAGGAGCGGTGGCGGTCCCTACGGAGGTGAGATATGTTTGTTCAGTAATGCATTAGTGTTAATCGGTCTCCAGTGCCATTTATAGGAAGATTTCATTTACATCAACATTGTCAAGTGCCATATTACAATGGTTTTCGAAATTGTTCAAATTGCGCCGACCGCCACACGCAGTTATTCCTCCTTTGTTAACCTATTATTTTGGCAAATTCAGTTTTATTGAGCATTGGCTTTTGCCATATAATCACTATCAGACTCAAACCATTGTATTGTCTTAGCAATATTCAGAGTGCCTTGACGTCTTTTGAAATTGAAGTATTATTACCATGTGTGAAGTGATTGAGTTCTCACACCATGTAGAAGCAGTTTTTCACGTCATTTTAATGCATTTCCCTCTGAGTTGGAGTTGGGTGTTGAAGTAAATTATTTGTTGCTCATTTTTTCAGGTGGCTATGGTTCCTCGGGGAGCGATGGCGGAGGATATAGAAGCGGACGCAACCGATATTAGAGCTGCTTCATTTCCCCCCGAAAGGTACGATTTGTTTTTTTCCAGACTGTATAATGTGAATGCACATCTATCAATTCACCCCTCTTCACAGGATACATTCTAAATTTTCCAAATTTTTCTTTTTTTACACAATCTTACGTGTGTTGTCTTTCATTGCCACTTAAGTGCGTTTACAACCTTGTCTGTTAATTTCCGTGTGTAGCCCATTTTTTCCCCCATCTTGCATGCATATTGATTTGTGTAACCATATTTCTCTATCCTGCAGGCATCCAATGTACCATAAATAAGGGAGGCTGAGCTGACTTGGAAGGACAGCGTCAGGGTTCTGACTCAGTCCAGGGAGTGGCAGACAGCGCATAGAGGCAGGAAATAATCCTGCAGTAAGCAAAGTGAGTCAAGACGCAGGACAGGTAGCAAGACTAAAATCATGTGTCATGGCTACATTTGTGTCTGAAATTCTCAGATTTTTCTTTTTTAAAGTCAGGGTTTTGCCACGATTTGTCTTTTTATCGAACAAGTTTATGATCATGTAATTCAGATGTTAGTGGTGCATGTTAATGTAGGCCATATACACATGCAATAGACAACAGGTTTGAGTGCAGTATCTGTTTTTTTTCCATGGATGTATTGCAAGATGAGTAAGTTGGCAATGCATTTGCTGTGAAGAATTATGTTTTGTACAAAAGTGAAATAAAGCTGTAGACAACAACTTCTGAAGTACGTTTAAGTTTTTGGTTTGATTGAGTAGTCGGTGAAGCTAAGAGAATTGAGAGAGGCGGCGCTCACAGTTCGTCCCCCTGGCTGCGAGAGTGGTTGGAATGTCGTCGTTCCCCCCCCCCCCCGTTTTCAACGTGGCGCGCGCCCGAAGGCAAATGAGGAATCTCTACAGCAAGGAAAACCGTGCTGAGGAAGCCGGCAGCCCCCACACAGTGCAGAAGCGGCAGACACGGGACCCGACCCCACAACGGCAGCACGAGGGAGGAAAGCAGCAGGCAGCTTGGCCCGGAAGGAAGAAATGCGCAAGCAGTCTCTTTGTTGAGGGAAGGAGTGCAATGAGAGGAAGAAGAACAATCCCAGGTGTTGGCCTCAGGCATTTTTGTTTAAGAGTGCAGGAAGCTATTGATATTTATATCCGCAAAAGCCAGTAACAGGCTTGAGTTGGTAAGTTTACAGGGATGCTTTCCTCTTTTGTTTTTTGTCCACCAGGACGTGCATGTCCTCTCATTTCTACTTTTAATACCTGAGTGGAAATGACATTTTTCTTAGGTTTGGAGTGAAGCTGTCGGCACTGGACTTGAGAAACTGGTCAACTCCATAACAGGGTAAGCCATTAGGTCTGATGTGGTTGTGTTTGTCGTGAATTGTGTTTTTTAAGTGTTACAAGTTGAGTAATGCATGGATTGGTAATGTAAAAAAAAGTTAAATTATTGTCTCAGCAACTGCAATACACAAGTAAAAAACGCAACTTTGGCATGTTAGAAGTGGCATGACTGCACAAAAAACAACAACCCCACTCCATGTGAAAATGTAAACGTAAGACAGCTGATTGAAGGGATCTTAGATTGTTTCATTTGTTAAAGTGGGGATTTCAATTCGTATGCTTTAAATGCAATTGAATACTTTTGTTTGCATATATTTTTAATAAATTTTTTATTTTTATAATGTGATTGCTTAATCCCAAGCGTGTGGTCTCAATTTGTCATTGTGTCGAGCATCAAAGCATTTCATCACAGGTCATTGTGTTGGCGAGGCATGTGATGTCTAGGAAGTTTGTCTTTTAAGGACATGACAATAATTTTGACCTGTAACACGTGCACAGGTTTTGCTCTCTCGAGGAGAGAACATGCTTATAAATATGTATTAAGATGCATGTTTTAAGCAAATATGTTTTCTTTCGAGAGATCAACGTGGGCGCAAGGAGACAGTCAAGCTGAAAAGCAGCCAGCCGTTGAACCAGTCTCAACAAGTACCCACGCTCAATATTTATATGAAGACATGTTTGGCCAATTTTAATCAGTTCCGAGACGTCTGCAAGCGTGGGTTCTGTTCCCCGCTGAATCTTGGAACGCGCAAGCGGGGTTGGTATTTTATTGTGGCATAGCGCCGTTTTTTAACGACCTTGTACTCTCCACAGTGAAACAAGCCAAACTGCTGCCCGCCATTCCACATGGCCTTGTGAGAGCCTCGGTACAGTACTGATAGTTGTTTTAGTTTTTAAATCCTTTATATTAAGTTTGCTTGCGCGCTTACGACCGTGCAAATCTTTCGGGCGTTTTTTAACCCACTTCCCGTGATCCAATCGAGCTGACATTTTGCACAGACTCGTGCGTGACAATTTCTTTTCGTGAAATTTTTTTTCAAAAATTTTACACTTTTTAGGTAAAAAATATATATATTTAATTACCAATTGCTTAATGGTGGCCGGCAATCATCTGACCCATAGGTGGCAGCCATCTCAAGCCAGAGGACGAGAGGACTCTAGCCGCCCGTTTCAAAGACCAATGTGGGCTGGGTTGTCACCCATTGAACACGCATATAAAGGATTTATAGTGAAAAACTTTGTTTTTACGGGTTAATTTTTTTCCCCTACGGTTCTGTTCCAATTACGTGTGCGTACGTAACCAGGAAGTGGGAAAGGGTTAATTAGTTTGTAATTCGGAGGCAATCCGAACGCCTGGCAGAAACCCCCACACGTGCAAGGTGGGAAGATGTCCCACCCAGTCCAGATGGAAACCCATAGAGATTCCCTTGCTATACTGCCAGGGTATGGTGACAACACAGGAAAGCTGTTTTGCAATATTGTGTTTCACCAGCCCCTCGCATCAGTGCTAGATTACAACGGCGTGTGCCATTGCCTGGCATGAAGTAAAATCATTTAAGATAAATTGCAAGCCAGGCAAGATGTCTTCTGAAACATTGAGTGGTGCACAAACTTGCTGACAAGGTGCAAAAATGTAATTTCCCCAGTGAAAGCTTTTCCAAAGTTCTTCGGTGAATTGCAAAAACAAATAGGTGATACATTTTTAAGTGAGACTTGTTGGAAGTACTTGGTGCATTTCGAAAATCGGATGTGATAACAGCACTCGGTACATCACTGAATCGGCCATATTCTATGAACCTGCTTTTAAGAAATACAGGACCCTTCTAAAAATCCACATCGCAATACAATTTGCTTTAAAATCCGCAAGATGGACAGATGAAGGGCCATTGTCTTTGTGCTTGCACACATCTGCCAACAGAGGGTCACAGAATATATCTTATTTTATTGCAATATAATTTAATGAACACGTGTTCCAATGAATTTCTCGTCGTGGATCGCTTCCGAGTTCGCTACCTGTGACATTGGTTGCGTTGGGAGCGGTAGTGTAGCCGGGTTAACGCTCTGCACTGCAAACACGGCGACCTGAGTTCGATTCCCGCTCACGGCCAACACCAATGATGATTATCTGAACCGGTCATGGGCCTCCCCGTGGTCGATTCGGCCTCAAATGAGTACCTGGTGCAGTGTGTGTGTTAACATCGCCACTGTTGGCCACTCAACTCTTCGTGTGCCATGCCAGCCTTCATAGGTGCTCGCTAACAGCACTTGTCCAAGTCTGTTCAGGCTATACGGGGTGACCTTTGTTACCGTGGTTGTGTTATCACCATGTACGTCCATGTGGTGGCAGCCGAACAGCCCTTTTCGATGGCCCTGGAGGACAAGCAATGCTCCACCCTCAAGGGGGGGGGGGGGTGTAAACAAGTCCCTTCCACGGTTAACAGGTTTTACGCACTCAACTCAAAAGGAAGACATTGAAAACAAAAGGAATCTCGTAATACTTCATTGGGACTGATACGCAAGCACAAATTACTGTACATCATTCACGCTGCCTTCGAAGTAAAATGTGTAATGGGCAATGGTTGGCATTTGCTAGGGGAAGGGCCCAGAACAACCCTTCATTGCACGTGTTATCAAGAATGGCCATTGAAATATTTTCGATTCCCCCCCTCTTTAAGGCAAAAACGATTTACCAATGTGTTATTGTAAAACTGAGCTCGCTTGCAATGGTGTGTTTGGTTTTTGTGCCACTACTGAAAAGGCTCACTTTAACGGCATTCTAAGTGACGTCGCAATCCGTCTCCCACGCATGAGGCTGTACAAACGTATGGGTTGTGGTTTATAGGTGCCAAAAATCTAAAATTCAGTGCTTTGTGATTCTTCTGGTTCAAACCACGGACGATTTGTGGAAATTGTCAACTTTCCAGCCCATCTAGGACCTAAGAACTCGCATCACTCTCATGATCACGTAGGCCAAAGATTCTTAACCTGGGCTGCTACGCACGCACCCCCTGGGGGCTTGAGTTGCCCTTTGTGGGAGTGTGAGACATGCCCAGATTTTTAAAAAAGGTAAAGCCTCGAAAACAAATTAAGTACGTAAGTACAACTGCTTTGTTTAAACAAACCCTACCTGTTGATTAACATTTTTTTTTCCTTTACCAGTGGCAAAATATAGTAATAGGTTTTTACCCTTTCAACTGGTACAAAAAACTGACACCTTTATACAAGGCATCATGTTTGCAATAACCACAACACAAGCAGTCAAAATGCAAAAAAAAGAAACAACTCTGATAATGATAATTATCATTATAATGATAATTATCAGAGTTGCCTTGTATAAAGGTGTCAGTTTTTGTACCAGTTGAAAGGGTAAAAACCTACTACTATATTTTGCCACTGGTAAAGGAGATGTCTCATCGTGTAAATGCTTACCCCGAGCTCTCAATACTCTGATAGTGCACTGTTTTTGAGTTGTACGCCTTTTGGCGTCATCTGGTCCAACACCAATGGAGACTAGGCTCTAAGAAAAGCTGTCTCGGGTGTGGACCAATCAACTTCAAGGACGGTGCATATCATTAGCAGAGTTTCTGTTTGGTTGCATTTTGACTGCTTGTGTTGTAGTTATTGCAAACACGATGCCTTGTATAAAGGTGTCCGTTTTTTGTACCAGTTGAAAGGGTAAAAACATATTACTACTATTTTTTTTTACCTAGACTACAGCAAAAGTTACGAACCACTGCATTGCACTAATACATAAGTAAAATTACCCAAATACTAACGGTGCCTCCATTCTGACGCTGGTTATTTTTCCCAAACCGATGGTGGACTCAGAATTTATTTTGTAAGGAGCAGGTTTTTTTTTTTACACACAGGATGAACGTTGCTGAATTCCCACGAGGTAGAAATCGTGAACTAGAAGAGCTTGAGTGAATCGATCCCTAATCGTTAGGTTTTTTGTAATCAAAAGGGTGCTTTGTCACAGCGCAACCCAACTTCATATTCTACTTTCATGGTGGATTATATCAATTTATATAGATTTTACTTAAAATACACTCCTTGAGTGCTTAAGCACAATAAACTACAAACAACCAGGTGATGGGCTGGCGTACCCCCCCACCCCCCCAGTTCTGCAGTCCCTCTATTAATGTGGCCACATTTGCTGTGCCCCCCTTTGGCGGCAGCTGTGTTTGCCCACGGGAGGGGAGTTTAACAACCTTCGTGGGATCCACCAAGCTTTGCCTCCACAGTGCGCGTATCCCTCCACCAGCCACGCCGGTGCTTTCGGATGATCGCGCACAACCAAATATGTTGTGCATTTAACGCGCGGCTTCAATAATCGTCCCATAAGTATGCTAAATTCCTCTTGATATGCATATTATTTTGTCAAGGCGCCCTTTTCACCCCTTCCAACCCAGCTTATATATATGCTCCAAGCACGTGTGCTGTTTCATTCAGACGCTGTCGCCTCGACAGACCTGGTTTTCACCTGAGGACGGCTGCTTGCGTTGTGGCCGAAACGTCGTGAGAATTGTTTTATTATGTTTTATTTTTATTATTTTATTACTTCCCTTCTACGTGACTTTACCGAAAGAACCAAGAAGATAAATCCCTGCAGTCACGAAAGCTTTAAATCGAAATTTAAAATCGTCGTCCCACTTCGTTAAATAAAGAACAAATTCAAACGGCAATGGCCTCTCGCATCTCATTACAGAATTGGAGCTCTCTGCTTGAAGGGGGGGGGGGGGAGTTGTGTTTCGGCTGCTGGGACTGTATTTGTGTTGCGAAGACCATGCGGTTCACTTTGTTCGCGATGCGTGTGGGGTCAGTGAGCTAGACTTTGTTGAGTGTCGCTTCAGTGAAGCTGAATGAGCATTCCATTCTCTCGTGGCGCTGCCGTGTTCAACAACGCAACTCGAGCACATCCGTGGCATGGGAAAATTACACCGGAATGGACTATATTGGGGATTTGGTGTCGACCACTGTTTAAGTGTATTGCCTCTTCCAACGTCTCCCACAAAAACACCGTACATACCAATTTAAATATCCATGGACTCCCTCCTGCCCACCTCTCCATTCTAGCCCCTTCCACACGCCCTGCTCCATAGACCAATATTTCTATCGAAGGCCCCCCGGTCAGCCTTCACTCTATTTGAACTATGGCCCACTGAGCCATATATCTCTTTCAGACGCGACCTAACCACAAATGATAGCTCTACAAAGTGGCGTATTGTTTCGAAATGCATAGCAGCCAAATGCTCTAAACGCATGCTTCTAAATGTGGAGGGAAGACCAGGAGAAAAATCCCCTCGACCACAGGGATCAAGACACGCAAAACTCAAAATAAACATGCGATCAGGGTCGGGATCGAATCCACAACTTCCTGCATACCAGGTGAGGTCGTGAACATCTCGCCACACCATGACGTCTCGGTAGGAGGTTGCTTCTTCTTCTTTGCTGCACTATAGTCTGGAAACCCCTTGTCCCACCTTTACAAGCTGTTGACGACCTGCCCCTGTTCAAGTCCAGGCTTAAGAGCTTCCTTTATTTTCCTTTGCCCATGATCGACACTTTATATAAATACATATATATCCACTGTTTCTGTGGTATATTTTATTATGAAATAATAAAGTAATTGCTGATGAGTTGGACTCTTGTCAATGGGAAAAACGAGTTTTAGGATTCGCAAATGATGTTATTGAACGTTATTTTTTATATTCGACTTGAGCAAGAGGTAGCATGTACATTTGAGTATGGTAGATCAAATAAAGGCATGTATCTTTCAGAAATCCAGTTCGTGTGTCTATGCGCGAGCATTGTGCATCGTCATTTTATCCTGTGCCAGTGAAAACTCCACATTTCTATGACAGGGTCCAGTCTTTCTGTAAAATAACCATTTGTGGAAACTACACATTGTATGGGGTGGTGGGGGGGGACCGGCACTACCCATAGGATAACCACTGGTGGCTTCGCATGTGGATAATCTCAAAGCAAGTGTTCAGCCTGTGCTTAATCGTGTATATTCAGCGGTAGTTAAGTCTCGCCTCAGTGGATGTTAGTTTGATGAGACACTGGCGCCCAAGCTCGTCTCGGCAAAGCCGCGCACAACCGGCTACCGTCGCCACGTGTGACGCCAAAGGTGGTGACTGCAGACCCGTCGTGCCACGTGGTGCCACGTGGTTACGCACGCAAACACGTGCAAAAACATTGGTTTGTGACTCTCGCACCCGGCTGGTTTTGGTTGTGCACGAGCAATTGCCGAGGTGAAGTCACGGGCCAAACGTCTAACCTTGAGTCGCATTATCTAACGGTCATCTGACCAGAAAAATCCGAGTTCAATATCTATTCGACATCGTCCAACATCCGGTCGGTGGTGCCAGGATGGGCGATGTGGCCTCATTGTGTGCACAGATCAAACGAGCGCTGGGAAAGAAAAGAAAAAGCGCGTGTCCGTTTCACGAAGTGTGTGTGTGTGTGTTGACACGGAATTGCGTGTACACACAGGTTTGTTGATGTGTTCAAATTGCCAATAATTTACATTTTGAACTGACATTTACTCAGCCAATTATTTATTTCTCGCTGAATATTATCCGAGCCGCTGGTTGACGGGAGCAGGCATGTGCCTCGTAGCCACAGCTAAAATCGATGTATTTTAATTCTCGGCAGCACAAAAAAAGCTAACTAATTGGCATATTTGCCCAAGTGACAACGTGATTCAGATGCCTGAGAGTATAATTGAACATTGGCACACCTACACGATCTAACCAAAATAAACTAAACACAGTATGCATCTTTTCGATTTAAAGCTTGGTTCTTTCGGTAAAGTCACGTAGAAGGGAAATAGTAAAATAATAAAAATAAAACATAATAAAATATGATTTCCCTTCTACGTGACTTTACCGAAAGAACCAAGAAGACAGTATGAATCCGCACAAATTAAATACAGAAAAAAATGTCGAATCATGTTGGGCTTGCACGCATTAAGGTAACACCCTACCTATCCATCCCATATATGTAACACCCATGACTAACGAGTGATGAAATACAGTAACTCAATATACCTGTCGAGGCAGCGCAAACATAACCTTTGTGGCACACCTCTGATTAGCAACGGTTGGCTACGTGAAGAAAGGAGTTCAACATACAAACACACGCATCAAATTTCAAGATTCGTACACTAAAATGGTTCCGATGGTGAAGCGTCCATTTCAGCAACGTCATAAATAAGACGACCTCCATCGTAAAGTTACCACGGCCATGATCAGACGGCAACTTGCTGTGGGAGTGCACATTGAAACCTCCGCTGTATTTATTTTCTAAAGTCTGATTTATTGCACGTGAAAATACATTGGCAACCACGCAGTTCACACTCGGGTGTTTGCATATTTACAATGCTGCAGCTAACACAAATAAGTGAGAACGTCAATGTTAGGGAGTATTTGATATTGGGCAGGCTACAAGTATGCATTATATCATTATTGTCATTATGCAGGAGGCCATGGGTTCGATCCCGACACCTGTATATGTTTAAGTTTGTATGTTCTCCCCGTGGTCGCGTGGATTTTTCTCCGGGTCCTCCGGTTTTTTCCTCTATATTTAGAATTGGCTGCTATACATTCCACACGATACGTCACTTCGTTGAACTATCCTTTGTGGCGAGGTAGCGTCTGAAAAAAAGAGCTATGAAGCTCAGTGGGCCTTACCTGGTAAGATATATAAAAAAATAGTTTTTATTCAAAGTTCACACGAGGTAACGTGTAAATCTGTTGCGTGTCCTCTGAGCCATCGGTCACGCCACGGCTCCTGCCTGGTATGCAGGGCTTTGTTAGCGAGGGCTCATGGGCACATATACAGCCTGTTCTTCCGTAACGCGGTAGTTGCGTTCTTAAAGAACACCACGTTATGGGAAAAAGTCGCGTTATAATTAAATTATATATATATGGGACAAGTATGTGTGGTTAATGCAAACTTTTGATGCATTTTCAAGAGGTGTATCCATTTGGTTATTTTTTGTTGCCAGAAAGGCTAAACGCCTTTTTTTCTGTTTGGTTTTGTCCTGGGCTCGTTGTTCCTGGGGTTCGTCCGTGCTGTTAGTGCCATGCCCCAGATGCCCAGTCCCAGGGTGTGTCGCTCCTCTCTCGCTCCCCCGTGAGTTCCTGCCCCTGACCACCACAAAACCCTCCTTCGACTCTCACGTCGTTCATTTTTCATATTCGTAAAGTGTCTTTGAGATGCGATCTCTTGTCACAATGCTCTGTACATTGAAATTGTTTCGATTTAAAGCTTTCGTGACTGCAGGGATTCATCTTCTTGGTTCTTTCAGTAAAGTCACGTAGAATGGAAATAATAAAATAATAAAAATAAAACATAATAAAATAATTCTCACGACGAGAACAGGTCTGTCGAGAAGGCCGAAACGTCGTGATAATTATTTTATTGGTTTATTTTTATTATTTTATTATTTCCATTCTACGTGACTTTACCGAAATAACCAAGAAAATTGAAATTGTTGTTGTTGTGGCGTATCTATGCGCTGCAGGGATTGTGTATTTTTCAGACTTTTTTTTGCAAGTATCACAACAATGAAAAATTATAATAGGCTTAACCATTGCTGGCAATAAAACATATGTGAAACTGTTCAAACACCAAATCGATAGCAATTGCAAGGCATCAATTCTGCATTTACCACACGTACTTGTGGCAAAACATGCACAGAAACACGCTTTAATATGTCGTCGTTGAAACTGATTGACCTACACCGGATAACAGCCTTCTTTATGGCCTTGCCTCGCCAGTGAAAGACCAGAGAACACCAACAGGCAAACACAGTATAAAGGCAATGCTGGTATAAAATAAAGCATTTTTAATAGCTCGGGTTGAGCAGTTAAATCTAGTGGGACCTTCTCTGGGCACATTAACACCATCTTAACGCCCGTTTTATTGCCAGAGAGGCTAAATAAAGCCCACCCTTATTGTTTTCATTGCACAAGTTACAGAGGCAATGTTAAGCAGCATCAGCAGCCCAGGGATCTGTGTGCTATTTCCCGAAGAACGCCGCATTCGCTCCAAGAACACGAGCGCGTGTGTGGTGCGTGTGTGGTGCGTGCGACGCGAATGGGGCTCGTGCTCGATTGAGTGGCATCTGCCCCGGTTCAAACCTGTACGTTTCTTTTGCAAACATTGACGTATTCAGCAGGTGCCTGTAAAAGGTACGTTCAAGTGTCGCCTTTTGTGATTCTCATTCCGGTTTGGCTGGTTTCTGTGCCGTTAAAACCAAGTCGAGAAATTCCGAACTCATAAAATGAAAATGGCCATTTTTTAGACGCGACCCACGATGCACACACACTGCAATCGTCGGTGCCCTGCTACTCAGAAAATATCAGCGGCGACCTTACTCCGTGCCTCTCGCAGGGCTGCAAGTGACGAGGTTAATGCTGCTTATCCACGATAAACTAGCGTATCGACTTGTCCAAGTATTTGTGCTGCTGTTCTACACTTTTGAGAACGCAACACGGAACACGCAAACCGCCTCGTGCAGTGGCTATTATTTGCATGCGGGCTCGCTTGCGCACCTGGTGCGGTGTGTAAACATCGCCACTGGGGAGACAAAGGCGGTCGGGCGTGGTGCTGGCCACCCACCCGTACCGTTCCGGCCTTCATAGGTGCTCGCAAACAGCACTTGCCCCTACAGTCTGTTAAGGCTATACGGGGGATCTTTGGGGTTGTTTTGCAGAGGTGCCCGGTTGTTTTTGCACAGCAAGTTGTTTGTCGCTAGGAAATACAATTATTATCTGTCTGCACCAGGTTAGTCCTGCCCAGACTGCCATGCTGCTGGCCCGTCCCTGCCGCTCGTTTCCAAAATATCGGCGTTATATTGTGCAGTGTGCAGCCCAAAACCAGACGCAAGACAATACGTCGAGAGATAGACAGATTTAATAAAGAAATACATACCACACCAGGGAATAATGTACTCCTTAAACCTGGGTAAATGCTTTGACTGTATGCAATTTTGTGTAAAAAATAAAGCAAATCAATCTGCCACTTTAGTACAAAATATATGAGCAACAATACCTGTTAAAAAAAAACTATCGAAATCGAATGTTGGTAACACACGTTTTATAACTGTAAGTGTGACTTTATTGTAATGCATGGAATGACCGTACAAGAAGAAGCCTTAACCAAACATTAACATGTCTACGGCAAACTTAACACCACCGCATAGAAAAAAAGATTAACAATGAGAATTAAACGCAACACAAAAACGAATTAAGAGCTTTCTACATGTAGGAGGGCACAGCCAGCCAGCAAAAACCCATGTGCATTTGACCACACTGTGTTCTGTGAGCCCTCTGGAGGTTGCTGCAAGGAGCATAAACCATCATCACGCGAACTCCGATCATCCTCACAGCAGCGGCTTTTGGCTAGCCATCGAACATCACGCGCTTTCAGACACCCTCCTGCGGCCGTCTGGAACGCTCTTCTTCCGATATAAGGAAGCCACCGGAGCTAACCACTTTTAAATCTAAATTGAAAACTCATTTAATGATAGAAGTGCATTTTTTGTGTTTAGTATGTGGTCCTTCCCCCGCAGCTCAGATTATCACGGTTGGCTACGTACGGTGAAAAAGAAGTTGAACAGACATTATGTGCACATCTTGGCATTTTGCACCAAAAGCCTCGAGTGTGTAGATTGACACTTCCCTTTCTTGCTCATCCTTGACAGACCCTCCTGGCCATGCCCCCAATAAAAGAAAAGCATGCTTTAGACTCCAGAGGAATACAACTACTGGCACTTAAGTAGAGTTAAAAATTCACAGACCCAGTTGGTCCACCACAGATGCTGATTTGTGATCAATACTAACATAAATAAAACAAAAAACGTTAAAACTTAATTGTGAACACAAATCTGTTAATCTTAGACCTTAAGTTCCAAAACATGATCCGATTGAAAGGATGAGCAAGCCAAACAAGTTTAATTTCGTTTACACTAAAGGCACAGACATTTCTTATAGAAGGCAGTTAAAAATTTTAAGGACGTATACTTTGATGCTATTTATATCCACAGTGCTCTTCAGCAAAAGTCCACACGTTGCCATTTTAGCAAATAAGCAGTGGACAAACGCTTGTGTTGACTCTCGTAACTGTGAGTGGGGCACGTTTAGCCAGAAGAACTTGATTACGAACCCTTTGCAGCCTCGACTACAAGTTGCGCAAGGATGGCAACCTGGGAGTCGCCAGCATGAACTCTTGCAACTATTGCCATCATAACACGATCATCTGTGCAACGTGGTGTTTGTATATTGGCTTCATCCTCCTTATGGAAGATCAGTACACGCTAACCCTGTTGACCCAATCTGTACAGTGACTCGTGCAGTTGCACAGAACACCACAGGACAGGGGGGTCAAACTTGTTTTTGGTGATGTCTGAACTTGGACCTTTTTTTCATGTTCACACGTGATGCGATGTGCTATTCTAAAGTTGACCTACACAATCTCTTCACCCGGACCGGGTTCTTATCGACACATCAGCTCGTACGAAACACACTTAACAATCACTTATCATTAAGCACTGCAGTAAAAGGAAAAACTGAACATTGTCGGTATATAGACGACGTCGGTTTGTGTGACGGACAAGCAGCTACGCTTTAAGCACTCTCTTCAGCAGTATAGTTTTTGTTTTATATATATAACGGCGAGCGAGCAACTAAGAACTCTACTTCTGCACTCGGAGCGCTTCCACAGGCCGGACGACGTGGCTTGGGTGCCTGGGCACGAGGAAGATGGTGCCGTTGCTGGCGTACTCAAGGAAGTACTTGGACGGCGAGTACGGCTGCCCGGCATCGTCGCGCAGCGACTCGAACACCTGCCGCTGCATCTGCTCCAGGCCCTGGCGCACCGAGGCGAGGCCCGAGCTCAGCTGGTCCCGCTCGCGCTTGAGCCGCTCGCGCTCGCCCAGCAGGCCGTCCAGCTCGCCCTCGAGCGACGAGAGGCCCTCCATCTTGCGCTTGCGGCAGTTCTGCGCCGCCACCTTGTTCTTGCCCCGCCGGCGGATGTCGCGCACCAGGGCCAGCTGCGAGTCGTTGAGCTGGTGCCGCGACAGCAGGCCGACGAAGTCGTCCACGGGGAGGTTGACTATGTCGGCCACCGAGAAGGGGATCTTCAGGGAATGGGCCTTGCGCTCGTCGCGCGACATGCGGCCGCCGCCCTTCGAGGTTGGGTAGCAGCCGCTTTTGTCCCGTGCCACCGGGCGCTTCACGGAGCCGTCCATGGCTGCGGGGTCGGAGCGGCTCAGCTTTGACCTCTTGCCGCTCGGATTACGCCGCTGCTTCTCGTCGTTCCCTGGCGACGAGGAGTTGTAATGTGCCTCGTCTAGAAAAGCCGACCCGTCTCCCTCCTGGCTGTACGTGTGCCGCTCTCCGTTGAGACTTTCCATTTCATCGAGATCATCTTCATCACTGAACTCGTCATCCTCGTCCCTGAATAGGGCTTGGTGGTAGTGTGAGTCGTGAGAGCCGTGAGGGCTCGAGCCCGTGGACATCCCAGAGTCTGAGTCGTGCTCATCGAGAGCGGCCGTCGACTCAAACGCTAGGAAGCTGCTGCTGGGTCTGAAAATCTCTATTTTACCCACGTCGCTACATCCAGGGATGCTTTCCCGTGGAGGGAGATTCAGCGGAAGTCTGCTGTTCCCTGCCGTTACCTTCACGATTCCATATTTACTTTCTGGCAGATCCATACCGCAATAATTAGCTTCTGAATCGATGGGGACTTCCACTGAACCAAGGCTGGTAAGGACTGTGGACCCTAGTAATTCATTTAACTCACTGTCTGCTAAATTGTTGCTGGCTTGGGCTGCGGCATTGCTGACGGGGGCATAAGTTGACGGAATGGATGGTAGGAGCATGCCAGAGTCAAACGGTGGGTAAATATGTGATGTGCTAACCTGCTCGATACTGTAAAATGCAGGGCAGGAATTTTCTGCGTTGGGCAAGTTACTGCCCATTGCGTCGTACGTGGAGTTAAAGTCCTGTGCAGGAACTGCAGTGGCAGTGCTATCACAGCAGAGTGCCGGGCAGCTCTCCAGAACATCCAAGGCTGGCTGGCTTTCTATGCCAGCGTAGAGCGAAGGTTCGAGATCAACCACGTGCATGTCCAGAACCTTAAATGAACAACACAAATACAGAAATTAAGACAGCCCTGCAAGTAATGCACTTTTCTGGGTTTCGGTATTTCTTTTAGCCACTTGCAAATGCTTTAGGTCAAACGCACGTTTGGAAAAGGGTGCAATGTGAGGGTGATCATTTCCCTATCCACAAAAATAGGCAAACGCACCTGTGAAAACGTCCTCGCTGTGGGCGGATAGAGTAAGCACGCATCACCAAACTCACCTGGAAGTCTGGGAGCGAGAGGATCTCCTGCCACCGCTGCTCCAGGTCGAGCGGTTGGCATTGGGCAGGCGGAACGGCCACTTTGTCCGGGGCCAGCACTGGCACGCATGGCACAGGTTCGCCCATCGCGATGGGGCCCGTGACATCAGGGAGGGCAGGAACCTGTGTGTGTGTGGACATGGGGGGGGGGGGGGAGGTCACCCAGGACCGGTCAGTTACAGCGTCAACTGTAGAGACCTGACTTTAAAATCGGCACGGTTGGCTACGTCCTAATGCTGAACTTCTTTCGCAACCATAGGTAGCTAACCGTGCCACTCGGAGATGCGGGGGAAGGACAACAAACTAAGCACAAAAATCAGTTCCAAAGAAGTGTGAGTTTACGTGTGTAAAATGAGTTTGTGTATATAAACACATACATGCAAAAGACAGTCCACTATCACCATCAGCTATGCTGGACCTCCCCAAACTATCATCGTCTCTCACGGTCTTGTAATCTAAGAATCCACCGAGCACTTTCCCACGAGGTGATTCCGCTGTTCCATCTCCGTAATGGATGGCCCGTCTCTGGGCGCTTGTCATTCTTGACAATTGTGACGTTTGGATGGTCAGCGTCTCATTAGTTGTTGGAATGCGTGAGCGCCTGCGTAAATTGCGCGCTGGGTGTTGTGGAGGAGGACTTACATCTGTACAGTGTGTGACCCATTCGTGGTTTCAGACATGTCCATGTCAAGTAATGGTGCACTGGAGGACACTGGCTTGATTACTCGTGAGAGGTTCTTTGTCCAAGTAAATTAGCATGACAGGAAGGAAATTACAGTCCTGATATTGCTGCCAAACCCCTATTTGTCTTTCTGCAGGACTCAGCTTCTGTGTAAATATTGGCACAAGAGATGTGCTTCTTGCTTCATATGGCAGGGTTATTAGCATTGTTCAGTGCCGATGGCGGCGAGGTCGGCGAGCCCGTTTGAGGGATGCGGGCAGAGGATGTTGTGAACGTGTGAGCTGATGCTACACTGGTGGAAGATGAACACCAGACTCCACAGGGCGACTGTGACTATCAAAAGCCAAACCATGGAACACACCACAATCCAACAATTGCCCACTCCGCTCCCTCACCTCAGGAGTGGTGTCAAAGTTGAAGTTTTCTTCCAGAATCTTCAAGCACTCGTCAAAGCTGAGTGGTGCCTGTTCTCCTCCTGGTATTGCAGACTCCTGCACAGAGGAACACGGGGCAGAACGTATTAACTTTGATAATGTTCACTGTTAAAACAACCATCCTCAACTATTTCCTAATCTCTTTATGCGCCCTATATGAAGAAGGGCCATTACCATGAACGTCGCCTATTTTATACGGTGGTCACATTTTAAAACATGCATTTAGAGTATTTGACTGTTGCTACACATGTACACATGACAACAGTTTAGTTTTTCTTTTTAAGACAGTCCCATTGAAACATGTGCGGGAGTCCTTTATAATCACGCAAAGAGTTTACAAAATTGGTATGCTGACAGCTGATTACTCATGGCTTTGTGCAAACATCTTCAATGTGGAAACTTTGGTCCCACCTCAGTGCATTTGAGTGCTTTGGTTTGCACTTCTGACTCACAATGTAAATCATTCTACACTGGGTTAGCATGATAACGTTGCTGCTGCTGCTGCTGGGAGATAATTAAGATGGACCAAAACTTTTTTTTTGGTGCAGAGATAGACACACAGCAGACACAGAGACGTAATTTGCAGGGAGTGTTGTTATTCAAAGGACGAAAATGCAAATGCACACGTTTGCATCTTCGTCGAAACATGTTTTTTCAAAGCACCTTGACAGGTTTATGTTTATATATCATTGTAAAACTGAAGCTAAGAAAATAAGGTATTTTCTAAAGAGTCAAACTCTTTTTTTATTATTATGCACCAACGTGTAAATCCTTAAAATAATTTTAGTTACACAATTTTCCTGCATGTGTGTATGCCCCTGACATGGTAGAATGCAAAGCCCATGGGATGTGGCATGAAGCACATGTGCTTACCTCCAATTAAGCATTAATTGAATCGTGCCATCATGCTCATAAATCACACACCACGCTTATCTTAAGTGAGCGGTGTGGGGGGTAACGTATGGCCTTGAGGACCAGATACAGCCCAGCAGCAACTTCACTTCACACAGTCTGTAGTAGTCACATGAGGCCTACCACTTTGAAACGGCCTGCAAACAATATTTATCCCTGACAGAAAACATTTGGTTTGTTTGGAACGGCTACTAGAACGGGAATATCTTTGACCTGGCAACAGTGTGTTTATAATGTTAGAGTGCTCACTCACTTCTGTCAATGCCAGGGTGTCTTGCAGTGATATGAAGTGGCCAAGGATAATGTTAATGTGTGGCGCCGCCAAAAGTATGTATTTGAAAGCCCTATTCCGCCCACGCTTGTTCCAAGTGGCAGAGTCGAAAACACACCCTGTCCCGCACCTCCCATTAGCACGGTTGGCTTTGTACGGTGGGAAAGAAGCTCAACATGCATTTATTTCTTATTTTACCAGGTAAGGCCCACTGAGCTATGTAGCTCGTTTTAAAAAGCGACCTGGCCACAAATGATAGCTCGACGAGGTGGCTTATTACGCGGAAATTTATAGCAGCCAAATACTCTAAACGTTTACGCATGATTCTCAACCTGGAGGGAAAAACTGGAGGACCCGGAGAAAAAATCCACATGACCATGGGGGAGAGTGAACACGCAGTCTCCCAAATATACAGCAGCAGGCGTCGGGGTCGGGATCGAACCCACGACCTCCTGCATACCAGGCGAGCTATTTAACATCTCGCCACCGTGGGCGCCCCATACATCAAACGTACGTCGGGACGAAGGGGGCCAACACATTGAGTGAGCGTCTGCAGCGTGCAGCACGCACGGACGCACGCACACACACGGGCCTCACCTTGACCCCTCGCGTCAAGGCAGACTCCTCTTCGAGCTTGGGCAGCGGATTCCCCCCGCGCTGCACGGGCACGTACTCGCCCGTCTCCCCGTCCACCTCGAAGCAGGCGAGCCGCGCCTTCTCCTCCTCGAAGGCCACCTGCTCGAGGCGCTCGTTCTCGCGCTTCTTGAACAGCTCGTGCTCCAGCTCCTTCCGGCGGAGCGCCACGTCAAAGACCTCCCGCCCAGCGCCCAGGTCCACATCCTGCTTCCACAGGATTTCTATTTGGTCCATCTAGAGTGGGGGTGGGCGGGCGGGGGGACGACGACAGGGAAAGCGAAAATGAACAAGGAGAGCAGTTGGTTTTAATTCAGTAAACTAAAAAATCTTAATATTTCAAGAGCCGCATGGCATGCTACATACGAGACGGTGGCCCTTGATAAATGACGTCACAAAGCAGTCCTTAAAGAGCCGCGCGCGGCTCCGGAGCCGCAGGTTGTTGACCTCCTGGTCTCGAACCGGGGACACGGGTAGGTTAGCTCAGCACAGCAGGGTCTATGCTCAGAATTTGTTTGTTTTTGTATTCCGACAAAACGCGAAACCGGTACAATCGGCCGATCGACATTGGAGGGGAACAGAAACTCCGTGAAAGTTCGAATTTCGAACGCTCTTCCTTACAATTGTAGGAAGCCACTAGACGATGCACTTTTCGTATCTAAATTGAAAACGCATTTCTTTATAAATGCTATGTTTAGTTATTATGTTTAGTTTGTCGTCCTTCCCCCACACCTCCACTTAGCAAAGTTGGATATGTGCTGTGCGAAAGAAGTAAAACATACATAGGTACTATTATATATGGCCATTACAGGATACAGAGCAGCAGTTACATCAGTTATGATGCTGGATGCAGAGCTATGAATATCCTTAACGCTTTCCAATGTTAGTTTAATGCTGACCAATTTGGTTGTCACTAACCGTTGAAATAGGCTTTGGCTCTGGGCAAAATTATGTAGATACTAATATTCCCAATAAAATTCTAAGCATGCACCTCTCCATGCTTATTTGTGCACCCTTTCAACGATTGAATTATGCACTTTGAACTTCTTTCGCACCGAACGTGGCCAACCGTGCTAATCGGAGGTGTGTGGAAGGACAGGAAATTAAACACGAAACAAAGTGCCATTGTCCATCGATTAGAGAACACACACCAAGCTAGAGACGTATTGACGGTTAAGAAAGGTAAATTTGGGCTTGGACATGGCACACCACTGGAAGAGATGGCCAAGATGAATGATGGGAGTGGCAGCCAAACGAAAAAGAACACGCCTTGAAGGGCTTCCTACGCAGAGAGAGCCATAGCGTGATGAAATCAGCGCACCTTCAAGGTGCGCGATGGAATGTCGCATTGCAAGCCTGTGAGAGTTAGCAATGGCTGAGGGAGACTACTCTTGCAGTCGAATGAACACGGCTGATGGTAGATTTATTATTTAAATGCAACATTTGCTGAACCACAGCACACAAACACAATCAACGTTCGGCTGTGTTGAAAGATTCCGATTTGAAAGCACGACCAAGCTATGGTATGATTTAGTACCATCTTAAAGAAATAACTTCTCATACAATTGATGTAGTAACAGGAATCGTCCTAAACCTATGTTTCTCGGGGTTTTTTTTATCCAAGTACGGCACGTGCAATGTAACGACCGTTATGCCGTTTGTATCACGATGTAGTTTTATCTCATGGACGACACGTTTCTGCTTAAAAACAGACACGTTTGTTATTATACACTTAGTTTTTTCGGTAAAGTCAAGTAGGTAAAAAATGAAATTAATGAAATGAAAATTAATTGTTATTCTTGACGTAGAGCTTTTGTGACTGCAGGAACTCATATTCTTTGGCTGAAAGAAAACAACAAAACACTACTTTTGTTATTTTCTTTCAACCTAACTACGTGACTTTACCGAAAGACCCAAAGAATACGTTCATTAGTCTGTTCAATGTACAAATAAAGACGACGCCCATAGAAGAAAAAAAAGAGTGCGTTGCGTGTCGATTGCCGGCGGGGGGAACTCACGTTGACACGAGGAGGCAAGGCGAGCTTCAATCGCAGGGAAGTCACGAAACGAGCGGCCGCAAAAAAGAAAAAATACCCCACGCAGCTCAAAAGGCACGGGCAGAGTTTAAAGCGCTCCCAGCCTCTTCTTGGTTCTTTCGGTAAAGTCATGTAGGAGGGAAATAATAAAATAATAAAAATAAAACATAATAAAATATATATTATATTATGACGGTTTATATTTTATTATTCAATAAATAAATCATATTATTTTATTACTTATTTTTATTATTTTATTATTTCCCTCCTACGTAACTTTACCGAAAGAACCAATAAGATGAATCCCTGCAGTCACGAAAGCTTTAAATCGAAATGTAATTACGTATAATTTTTATCATTTTATTATGTTATATTTTTATTATTTGATTATTTTTAATGAAAAACATAATATTATTTTATTATATTTTATTTGTATTATTGTATTACTTCCCTTCTACGTGACTTTACCGAAAGAACCAAGAAGATGAATCCCTGCAGTCACGAAAGATTTAAATCGAAATGTAATTACGTTTTATTTTTAGCATTTTATTATGTTATATTTGTATTATTTTATTATTTTAAATGAAAAACATAATATTATTTTATTATATTTTATTTTTATTATTTTATTATTTCCCTCCTACGTAACTTTACCGAAAGAACCAAGAAGATGAATCCCTGCAGTCACGAAAGCTTTAAATCGCTCCCAGCCTCTCGTTCACGAGAGCGGGCGGTCACACAATAACGCGTGGACGTTCACTGCGACCGGCAAACACCACCACCACCACCCACTCCACCTACCCTCACTATCCAGAACTCTGCCTCCTCTGTGCCGATTAGTGCAAATAGACGACGGGCGCTTTACAGCTTTGCCGCAGAGCCATTTCGTAAATGTTGACACAAACGGGGAGTGGTCGTTGCCCGCTTGTGTGTGTGTGTCCAAGCGAACGTAGCATGAACCCACACCCCCCATCCTGCTGCTGCTGCTGCCCGTGAACCCGCATGCAGACCGCCTGCGCTTTGCAGGGTGAAACCCGAGTCGGGCAAAAAAAACAGCGACGTTTGTAGACTTGGGGGGGTGGAGGGGGGTGGCGACAGACAGATTTTGTTTTAGGCTCATATTTTATCACCGATGACAAACACAAAATCGGTTACAATGAATGATTGATGCTTCCGTGTCCCGTGTAAGCAACAATCTGCTCAGTCCACCGGACCAATCGCTAAGTGCTGCTCCCTGCATGTGCACGTTGCACAACGAACACACGGCATCTCCTCGATCGCACGCTTTATTCTCGCCACACCTGCGTTATCAACATTGCCGCAAATTCAGACTTTCGCCCCGTCAATGTAACTCAGCTCTGTACCAACATATCCGTGATTAGCCCAAGCCATGTTTAGTGGATTTCTACCCACCACGAAGTTTGTCCTCGCAATGCCTGGAGGCGATTTCGTAAAGACATCGCTAACAACACGTGGGGCCTGTTTTTAACCAGTATCAAAGTATGACAAAATACGAATAGGTTTTACCCGTTCTGGCAATAAAACAGGCGTTAATATTGTAGGCGAATCAGTTTCAAAGAGAACGCAAAAACGACCTGAGCATTTTTGTTTGCATGTTCGCCACAAGTACCGTGTGGTTTAATGCGAACTTGATTCCTTGCAAAAGGTTTCTATTTTGGTGTTTGAACAGCTTAACACCTGCTGCTTTATTGCCCGAGAGGGTAAAACAAAAAGAAAAACTATTCTTATTTTTGTATTCGTACGCCGCTAACAATATTAATAAATGCACAATACATCGGTGGCTATTTGTGCGCCAGATGCTTCCTGGGTGTGTTGCGAGGCGCGAGGTGGGGGGGGGACAAATATTATCCTTTGGTTAAAATTGCAATGTCTGATTTGCGAAAAAGGGCTTCTTAACAACAAAGCCTAACTCGGCCTCAATGTCCTAACCCTGGCGATGGTTGCCATGAGATGAATTGGTACAAAATAGGGCATGGTGGGTGGGTGTCAGGAGAGAGTCAAATGATTTGGTACGAAATAGGGCATGGTGGGTGGGTGGGTGGCAGGGGAGAGTCAAATGATTCCAGCACCTGCCGGCTCGGCTCGTGACCACACAGGGAGGGAAACCACAACCCCAAGAAGGCGCTGCTCGTTCACGCAATCCATAAAAAAAATATCTTAACTATTGCCCCTTAAACACACCGAGGCACGATGGCAGTCCCTCCTGAATAGGTCTGAAAGCTGCTGTTAATAACTCTCCCGGAGAGATTCTATTTGTTAAATATTAGTTTTTTCCTAATTCTTCTCAACAATTCGACAATAGCATTATTCTACCCGGGTGCTGGAGCAGAGGACTCCATTTACAATGAGAAGATGACACGTTTGTTTTACAGTACCGTGTTTGTCAATCCACTACTTATGAAGGTCTCCCCCCCCCCCCCACCATGTCGGCAAAGGGGGTGGTTTGACCATACTTCACCACACGAGTAAGTTTAGGTTAAGGTTGGCACACCAATCAGAAGACTGTGTGAGTTCAATTCACGAGCGTGAGTTAACTCAGCCCATTATCTGTCGGAGAGCAATATAATTATTACTGTACTTATTCCAAATAGTGGGATGTCAATCGTGATTGTTCTGTGAAGAAACTGGCCCCCATCATAGGGATAATATAGTTTCCGGCACTGGCTCTGGCCTGTTAACAGATATGAGCTCGATAAAGCAGTGCAACATCTGGACACTGACTTACCATATGCATGCACCCGTACTACTCTTCATCGAATATAACCCGTATTGTACGTATGGATGTTGAACTTCTTTGGCACCGTAGGTAGCCAACCGTGCTAATCGGAGGTATTAACAAGAGACGAAAGGTCTGCCAGAGCACGGTAATTGTATGTAGGTGCACACGAGTGGAGATTAATATGCAGGTGTGTCGGTGTGCGATTGAACACTGCCGTTCATAACACCACCAAAACATTAACAAAGTTCAATCCCGACCAGAGCTTTCTGAACTTTAACAAAAATATTGAATAGTTAACCCAAAGCACTTAACCCGCCGCATGGCCTTTGTGAATTACAGTACCTTGCCACTGGGAGGCAAGGGCATCATGAAGATGCCTGTAGAAATGGCCTCCCAACCACACTGACCCATTTGTATTCCTGCGTGCACATTTTTACACATACCCTGATTTTTCATCGTTCATTTAGTGAAACACTGCGTGGAATATTTAACACAATTAATGTGAATTCACAATACGCAAAGTTTACCACAGACCTGCCATTATTTGTTAGAGGGCAGAATAATAAGACCATAATATTACTGAAATAATAATACTGTATTTCAGTATCATATATATATTTAACAAAAGCAGTTTTTGACAAAGAATGTTCAAAATGACAATCACTTTGAAAAAGCTAAACGCTGTGGAGAATATTTTTGCAATTGCGTACACTATGTTCCTGTTAAGTATGGAAAATATTCAGCGTTCCATAAATACCCCTCGCCATGAAATGGTCCCATTGCGGCTAATTAGTGTGGTTTAAGAGGTCACGTGAAGGGTTTGTGTGCATTCATCGTACTCTACAGCATATACGTTACACACTATACTGTACTGTATGCACACAGCTCGATCACCATCTCAAATAAATAACGTTGTCTCTCAACCTATGACCTGCTTTCTGTTCTACATTTTACGTGTAAAAAAGGATAACCACATCGGATTACATTTATCGAAAGAACCAAGTTGATTTGTTCACTTAGGAATTAAATTACCTACCTCCATCAACATTGCTGAACTCTGATAATTGGGAGATGATTACGGGGCAATCACATAAACTACAAGAGCCGAAAGAGTAACCCGCCCTGGAAAAGACATGAACATTGTCATACTGGGTGGTTCTACCTGTGAGATGAATCCATGCAAACCTGCCAGGTTCCTGAATGCAGGTTTTACATGAGCCAGCAGATAAGTTGATGGAGGAGTTCATTATCACTGGCAGTATGATTCACACCGTTCTAAACTGTGTAGTATCATATCTCATCATTTTATCGTTAATGCACACTTCATATTCTACAGCAATACAAAACGAAGTTAACGCATCTGAGTATTTCTCCTACGCCAGTGGCTCTCAGAGTGTGGTCCGCAGACGCTCCTCCAGGTGGGCCTGCGGGGCTGTGATGCAAATGACCTTGTTCAACTCATGATATAAAATTTATAAATTAAGTTAGGTAAACTACCCAGATTAAAATACCCTAACCCTAAGATCTAAATGCCCCCCCTCCTCCTAAAAAACATAGCTGCGTTACAATGTTTTATGTTCCCATAATAGTCATCGTTTTGTATTAGTGGTATTGAGAGAGAGAAGTAAATGCGTTTTGTCATTAGGGATGGGGGGCTGGGTGTTCTGCAGAAAATGTTTGCATCGGCTGAGCGGTCCACGCGGCCAAAAACGTTTTAGAAACACTGCCCTACGCATTCGGTTTTGGAGAAATGAGAAATACTGCTTGTTAGAATATCCCAATTCCACCCCTAGCGTGCTTTCGGCAGGATCTGGCAGGTATAAACATGATGGCAGATTTAGCGCAGAACAAATAACAGCTCACGATGGCCACCTTTTCCTGCTGGTATGTCGCCTATCTGATCTTGTTGTCTAGAGGTCTCCACTGCAGCTTGTGTGGTACGGTACTATAAACATGGCGACACATATCAACAGTGCGTGTGTGTGTGACCCAGTCAAAATAACAAATATTACATCTTGGCATTATCTTGCTGAGTAGTATTTGCATACAATGTCCTCTTGCAAGACAACGCATTGTTTTTTACTTGGTACGTTTGTTGTTTTATCACAGAAGCACAATCAACGTCATGAGCACCACTGTTTAGATTAATACAGTACTTTACATTATGTTTAAAAAGCCTTTGTCAAAGTCTCCTATAGTCATGGCTCATGTTTTCTATCAATTATATCTTTGAATAAAAATGTCGCAATTCAATTCCCTCCCCATCCCCTCAGAAATGTAATGACTTGTCATGATTCTGGGTCACCATTCGATTCAAGAGTCAATTGTTAGTTCCATTTTCATCATCTCATTCGCTTTTCTTTTTTCTCTCTCTCGCTTCTATGTCAAATCCGTGTTTCATTTGCGTATAATTTACACAAGTCATAAGGAACATATTCTCTCACGCACAATGCAAAGCACGCGAGGGTGAGAAACGATTACGGTTTGATGAGCACCAGCCGCAGAGGCCCAACAGGTCTGCCCTTGTTGTCGATGGTGGTCCAGAGGTATTGTGACCCCCCCCCCCCATTAATTTATCCCTGACATTTTTTTACTTTACATATTTATTTATATTTTAAATAAACCTTACTTTTAACAAATATTTGTACGTTTTAGAGAATTAAATGGGGGGGGGGGGTCACAAGACATCTGGGCCACCCTGGGTACAGGCTGTACAAGTCATTGGCATCGTTTAAAGTAACTCCAAAAATTCAAAGCCAAATTTGCAATCAAGTCAAACCAAAAATTGACCGATACAATACATGAGGGCCGGCGCATTGGTCGGCGCACTGTGCTACAAACCATCTGACTTCATTTCCCGGCTCCGGCTCACTTCCGTGACGAGGGATATCCACCAACATTTGTCCGGGCAAACACGGTGAGGTATGGTCAAATAACCACTGTTGCTGAAACGGTGCGACGAAGCCTTCACACCTAGCAGTGGATCGCCAAACGTTTGCAAGCACACTCATACATGTCTACGAACTTGAAGCAGCGCCAATAATGTACGAACCAAGTCGCAACTAAAGAAAGGAAATGTGACCCGTAGCGTGCGCTCTTCATTTAAGCGTACACACTTGCCGCTGCAGTTGTTTCTCACATTGACACATCTGTGATGAAATGAGAAAGGGGAGTAGGGGAAGGTGTTGGTAATATCAGGTAGCAGGCTAGCTGCATAAAACATGGCACCACCCACAACACACACAGCTGTAAATCAACAGATTTCCGTACGCTAAGAGTTTATAATATATATTTTTCCGAGGCAGTTTTAACAGCTAAAACTGTATCCCTTATCCTCCCCCTCTGCCCTCATTCGCTTGAGCATTCCGTGAAAAAACATTGACGAAAAGTTGAATCGTTTACCTCATGGGGAGGGGAAACTACTAGAAAATGGAGGCTTGGCAACAGGAAAAGTGTGTTTACGATCAAGGGCGGGCGCTCAATTACACACAGAGCTCCACAGCCGTGACCTGAAACAACCCGAGCACAAGTCACTCGCGTGAACTGCGTAGGGGAACTACAGGAGGGTTTTTTGTTGTTGTTTCTGCCTGTAAAACGGATATGAACTTCGTTCGCACCGTACGTAGCCAACCGTGCTAATTGGTGGTGCGGGAATTGCAAAAAAAAACATTTGCCAGCGTCAAATACTGCGTGGAATACACCACGTACAATAATATGGTTACGGTTTCTTCCATGTGTGCATATGTTTATATTTCTCCAATACAATTTTCGTAAATACTTTTCTCTAATTTAACTGTGAATAACGTGTGTCTGCTGGTCAGTCTCAACTTCTAATATGCATTAAATCTCTTAAGGTTACATGTACAATCTCGGTGTAGCTCTTTCATATTTGCAAATGGTTTTAGCGAACGCTTCAATCGTTTATGTATTCTCGCCTTGTTTTGTGACCGCTTGAATGACATCAAACGCCTTTCAATAATCTACAAAGGCTTGGCGTAATTGGAATTAAATTAATTTTTTTTATTCCGGAATCTCACCGATATTTTGTGTGGTATGTAGCACGTTAACCTCTCAATATTCAGTTTTGCTCCCAATGATCCATCTACTGATTTCCTGATGACGTGTAAATTAACTCCAAGAAATAAAATGATTGAAGAAATTAATCCAGTAAGCCAGCCGCCAAAGTTGCACTATAGACAAATAAAAAAAATAGGCAAGTGCATCATTCTCGCTAAGCAATTGCATATTACGCTGTACATTGAAGGGAGTGGAAAACGCACCATAGTATGTATCAGAGGTGGGACAAAGTCATTGTTATGCAAGTCCAAGTCGAGTCGCAAGTCATCAAATTCATGACTCGAGTCTGACTCGAGTCCAAGTCACATGACTCGAGTCCACACCTCTGGTATGTATCCCGAGGGCAGTTATTTCAAACGGACCGGGATCAAAGTGAGGCGGACGACAATAGGTTGAAGTTGTTTTGGAAAACTGAACTTGATCATGAAAAAGCAGCATACCAATGTGCCTAAAGAAAGCAACGTGGACCACTGACAGAGAACGTGAAACTCAAGCTGAAAAGCGCACAGAGATACGCATGCTTAAGTTACACTGGGCGACAGAAAGATGAACACAAGTCACAGACATAACGTTGACTCTTCAGACAAGTGGGTTTGGGCAGGAAATGTCGTGAGAGGTGATGACGGCCGGTGGTTGAAACTCATGACGGAGTGGCAGCCAAAGCGGGAAAAGGCGTACGAAAGGACTTGCACCGAGGAGACGGAGAGATGAGATCAGCTCACGTGCGGGAGCTACATGGATTATTGAATCAAGTCACCGTGAGGGATAACGATGACTTGGAGTGGGGGGGGGGAAGGCTTCATTTAGCAGTGGATATAGCATGGCTGATTTTATGTGTGAAGTAATCCTTATACATTTTGTACCTACGGAAGGCCAGTAAACCTGTCTGCGGATTTTTTTGTAGCGTTCTCCCCTCGTCTGTGTGGGTTGTACTGGGTACGGTGTCTTCCTCCCACAAGCAGAAAGCTCAACATTCAAAAACTGGACCATGCTAACAAAGCTTACGATTTAGTGGGGCATTCTTAAGTAAATTCTTTAACAGCGTGGCCAAGAGGATTAGGCAGAGTAATCAACAACAATGTTTGGCGAATTATCTGTAGAGTTGTTATCCGTCACTCAACTGTGTTGAATAAAAGAGTATGCATACAACGTACACGCAGAGACCTTCATTAATCCACTGCTGGATGAGGGCCTTACCACGCCACGTGGGTAGTGGGAGTTATTTGACCATACTTCACCTGGCTGGTCAATACGGATTGGTGAAGGTGGGAAACGTAGATGAGGGAGCGTTTTATTACTGTACAAAACATATATTTTGCAGCCAACCTCATAGCCCTGCTTACCTATAACACAACCTGTTATACATAGTGGTCAGTCACCCATTCAAGCATTACCCAGGCTCACACCTGCTTAGCTTCTGAGATTCCATGACATCGGGGTTCATTCCGGAGTATTCGATTCACCAGCTTGCACACTGTGCTGTCACATTAATACATAAAAGTCTACGATAATCCAACGTGAATGACCCACTCAATGCGAATTCACATTGTGCCTGTTGAACAGCAAATAACGAGAAAAAAAACCTAAGCACTCCTCTTATCTCGACACTGTACTCTATCTACATTTCATCATCCCACCCAGGGGTGCACAGCAGCAAGAGAGAATGCGAGGAGGCGTTTTACTATGCTGGTCTACACATGCAGGCCTTCATCTGGCAGTGGAGTGATCGTGGGCGATGACGATGATACACACATGCACAAAGACATTAGTGTTTTTTGGCATATATCTCCAGAATTGTGACCACATTTTTGAGTTATGTTCACAATAATGTTCCCCACTAAACATGTTCCCATTTAAAGGAGTGAACGTCTCTGGGCAAAACAAATTATAATAATTGTAGCAATGGAAATGCTTGGAAAAATAAACGGTCCCTAAAAAAAGTACATGGGTCGCGGTGTGTCACGTGGTTTCTCTCATACAACATGTGAACGTGTGCTGTGCACATTAACAGCAGTCGGAATGCACGCATGTGAGTTCCACAACGAGTCTGTCGCAAGATGCCTCTTCTCCTAAACGAACGCAATCTCGTGCTGCGATCACAAACTCGGCACATCCCGGCACGACCACAATCCAATAGCTCGAGGAGCTTTAACAGGCTTGAACGGCATTGCCTTAAAACAAATGGAACAGATTTGAAGTTTTCGTGACTGCAAGGGTCCATACTCTGGCAGTGAAGTGATCAAAGAGTATGGGCAAATGGAACAGTCAGGCACTAAGGGGCAATACAAGTGAAAGCTCTTAGGCAGACCTGCCACGGACTCGCGTGTGTGTACATCCCACCTAAAAAAAAGTCGAGCATGCTTGCGGTGAGTGTGCGTGTGTGTTATCTGGATGTGCCTGTCAGCTGCGCCCTCGTTGTGACGCAACACGTGACCTTCGCCTCTGCTCACAACTATGGTGAGAGAGAGAGTGGAGTGTAGTGTGTGCAAGAGGGAGGAGGGGTTCAACGGAGGAGTGTGTTACCAGCGATTTCACCCTCGGGTCATTCCGAGCATTAAAATGACCGCGACACTCCCAACTGTACTGCACTCATCATCATCATCCTCCTCCTCCGCGTTCCGTGAAGCTCCCATTGCTGTCTGACAAAATCCACACTCGTTTCGTGCTCACCTCGTTTTTATCCCCCCTCCCCCCCCCCATAACGAGAGGCCAATAAAGCACGGCTGTGTGCGCGTCTGTCCGAATACCCCCTGACGGCCCCCGCCGTGACTTGCATTTCCATTTGGACATCGTACACCGCTGGATAATACATCACGTATGATGGTGTTCACGAAAATGTAACCATGTGCAACAAACAACAGGGGCATTTGTTGTTTGTTGCAAATACAGTCGTGAGCGTGCATACGAGGATGGAGGAGGGGGGGGGAGAGACAGAGTGAGGAATAAACGCAAATGTGTGGACTGGGTGCATGGCATTATCCATCGCCTTGTTTATCCAAAAGCGAAGTTGGGTATTGTTGGTGGAAGTTGGCGAATTTCGATGCATAGATTTGACAACGATCAGTGGTGGCTGTCTCCACTCATGCACTGGGCAAAAATCAACAAGCCATGTCGGCGGCACAGACAGGTCCAAAAGCACAAAGACAAAGATCCCCCGTGTAGCCTTAACATGATGTTGGGGCAAGTGCTGTTAGCGAGCACCTATGCAGGACGAACGGCGCACGATGGGGATGAGTGGCCAGCACCACGCCCGGCCGCCTTTGTCCCCCTTGTAGCAATGTTTACACATCGCACCGGGTACTCATTTGAGGCTGGGTCGACCTAGGGGATATTTGTCACCGGTATTGGCCGTGAACGACAATCGAACTCTTGTCGGCGGGGTTCGTACCACTACGCACATTACTACTACTGCTGCCCCGTTACCACGCTTTTCGTACCCACACCCCCGGTACTAGTGGATTGTCAGAACCCTCAAAGCAATCGCACTCTGGCCCCGTGAATGGCTCCACAAAGGGCGACATCACGAGACACGCATGACGACATTTAGAGCGAAGGCCATCTGGGGGAGAGACCACATAACAAGTCGCTTGCAACAGCAGCTGTACTCATCACTATGGCCAGGAGTTTGCCACGCCAACAAGTTTGGTGACATTTCCACTTGACACTTTTCAGGAAATTAAGAAGAAGAAACGACAGTATGTTCAATTGCCTCGGGCTGAAGAGTGGCTGTCCTATGTATATACCATTTCGCTCCGACAAGTTCCAAAATTGAACCCCCATACACCAGAGGTGTGGACTCGAGTCATGTGACTTGGACTCGAGTCAGACTCGAGTCATGAATTTGATGACTTGCGACTCGACTTGGACTTGCATAACAATGACTTTGTCCCACCTATGAGATGTGGACTCGAGTCATGTGACTTGGACTCGAGTCAGACTCGAGTCATGAATTTGATGACTTGCGACTCGACTTGGACTTGCATAACAATGACTTTGTCCCACCTCTGCCATACACTATTCAGCAGTAGTGCTTGCCCTATCAATACACTAAGCACGTCATAGGAATGTGGATTTTCGACCACGAGCTTGGGTTTGTCAATGAGCACGATAGCTAAACGCTTGTTCGAGCAGAAATACTGATTTTTTAAAATCTATTTAAATGCGGAAATGTTGACCTCTGCCACAGTATTTCCGTAAGTACTTTGTACTGTAAATACTTTATCCCATCAATGAATACGTCTTCTAGTTAGTGCAGTACTGTGATTTCACAATTGCGATAATTTCGAGGAATGTTTTCCGAACTTCATTGGAAACCTGAGCAAATGACCTGATGTTGTTACATGCTTTGCTTGGCACAGGCGCTTACCATGAATACAGTTCAAGCACGGAGAGCTATCATCAGGTTTTTAAACACGATTTGTTTTCGGTGACGAAAATAAGACAAAGCAGAAAATGATGGTATACCATAGACTTATTTAACCACAGGGAAGCGTAATGCTTCGTTACGTAAACCGCACGCGAAGGACACACGACTTTACATCAGGCAGATGTATCACTGCTGGCTGAATCAGACACGTTTAACAGTACGTGTTCTGGGCCGTAACAGTTCAGTATAAAAGCGTTCTTCACGGTCATCATTTAAACGTCGCAAACGCGTAATGGTAAAACCGCACACGCATATGTTGAGCGTGGAATGGCAAAGTTCCAACTCTGTTCTGGAAAGAACAGTATGAGAAAGAAGTTTAATCGACCAAGGGTCAAGCGTTGACCTGCCCTATGACCTCTCACAACTCACTCCTACCACGGCCTGACCAAGCACAGACCTGCACGGACAACACTCACTGTGACTCAAGTGTAGAAGCGGACGTGCAACGTTATTGCACGCAGTCCGTGAGATTATGGAGCATTTGCTCCATGAGCTTCAACTGTGCACATCTATCTGGTAGGCTCACGTCTTCCAACATGTGTGGCATTACCTGAGCTGTGCCCCTGCCACCTATTGTTATCACCGCCATGCCCTATGACTGCCCTTTCCTGCCCGATTGTCCCTGCCTGACCCCAATCCATCCGAGATGCCCACGCCCCCTACCAGGTCCATGCCCCAGACCTGCCTCAATGCCCCTATCTGCGTACTGTAACATGTCCCAGACACCTACAAACACCTCTCCCAATGCCTTTGCCTCGATCAATAACTATAACCCACACGCCACACCATTGCCCCACACCTTCAATCCCTCCCTGCCCCGTGTCCTCGCCCCCTACCCCATGCTCCCTCTGTCAGTACCTGTTGCGAGTCGCCGTGTCCCAGCGTCTCCATCATCATCATCTTCTCCACGCTGCTGCCGGCTGGTGTCCAGACGAGGTGGATGTGAGCTGGACGTCCCCGGGTTGAGACACCACCACCACCCCCCCTGTCTCCGGCTGAGAAGCGAACTCCACGTCCCCTCTCTTGCGCTTCCGCTGGTCAATATCTCTCTCGCGTCGTCACCCCAAGTCAGCCGCTCTCTCCTCTGGGGGGGTCTTGTCTCTCTCACGTGTCTGTCTGTGTGTGTGTCTGTCTGTGTGTCACGCTGTCTGCTGCTGTGTCTCTCTCGACGTCGTCTCTCCGTGTCTCAACAACCCAAACCTCGCCCCCCCCACCTTCACCACCAAACTCTCTCGCCGCTGGTTCGACGCTCAGCCCCCACACCCCGCCCCTCATCCCCCGGTGTGGGGGTGGTGAGGGGCGGGGCTCGAGCGCGTGCCCACCCCCACACCCCGCCCCTCATCCTTTGGTGAAGGGTGGCAAGGGGCGGGGCTCGAGCGCGTGCCCACCCCCACACCCCGCCTCTCATCCTTTGGTGAAGGGTGGCAAGGGGCGGGGCTCGAGCGCGTGCCCACCCCCACACCCCGCCCCTCATCCTTTGGTGAGGGGTAGCAAGGGGCGGGGCTCGAGCGCGTGACCACCCCCACAACCCGCCCCTCATCCTCCGGTGAGGGGTGGCAAGGGGAGGGGCTCGAGCGCGTTCCCCCACACCCCGCCCCTCATCCCCCGGTGGGGGGTGAGGGGCGGGGCTCGAGCGCGTGCCCCACCCCTCCCTCCCCCGCGATCGCGTGCGAGAAGCGCGTGACGGGAAATCAGATTCACCACTGCGCATACGCGCGTGCGTTTTCCCCCCATCAATTGTATTTCCTACTGCGTTTAAGAGTGGCCGGGTTTTGTGCTGCCGTATTTGGGACAGCGCGCGGCGGTCGTGGATTTTGTTTTAATATTTCACACCGCGGCGGATAGGGATGTGATTGTTATTTCACCCTACGTGTAAGAAAGGGCGATTCTGGGTTTTTTTTTATCTCACGGAGCGGACGCAACAATAATTAATCTTTGAGCTGAGCAATTGTTGCGAGAGGCGAGGTTGGAAGTGATTATTGCCCCTATGGCTTCTTCTACGATTGTTTTATTAGGTGACACCATCACCGCATGGAGTTGCACGTCGGAAAGTCGTGTACATATCACGGTGGATGGTTTGTTCACCCCGCCGCCCGCAGCTGAGATTTTAGCGCGGTTGGCTACGTACGGTGCTAAAGAAGTTCAGCATACAGTGAGGCTACTCATCGGGGAAGTATTCTAATTATGACAAATGCTGGTGGTGGGTGGAGGGAAACGAGGGCCAGGGTTTCCGTGGGAAAAGCAGCTCGCAAGGGATGCCTCTGACGAGATTAATGAGCAGAGAGTTGAATAAGTTGAACAGGAGACTCGTGAAGACCCGAATAAAATGGAGTGTAACTATTAGGGATGGACAAAATTGGTCTTGCATGGGTTTGTACGCAGCAGAAGCTTGAACTCTTAGACAAGGAAGACAGGAGAAGGCTGCAAAGCCTTGAGATGCGTGACTTGTGGCGTCAAGTTGATCAAATAAATTGGGTGATGGGGAACGAGAAATCCTGAAGATCTTGAGCAAGTTCAGGAGGATACGAGTCTTGTTAAAGAAACATCTAGAGAATACAAATATATGGATTTGGCCACGTTTTGAGAGGTGGAAGCTTTATGGAATGGGCTCTGGAGCGAGTAGGGGATGTTTGGGAAAAGGACAAAGAGGCAGACACAAAAAATGCTGCCCGACAACTTGACGGAAGGGTTTTTTCGGTTGCCTTTTTTTTGTTTTGTGAAGAAAGTTCACGGTCGGAGAGGATCTAGGAGGGAGTTTGAGCGGGAGATTCTGCCATTTGGCAGAAGACACAAGACTGGATAGGCGTCCAGGTCGCTTCTGAAAAATAATCTAATAGCTCAGTGGTCTTTACCTGCTAAGATAAAAAAATGAGTTAGTTTTATTTGTGTCTATTTTTTTTAAGTGATTGGTTTGCATTTCCTATACTTTACACTCCAATCGTGTTTTTTTTAATTGTTCGTTGCAACGTTCTGGCCTGCCCCTTACTGGACATCTGTAAAAAAAAGTGCTGTACAGCTCATCGGATCCCCTCCTGTAACATAAATAAATATTCTGATTATGGATAGGCGGCCTCAGGTCGTTACGTTGGCTAGTGACCCATTGGGCAAATGTTGATGGCAGAGTGGTTCGCCAGGGCACAAAGGGCACGGGTCCCGCGTACCTTGGCCACTAGTCGGGCTCCAGGGGCCGTGCCCTCTGGCGGGTTAATGTTTATTAGAGGCGCTTGTTTTCCTACTGAAATATAATAAAAGCTGCGGCGCCCCGGTGTTGTTTACGCAGACATGTCCACATACATTATTATTTTTGTGCCGCAGTTTGCCGTTGGCATCTCGCACTTGCCAGTAGGGACAACTTTGACCCAGCAACTCCAGCACAAATGCGATAAAAACGCAGATAAAGTCTCCCCGTGTCGGAGAACCTTCCCGTAACAACAACAGCACCCGGACTTCACCTACACACTGCACAGATAACAACACTGTACAAAGTGTTCCCCTGGTCAAACGGCCCTTTTGTGTATGTGTGTGTTGCATTGTCGTATTTTGGGTAGGTTTTAATAGACGTCTGGAATGGTGTTTGACCATTTTTGTCTCCACGTGTGTGCGTATTCAAGCGTTCCACCGTTAGTTGTGGGTCCTGAAAAGAGGTTTAAACTCGAGGGTCAATCTGTGTCCCCGCAAACCACGTGAGGGTTAGGTGGCGTCTACACCTCTATCGGTGGTCCCAAACCAAGGGGGGCATTCAAACAGGGAGGTTATTTGACCATAATTCACCACGCTGATCAGTGTGAGTTGCTATAGGCGGAGAGCATAGACACGTGACCATAGTATACTCCAACACAATTTCACTACACTGCCCTCAGCTGACCACCACGTAACACGAAAGTGTGCATAGCATGTGAAATAATACAATTCGTGGATAGTTTGGTGTTTAAAGTATTACATCTGTTAAGGGACTGGGTCACCTAAAGTAGTTTCAATAGTTTTCTGTCTAAGATATGTATGCCAGTTCGTCTCTGCACTGCAATATACTTTCCCTCCCATATCAGCATTGTTCCATGGGCTTTCCGTGATCCATTTTGTCGTCTCTTTCTGTCAGCTTAATCCCCGTTTGCCACACCCAAAACAAAATGTGCAATACCTACCCGCTCAAAGCATCGCACCAATGTGTGTGCAGAAGTGGCTGCGTTTTTGTATCTATCCATTTTGAGTGATTGCATACGGTGTGCATGGGCAAGTCTTCCTTCCGATAGTAGGAAGCCATTGGGAGGTGTTCACTTTTCAAGTCTAGATTGAAAACTAATTTGTTGAGAACTGATTTTCGTGTTTAGTTTGTTGTTCTTCCCCGCCGCACCTCCGATTAGCACGGTTGGCTACGTACGGTGCGAAAGAAGTTCAACATACGTACAAACACACACACCAAATCTCAATCTAGTCGTGGCAGTGTGAGGCATGTAGAGGCTTTTACAAATAAAAATGATATAGCGTAAAAGTTTACAGGCTTGAGGAAATATTTTCTTCACTGCTAGCCACTAATGACATTTTAACACAAAATGCGAAGTTTGGCGAAGATGAGGTAACTAATTGACTCATGTGTTTAGATATATGCCTCTTAAACTATTTTTAACGAAAAACTATAAAATATATTTATTTTACCAGGTAAGGCCCACTGAGTTCTGTAGCTCTTTTTCAGAAGCGACCTGGCCACAAATGATGGCTCACCGAAGTGGCTTGTCATTATGGAAATGTATAGCAGCCGAATACTCTAAATGCTTTTTTTTATAAATGTGGAGGGAAAACCCAGAGGACCCGGAGAAAAATCCACACGACCACGGGGAGATCATGCACACTCCAAATATACAGGCGTCAGAGGTCGGATCAAACCCACGACCTCCTGTATATCAGGCGAGGTATTTTACATCTCGCCACCGTGAAATGGGTGGTTTTCAGAGCCTAAGGTTAGAAAAGCATCAGGAAGTCGGGGTGACGATGGGATCCATGAAGGCCGCGTGTGCATTGCGTCTGGTGTTGCTCATCCAGAAGTACAAAAAACCGGGACAAACAACAGCAATGATATCTCAATACTGGAAGATGGGAAACCTACATGCAATCTACAAAAAAACTAGACTTTTATAGTTTAATAATCCAGACGTGAAAACGTACATATTTCCCAGGACAGCTATCTCGAAAAAGAGGACGATCCTCAGAAAACTAGGACAGGTGGCACCCTCGTTGTGTCACATGCAGTGGTGGCATAGCATGGTTGGCATGAGCCCTGGTTCACGAAATGAAATGGGGGGGGGCCCTTTCGGCAATTTTCACGCTTTCCGTAGCCTGCGACCTTTCTCCCTCCTCCAGCCCGTGAGCCCTCAGTGCATTTGTAGGCGCCTGCACACTCGATAGCCGCCACACTACTGGTCCCAGTCCATAACCACAACCACCATTCTTCCTTTGTGCCTCCCAGAATGTTCTTAATTCTCAGAAACCTATCACGTTTTATGGTCGTAAACAAGCAATAAACCTCTGTAAAGTATATATCGTTAGAATGGTTTCATTGGCAGGTTTGTGAAGTCTGAAGTTCGATGTTTTTTATGGTTTCGGATTTTTGTTTGTTTGTTAAATCCCACTGTCCTCACATAGGGCTAGCGAACTTAAAGGCGGCAGCAGCAGCAGCAGCCTCTTCAACGGGAGAACGCAGCTCTCTTGACAGTGAGAGAGTGGGCAGCTGCTCACTGATGCATGTCTTGAGAATACAGTACAGTGCTCCTTTACCCTAGAAAGTTTTAAGGTGTTTCCACTGATACGGGGCGCGCAGATTTTCAGTATCGTTCGTATGTTACCCGGCCAAATAAAAAAGCTTAGTTATTGTTGAACTTCTTTCGCACCGTATGTAGCCAACCGTGCTAATCGGATGTGCCAGTAGCCTTTTATCTGTAATTGTACCATTGTTAACTACAGTAACCTAGTGCCAATCTGTCAATGTTTCAGCTCGGCGTGCCATCTAAAGTTAAATTCTGCACAATACGTGACCGCATTGTGCAATACCGGACAGTGAATGGTGTTTTGTTAGCCGATGAAGGGGCACGTTACAATACTCAGTGGGAGCAAACTCCAACACTCGAGTCGCTGTGCAGCTGGTGTGTCTCCCAATGTCTCTCCATCGTTGATTGGGCAATGCGTGACCAAACTACAAACAGGAAGTTTAGTGTGTGTGTGTATGTTGCAATTGTACAAAGTGCTACTGTGTGTAACCCAAACTATAGACCTAGTGCCTGCACAGCAACACAATGACTGATATGGCTGTCAGTCATGTGTGTTTTTTTTACCTGAAAATTTCGAAACACACCAAAGACAAAGATACCCCCGAATAGCCTGTAATAGACTGTTGGGTCAAGTGCTGTTAGCGAGCACCTATGAAGGCCGGCACGTCACACGAGGGGGATGGGTGGCCAGCACCACGCCCGGCCGCCTTTGTCTCAGAAAGTGGCGATGTTTACACACCGCACCAGGTACTCATTTGAGACTGAGTCGACCTAGGGGAGGCCCATGACCGGTTGAGATAATCGTCACCGGTGTTGTCCATGAGAGGGAGTCGAATTCTGTGGGTCGCCGGGTTCGTAGGGCAGCGTGCTAACCGCTGCCACTACCGCTCCCTACTCTAAGCGACATCATCGCCACCTTCACACACATGCTCTAAACTATGCATGCGCTAAACTATGATGACATTCAAAGTGACTTTCCAACGTATATAATTTAGCTGCTGACACAGTCAGGCCACACCATGGGATGTAATAATGAGGCTATGAGGGAGTTTATGAACATTTTTTTTTCGAGTGTGAATTTATTTTCAAGACCTACCAATGTGATGTAAAACTAAAACTAAACTATTTTTTTATTGTACCAGGTAAGGCTCACTGACCTATATATAACGACCTGGATACAAATTATAGCCCAATGAAGTGGCTTACCACGTCGAAATTTACAGCAGCCAAATATTCTAACCGCACGTTGATTCTAAATGTGGCGGGGAAAAAACGGAGGACTCGGAGAAAATAATTGCACACGACCACGGGGAGAGAGACATGCCAAACTCCAAATATACAGGCATCAGGGTCTGGATCGAACCCATGACCTCCTGTATACCAGGCGAAGTAGTTAACATCTCGCCACCTCCGCGAGATGGTGGTGGTGAGGTATTGGCCAGGGGGTGGGATTGGTACTTTCCGGTCGAATTAGGTGTCCCGAATAACCTTTGCATCTCCACCCCCTCTTAAAACGATGGGAAATTCCCACACCTGTGCAAAGCTCATTCCTCGAGCTTCCAGCCCTGAGGGTAACACGGCTCAGTGCTCACTGGCACAGGGACGAGGCCACCACCACCACCTTCTGCCACAGAGACATGGAGCAAGAGACGTTGGTAACAGATGGTGCTTTTTTATTTCCCCCATCTTTATACACTCATAATGTAGTTGTGCATCAAACTGCATGAAATTGAAACTCCCTTGGGGAAGTCGTGGATGTTTACTGCTTCCTACCAAGGATTTGATCAATTGCTTGTGCAGCAGATTTATACTCTTTGCTTAACTCACATCTGTCCACCCTGTATATCCAGAGAGACCACCACTGGACTGTCTCCATCCTAGACGTCCTGTTAAATAAATACGCCAGCTACCCAAAGGACCACTCAGTTTCTGTAACCCGCCCCCCCCCCCCCCGTAGCCTCGGCAGAACCTCCTCATTCCGACTAAAAATGCCTTCGTGCTAAAACTTAAGTTTGGTAAAAACAGTAATTTCGTGTGGCTGCTCCACTTTTCTGGAATACTCTTGCCGCTCATAAACAGCTTGGTTCCCTCCCTTCACCCTCCCTCTTTATTCCACTATTCTGCCGTCACCCAGAGCTTACTTACAACCTGGCGCCTCTTACTCTCATATTACATTTTGCACTTGCTTTTAAAAAAAAACAATTATCGCGTGAAATACTTAGTCTGTCACTTGTGCAATATTCCTTAAGGACACTGTGCCCATAATGCTTACAACCCGCCTGATGAAGCTGGTTGTAATCACCAGCGAAACATCGTAATCAATTTGTAAATGTTGTGGGATTATTCTCCAACAAACCGGTTGTGTTGAAGCAGTAATTACTTGCCACGCTTTGTTTTACGGGACAAAAGTTTACTAATTGGCTGTGTCGGCTGGTGGTGGGTTAACGACACACTTATATTTACGCGATCTAACCCAAAAAAAAACCTTTATTATGAAGATTGTTTGTTTTGTATTCCGCTTTTGTTGTTGCTGTGCTCATGCACCACAGATCTCACATTGTAAAATATCCAGGTAACTGGCTGAATAGGATCATGCGTGTAACAAATCAAAATCAACTGTAATTGTAAAATCTGACACCCGTTTAAGAATGTTTTCTACCCAGGAGATGGAGCGATGAAATCGTTCTCGTGTGCAGGCGCGAGTTGGATTGTTAGGTCACAGGACCGTGAGAGCGGTGGCCTTGATCCAGCAGTAGATCGATCATGGCTGATGGTGATTGATGATGATGATGATGATGGCAGCTAATGTGCGTCAATCTTTAGCGTAGCAAATAAAAGTATAAGCACAAACATGCCAACCTCTCCAAATTGAATAACAACGAGCCGAAGACGAAAACAAATCTAAAGTGTTAATGTTTCAAACCGGTTCAGTTAAATTGGATTATGGTAAACATACACCCAGCAGTATTTGGTTTCTATACATATCCACATACAGAGTGTATGACGTTTCGGTAGAAGAACCAAAGATTAGCTTACACCAAAAAATATATATATAGCTAACCAACAGAATGCCATATGGTAGGAAATGTGTATACATAACCCGGGTTAGACATTGATTAGCAATACAGCATGTAATCGTACAGTAGTTCAACGTGTTGTTGTTAATTCGTATTTGAAACATAATCATGTTTCACGTGACGCTATTGCTAGTTTTGAGAGTTTTATTTATTTATTTATGTCCTCCACGATAAATAATAGAGTACAGTGCTTATGAACACAACTCCCGGAATGTGCCCGATCTCGTCCGATCTCGGCAGCTGAGCAGGCTTGAGTCTGGCCAGGGCTTGGATGGGTGACCACCGCCACGCGCAAACAGGTTGTTGTACTGCACCTCGATGCTTCCGCGCCTATGCTCCTCGCCTTACCAGCGTGGTGAAGTATGGTTAAATTATCCCCCGCAACCCGTATGGTGTGGGCGATGGGGGGGGGGTACTCATCCAGCAGTCGTTGATTGACGTAAAGGGCTGTCAATGTGCATTTAGAAACATGCGTTTAGAGTATTTGGATTCTATAAATGTCCACATGATGATCAGCCACTGAATTGGACTATCATTTGTGGCCAGGTCGCTTCTGAACAAGAGCTATATACAGCTCAAGTGGGCCTCACCTGCTAAAATACAAAAACAAATAGGTCCATAGTTTTAAAAGTTGAATGTGTACAGCCATTGGTTAGCTGCTCGTGATTCCTCATTGTCCACTTGGCTCAGACCTGAAGGCGTCTCTCTCTGTCTCTCTGTGCGCGCCAGGAAGCGTGAGCTGTGGGTGTCGCGGGGATTAGGTGTTACGGAAGCTGCTTATTGACAGCTCGCAATCGGGGATCAAACGGCACGAACCGTGGGATGGGGATTGCGTCTCTGTTCCCGTGAGCCTTTGCCTGTCTGGTCATGGTTGCCGGTTATGCGACGGGCTGGCAACTTTTTGTTCCAAGCGTTGCATGAATACCACGGTGGGCGAGATGTTAACTACCTCGCCGGGTATACGGGAGATCGTGGGTTCAATCCCGACCACGACCCTGACGCCTGTATATTTGGAGTTTGCATGCTCTCTCTCTCTCCCCCCCGTGGTCGCGTGTATTGTTCCCCGGGGGGTCCTCCGCGGTTTCCCTCCACATTTATAAACCAACGTGCGTTTAGAGTGTTTGGCTCATGGAAATGTCCACGTGATAAGCCACTGTGTTGAGCTCATCATTTGTGACCAGGTCGCGTCTGAAAAAGAGCGATATAGCTCAGCGGGCCTTACCTGGTAAAATAAAAACTAGTTTCGTTCTTCATGAGGCCTCCTTTGCCAGTACCAAAATATAATAATAGGCATTTTCCCCTTTTTTCTGGCAACACAATTGATTATTTTTTTACAAGGAATCATTTTTATATTAACCACAAAACCTGCGGTCAGAATGCAAACAAAAAAACACTGTATGAGACGAGGCTTTAATGAAAGCTGTCTCTGGTGTGGACCAATACTTTTCAAGGACAATGCATACATTATCAGAGTGTGTTTTTTGTTTGCATTCTGACCGCAGGTATTGTGGTTAATGTAAACATGATTCCTGGTAAAAAGGTTTCAGTTTTGTTGCCAAAAACAAGGGGAAAAACTATTATGATAGTTTAGTTCAGTTTGAGTTTAAATAAACATCATGCTTCCCATGGCATCAGTAAGTAAATGGCAGCAACGCTTGTGTATTACCATGATTAAACTATCCTTATAGCCGCATATGCAGACATCATTGTTGTCGTCAGTCAAGAGCAATCCACTGCTGGATGAAGGCCTCCCGAAGCTGTCGCCGTTTTTCACTATCCCGCAATGTGACAATCCGCCCAGCAGCTGTACACGGGCTGACGATATTGCCCCATCTCCGCGGTCGAGTATTAACGCTGCTCATTTCGTCTGTCGTTCGTCGTATAAAGTAGTGGTATTGTAATATAGATTTGAAGTTTTCGTGACTGCAGGGATCCATACTCTTTGGTTCTTTCGGTAAAGTCATGTAGGTATAAAATAAAATAATTTATTTTATAAATAAAATAATTTATTTTACTTTATAAGTAAGTAAAATAAAAAAATATATATTTTAGTAGGTATAAAATAAAATAATTTATTTGATAAATAATATGCTTCATTTAATTTTATACCTACGTGACTTTACCGAAAGAGCCAAAGAGTAGAGTGGTATTGTTACAACAAATAACATGGAATTATTCGTTCCCCGAAGACATAAAAACCAAGCCGCTTGAATATTTAGAGCAGGGGTCCTCAAACTACGGCCCGCGGGCCACATGCGGCCCACCGAGGGCATTTATCCGGCCCATGGTCACTAATTGGGCTGCGCTTGTGAGCACTAATTGGGCTGCGCTGGTGAGCACTAATTGGGCTGCGCTGGTGAGCACTCATTGGGCTGCGGTGGTGAACACTAATTGGGCTGCGCTGGTGAGCACTAATTGGGCTGCGCTTGTGAGCACTAATTGGGCTGCGCTGGTGAGCACTAATTGGGCTGCGCTGGTGAGCACTCATTGGGCTGCGGTGGTGGGCACTGATTGGGCTGCCGTGGCGAGCACTGATTTGGCTGCGCTGGTGAGCACTCATTGGGCTGCGGCGGTGGGCACTCATTGGGCTGCGCTGGTGAATGGTTCAATGTGCCAATTGGCTGGACTTGCCCCCCAGGCCTAAGGCTGCCAGCCCTCCCCGCTCTGCGATCTGTGAACAAAACTGCAGGTGTAATTAACTTTTTTATGGCACCCGCACCAGTGTGAGCCTGGGGTAAAAGCGGAGTTTCCCCAATCAGACTGCATTGATGGGCAGTGCAGTCTGTATGTCTCTGTGTGGGCAAAGTTATTGCTGGTATATTGTTTTTGTAGCGCTGTATATATATTGGTATTTTACTAATAGCAATTTTGACTCCCTAGGAAACAATGATGTCAAGAAAGAGAAAAATTGACTCGGAGTGTAGGATATTCAAAAAACAGTGGACTTATGATTACTTTTTCATGCAGTACAAGGAAAGAGCTGTGTGTCTGATATGCCAGAATATAGTGTCTGTGTTCAAAGAATGCAATTTACGTCGACACTATATTCTTAGGTTTTTTCGGTAAAGTCACGTAGGTAAAACATCAAAATTAATGAAAATAAAATAAAACAAAAATCACGACTTTTCGAATTACGTCGACACTATGAAACTCAACATAAAGATAAATATGATTGTTTGGTCGGAGAAGTGAGAAAAGATAAAATATTAAAACTGAAAAATACATTAACAACTCAGCAAAATACTTTTGTGAAGCAGAAGCAGCTAAATATTTCATCACTGCGAGCAAGTTTTCAAGTTGCCAAGCTAATAGTGTGCACTGGCAGACCATTCGTTGAGGGAGAATTTGTTAAAGAATGCCTTCTTTCTGTTGCCAAAGAGATGTGTCCAGAGAAGGCCGATTTATTTAGTACAGTGAGTCTTTCAGGACCTACAATTACACGGAGGATTGAAGAAATGGGAGACAATTTCCATCAGCATTTGCAAAACTCCACAAAAAACTTTCTATTTTTCCTTGGCACTCGACGAAAGCAATGATGTTCGTGATTCTGCACAACTTCTAATTTTTATTCGTGGGACGAATGACTATTTCGAAGTCACAGAAGAGCTTGCTGCACTGCAAAGCATCAAAGGAACAACTGCAGGAGAGGATATCTATGAAAAGGTTTGCCAAACTGTGAATGGTTTGGAGCTGAACTGGGCTAAACTAGCCAGTGTGACAACTGATAGTGCTCCTAGCATGGTGGGGTCTAAGAAAGGAGTAATTGCTCGCATTAACCAAGAGATGGACAAACATAACCATTCTCATCCAATAGCCATACACTGCCTCATCCACCAACAAGCGCTGTGTAGTAAATCACTGAAGTGGGACTCTGTTAACTTCATTAGAGCTCATGCACTAAACCACAGACAATTTCAGGAATTTCTGTCTGAGCTAAATGTTGACTATGAAGATGTTCTGTACCACACAGAAGTCCGTTGGCTGAGTCGAGGGAGAGTTTTGAAACGTTTCTATGACTTACTTCCACAGATTACAGCTTTTCTGTTTTCAAAAAACAAAGAAGTACCAGAGCTCAATGATGCAGAATGGAAATGGCACCTTGCCTTTCTGACAGATGTAACAGAGCTACTCAACAGTTCCAATGTGCAACTTCAAGGAAAGGGGAAGCTCATCTGTGATATGCAATCACATGTCAAAGCATTTGAAGTAAAATTAGGCCTCCTCATCAAACAAGTGAAGGAGGAAAACTTCTGCCATCTCCCCACAACTCAAAATCTGTTAGCGGAAAAACCATTGGTTGCATTCCCAAACAAAACATGTGTGGATTCACTGGAAAAATTGCAAAAGGAGTTCCAATTTAGATTTAAAGAGCTTCATCTCCATGAACAGGACATACAGCTTTTCCGTAACCCATTTTCTATTGACATTGAAAATGTGGATATAATTTACCAAATGGAACTGGCTGAACTGCAGAATTGTGACTCTCTGAAAGACGCATTCAAGTCAAGCAGCCTTCATAATTTCTATGCATTTCTCCCCTCTGAGACATATCCTCATCTCAGGAACCATGCACTCAAAATGGCAACCATCTTTGGCAGCGCTTATGTCTGTGAACAAACTTTTTCCAGAATGAAACATTTGAAATCTCCAACCAGATCTAGACTAACGGATGCACACTTGCATCACTTGTTACGACTAGCAGTGACAAATATCGAACTGGACATTGACCATCTCATTAGCCAAAAGCAGGCCCATAGTTCCCATTGAAATACTGGCAAGTTTGTTGATTTAACTTTACTGTTCTTCATTTTAAATATTGTATTTGTTCCCGTTTTGTTTCTTCACTTCAAAATAAGATATATGCAGTGTGCATAGGAATTTGTTCATAGTTTTTTAAAACTATAGTCCGGCCCTCCAACGGTCTGAGGGACAGTGAACTGGCCCCCTGTTTAAAAAGTTTGAGGACCACTGATTTAGAGCCTTATTTTATTTCTGTTCATAGGAGGGATGGGAGAAAAAAAACGTGTGGAAATAAAACCTCTTCCACGTATTTTCTTACGGTTGGATGTTCAAATAATCACATTTATTCTGAATGTCTTATATTACAGCAGTAGTTCTTAGAGTGAAGTCCCCGATACCACCAGTGGGTATGCGACGGTCCTCCAAGTGGTCCCTTCAGGGGCTGTGATGCAGATGCAGACTGGCCCGGACAATAATGACAACGTTTATAGACATTTTGTTTCGGACATTAATTCATATTTGACTTATGATATTTAATTTTAAAATGAAGTTTGCTCAACTACCCCTTGAGTAAACTACCCTAACGCTACAAATCTAAATTCCCCTCCGCTTTAAAAAAAACAACAACAACAACAACACAACTTTATAGCTGCCTAAAAAAAATGTTTTTAGGTTCCGGTTATTTGAATTAGTGGTATTTAGAGAGATAAGCGAATGCGTTTTGTCACCAGGGGTCGGTCAGCGGAAAGGTTTGCATCGGCTGAGCGGTCCGCGGCTCACAAAATAGTTTGAGAAACACTGGGTGACGCCAACGAAGATGCGACATTTCTATTTGCAGGAGCCCTTTTTCAAAGTGGTGAAAGCCCTCCTGGTGCTGGACAGCGATGGCTGCCGTCTCTATGGCAAGGTGAATCGCTAGCACATACTTCACAGCGTGTCTGGCTCCTTTAAATTGTGGAAGTTTTTTTTGCTTTGCGTCCACTTTTATGTCTCGGTAAACTGGCTTGCATTAAACACAAACAAACAAACTGCAAGTATGTTTGACTTTTTGAAGATTCTCTGTTGTAAACATGTTGAAATATTCCCACGACGGGAAAACGTGTCCCACGTGTTTCGTTCGTTTTGTTCTTCCCAGTACTTTGATGACACCTTCTGCGGCCCAGAAAAACAGAGCGCGTTCGAAACTAAACTTTTTTCCAAAACCAAACACACAGACAGTAAGTCCTTAAGCATACAATTTGTACTCGCTTTATTTAAACAAAAAATGAATTTTAAAGATACTTGTATGTTCGTCAAATGAATGTGAATGCTTTGCGTGCAACACTCGATGGCGTGATTCAAGAGCCGAATGGCTCACAGGGCTATACAAATAAATGAAACTGAAAACTGAAACACAAGGCACAAGCGATGCTTGAACACCGTCGTTCTTGCGCAGACACATTCGCATTGTTTAAACGCAGCTGACATTCGATTAAATGGGAAAAAAATTGCTTGCCACGTATGAACCACAATACCCTTGCTGGTCTGGTCAAGGAGAGTAAACCACCATCACGCGAACTCCGGTGGACATCCTTGCAGCAGCAGCAGCAGCAGTTTTTGGCTTAAACCATCGAACAAAGACGGCGGCCACCGCATCGCGCGCTTTCGGATGCGCTTCTGCGGCCATCTGGAACGCTATTCCTGCCGATATTAGGAAGACACTGGAGCTGTGCACTTTTAAATCATCTAGATTGAAAACTCATTTCTGTAGGCTTCGTTTGTTGTCCTTCCCCCACACCTTCGATGAGCACGGCTGCCTATGTACGGTGCAAAGGAAATTAAATGTAACGTAACTACATGTCAATCTGGAATTGTGTTGCGGTACTATCATCGTACGCACGTGTTGCTGTTTCATCAGCAGTGTGAAGGGGGGAGGGGGGGGCAAGGCCTGGAGTCCACCGTCGAGTTTGGGCGAGGGGGCCCACTCGTTGACAGTGTGTGCCACACGGCCAATTGCCGAGCACATCCAAAGAGTGGGTTGGTGGCCACGTTGGGCCCCCGTGTCTCGAGGTCGGTGCGCACATGGGGCCCCGTGCCGGTGCGGGACCTGTTGATGAGCAGGCGCCCGTGGCCGGCGCGGCCGATCGAGGCCACGAAGAGGCACACGGTGGGGGTTGAGGAAGTGGTTGTTATTGTCTCGGTTGAACCATTCCTCAACGCCACCTTGATGCCGTAAACAATGCATCCCATCTCATCAGATAATCAGAAGCTAAGCAGGCTGGAGCCAGGTGCTGGGATGGGCGGCCACCGTGCCTAAAACATTAGTTGTCGGCTGCTTGCGGTTCTAGATTGTCCGAAGAGGGTGGCGTCGGAAAAAAACATCCATTGTTGTACTGTACTATGCTCTCCAACTGGAACTGTCCAGCATGGAGGTCAAATCACATCTATGACCCAAACAGCTGTTGAGGCCATCATCCAGCAGTGGATCGGCATTAAGGGCTTCACGCCGATGGCCTGTATGTGTGTGTGTGTGGAATTCGATTCCCGCTCACGGCCAACGCCAGTGATGATCATCTGAACCGGTTCTGGGCCTCCCCTAGGTCGACTCAGCCTCAAATGAGTACCTGGTGCGCGATGTGTAAACATCGCCACTGGGGAGACAAAGGCGATCGGGCCTGGTGCTGGCCACCCACCCCCTCGCGTGCCATGCCGGCCTTTATAGGTGCTCGCTAACAGCACTTGCCCCAACAGTCTGTTAAGGCTATATGGGGGGGCGGGGGACTGTGTCTTTGTGTTTTTGTGTGTCTGAAGACGAGGTGATGATGCTGGAGGGCTGCACAGTGCTGTATCGCCCCAGCATGGACGTGTGTGTCTATGTGGTGGGAGAATCGTGCGGGAACGAGGTACGATCGTGCAGCAGCAGCGGCGCACGCAACGCGCGATAGCCATGTCACACGTGAGAACATTACGGTCACATCACGTACATCTCTTTACAACAACAAAACAATAGCACACACACACATATATGAAATGTGCATCCATAAATAATTGAAGTGTCGAAGGCAGATGAGAAAACATGTGTTTGGAAACAGAATTCATGTGTGCTGAATGTGCAATTGTCCACGTGAAATAATCTGGCCCTGCGTGTGGTCCGTGTGTCGGCCCGTTAAAGTTCAAGTTCATTTATTAGGTATAGCCCTGTGAGCCATTCGGCTCTTGAATCAGGTGCAACCGCTACAAACAAAAACTAAAACATGAACAAGAAAACATCTTAAAGTGAATATGTGACTAAGTGCAAACAGAAAATCCAAGAAAAGACAGCAAAATATTGCAGAAAAAGCACCGTACACCAACGCTGTGTGCAAAAATCCCAGTGGAATGCAAGTCAAACAACAACAACCACAAGACAACTTAGATTAAGGCCATCAGTCTTACTCCGTACTACAAAAAACAAACATGGCCAAACCAGTAAACTTTTCGAAATCACCAAAATAAAGCAATGAAACAGCCCGTGTGCGGGGAGCGGTAGTGCGGCGGTCAGCGCACTGCGCTACGAACCTGACCACCCAGAGTTCGAATCCCGCTCACAATAAAAAAAAACAGTGGCGCATATTGGAACCTGCCCGGGGCCTCCCTTAGATCGACTCAGCCTTACATCGAGTGCCTGGTGCACTGTGAACACAGCGGCACTGGGGAGACAAAGGCAGCCGGGAGTGGTGTCGCTCACCCACCTCCTCGTGTACCGTGTCGACCTTCATGGGTGCTCGTTTGCACCACTTGCCCCAACAGTTTGTTAACGGGCTTTACGGGGGGTGTTTGTCTTTGTGTGTGTGCCCTCTCCAAGCTCATGCTGCTGTCGGTGCTGGAATGCTTGCTCAAGTTGCTCAATCTCATGCTGGGGTACGGTCACCCTTCCCTCGCATCTCTCTCTTTCCACAGCGCTTTGTCAATACACTGCTGGATGAAGGCCTCCCCGTGCCGTGTCGATCATGGGGGGTTGTTTACTCGACCTGTGGAGAGCGGTGGCGCAGCGGTTAGCGCTACGCTGCGCTACAAACCCGGTGACCCGAGTTCGATTCCCGCTCACGGCCAACACCAGTGACGGTCATAATGCACTGGTCCTGGGTCTCCCCTAGGTCGACTCAGCCTCAATCGAGTAGCTGGTGTGGTGTATAAGCATCACCACTGGGGAGACAAAGACGGCCGGGCGTGGTGTTGCCCCTCGTGTGCCGTACCGGCCTTCATAGATGATCGCCAACAGCACTTGTCACAACAGTCTCTTAAGGCTATACGGGGGCTCTTTGTATGTACTATACCTCACTATGCTGGTCAGCGCGGATTCATAAAGGTCAGGGGAAGGGGAGAAGGGCGGATATCACTCGCCACTGCTGTTAGCCATTACCAGGAATCAAACTCAGGTGTCCGGGTTGAGAGCGCAGTGCGCTAACTGCAGCACTACAATTCGCCCCGAAAACCATCATCATACAGGACCGTATCGCCCGAAACACGCTGCAGCACTTTCTTAGATTGTATTTATTTAACATTGCCGCCTTGTTTACTTGCAGCTCTTAAGATCTATCGTGTGTGAAATGATGCAGGGTGTTCATCTCGGGGCTCCCGTGGAGAACGCAGTAACAACACCACCCACCCCATCTCCAAGCGCGATTGTTTGCCTGGACAAGCCCCACAAGCTGTGTGGGGTGGTGGTGGTGGCGCGTGCTCGTGGAATGACCCAGTGGTGAACCGTGCGATGTTTGCGACAGGAGCGTGGAGAGGAGCGCTGTGCTGGAAAACATCGACGCCCTCCTCCTCGCTGTGGATGAGATCGTGGATAGAGGGTGAGGCAGTGCCGGATTAAGCTGGTGCGGGGCCTGTAGCATATGTTATAAAGGGGCCCTAAATAAAAAAAAAACACGTAAATATTAAAACACAGATTTTGAACTTGCATTCATTTGCAATACAGCCAGATAATACGACAATTCGCTAACCTTAAACACGCAGTCGTTCATAAACGTTGAAAGCAGTCTAGTACGATAGTAATAGAGCAAGTGCAGAATCACTGAACCGGAATTGCTAGCATGAAAGCATTTAGCGCGGGGTCCCTTGAAAGTGCGGGGCCCGTAGCCACTACAAATAGTAGCTACGTTTGCTACTGGGATAATCCGGCACTGGGGTGAGGCCAATGCCGGTGGGATCTTTGCAGCCCGTGTCCCGCCGATGTGCGTGATGTACACTCTGCGTTAAATTCAATTTCATTTGTCTCACCCGAGGACATTCAATCCGTCGCGCGAGCTCCACTCATCCTCGCGGTGGCGGCTTTTCGTCTGGCCATTGAACAAAGAAGGCCACCGCATCGTTGGCTTCCAGGCGCACTTCTGCAGCTGTCTGGAACGATGTTCCTACCGATATTAGGAAGCCACTGGAGCTATGCACGTTTAAATCTCGATTGAAAACTCATTTTTGTTCGAACCACTTTTTGTGTTTAGTTTTCTGTACTTCCTCTGCACCTTCGATTAGCGCGGTTGGCTACATACGGTTGCGAAATAATTTCAACATACATACTTACTCGGTCTTCTGATATTTGCACGGGAAAGAAAATCTTTAGCATCAGCTACACAGGCCGTAGTCTCTGAAATGTCAAAGACACACCCGCACACTGAGTCATGGAACTGGGCTCATCTCAACTGCCATTCCCCCCTTACCCAGCTGAGTTATCGAATGTTTTCCTATACCTCTTCTTGGTTCTTTCGGTAAAGTCACGTAGAAGGGAAATAAAAAAATAATAAAAATAAAACATTATAAAATAATTCTCACGACGTTTCGGCCACAACGCAAGCAGCCGTCCTCAGGTGAAGAACAGGTCTGTCGGAAAGACAGCGTCATTTATTATTTTATATTTCCCTTTTACGTGACTTTACCGAAAGAACCAAGAAGATGAATCCCTGCAGTCACGAAAGCTTTAAATCGAAAAATTATCCTAAACCGCTGTAGTTGCGTTTCTGAATAACATTGCTTTATGGAAAATCGCGTTATGATATATAACCTGGTGGGTAAAGCACAGTCCGTGATCACGCGTGAGATGCGTACGCGGGCTGAACAAATACCGAGACGCGTGCACAGCATCTGGAAGCATCCAGCAGCATTCTAGATTTGAAGCTTTGACCGAGAGTTAACAACCCCAGCGTTTAACAGTACTCTCCTTTTTCGTATTTGATTGTCAGCCAACACTGGTAAAAACAACATCCGCATTTTCGTTCTCTTCTATCATGTGCACCAACAGGTGCTTGTGCACAAACATGTCCACGTACACGTACACCTCGTGTTCTCTTTTAGCCCCCCCCCCCCTTCCAATACGTTATCATGTGCACCAACAGGGGCTTGCGCACAAACACGTACACGTACACCTCGTGCTCTCTTTAGCCCCCCCCCTCTCCCAATACGTTCCATTCATTGGCTACCACATTCTGATAAGCTCCCCCCCCCTCCTCCCCCTTAACTTGTATTTAAGAACTTGCATCTTGGAATCACTGCCTCATTTGATACAGCAAATCTAGCAGTGACGGTCCCACCTGATGACGGAGACTTGTGTTGCCTCCGAAACGTCGTGATTTTTATTATTTTCTTTTATTAATTTTTATTAAATTTTTTACCTACGTGACTTTACCGAAAAAACTAAGGGTATGAATCCAGCAGCATCCCGCCTTGTGCGATGCTACGCCGGAGGCAGCCGTGCAACCGCGTATTCCTCCTCGCGCGACGTAGTTCAGTTTCACTCGATCGCGTTGTGTCCAAATCGCATTCGCGTTATAAAAATGCGTCGCCGAGTACATTCGTCGCGGTAAATCCCATTCGCGTTGTGAAAACGCGCGGCGTTCTAGGAGAACGGACTGTGCCGTGAATTCATCCGATTTGTAAAACCATCGCTCGGGGAAGTGTTCATACATCCCGACGCAGGCCACTCTGCAGAGAAAGACCGAGAGACTAATAACACTGGTCAACACACTTTTTATGGCATAAGGTATTCCAACGGTTTTAAGGTAATTTTGGGGTGCTGATTCCAAATATGGCATCAGTATTTGTCTATCACATCAGGTTTTCGAGATATCAAATATTGCATTTTCAAAGAAAAACTGCAGAAGAAAAATATTAAATAAATGTGGATATCTATATAAAATGATATTATAAACACACTATCCTAAAAATACAGCACCATGTTTAACACTAAAGCAGTCACTGACTCGCAACAACTTGCAATCATAAGTGACAGAGTTAATTTCGGGTAAAATCAATGGAAATGGGGTATGCCGAGAGCATAAAATGAGATGTGATAGAGCAAATCTGAGATCAGATTTGGAATCAGCACCCTGAAATTAATCTAAAACAGCTGCAAAAGTCCAGGCCAGAATTTTTGGTTGTTGTTGACCAGTGCAATCCCGGAGGCTTCGCCGAGATAAACACTTTAATAAAATGCAGTACTCTGTACTTTGTATGTGAAGTCCTTGTGTCGATCGACTGCCGGATACGGGCTTTCTCGCACTGGTGCGGATCGTGTGGGGGGGGGGGGATTGTTTGACAATACTTCTTCACGTTCGTCAGTGATGATTGGTTGAATGTCAGCCGCACGGATGCTTCGCACACTGCAGCGATGCAATAGACTTTGATTCACTGCCCTCTGCTGACAATGTACTTTTTGCTGTACTCTGCATCTTGCAAAAAATGTACATTGTGATGTCCGTTCGGTTTCATGCAAATGTTCATGGGCCCGATGTAACCTTCAGGCCCACAAGCACAAGTTCGACAATGTAAAGATTGATTTGTTGTTGGAGTTATCACCCACATTCTGGCTAAAGCAGAGGGTGCCACAGTCACGTCGCAGGCTTTATTAATATTTAACAATTGTACTACTGTGAGTATACTTGTGAACTATTAACCTCATTGGTACTGGACATGCCCCCCCCCCCCCACCGTGTGTGTGTCACGTGGCGCAGGGTGGTGCTGGAGGTGGACGCTGAGGTTGTCCTGAGCAGGCTGCAGCCCAAGGTAGTTGCTGGATCTCACCCCCCCCCCCCACATTCAACCCCCCCCCCCCCACATCAGTGTTCTTCATTGCAAAGGTCCACGGGCAAATGGTGGGCTGCCTCCCCCACCCATCACCGTGCTGCTGTCAAAACCCCAAAGGTTGTCTCAAATGCGTGGTGGCCCTCCCACACTGATGATGTCTCATCAGCGAAAGTGCTCCTCCACCCCCCCCCCCCCCCCCAATTTAAAGAAAAATCTTCTTGGTTCTTTCGGTAAAGTCACGTAGAAGGGAAATAATAAAATAATAAAAATAAAACATAATAAAATAATTCTCACGACGTTTCGGCCACAACGCAAGCAGCCGTCCTCAGGTGAAGAACAGGTCTGTCGGAAAGACAGCGACAGACCTGTTCATGCGTTGTGGCCGAAACGTCGTGAGAATTATTTTATTATGTTTTATTTTTATTATTTTATCATTTCCCTTCTACGTGACTTTACCAAAAGAACCAATAAGATGAATCCCTGCAGTCACGAAAGCTTTAAATCGAAATTTAAAGAACAATGTTAAACTTTTTTTTTGCAACACGTTTTATTACAATCGCTTAAGACCGGAAGCGGTGGTGCACTGGTTCGCGGTCTGCGCTACGAACCTCGTGTCCTGAGTTCAATTCCTGCCCACGGCTAACATTAGTGGGTGGCGAGCGATATCTGAAACGGCCTTTCCTTCACCAAGCTCCGCTGCGAGGAGTGCGGTGGTGAAGTATGGCCCCATGGACAAACACGGCTTGGCGGAGCACTCCATGCAATGGGGAGGTCGGTGCAGTTGAACCGCCTGCACACTCAACGGCTACGTCACTGTTATTACCAGCAATGTTTATATGCTTTGCTTTTGCCTAACCTCAATATTATGTGTCTGTGCCCACTATTTATCGTATGACAGGTTAACTACATACCTGTGACGGAACAGACGATGTCCCAGGTATGCATTCCACTGCTGCGTAATGCCAACGGCTGCGAAATCAATGGCTGCTCAGAGGGGTGGTGCAATGATGTTGTGTTCACAGAGAGGGCAGCGAGGGTTAAAATGTTTCCAGAGAATAAACGGCCTTGTTAAAAATAAACATTGAGTAATGTTTAAACGGTACACTCACGTTCACGGAGTTGCACCGATAGGGAGGAGAGTTAAACAGTTGAGACGAAATGCAGAGCCCCGGTCAAAGGGGATGGGTTGGTTTTTGTTGGTGTGCAGGGAGACATTTATTTGTCTCTCTATACCCAGATGTTCAATTAATACGCCCGTTTTGCACCACCTGGACGTTCAGTTAAGGCTTAGCTCGACACGTGAGCTGGCCACACTTGTACCCGATACCCGTGCTAGTATCAGCACCGTGAGTTGTGAATGTCTGTTGCTACTCTTTGTTTTTTTCGGTAAAGTCACGTAGGTTAAAAGAAAACAAATACATTAAATCACGACGTTTCGGAGGCAACACAAGCTTCCGTCTTCAGGTGAAACTGTCACAGCAAAATTGCTGTAAACAAAATTGCTGGATGCCAGTCGAAACGTCGTGATTTCATTTATTTGTTTTCTTTTAACCTACGTGACTTTACCGAAAAAAACAAAGAGTATGAATCCTTGCAGTCACGAAAGCTTCTAATCTAGAATGTCTGTTGCTGTCGTTGCAAACTTAGATAAAGCCACCGCCAGTCCATCAACAGATTACCCCAGTAACAACAGTGAATCCCGTGTCCTATCTGCATTGCGTTGGTTGCATGCATCACAAAGTCGTAGATTTTAGATTTTAGAGAGTGCAACTCTTGATTTTGTAGCGACACTTTTTGGTAGGGCCTCATCATCGCAGCAACTGTGAGGATGCCAACAAGTCAGAATTTGTCTTTTGGGAATGAGATATTGATTAGTTAATGAAACTTTCCCATCAGGACAATTCTGAAGAATAACGCTGTCTCTAGATCTAAATAAAGCTCGTGTTTATCTACCCTTGAAACACAAAGCAAATACAAATATCTGCAATTGGTCATTTTTTCGACAGAAAAAGGCAAGTTCGTCGTAACTGAATCGGTGTTTGCATCATGCCTGACATGTCACATTACCTCACCATACTGCATGTGTAATTAACGCAGCACAGCTTTAGGCCACTAAGAGACAAAACTGTGGCCACATTTGTTTACTTGCTGTTTGAAATCACCTTGTGCATGCATTGTTACTCGAATTTGTCTCCATCCTGCACTCCCCATCACATTAGTTTCTCATCATCGACAGAAAGTGTTTCGAGTTGATTTGAAGAACATTACATTTTTTTATGTAACGTGTGCTTGTTTTTATTTCTCCTTTGTGTTTCTCATTCTCTGCAGCTCATGCAGACTGCCAAACATCACATCAAGTGGCCCCTCCTGCAGTGAGCGTGGTGTCAGAGTGATGTGCGGCAAATGGGATAGCGCGCTGGGCATTACGTTACTGTGCCTGGTATACAGGGGGATCGTGGGTTCGATCCCGACTCTGACACCTGCTGTATTTTAGGAAGTTGCATGTTTTCTCTCCCCGTGTCCGCGTGGATTTTTTTCTCCAGGTCCTCAGGTTTTTCCGCCCTCCATATTTAAAATCAAAATGCCTTACGAGTAATTTGGCTGCTAGACATTTCCAGATGATAAGTCACTTCGTTGAGCTTTCATTTGTGGCCAAGTCGCTTATTAAAACGATCTATATAGCTCAGCGGACCTTACGTGGTAAAATTAAAATAAATGAAATAGTGGGAGTAATAATTATTTTTTGAACATGTAACGCGCATAGTATTCCCTTGTTCCCAAAGAGAGAGAGAGAAAGGCTTGGAAGGCGTGAGGAACCAAAGGCAGCCAGGTGACGAGCCAGTTCCAAACTCCTTCTCCAAGCTCTGGAGCCCTCGATATAATTTAAATTATGATTTAATTACTATTCAATTTAAATTAGAATAATTATAATTATTATAGGTTGTGATGCACAAGGAAAATATAACCAGAACAACAACTCAACACAGTCGTCAATAAAACTGCCTTGAAAAAAAATATATAATAGACGACGTTTCGGGCAATGGCCCCTTGGTGCAATGAAGCTCAAACCATCGCCTATTTTTTATTTTATTTTAAGGCCGCAGTGTTATTGACGGAATGTGTTGAGTTGTATTCCCCTCCATATATCCAGGGGTTATTGGCCAGTTACCGTGTTGGGTCTTCACTGTAGCGGGACGCGTCTTGACACATCGATTTTGACCCCCATATTTTTGTGAGCCAGTGGCCTGAAATGAGCTTCGTGTTGCACTCGGCGCGGTGGTGGTGGTTGTTGTGTTGTGTGTGTGGTGTTCACGTGACGTGCACGAGGCACGCGGTCGCCACAATTGCGCCTTTCACCGTCGGTTCGAATTCACATGTCGCGTGTCATTACCCTTGCCATTAAATATCGCACGCACAGGAGTGACGACGTCTTGACTCAGAGAGGAGGAGGAGTGGGCCAGGGTGTGGGGGGGAGGGAATGGCTTTGTCAGGACGGTCCTGGGGCGCCTCCTACAGATCGATGCGTAACATTGCACGTCCCCCGTTGTGAGCGGGACCTCAATGTGACCCAAAAGTATAATCAATTTTCATATACCGTACGTAACACCCCCGATTGTTCAGGTGTGGTCTACAGAATTCGGACTAAAGAAAGACGCACGTTTACTATGTGACAAACCATAAATCGTACCAAGAAGAATTTTCACGAAATAAAATCTACGGTTAGGCTTTGAATACAAACCTTCAGCAACAAATTGGGCACTTTTTAACGAACCGATATAAATTTTCATTTAAAGCTTTCGTGACTGCAGAGATTCATATTCTTGGTTCTTTCGGTAAAATCACGTAGAAGGGAAAGAATATTTATATTATTTTATTATTTCCCTTCTACGTGACTTTACCGAAAGAACCAAGAATATGAACCCATATAACTTTCGTTTTTTTTGCTCACGTATAATATAAAGGGAATGCACAGCCCTTGTCAATCCACTGCTTGGATGAAGGCCTCGCCGTGCCGTGCCACTGTTTGACCGCGCATACTTCACGGTGGTCACTGCGGACTGGTGAACGGGAGCTCGGGGCAGGCTCCGGAGCCACTCGCCACTGGCGTTAGCCGCGTCGAGGAATCGAACTCGGGACGTCGGGTTCACAGTGCAGTGCCGCATCTACTACGCCACCGCTACGTATACGGTACAGTATTAGAATACATTTATTGAAAATCTCTTAACTTGAAATGCAAGACTTTTTTTGTTGCAATGATAAAAAAAAAATAGCTTTTATTTTCCTGTAAAAAAAATATATAGTGAGGTGGGTGGCCGGTGCAGGGGGGGGGGTGATGGTGAAGAGGCGAGGGGGGGGGGGTGCGCATTCTCGGAGCAAAATGCCTCCTCGTCTCCCCGTGTTTCGCCCGAGTAATTCCCTTGGCATCCCACGGCGCTGGCCCGGCGCGACCTCGGCCAAGGGTGCAGGGTCGTCCCCTGCCCCCTGGCCCGGGGGCCTCGCGAGGGGGGCCCAGTGACGTTCGTAGCCGTGGCCGCGCGGGGTGCAGCCTTCCTGTCTGCACGGCTTTCCTTCCTCCAGCCGGTGGCACAAAGTGACGGCGTCTCTCGACTCGCGCCGCCGGCGAATCGGTCCCCGAGCGGCAGGTTAGGAAGGCTGGGCGCTTCCCATGCCTCTCCGAGCTCACGCGGCCGCGCGGCCCCTCTGATGAAGGAACAAGCCCCCCCCCTTTGCGCTCTTGGCACACAATAATGGGACACGTGTTGCGAATGTTGAGTTGCCTTTTGGGTGGCTAAAAACGCACGTCGTGTCGGAGGTGGCGCGGTGCCGCTGCTAAGAGTTATTTTTAAGGCGGTCAAAAAGCTCACGGCATTGAACTTTTTCCAGCCTTTTGTGAGCTGCATGCTTTCCATCAATTGTTAGTTGATGTTTTGTTTTGGGTTTTTTCTCATTAAAGGCAATGCCAAAATCCACATCGCAAAGCAGCAAGGGATCTGGGTTTTGTTCATGCAGTGTAGCAATGTCAGCTTTTGTCCAAGGGAAAAAAATAGTCCTAAATGAGCCTCGTGTACGTTTCAACAACTAGACGTGAAGTGGTAATGGGACCTTACTTTAAAACTTAGTGATTATGTAACAATTCAAATAGGATCAATTGACAGCCCTTCGAGGTGAGTTTTCATTGGACACTTGGCCACTAAAAGAAGTGTCTTCAAATCATGCGGTCTTTATCTATTCACCGCTAACTGAATGCCTCTTCCAAACTTTTGCCACCCCTCACGTTCAACGAGCCATCTCGCTCCCGCACACGGGGTCATCTCATCGCTCCATGTGGACGTTCTCCTGTGCGCTCACATCTTTGGCTGCCATTCCGTCGTTAGTCTCGACCACTGGCCATCGTCCCTTCTGGGCGCCACGGTGGCTACGAGATGTTCACTCCTTCGCCGGGTATACAGGAGGTCGTGGGTTCGATCCAGACCCTAACGCCTGTATACTTGGAGTTTGCATGTTCACTCTCTCTCTCCCCGTGGTCGCGAGGATTTTTCTCCCGAGTCCTCCGGTTTTTCCCTCCACATTTAGAATCAACATCACGCGTGTAGAGTATTTGCTTGCTATACATTTCCACACGACGAGCCACTTCGTGGAGTTATCATTTGTGGCCAGGTCGCTTCAGTAAAAGAGCTGCATAGCTCAGTGGGCCTTACCTGGTAAGATTAAACATAGTTGAGTAAAAATAGTTCGTGGGACGTGCCTTGCTTGAGCTCACTTTCATCAACATGTAACACGATGTCTGGTCTGCTTCGCGCATCTTCTCTGATCCACGTGTTCCTCATTCTGTCTCTGATTAGTGTGCTTCCAAGCGCGCCCCCACTGCACGCAGCTTTGCGCAAGTTTCAGCCTTTGTTCCGCTTTCTCTATCATTGTCAATGTCGACGAATACAAACACAGTTAAATTTTGATTTAAAGCTTTCGTGACTGCAGGGATTAATCTTCTTGGTTCTTTCGGTAAAGTCACGTAGAAGGGAAATAATAAAATAATACAAATCAAACAAGATAAAATAATTCTCACGACGTTCCGACAGACCTGTTCTTCACCTGAGGACGGCTGCTTGCGTTGTGGCCGAAACGTCGTGAGAATTATTTTATTATGTTTTCTTTTTATTATTTTATTATTTCCCTTCTACGTGACTTTACCGAAAGAACCAAGAAGACAAACACAGTTGGTATAAAGCACATCGTTGGCATGTTTTCTTCTTTCTACAAAGCACTTCAACCGACATGCGTGTTTTCTTTAGGTGGCTATTGAATCACACCAGGACAGTATCCATCTGTCTCTAATAAGACAGCCGTCACGTTACAGCATCCCCTATCTCCTTCACAAAAGTTGGCCAGAAAGCAGATTCATGTTTGTGGATCAAATACGGCAGTCCTTTTATTTAAGACGCGGTCTCTACTGCCACCACGTGGAGCGTTAGGATATCTGCACATTGGCTCTGCCCCGTGGATTTGCGGGGACAATCTAGCCACCATTGTCGTTGGAGAAACGCAAAAAAACGATGCCCGTTCATGCTTTAACGTGGCAATATCTAACACGTGCCGGACAAGCAGATATCCCCAGCAAGACGCTGCTGGCTCTGCTCACGCGTGCAGCTGTGCATGCCAAACGCCAGGCGTGACAATGTCTGTCCAGAAGCAGCAGATGGTACGATACAAAGATGCTACCCCCCACCGTCAAAGACGACGACGACGCCGCTCCGTACCTGAGCAAGTTTTTCTCATCATCTTTGATTGCGCCTTAGCGGTTGACCCCGCGTGCTGTACGGGGAATGTGGCCGCTGTTGCTGACACATGAACGGTGGCTGGAAATATCCAGTGGCATATAGCGTGGTTGGCATCACCTCTGCTTGGTGTAATGAATGAATGGACGAAATTGGGCATCACGTTTAATTTCATCCGCGCCACCCCCCACCCCCTCTGATCCCGCTTCGCCCCTCGTCGTAGTCCGGCGCCTGGGTCCCTCCGACCTCGTGGTTCCCCCGGTGCAGTTGCACCGCCTGCACCCGTCACTCTGCAGACCTCAGCATTGCTTCACCTTCATTCACAATGGCTTGAATATTCTGAATCTCATTGGACAACCCCGAGAATGTGCGTGGCCGTGCACCGCCCAGCATAAGTCATCGCCACGATCCCAGCTCCGTCCACGCAGCACAGGTGATTCTTAACCTTCACTGGGTTCTCAGAGGGTATCTCGCACCCCCAGGAGGTCGGTGCACCCCAGGTTAAGAACCACTGCCCTGGCGTGTGGCTCTGTGTCTTTGAGACCAGCCATTGCGGAATGGAGTTCCCTCTGTGGCGAGCGCAGCAATGCGGTTTCACTCGCCGCCGAGTGAGCCAACGCACAGATTGCACACGTGTAGGTAGTGGCCTTGTTCGTGCATTCGCTCGTTACGCGTCACTCCACGCAAGATAATTTCTCCGTTAGCCGCTGACGGGTGCCGCCCCTTCGTCGGAGTTACTCTGCAAGTGTAACTGGATAATTATAATGTTGCTAAGGCCACGCGTTCACCTGGGGGTTTCTCAGCGCAGCTGCAACACGCCAGACTGAAGGTGAATTACGTGGGCACGTGCTGGTGAACTTCTTTGGCACCGTACGTAGCCGACCGTGCCGATCGGAGGTGCGGGGGAAGGACGGCAAAACTGAACACAAACCAAAAACAGTTGCAAATTCGTGCGTTCGATGATGCTGCGTCGGCAGCGGTGAACGAATGACACGCACAGAGCAACGCACTCGTCAATAAGACCGTGGCCTTAAAATGGGTGACGTTTTGGGCAACCGTGCTTCTTCACAGCACACACTGTCAGACAAAGGCCTCCTGGCGCCTTCTTAGACATTGGAGTCCGTTTAACCATAATTCACCACGCTGGTCAATGCGGGTTGGGTGAAATAGGAACCAATGTTAAGGACGTATGTTGAACTTATTTCGCACCGTACGGAGCCAACCGTGCTGATCGGAGGTGCACTGCCCTCTGGCAGAAACATCTCTGACTCCGTTATGTTCGAGATAAACTCGAAAGGTTCATTTTTTTGGGAAGACTGCCATGAAATATAAATGCTCAGCTAAAACCCGCAACTAATGTTAGCCGGGAATCAATGTCTCGTGGCCAGGTTCATAGCACAACGCGCTAGACCGCTGCCCCATCGTTCCACTTTCACTACATGATGTAAATTTGGCATAAACGCCTAAAACCCGTCCACAACTGTGATACATGAGACTGACATTTGCGTTTCACAATGAGGATTTGTGAGCATCAGGCACACAACCACCACTCAGGATGGCGTGTGTGTGTCATCCCTAACCCTTGGAGCAGAGCAAACTCAACCTGTTCTGTCAGTGCATTCTTACGGGACCTGAAATATTGCTTTCAGGTGAATTCAGGACACACGTCGCGAGTGAACCGTAATTAGAGGCTCCGACATAGGAAGTGCATTTTGGGGGGGGAGGGCAATTCTTTTGTTGTTTTAACCTTCATGATTTGGCAGACAGTCTTCGTGACCGCCGTGGATGTTAGTGGTTCGTGTCCTGCAGCCACTCGTTAGAGAAACCGCAGGGATTCGCAGGAGTGTATTTATTTTACTAAACAGTCCACGGTTGTTGTGCATGCGGGGTCATTGTTAATGGTGTGCGCAGAGCTTTGAGACATTGCTTTGTTAATTAGCAAGCACGTACTGAATTTCCATTGGGATACAGGAGAAATTACTCAGTGGGGGTGTTTTTTTAACCTCGTGTGCTGCGGTTTTTCGCGTTGTTATTACAGTCGTGTGTTGATTATAATCGCCGGTGATTTGGATGTAATTCTTCACGTGTAGATTATCTTGACTTCAAGAGAATTCGCGACGACCTGAAGGTAGGCTGTTCCACAAAGTTTCGAGGATACGTACGATTGGGCCTGTTCGCGAGGAAGCATTTTTTCTCGTAACAGCGTCTGCGTCCAACCGATTTTCCCAAACAATTCTTATATCAAACTAAAACACGCTATGTGCCGTACGAAATAGTTGGAAGGGAACTCCAGCAAAAGCCATTGGAATTATCGCGGTCACAAGCAACACGAGTTGCCAGCTGCGTCTCTCGTGCAATCGGCAGAGGGCAGCAGAGCCTTTGCGTTCCAGAGAGCTGTAATTGGCAACACAAAGTGTGCTTTGCAATTAACCTCAAATGTTCAAGATCGATGCCAACACAAATTCAGAGGAACTCCCGCAGTTTGCATTTAACGGAAGCGAATTCAAAGTGTGCTACCCAGTTTAATGACAGATGCAGTAACTACACTACAGCCTGTGTTTATATATATGGGGCCGTCCATAAATGACGTCACGCGATTTTGGACGATTTTGACCCCCCTCCCCCCTCGTCACACGCCGTCACAAAAAGTCAGACCCCCCCTCAAATATGACGTCACAAAGCTCTGCCCCCTCCCCAAATAAAACATGCTTCAAATCGCTTTAAACTACCGTATTGTTATTGTAGTGCGTATTTAATGTGGCGCTGCATTCTCATGTTGTAGGAGAAAATATGTATTAACATGTCTATTTAATTAAGTAGAACGTGTTGTTTGTATTTATTTAAAGTTGTGCATTTTGATGTGACGTCACATTTCTGAACCCCCCCCCCCCTCGTCACACATCGTCATAAATGTCTGACCCCCCCCCCCCCCCCAGGTGCGTGACGTCATTTGTCATTTATGAACGGCCCCTATGGTACCTTACTCCAATAGTGCTTATAATCCATAATAAAGGTTTTTTTGGGGGTTAAATCGCGTAAATATAAATGTGTCGTTAAACCCGCCACCACCCGACACAGCCAATTAGTAAGGTTTGTCACGGAAACAAAACGTGCTAATTAGTTACTAGTTCAACACAAAACCGGCGTGCTGTCGAGTAAACCCAAAATATTTACAATTCGAGTACGACGTTTCGCTGGCGATTACAACCAGCTTCATCGGACGATTCGCCAGGATTGTGTGGATACTATCGGTCGCGAAAGCCCACGCGTTATACACCAACAGCGTTTCCCTGCAGATCCGATCCCCGATTTGGAGTGAATTTATTTCATCGACGTAACATCCCCAAGTGGGGTGCCCTTCCGTACGCGCGGGGTCGGTAGGAACTGGACAGGATGAAAAACTTCCTCTCATGCAGCTAATTCATCCGCGTATTCTACTTTCTCGCCCACGTCAACAAAGGTGCGTCACGCGTCGGCGGAAAGGGGTCCGTCCATAAATGACGTCACGCACCTAGGTTGGGTCAGACATTTGTGACGATGTGTGACAAGGGGGGGGGTTGTGAAATGTGACGTCACATCAAAATGCGTAACTTTAAATAAATATAGACAAGTTCTACTTAATTAAATATACTTTTTAATACATATTTTCTCCTACAACATCAGAGTGCAGCGCCACATTAAATACGCACTACAATGACAATAGTTTAAAGCGATTTGAAGTATGTTTTATTTTGGGGGGGAGGGGGGGCAGAGCTTTGTGACGTCATATTTTAGGGGGGGGGGTCTGACTTTTGGTGACGCCGTGTGACAAGAGGGGGGGGGGGTGAAAAATCTTCAAAATCGCGTGACGTCATTTATGGACGGCCCCAAAGTGTATGTGCGCAGCCCTCGTCACTCCACCGCTGGACGAGGGCCTCGACACGCCGCGCTGGTCGTGGGGTCAGTGGCCAGTGCGGCTTGGTAAAAGGTGGGGAACATAGACGTGGGAGCCATAGAAACGCAGTACTGTACAATACAGCGATGATTTTCTTACTGGTAGGAACCTCCTGGTTACACCAGCCCACAGGGGATTATTGTGTCCGTCCGTCGTGCAGGGAGGGTGGGGAGGGGCTGGGTGGGGAGGGTGGGGCTGGGTGGGGAGGGGCTGGTCACCCCGTGGTGCCCTTATAAAACTCAACGTTTAACTTACTCATGCCGGCTTGTGCCCGCCCTCACAGTCGGGCATATTTGCGGAATACACCACGCCGCCGTTGACCCTGGCCATTGACCGAGCAACCCAACGTTCCTACCAGCTCCCTCTGCAGGAATGTGTTTTAATGCTGCACTGCCCTCTGCTGCCCACCACTTGTGTTTATCAGCGGAAATGTCTAAAGAACATTGGGCGTGTGATTCGTGTTGAGAATAGAGTCCAAGGGAGGTGGCAGGACAAGCTCAAGGATCCAGGCAGTGGCCTCTGATTCACTTGGGTTCTCAAGTGCAGTGAGTTGATGGACTAAAATGACAGCTGTAATAAGCACAATTATCATTTTATTGTTTCGTGACGAACACTTCCCTGCAGAACGGCCGCTGAGGAGGTGCTGCCCCCCCCCCCCCCCCAGTGTGTTGAAGAGGTCTCAGATGGAGTTCCGTGGCATCAACTTCCGTGGACCGCTCTGTAACGGGGGTGGGTTGCGTGGGGGTGTTGTGGGTTGCACTGCTCGGAACGAGATCCGACTGGATTATAATTCATCCCATGACGTGACGCTTGACAGCACGAGTGAGATAAAATTGGATAAAAAAAAACGACAAAATATATTTCTTAAAAGCCGGAGGAGGTGGTGCATGAGAGAGAGCGAAAAAAAAATGCCCCTGTTTCTGAAGAGAGGCCTCAGAGCTCTGTTCTGCGTCCAATGCAGCTCCGAGGCACGGGCAATTTTAAATTATGCGGGGAAAGAAAATTGGTCAAGATTTTGGCAAATAGATCTTCATCGTGCTTAGTATAGAGCTGTCAGCCAAAATCTTGATAAATTGTATTTTTCTTTCCTATATTATTTTCAGTCTCTTGATTTTCTTATCCCCCTAATGCAGTATTTAAAGTAGCGCTCGCAATGCCTTTGAAGGGCGCACAAAGGCATTTCGGAATGATTGCAAAACCTGTCTTTAATTAAAATCTCATTTTGAGACCTATTAAGAATGCAAGGCCCCCTTAAAGTGTGTGCTGGCAGGCAAGAGATGACTACATCTGCCGAGGGTTTGGTGTGGAACCTTGCAGTGCTGTTTTGCTCTTGGCAAGGCGCACATTCGAGGGTTTTTTTAAATCGGCGGGCCTTGAGGTTGAGGAGCCTAATGTGGGGGAGGGATGGCAAAATAATTGGATCGTGGGACCGAAAAATGACGCGCGGAGAAACGCGTATCGCACTTGAGTAAACACACGAAACGGGGATATCGCGTCTCAATATTATCCGTCACAGTTTAATTAGCGGCTTCTACATTTGCAAGTGACCGCGGTGTCTTTGGCCGCTCGGTGTGGTCTGCAAATTGAGAGCGCAGATATTCAATGACCTCTCCTCATCCGCCCGCCCGCCCGCCCGCCCGGCCGCTAGCACCACCCGTCCTGTAAATCTCTCTGGGAAGGCCCTCCCTGGGACGCGTCCCACCTTAGCGTCACCACACACTGACTGATGGCCGTCCCTGATGGCGACAGCTTTCATAAAAAACATTCTTTTTTGGAAATAAATCGTGCGGAAATCCCAGCTCTGCTCTTTTGTGGGGGGGCGAGGGGGCGGGGGTCACGTTCGCAGGATGCCTGAAGGGACCAGGGTGGGTCCTGATGTCTCGGGAGATCGGTGTGCTTTTGCGTCAGGATTTGTGGGATTATGATTTACACTATTGTGATTTAGAGCTCTTAGGATTTGCGGTATTGTGACGGTAAATCTTGAGCACTTGTCTTTGCTGAGATCCTTGTTTGAAGGAGGGTGCTATGTTATACTGACAATTGTATAAATATAAAATAATAATGTGTATGTCGTGTGTACAGATTTTGTCTTCTTTTTTACTTGTGTAAGGTAAGATAGATGTGTTTGACTTGCCCTGGCAACCGTGTATGAAGTGGAATGTGTTTGTTTTATTGTCAGTATTTGATGCCATTCTTAAAACAATGGGATTAAAAGCAGAATTTTAAATCACAGCCATAAATTAAACATCAGTCATTAAACGTTATCTGCAACCTATTTAGTGGAATTTTTGGTATAAAACAAGACGTACAATTGCCTCAAAATTCAGTGCTGCATTAGTTTAATGTATTTATTTGGTACCACAAATACAAATGTTCCCTATCTGAGAAACACCTCGCAATGTGCTGCTGTGGATTTCTACCAACTGCGGTCTCTGTAACATTATCCATTATAACGAAAACCGAGTTACAATTATTTTCTAGCTTTAGTTTAATGTGCATCTTTTAAAAAAAACCGAACCCTCTCCGTATAAATGTTGTGGAAGAATTTCCTTTTAGCAAAAAAAAAAATAATGCAGGAAGCTGGAGGCAGGAGATAGGAAATGCATTTGTGTGACCCAGAGGGAACGGCACCGCGTTACGTATGGGCCGATCCCGACACACAATCTCAGCGAGGACAAATGTGCGCTGCGACGAAGCTGGGAGTCTCGTTGTCTATCGTGACTTTGACCTGGGAACGACCCCGGCGAGGGACACGACCCCGTGGCCCCATTTGCCTCGCCCCCCCCCGCCCTCTTTGTTTTTGGAGCCCTGGTGTCAGATTGGGGGCCCTCCAGATAAAAGTGGGACTAAATGACCGAGGTGGAGCATTCCGTCTTTCAGTGTCGCCAAACAAACTCACTGTGAGATTCCGCAGAATTAAACCCCGATAAGACCGCCCGCCACTATTGATTCTGGACATAGAATACTTGGCTGATGTTTGTGTTGTTGTTACTCTTTGCAATATGCAGTAACATTGTTTGGCTGCGCACGTTGGAGTATTATTCAAGCATGTACATGTGCGTTCTTTTTTGTTTGGGCACGTTGGCTTGAAATAGCCTGGGTCTTTAACATTAATTTGGGGAATGCATTTGTTGTTTACAAATAAAATGACGCATTTATCTTGGTCACGACAGAACAAAGACCCGAAGTTAAAATGTATTGTCCAGTCGGCTCAAGACTATCATATGACAGTTCCAACAAACCGTGTTCAACATTACATAATGTTTACAGCGCAACGTTCTTGGATGTTTCGAACCAAAAAAAATATTTGTGCAAATGTCTTACGCGAGACAACAAACAAAAATAGCAGCGACGATATTGATTGCTCGTAGCTGTACATTATTTATTCGCATTTAGTAAATGCTGTATATACAACACACAGACACCCACCACCACACCACTGCACTTGACTTATATATAGACCGCGAGCACAAGCATTGTTAGGGAGCATCGACTCATTTGGATTACAGCAGCAGCAGCAGTTATCGCATCCAGAATCAGAATCAAATAAAAAATACATTTATCTTACGAGATAAGGCCCACTGAGCTATTAACTTATTTTTCAGAAGCGACCTGGCCACAAACGATAGCTCAACAAAGTGGCTTATCACGAGGACAATTATAGCAGAAAATTAATTTAAAACAGGACCCTGCGGGGTGGGCTGGTAGGAATAATACTTAGTACCGGTACAGGGATATCGACATGGTATAGAGGAGTTAAAGAAAAAATTATCGCGCCAAATAAGGCGATTAAATGTATCTCGTCTCTGTGTTAATAAGCCTCCCGCACTAGGCCTCGCGAAGCCTTCTCTGCAGTAGGCCTCGCGATGCCTTCTCTGCAGTAGGCCTCGCGAAGCCTGCCGCACTAGGCCTCGCGAAGCCTGCTGCACTAGGCCTCGTGAAGCCTTCTCTGCAGTAGACCTAGCGAAGCCTTCTGCACTAGGCCTCGCGAAGCCTTCTCTGCAGTAGGCCTCGCGAAGCCTTCTCTGCAGTAGGCCTCGCGATGCCTTTTCCGCAGTAGGCCTCGCAAAGCCTGCCGCACTAGGCCTCGCGAAGCCTGCCGCACTAGGCCTCGCGCCGTGCTTTTCGTGCACAAATAAGGCGATTAAATGTATCTCGTCTCTGTGTTAATAAATGTATCTTGTCTCTGTGTTAAAAAAAACGTGCTGCGTTTCAGTAAAGTAAATTTGAAGCGAAGTTTAAAGTTTCGCCGTGAGGCGCCGGAAGCGACGGCCATCTTGTTTCATTCACATATCGCAGGGGGAGCGGGCGGCCATCTTGTCGGACAGAGTCATGCCAAGTGTGTGCAGTAGGGGGCGATGTTGATACACAGACGGACGGACGGACGGACACATTAATCTATTGGTGGTCTGGTCCACTTCGTTCCTACCAGTATAATCCACCCTACCCCCCTTACTGGTCAATTAATACCAATTTGCAGGCCAGATTCTAAGTCACCTTGTGCCTACAATGTGTGTGTAAATGTTCAACTTAGTTCGCACTGTACGTAGACAACCTTGCTAATCATAGGTGTGGGGGAAGGACAATAAACAATACACAAAAGGCAGATTTAATTGAAACAAAAAGCCCACGACAAAAGTTTTTTTTGGATAATATCGCGTAAATATAAATGCGTCGTTAAACCCGCTACCACCCGACACCACCAATTAGTAAGGTTTGTCACGTAAACAAAACGTAGCAATTAGTTACTACTTCGGCACACCGGGTGTGTTGGAGATTAAACCCACAACATTTACAAAACAAAAAGCAGTTCTAAAGAAAAGCGGTTCTACCAGGTGACACCTGCCACTGAGGAGGGAGTGGCAGGAGTGCCCGTTCGATTGTTTGAGATGAGATGCGATGATGGCAAACGCAGGAAGACATCTCCACATTTCTGGGACATGCCTGATGATGCTACTGTTGTTGTAATCACCAGCGAAATGTCGTTCTCAAGTGCAAATGTTGTGATTTTGCTCTCGAACACGCCGGTGTGCTGAAGTAGTTACTAAATGACACGTTCTGTTCACGTGACAACCTTATTAATTGGCCGCGTAGGGTGAAGGTAGGTGTACAATACATTTACAGTGACGCGATTCAACTCCAAACACGAAATCACTCTCGTTCGTGCATACCATACAAGAGACGTTTTATACGCAATACAAGCCTGTGCGTAGATATAAAAGTCAGCTTCATTGCCCAAATAAACACGTATGTGCCTAATTCTAGATTTGAAGCTTTCGTGACTGCAACGATTCATACCCTTAGTTTTGTCGGTAAAGTCACGTAGGTAAAAAATGAAATAAAAATTAATAAAAAATAAATAATAATAAATCACGACGTTTCGGAGGCAAAAACGTCGTGATTTTTTATAATTTAAGTTTTTATTATTTTTTATTTCATTTTTTACCTACGTGACTTTACCGAACAAACTAAGAGTACGTATGTGCCTGCCACGTGTGTGCTTGCAAAGGTGTGTGCCTACCACGTGTGTTCCTGCCACGTGTGTGCCTGCCAACGTGCACCTATCTCGGCATTGTCCACAACTCCATTCGTCCACAGCACGCGGCCCATCCGCGCGCCCACCGACGTTTGTGCACGGGACATATCCGCAGGGCCCCGGGGTACATGGCTCAAGAAAGCAGCGCTGGGGCTGTTCTGGCACGTGGACATAAATCCACGCCTGCGCCGAGTGTGTGGATCACAGGGGGGAAGTTTCTCCTCTGCTCTAAAGCTCTGGGAAAACTCACGAAAGATGTATTACGATAGAAACACGTGCACGCCACGTGCCCTCGGTTGGACTCGCTGCTGGACGAGGAGCTCCCGACGCCGCGCGGGCACTGGCGGTTACTTGACCATACACTGGTCGGTGCGGTATGCATGTTGAACTTCTTTGGCACCGCACGTAGCCAACCGCGCTCGTCGGAGGTGCAGGGGAAGCACAACAAACTGAACACAAAGAGCACTTTTAAAGAAATGAGTTTTTTTATTCGAGATTTAAAAGTGCACAGCTCCAGTGGCTTTCTAAGATCGTTCCAGACGGCCGCAGAAGCGCATCTGAAAGCGCGCGATGCGGTGTCGAAGGCGGGGAGCACGCAAGTACAGAACAACAATAGATTTGTCTCTACCGACCACTGCTGACAATGTAGTTCTGCAAAACGTGCAGGGACCTTGTTACTCTATCTCCGTGGCGGGCGTCTTTCTGGGCGCGTGTCATCCTTTGCTTGATATTCGGCCACCAGTCTCGCTCGTTCAATCCCCCACTTACCTTTTTTCCACGTTATTTCTTATCAACGCTCGTCCCTTTGCCTTCATGAATGCAATCGCAAGCATGGGCGTCTTGAACTTTCAAATGGTATTCACCTAAAGAATAGTTTGATTTCTCGTAAAGCACGTCACTGGGTCATTACAAAAAAAAGCATCTCCAAACACGTTTCTGGAGGCAGTGCAAACTGTGTTTTAAATTGTGCACCATCAATATAGAACAACACGTGGCACAACCAGAACAACACGTGGTACAACCAGAACAACACGTGGTACAACCAGAACAACAAGAGGCACAACCAGAACAACACGTGGCACAACCAGAACAACACGTGGCACAACCAGAACAACACGTGGTACAACCAGAACAACACGTGGCACAACCAGAACAACACGTGGCACAACCAGAACAACACGTGGCACAACCAGAACAACACGTGGCACAACCAGAACACCACGCGGCACAACGAGAACAACACGTGGTACAACCAGAACAACACGTGGTACGAGAACAACACGTGGCACAACCAGAACACCACGCGGCACAACGAGAACAACACGTGGTACAACCAGAACAACACGTGGTACAACCAGAACAACACGTGGTACAACCAGAACAACACGTGGCACAACCAGAACAACACGTGGCACAACCAGAACAACACGTGGCACAACCAGAACACCACGTGGCACAACGAGAACACCCACCGGTGAACTACAATGATCACAATCAGAATCTTTATCGCGGAAAAATCCGATGAGCTATGAAGCTCTTTTCCACCGATGTTCAGTAAGGGCGAGTGATGATGATGACGACGACGCCGATTGTGATATGTTCATGTTGTGTATTAAGAGCGCATTATTTACGGTTTCGTGGTTCACTTTGCTTGCCACAAATGAACCGCAACACTTTGCTGATCTCCTCAAGGGGCATCAACCATTATCACGCGAACTGTGGTCGTCCTCGCTCCGGCTTTTGGCTGCTGACCATCGAACAAAGACGGCCACTGCATCGCGCGCTTGCAGATGCCCTTCTGCGGCCGTCTGGAACGCCCTTCCTTCCTCTGTTCGGAAGCCACTGGAGCGACGCACTTTTACATCGTCGAGATTGAAAACTCATTTATTTTTAGAACTCATTTTTTGCGCTCCGTTTGTTGTCCTCCTCCCCCCTCGCACTTCCGATGACCACGGTTGGCTACGTACGGTGCGAAAGAAGTTCAACGTATATACATTATTTACGGTCACAGGCGAGTAGAATTCTCTCTCTCGCTCTCTGATCGGCGGTGGCGCTGCGATGTTTACTGCTGCTGCTGTGTGTCTGGGGAGCTGTAGTGTAGCGGTTAGCGCGCTGCACTATGAACCCGGCGACCCGGGTTCGATTCCCGCTCACGGCCAACATCAGTGACGATTATCTGAACCGGTCCCGGGCCTCCCCTAGGTCGACTCAGCCTCAAATGAGTACCTGGTGCGGTGTGTAAACATTGCCACTAGGGAGACAAAGGCGGTCGGGCGTGGTGCTGGCCACCCACCCCCCTCGTGTACCGTTCCGGCCTTCATAGGTGCTCGCTAACAGCACTTGCCCCTACAGTCTGTTAAGGCTATATGGGGGATCTTTATCTTTGTGGTCGGGGGCTATCCCCGAGGCGTGTTATCATGCGCGCCTGAGTGATTCTTACAGTCGTCCATTTCCAGCCACCCTAAGGCGCATGTCGACCGCACTCCCTGACCTCCCCACCCCCCACCCCACCCCTCCCAGAAATTTAAAGCACATTTCTCGCGACTTACTTTCTACAGGACAGGCGTGAATCCAGGGGGAAAATCACGGCCCTCGGTCACGAGATGGCTGGCAGCGGTTTCGCTGCAAAGGAGCCGTCGTCTGTACGAGAGAAGAACAAGAATGCGTTTGGTAGAAATATCATCCAAGGGTACACGCATTGCAAGTGCCTGGAAAAGTTCGTAAAAAATGTGTTTATTTGTTTTTGTTTCGTTCTTTCTTTTTGTGTTTTCTTTCCTCTTGAAATAAAGCACCGCTTTATTTTTTTAAAGAAAAAAAATCACCAAAGTGAGGAATCTGAACATTTCTTAATATTATTTGGTATATACACAGAAATCCAGGTCACTCCGCGAAGGGAAATTTTATCGAGGAAACGTTAGCTATTGGGGAAAAATTTTTCACTTGAATATATCGTTGTTTAAACATTTAACAATGTCTAGGTTCATGCCGATTTCTTTTAACAAAAACAACCAACCCAATACCCGGAAGGCTATGAGTCTGGCCATGTGTGTGTGAACCTCGTGACCTTAAGCGGCCTGAAAGAGGGCTTCTATAGGTGAATCAATCCAAGGATCCGAAATTGCCCTAAATGTTGTAGATAATGGGAGAAAAAAGTGAGTGCGAACCAATCTTGAGCTGATGTTGAGGCTATACGGGGGATCTTTGTCTTTGTGTCTTAGTGTGCGTGCGCGCGCGCGCCTGTGGGGAGCGGTAGTGTAGTAGCGGTTAGCGCTACACTACGCTACGAACCCGGTGACCCGAGTTCGATTCCAGCTCACGGCCAACACCAGTAACGATTATTTGAACCGGTCCTGGGCCTCCCCTAGGTCGACTCAACTTCAAATGAATACCTTGGTGCGGTGTGTAAAAAAACATCGCCACTGGGGAGACAAAGGCGGTCTGGCGTGATGCTGGCCACCCATTCCCGTCGTGTGCCGTTCCGGCCTTCATAGGTGCTCGCAAACAGCACTCGCCCTAAAAATGATGTTTCTGTTGAGGATATACAGGGGGGGCATTTGTCTTTGTATTGTGTGTGAGTGCGTGAGTGCCGTCTGCGTCTGCCACACCGTGCGTTCTTGCTCCAGAGAGAGAAATGCCCCCCCCCACCCCCAGGTCTCATCCCCACCGATCATTCCGTGCATACCTGCGGCGAGAGGCGAGAGAGTCTCGCTGCTGCTGCTGCTGCCTCCCCTACCCCCACCCTGGGGCGGGCGCCCGCCACGTCAGGAGCCGTCCCGACGGCTGCTTGCCGGGTCGGTGGGTCCGGTGCGTGCCGCAGCTGAGAAAATAGGTGGCGCGCGCGAAAGCCTCCACCACCACCACCCCAACCACCACCACCACCACCCCACCCCAACCACCACCACCACCACCCCACCCCAACCACCAGCACCACTCCCACCCCAACCACCACCACCACCCCAACCACCAACACCCCCCACCCCAACCACCACCACCACCCCCACCCCAACCACCACCACCACCACCACCCCACCCCAACCACCATCACCACCCCAACCACCACCACCACTCCCACCCCCACCCCAACCACCACCACCACCCCCACCACCACCCCAACCACCACCACCCCCACCCCAACCACCACCCCCCACCCCAACCAACACCCCCACCCCCAACCACCACCACCACCCCCACCCCAACCACCCCCACCACCACCCCACCCCAACCACCATCACCACCCCCACCCCAACCACCACCACCACTCCCACCCCCACCCCAACCACCACCACCACCCCCACCACCACCCCAACCACCACCACCCCCCACCCCAACCACCACCCCCACCCCAACCAACACCCCCACCCCAACCACCACCACCACCCCCACCCCAACCACCCCCACCCCAACCACCACCCCCCACCCCAACCAACACCACCACACCAACCACCACCACCACCACCCCCACCACCACCCCAACCACCACCACCACCCCCACCCCAACCACCACCACCACCCCACCCCATCCACCACCACCCCCACCCCAACCACCCCCACCACCACCACCAACCCCACCCCAACCACAACCACCACCCCCACCCCAACCACCACCACCACCCCAACCACCACCCACCACCACCCCAACCACCACCACCCCCCACCCCAACCACCACCACCCCCACCCCAACCACCCCCACCACCACCCCCACCCCAACCACCACCACCACCCCCACCCCAACCACCACCACCACCACCCCAACCACCACCACCCCCACCCCAACCACCACCACCCCACACCCCAACCACCCCCACCACCACCCCCACCCCAACCACCACCACCACCCCCACCCCAACCACCACCACCACACCAACCACCACCACCCCAACCACCACCACTCCGCTGCGTCAGCTCCACCTGCTGGGGGCCACTCTGTGTGGTGGCGCTTTGGCCGCGTGCGCGCTCGGCGTGGAATCACGGAGTGAATTCACGGAGTTTGTTCGCGTTCCAGCGCGCGTGCGCTGGAACACGATCAAATGAATCCGCCACAGGATGAATGGGAAATTATGTTAATGTCGAAGGCCCGTATGGCCGTGACTTTGCCCATATAAGGAATAGTGGAACGCGAAACGGAGTGTTTTTAACGATACAAAGCTTGATCCATGCTTGATCCATGCTCGAACACGCACACACATGTATTCAAGATATAATGTGCCTATGTGTTCGAGCATGGGTCAAGAATGGCTATGCTATTTTGAAAACAAATTTGTTTTATCGTTAAAGTGATTCCTGTCACGTGATTTCTAGAATCTAAAGAGACGATTTGTGGATCGCAAAAAAAACGAATATTCGGCCACCCCTTGACGCCGATTGGCTTCGTTCCACATCAACATAATTTATCATTCATTCTGTCGCGGATTCATTCGTGCTGCGGTCGTGCGACGCCGCGACCCGTCGACCAATAATATCGGCTTTCCAGACGGGCAAACACTTCGCGTCTTATTGGAGAGCCCGTTGAACGACCGCCACACTCCCCGACAATGCAATCGGCATTTGTTCAACAGACCTCGCCGCTGATGAGCCTCCAGAGGGTTCAAAAGCCAGTCCATATTTTGCTTGCCGAGGCAAATGCCGTTGTGATGATATTGGTCTGGAAAGCCAATCGGTTTTGTGGACTTGAAACACATTCCTCACGTGTGAAGACATCGTAGTGTCCTGGCGTATATATATACTCTCAACAACACGTCGTATTTGGGGGGCCCTCATATAATGGGGGGCCCCAAATATGAGGGCCCCCATACAGCCATTGACTAATAATTATCAGTCCATGGCTGGATGAGCCCCCCCCCCCCCACACGCCTTCAGGGTCACCGGGGGTTAATTAACCATATGTCACCAAGCTGATCAAGTGTGGGTTGGTGAAGGTGGCGAGCGTAGGCGTATGTGTCTATGTGTGGGAGGGGGGGGGGGCAGCAGTGCAGTACAACAATTGATGTTGCTCCACCGCTCACAAATGTAGCCCCGTTGCAGCCTATTAGGTACTGGTCACCTCATGCGCTCGCCACGCAGGCTTAACCCCTCACTTGTTTTTAGTTGCACGTCTCACGGGGGGGGGGGCCTCGCCCCCCGCGTGTCACGCTGCTTGTGGGTCTCGTGGTGAGCACGTGCTGGTGACGTCGTTCGCGCAATGGTGGCTGGGGCTGCAGGGCGCGTTCACTGATTGGTTGTTGGAGGCACGTGCACGTGCGGTGGCGTCGCGTGGTTGGCGTGGGGCCCTCGAGGTCCTGGGCCCCGGTGCAGTTGCACCGCCTGCACACTGCGTAGCCACGCCGTTCGTCGTACGTTTAGAAACATGCGTTGAGATTGTTTGGCTGCTGAAGAATGTCCAAGCGGTGAGCAACTTCGTCGAGTTATCATTTGTGGCCAGGTAGTTTCTGGTAAAATAAAAAATAGTTTTGTTTTTTTTGTATTTTTTTTTCTTTTGTGATTTTATTACCTTTCCTATACTTTGCACTCCTATCGTGTTTGTTGTTGTAAAGTTTTGACACCCCCCCCCCCCCCCAATGGACATTTGTGAAAAAGAGCTTCATAGCGCATTGGATTCCTCCAGTGTAAATAAATAATTGAAATCTGATTCTGTGATAGATTTGCAAAATGCGTTCCGTAAATAAATACACTTAACCGCCCCCCCCCTACGTTGAATAGACACATGTAAGTGAAAGAGGCTTTTTCCATCTTAGCAACGTTCACTTCAACTGGTTGCCATCAAGATGAATGGCCGAAGCTCGATGTATTTTTAATCGTTACCTTAAAACGAAGACAAATTGCAAAGCATTATTATCACAGGACCCTCGGCATGTGTTAGAACGCGCCCCTGAACAAGGGTGCACGGTAACAAAACGACGTCCTCTTTACGGGGGGGATGAGAGAGAGAGTGCTTATCGAGAACCACGTGTTGGGGGTTTCTGCTGGCTGTTGTGAAAATAAATCTTGTCTGCGTGACACGACGGAGGCCTTGTTAGAACGCATCTGGCGGCCAGGAGGCTGTGTTGTTTGAGGGTGGTGCCTCGTGTGGAGGCGAGTGTTTGTCTCCGTTGGCTACCCTCCGCCCCACAACGAGTCGCTTTAAAACAAAGTCGCTCCCAGTCCCTCGAAGTGTGGACGTGGTGGGGACCCAGAAACAAATCCAATCGTTTCTAGATTTGAAGCTTTCGTGACTGCAAGGATTCATGCTCTTGAGTTTTTTTTCGGTAAAGTCACGTAGGTAAAAATAAAAATTAATAATAAAAATAGAAATAAAATAATATAGTAATACATATTTTATTATTTATTTTTATTTTTACCTACGTGACTTTACCGAAAAAACCTAAGAGTACAAATCTAATCGGTTGCTTAACCCGGTTCGCCACGCTCAGCTCAGCTAAAGACGTCAGCGCAACGCTCTTGTTGAGAGTGGATTATTCATCAAGACACGTTCGTTTTTCTCCGCACGCGACGAAAAATATTTAGACTTCATCAACCTCTCGGCTCTCCAGGGCCGATGTCACCAAACGAGCATTTGCTCTCAACGAGAAATCTCTGGGCTGGTTTTTGACCGTCTGGGGGCTCATCAGCAGTGCGGTCTGTCGAACAATCGCCGCGGCATTGTTTGGGGTTGTAGGCCAGTCACAGGCTCCCCCCCCCCCCCCCCAATAAGAATGACGAGGTCACAGCTCGGCTCGTACACTGTGTTCGCACGCGTTCAATGCGACAGCGACGCTGCTGCTCCGGCAACAGCCACAGAGTTTGCGCCGTGCGCTCGAACGGACGGCGGTTCGAGAAATTGTGCCGGGAAACCGCCATCACCCAAGTGGGTCTATGGCATCATTTTTCTCCTCTTTCTCTTCATCTTATCGATGACCGCACAATTACTCAATTGGAATATTGCATGGCAATCATCGCCCCGCCCCCCACCCACCTCACCCCGTCTCCCTCCTGCTGCGAAATATTTGCAGGACCCTCCTTAAAAAGAGCCCGTGAGACTCGGCGATTCGTCTCTCCCGCGTCGTAAACAAACACGACATTCAGTTTAACACGTAGGCAATCGGCTTTCGCGACCAATATACATAGTGTAGTTTTTTTGGGGGGGGGTACAATCACGTGAATATACATGTGTCGGTAAACCCGCCGCCAATGAGTAAGTTTTGACACGTCAACAACACGTGCCAATTAGTTACTACTTCAGCACACAAATCGTAGATGTTGTGGATTTACTTTCCAACGCACCGGTGTGCCTAAGCAATAACTAATTAGCACGTTTTATCTACGTGACTGAACGAACTAATTGATTGCGTTGGGTGGTGGCGGGTTCAACGACACATTTATACTATTTGGTTCTTTCGGTAAAGTCACGTAGGTATAAAATAAAATAAATGAAATCACGACGTTTCCATTGCAACACAAGCAATCGTCATCAGGTGGGAAACCCACAGCAAGAACATTTTTTTCAGCAAAAAATGATGATTGCTTGTGTTGCAATCGAAACGTCGTGATTTAATTTATTGTATTTTATACCAAGGTGACTTTACCGAAAGAACCAAAGGGTATGGATCCCTGCAGTCACGAAAACTTCTAATCTAGACGCATTTATATTTACGCGATCTAACCCAAAACACGTACATTCTGGACAAGAATAATCATCATAATCATCATGATGTGGGCTACAGCTCGTAGCCACCAGGGGGAGACATTCTTTGGCACCTGGAGATTCCGCGCAATGCCACGCGTGTGCAGCACGGTATACATAGACGACGAAAATGACTGTACATTTCTAATGGTTTACAATAACACTGCATTTGCTTGAGCCACAGAACTCGAGTACTGCACGAGTTTGATGCGCTCCCGCGGGATCCACTTTGCCACGTGTTTTTTTTAGGTTCAACTCGAGTTGGCTGTCAACTCCGATTGGCACGGTTGGCAAAGGTACGGTGCGAAAGAAGTTCAACATACGTACATTTCGGGGCGACGGCCCTCGTGCTTCGCGGGCCTACTTTGCTTCACCGGTTGGCCCGAGTTCTCCACGGAGGATTTCGGGGCCGGTTGAAAAAGGCATCGACCACACGGGTTACAATCAAAATATCGTATGCGAAGGGGATTATTTAACGCTTTACTTAATTTAAGTCTTTAACATTTAATTTTGTCAGCAGCGTGGTGTTGACCTTTTACAAGCGCTTTCTGGGAAAGCCTCGCTCGGATGTATTTCTGGGAAAGAGCTGCCCGACTCACACGACAACTCGAGTCACTCGAAAAGTCATGGAAACAACACTTGTATTAATTAAACAGACTCAGTTTGTTGTCCCTCGACTCGAGCACAGGCCAACTGGAGTTCACTCAAGTCAACCGGAGTTCGCTGCCGATCGAAATTAGACATTAGCGTTTCTCGGCCATGGTTATCGCGTGCCGAGCGTTGCCTTTATTTATTTTTGGGGGGGAGAAAAGCGTGGCTTTAGAAACGTTTTGTTTGCGCCGTTCCCGTTACCCTCGTTCCGTGGATCCCGATGTAAGTGGCACACGCCTGTGTCGCCAGGCGGGTGCGTCGGCGCCTTTGCCAGCCGAGCGACGCTCACCCAAATTTCCTTTTTCGAAGCGAAGCAAAACAAAACAAAGAAAACTCGGCCAAGTATTAAATTTGGTCTCTGCTGATCTGGACCTCACCTTTATTCGGAACAAAGGTGAGGTCAAGAGGTCAAAGTGCTCAAATTAGCGTTGGGCAGTGACCGTCTCTGTCGCTAGCGATGAGCCAGTGATGTAAATTCCACGTAACGATTTTGACAACTGCTGTTGTCATCCCGTGAAGTTGTACTCATTTTAATTCCTCTTGCGCCCGATCCTTCAGGACAGGGCTTGGATGGGCGTTCGCAGCGCCCAGAACAGGTGCCGCGGACTGTTGCCCATCTGCATTGCCACGAGCAGAGGCAGCAACATCCATTGTTGTGCTCGACTTCTACGCGACAATATTTTTTCTCCCAATCGGCTCTGACCAGCGTTTATGGTCAAACAACCCCCACGACTCGCGCGGCGTATGGGGGGGGGGAGGGGAACGGTGGCCCTCATCCTGCAGCGGAATGACACGAGGAGCTGTGTTTCCTAAACCTGAAGACGCGTTTAGGGAGCCAAGGTTTTACCGGCCACTGAGCCACCGGCGCGCACACCGCCGCCCTCTGTGCTCGCCCACACATCACGTGGGGGGCCTGGTGGCAGCCGGTTTTACTCTGGGGGGGTTTGCGCATTGAGGGTGCGAAAAGACGAACAAGCACTCCGAGAGTGGGCGTAGAACGGCCGCGTTCATATCACTGCTCAAGGTCACGCTTCGAACTGTTCCGCTTCGCGAGCGTTGAGCGGGGATGCCGCTTGCCGTTGTGTGCGTGGTCTCCAATGCACTGGCTTGAGCTTGCTCGGTACTTGGGTATCCGTGAAAAAGAGCTTCATAGCTCATCGGATTCCTCCAGCATTAATAATATTCAGATTCTGAATTATCGGAGGAACCGCCTTCGACAAACCAGGTGCGTTGTAGAGGCTTGGGTTGTTAAGATGGCTGGAAAAATGTCATTACAGGAATTGATGTGAAGCAATCTGTGCGGAACGCTGAGTGTTACCTCCCTCCCTCTCTCCCCCCCTTGAGACACGTGGTGGGTTTTCTTCGAGCATCACTCCGGTTTCGTTCAACCAGCAACCGCGCTCGTTCGTTGAATCGCGCAAACATCCCCTGTGCAGGACCCTCCTTAAAAAAGAGTCTTGAGCATCGCTGAGATGTTTTACCAGGTAAGTGAAGGACATGAATCATTATCATCGTCGTTATCATCGGCCATGATCAATCCACTGCTGATTAAAGCCCCCCTCCTCAATCAGTTGGCTCCTGCGATGCACAACACTCCACATATGACAGTGCCGTATTCATCATCTGATCTTTAATCCGCTCGTCTCCGATCAGATCGGCGAGCGTTACAGTACCAAGTGAGTCTCCTTGACGAGCAAAAGAGTCAATGGAATGAGAATCGCTTTGAGTAGCGCTAACAAGACAAGTCTGTCGGGAGACGTGGGAGCAAACTTGAGCTGGCGCGTGGGGGGGGGGCGTACATGGGGCTGGCACTCACAGGGTCCCGTGTAAGGGTGGGTAGGGGGGGGGTGGTGATGGGGGGTGGGAGATGTTCTCCCCTGGTAGGGCCCTACCCCCCCCATGGCTGGCGTGTGACCCCACATCAGTGAGGTCAGCTATGGCATGAGAAGGGGCCCCGGCAAGGGAGGATGCCCTGGGGGGGGGGTGGGTGGGGGAGGGGGTTGCACGAGGGGGAGGGGGGTGGTGGTGGGTCCAGAGGTCTGGGGGGGCTGCAGGGTGATGGCAGAATGCAGTCCCTTCTCTTTCTTCATGTGACCGGAGGAATCCTTGGCAATTACAAGGAAGGGGGTGGGGTGGGATGGGGTGGGGGGCGTAGGGGTATAAAATTGCTTTAAAGTTTTTCCTTGTGGAGCTCGTGGTTGTTATGTGCAATCAGCCCCCTTTTGTGTTGCGGCAGCTGCAAGCAGTTAGCTCATCCCTCTGGCCAAACAGGGGGCTGCTCTTGAAATCTAAAATGTCAATGAGACTTGTACATGCTCTGCCTTTTATTGTTGCCGCTCTTTGGGAGAATGCTTTGCATCGCTGACATGGGGTCGCATCCTAGCCGCTTTATGAAGCCGGTTGTGCATTGTATTCAGACAACAACGAATTAAACAGCGATGTTGAATGTATTCGTTCACCTCTAAAGCACGTTTCACCGCATGTAGTGACATACTGTATCCGTTGTATGGATTGTAAACAGAAGTACATGTTTTTTTCTCCAATTAAAATAAAATTAGAAAAAGCAGAATTGTAAAGGTTACCCCCGCATGCATCGTTTTCTAATCGATAGTTATGGACAGCTGTATCACCTTATCTATGATCACGTACGAGTCCATTTAAATCAAGAGCTTCTTCCGTGGGAGACCTGGGTTCGATAGACGCGACCTCTTGCGTGATTCTACTCGAAGCAAGCATTTGTAAAGGAACCCTTAAGAATCACAAGGGTGCTTTAATGTGTCTCGATGAGCCTGCGGCAATTACTGTGAATGACCCTCGGCGACTCACAGTGGTTGCTTTGTTGGGCTCTATAAAGCCTCGGGAGCTAACACTGAACTTCCGAAATCATGCCGGAGCAATAGCCCAACACTGTAGCCTCGGGAAGGAAGGCTGAACGTTGGTATTGTTGGTATAAAAAAGGTGTCAATTTTGTTGCCAGATAGAAGGGTAAAAAACCAATTATCATATTTTTTACTGGAAAATGAGGTTCCAATGGTGTTGGTATTGTTGTCGCGCTATTACGGTATGCTGTTAACATCACAGCACTTGTGGTATTTTCAGTTGACAAACACACATTTGAATAAAACAAGAAACGGGATGTGATTCACGCTTGCAGGAGGTGTCCCGGACGCCCGGCACACCGCGTCCAGTATATGCCTCGATACCATAGTCCCGCACCTGCGATGAGCACGGTTAGCTACGCACGCTGCGGAAGAAGTTGAACACACGTGCGTTCGTACATGCGTAGTCACGCGCCTTACCCCCAGTGTGCCAGCGACCCAGAGAACATTCAGTGACAATTCTAGATTTGAAGCTTTCGTGACTGCAAGGATTCATATTCTTGGTTTTTTTCGGTAAAGTCACGTAGGTAAAAATAAATAAATAAATACATAAAATAAAAATCACGACGTTTCGGAGGAAACACAAGCCTCCGTCTTCAGGTGGAACAGTCACAGCACGCTCGCTGTATCAAGTACTTGATACAGCGAGTGTATCAACAGCGAGCGTACTTGATACAGCGAGCGTGCTGTAACGGTTCCACCTGAAGACGGAGGCTTGTGTTGCCTCCGAAACGTCGTGATTTTTATTTTATTTTTATTTCATTTTTTTACCTACGTGACTTTACCGAAAAAACCCAAGAATATTCAGTGACAAATTTAACCGTGGCTAACATTCGCAGCAAACGTGCGTTCCGAAACCAGGACCGCAGCGGGGAACACGTCACGGGACTCTTCCTCTGTTTGGCCCGAAACATCCACTAGCGGAGTTTGCGTCTCACCGCGGAGGTAGCCAACGGTGCGAAGGGAGTTCAACGTACGCACACATACCGCGCTCGCACCCGTGTTGCCACGTTTTCACGAGGTGTCACGTTGGATGTCTTGCTTTATTAAAACGCGCGCTCGGAAGAGACCCAGAGAGACATTGAGGGGCGGGGGGTTCGGGGGGTGGGGGGGGGCACGCACTCTGTGGGGTTGGTGTGGTGTGGTAGGAGGGGGGGGGGGCAGGGGGAGGGAGGGGGTGTGTGGGGGGGAGATGGAAGCGGGCGTGCCGGTGAGGACACTCCGGGTCGCTCTCTGCAGGAGGAGGATGAGGACGCAGCGTCCTTCACTGTCCTCTGGTCACGAGACTCCTTCACACCTCGCGCCTTAACCCTCGCCGAGCCAGGGATCTCCTCCCGGCTCTCTACAAATCAGCTCAGCTGCTCACCTGCCCGACGTGCTATCATGGAAATGCCGGTGCAGATATTGGTCTATGAATGGCTCGTAAATATAAAACGTCAGTTTGACACGCAGTAGGCTTTCGCGACCAAAATCATCCATGATACAGGTTTTTTTTTTTTTGGGGGGGGGGGGGAGCGGGTTAGATCGCGTAAATATATAAATGTGTCGTTAAACTCGCCACCACCCGACACAGCCAAATAGTAAGGTTGGTTACGTCAACAGAACATGCCAATTCGTTACTAGTACAGCACACTGGTGTGTTGGAGAGTAAATCCACAACATTTACAATCAGGCATGTTCTATTTACGTGACTAACCTCACTAATTGGCTGTGTCGGGTGGTGGCGGGTTAAATGACGCATTTATATTTAATCGATCTAACCCAACAAAACAAACCCCTGTATTATGGACGTAAAACGTGATTACATTATTTTTGGGTTTCAATCTCGTCGGTGATGGACAGCTGGTCTAGAAGGGCTGTTTTGAATGCGGCGGCTTAAAAGTTCACGGCAATAAATCAAGACGTTACCGAACAATCAACTTAACTCGTGTCGGTCGTGAAGTCTAAAACATTCATTTCCACCGGTCGTGAGCGCGCGGCGAGCGTTAGGAACGCAAATAAATAAATAACGCCGTGGCACGAGATGTCAAATGTCACCCGAAATAAAACTTGACAGCCAAGGGGTGTTTTATTTTCTTCCCTACGCCCCCACACTTCTCCGTTTGTGGACCCAAGGCTGATTCGTGCTCTCACGCGCGCGCCCCTCCGATCGTACGTGGTTTGTGTCCGGAGCCGAGTGGAGAAGACGAACACGAAGTCGTGTTGTTGTTTAAAGTCTCCGTATGTTTTCTCACGCAAATTGGTTTCAGCAGCTTTGACGCAGTAATAACTGGCCCCGAAACTGGAGCCTAATGCATGTTTACCTTACCTCTGGTGTGTAGTGTTTCAAATTTCTATTTTTTGTGTGTATGTGTGGAGCGCTCACCGAGGGAATACTCGTGTTTTGAGTTATATATGTATACACCAACATAAAAACACTTTTCCGTTTTCTTTTCGTTCGTCCGCAGCTGTGAGCCCTCTCTCTCTGTGTGTGTGTCTGCGGCGGTGGTGGTGCTGGCAAAAAAAAACACACAAGTCCACCGCGCGCTCTCCGTATTGTGGGGCCTGCGGTATTTCACGGGGAGAATCAACAATGGGGCGGGCAGCCGCTAATGGCACGGGGCAGCCAGTCGACCGCTGCTCTGCGCAGAGGCAGGCGGCGGCGAGCATCACAAACAGCGGTGCCCCATTACGACATCTCGACTCCGTGCAGACAGGATCTGGGGAGGGTGGGGGAGGGCTTTTCATTAGGGACACACAGAGATGAGATTGGCCCACGCAGAAACCGCAGTCCCTCGAGAGAGAGGAACCTGCTTATTATCCAGGGCGAAGGAGGGAGGGGCGATGGGGGGGGAGAAGGCGATGTTTGAGAGAATTGGGGCAAGAGGGGGAGGAGGAGGATGAGAGAGAATATGGGGGCAGCGTAGAGGGCAGCGGCAAAAAGGTTGTCCCAGGCAGCCCTGCTGTCTGAGGATTGATGGGACGTGTATGTGTCATCACAGTCGCCAGCCTTTGAACCTGAGACAGGCGCGTTCGGGAGGAGGCGCTGAGCGATGCTGCCCCAACGCGGAGTCGTTGGGCGAACGGAACGCGCCGTGCTCACGGGCCCTCCGCCGTGACACGCGGCCGGCTTCTCGCGACCGACCGAGGGTGGGAATGCGCAGAATTTCGTCAACAGCAAGGCGTGACCCTTTGCCTTGCTTGGAGGGTTCATCGCCTAATTCATTCAAGCACAAATTGTATACGTATATATATTTTAAAATATATATATATATCCGGAGCGCCAATTATCCAGTGTATTGTGGCACCGCGCTTTTATCGGTTATGTTAATTTATCCCAACCTTCAAGCATCTGACAAATCTGCTACAAAAAAAAACTGAAGTCACAATTGCGTTGACAAAGGGACAACGCTATTACGGACACTCAGTTCTTCACTCTGTCTGCCTAACAGCACTCAGCAGGCGCGGGTAATGGAGATGCAGGGACAATGGGCGACTCTCGCCGGTGACTGACCGAGTGGTTATAAATGGCCGGGAGCTGACAGCTGCTCAGGCTGGGGGTTGAGTCGGGGCAGGCTGACAGTCTCAGTCATTGGCCAAGGGATTCACACGTCGGCCCTGCAGAGATCGGTTGGGAGGAAGAGAGAGATGAGAGAGATGAGAGAGAGAGAGACACACACGCGCACGCACACACGCACGCAGAGAGCGGCTCTGAAAATCAAGCGCATTGGCAGCTGTCTGTCGACTGGGAGTCGTGGCCCGCCGTCTCCGTTTCGGCACCCGCTGTCACCTCGCTCACTCAAGCGCTGACGACCCAACTCAGGTGCAGCCGAGGCGATGTGCGGAACATGAGTTAAGGGGGGGGGGGGTGCCTCAAATGGCCGGCCACGCTTTGGCTGTGATCTCGGGCACAAGAGGGTTTGCACGCTTGACATTCCGGTAAAAAAAAACACATCGCCGGCGAGCAGGAAAATTGGAAATAAGTTAGGCGGTAAACTGCAAAGCGAGTTCTCTAAAGGCGACATGGGACTACTGCTACTTTGAAGCTTTTGCAATGAAAGGCGTGATGGCTTAAACACACGACTGCCCAGTCATACACGATTTAGCCGGTGCCGGGCAAACGTTGAAGCGCGTGACGTTGGTTTAAAGGCAAATGTGGACTTTGTTTTGAGAAATCTCTGAGGGCAAAAAAAAGCAAGGCTGCGTTACTCGAGCAGCATTATTATTGTTGTTGTTGTTACCTTCAGTCGCAGTGGCTGAGTTTCAACTCCCATTGCTGCTGCTCGCGCACACGAGGAGATGATGCCACTCACTCACGAAACAACAACAACAAAGGTCCCCCGTATAACCTGAACAAACTGTTGGGGCAAGTGCTGTTAGCGAGCAGCGCCTATGGTAGCCGGTACGGTACACGAGGGGGTGGGTGACCAGCACCACGCCCGGCCGCCTTTGTCTTCCCTCGTGGCGATGTTTTACGCACCGCACCAAATACTCATTTGAGGCTGAGTCGACCCAGGAGAAGCCCATGACCAGGTCAGATAATCGTCACTGGCGTTGGCCGTGCTGTTAGCGAGCACCTATGAAGGCCGGAACGGTACACGAGGGGGTGGGTGGCCAGCACCACGCCCGACCGCCTTTGTCTCCCTAGTGGCGATGTTTACACACCGCACCAGTTACTCTTTTGATGCTGAGTCGACCTAGGGGAGGCCCAGGACGGGTTCAGATAATCGTCACTGTTCGTGTTGGCCGTGAGCGGCAATCGAACCCGGGTCGCCAGGTTCGTAGCGTAGCGCGCTAACCGCTACACTACCACACACACACAAGCACACACACACACAAACACACACACACACAAGCACACACACACACAAGCACACACACACAAACACACACAAGCACACACACACAATCACACACACACACAAGCACACACACACAAGCACACACACACAAGCACACACACACAATCACACACACACACAAGCACACACACACAAACACACACAAGCACACACACACAATCACACACAAGCACACACACACAAGCACACACACACACAAACACACACAAGCACACACACACAATCACACACACACACACAAGCACACACACACAAGCACACACACACAAGCACACACACACAATCACACACACACACAAGCACACACACACAAGCACACACACACAAGCACACACACACAATCACACACACACACAAGCACACACACATAATCACACACACACAAGCACACACACACATGAGCACACACACACAAGCACACACACACAATCACACACACACAAGCACACACACACAAACACATACATATATATTATGTCTCTCGCCGCCGCCCACGTGTCAACCAAAGACGTTCGCGCATTCGTGTGACGAAGTTTAACATCCGAACGCGCCGTGCCATGTGCCGTGTTTCAGTGTATTGCACGGGCGTGTATTCACGTCCCATTTCTTGCAGGTTCACCGCATAAATCCGATCAAATAAACATAAACGTTAGCTTCTCTCTAGGAAACCTAACCCTGGCATGCGCGGGTGAGAGAGTTAATCACGGGTGTCCACGGTCATCCGCAATTTACTGCCCCGTCTGTTTACTCGAGCAGTGTCGGCGGGCCGCAGATGTTTATTTAACTGTAAATCAGGGGACAAGCACTTTGGGATCCATCATTCTGCATTCTCCCGCAACTATCTAAATTACGATCTATCCGCCGCAAACACGGTGTGATTCTCCTGCAAAAATATCGTAATTTAGCCCAAACTGCTGACAAAGTGGTCATCGGAGGAACGGCTCGCAGCTCGTGCCCTCACTGCCCTAAATCTGACATAATTGCTACACCGAGTATGTTATAATAATGATGGTTAACGCGCGCAATGCCTCGATTTCAGCAATGGTAACACCGGTTTTGTGACTCACAGCCAGAAAGGGCCTGAGTTCGATTTCCCGACCCGGCCGCCTTTCTGCGTGGAGCTTGTACTTTTATCCCACCGGGTTCTCCATCGCTATATATTTATCTATACAATGTAACTTGTAATGGACAAATATTCCAATGTTGAAAAAATACCTGCGAATTACTCAATCGGGAAAACACGCGTCAACATCGTCACCTACTGGAAACACTTGGCAGGAACCCTCCTGATCAATATTATTGAGACTTAATGAGGCTGTATCGGGTACATCAGCGTAATAATTATATTGTAACAATAACAATCACCCATTGTTAATCACAACAGTCAATGGGGCTTGGACGTGTTCTCGCGGTGGCGAGATGTTAACTATCTCGCCTGGTATACAGGAGGCCGTGGGTTCAATCCCGACCCTGACGCCCGCTGTATATTTGGAGTTTGCGTGTCTCTCGTCATCACGGTGGCGAGATGCTAACTACCTCGCCTGGTATACAGGAGGTCATGGGTTCAATCCCGACCCTGTATATTTAGAGATTGCGTGTCTCTCTCACCGTTGTCGCGTGGATTTTTCTCCGGGCCCTCCGGGTTTTTCCCGCTCCACATTTAGAATCAACAACACGCGTTCAGAGTATTTGGTTGCAATACATGTCCACGTGATAAGCCACTTCGTTGAACCATCACTTGTGGACAGGTTGCTTCTGAACAAGTTCGGTGGGACCTTACCTGGTAAAATAAAAAAATAGTTTGAAATAAAAAAAAGTGCCGCTAGAAGTGATGATAGCCGGTGGTCGACATTAACAATAGATGGGGCAGCCAAAGGAGGAAACACACCCGAGAGGGTTATTGCCCATTGAGATGGAGCGATGAAATCAACTCGTGTGCAGAAGATGCATCGCGAGACGCATGTGTGTATGTTGAACTTCTTTCGTGCCGTACGTAGCCAACCGTGCTCATCGGAGGTGCGAGGGCGATGACAACGAACTAAACACAAAAGGCAGTTCTAAATTAATGAGTTTTCAATCTAGATGATTTAAAAGTGCATAGCTCCAGTGGCTTCCTAATGTCGGATGGAGGAACGTTCCAGACGGCCGCAGAATCGCACCTGAAAGCACGCGATGCGGTGATTGTTACTGCATCGCTGAGAGCTGACGAAAGTCTTGGGGAGGCTTTCATCCAGCAGTGAATATATCACGCCTGCTGCTGTTGATGATATCCATACGTAGTAATTATGCATTTGTGCAGCCTGGTCCACAATAATCCACTGTATATGAATTAAATTGTATTTTTAAAGGGCTACATTGCGTGAAATCATTCAGGCTGTAGCTTTTAACAACATCATAAAATGCCATCGAAATGCGGCCATACATGCCCCTAGTGGATCAAACGCCAAAGACGTTGACAGTTTACTCAACACTCATCTGCGGGGGAGGGGAAAGAAACGTGAACAACTTGTAATTGTATTATAAACTAATATACAGGCAGCAAGATCGCGTCATCTGCACGGGGCATCACAGATAATGCACCTCCAAAGGAACACGTGAAGCGACAATGGTTGACCTGTGCCGTGCTGGCGGTGCCGTAGCTGTGCACTGCACACTGGAGCTGCGTGCAGGTTGATGTGTGTAGGTTGATGTGTGTAGGTTGATGTGTGTGTAGGTTCATATGTGTAGGTTGATGTGTGTGTAGGTTGATGTGTGTAGGTTGATGTGTGTAGGTTGATGTGTGCAGGTTGATGTGTGTAGGTTTATGTGTGCAGGTTGATGTGTGTAGGTTGATGTGTGTAGGTTGATGTGTGTGTAGGTTGATGTGTGCAGGTTGATGTGTGTAGGTTTATGTGTGCAGGTTGATGTGTGTAAGTTGATGTGTGTAGGTTGATGTGTGTAGGTTGATGTGTATGTAGGTTGATGTGTGCACTGTGCCCGCTATGCGTCAGCCGTGTGGGCTATGCGATGAGTTGTGCCGGCTACGAGCGAGTGAGGAGGCTGTGCTGGCTCCACGTTGACTCGATGAGCTCTGCGCTGAGCGTGCTGGCTATGCGCAGGGCCGGATTCAGGCCACGGGGCTTTAGGGGCTTGCAGCCCAGGGGCCTCCACCAGCTGGAGGGCCTCCAGGGATGAAGTAAAACGTGTTTTCACTTCTCCATTTGAAGCTTTCGTGACTGCAGGAATCCATACTCTTTGGTTCTTTCGGTAAAGTCACGTAGGTAGAAAATAAAATAAATCACGACGTTTCTGGCACAACACAAGCGTCCGTCATCAGGTGGGAAAGCATTATTTCACTTGTGAATGCTCAATTTTATTTGTTGTTAGCCTTGTAAAACTGTGCGCCTTTTGGCGTCATCTGGTCGAACACCATATGAGACTAGGCTCCAAAAAAAGCTGTCTCTGGTGTGGACCAATCAGTTTCAAAGACAATGCATTAATTATCAGAGTATTGTTTTTTGTTTGCATTTAACTGCAAGTATTGTGGTTAATGTAAGCATTGCAAAATATGTCAGTTTTGTTGCCAGAAAAAAGGGGAAAACCCCTTTTAGTATATTTTGGTACTGGCAAAGGAGGTCCCATGATTTGTTTTCCCTTTGAAAATATTACTTGGGGACCTCACAGTACCTGTAGCCCCAGGGGCCTACAACAATCTTAATCCGGCCCTGGCTATGCGCGAGCTGTATCGGCTATTGCGTGAACTGTGATTTATATGAATGTGCTTTACCGACCGCGAGTGGCTGATTCTCGCTGTGGCTGAGCTCTGCAGCCTGTGCGACGCTGCGACGGCCATGCGTGAGCTTACAACGGCTATGCGTGTGTTGCGCGAGCTGTGCGCGAGGCGTGTTGCCCGTGCGTGAGCTGCGCTGGCATGCGGCGTCTCTCTTAAGTGGCACGGGCTTGGGTTTCATCAGCAGAGCGCCGTCACAGCCCACCTTATTACCTCCGTATGTGGATCTGAGGGCTTCAAACGCCACATGCCGTGCCTCCCTGCGCGTGCATGCGACCTCCTGCCAGTGTCTCTGACCCCCAGGAGGACGTGGCACATGCCTTAGACGCCCGGTCTGGCGGCGGTGGTAGCGGTGGCAGTGACGGTAGTGGTGGCGGTGGTGGTGGAGGTGGTGGAGATGCCGTGATCGTGGTGATGCTGGTGGTGATGGAGATGATGTGATCGTGGTGATGCTGGTGGTGGTGGAGGTGGTGGTAGTGGTGGTGGTGGAGATGATGTGATCGTGGTGATGCTGGTGGTGGTGGTAGTGGTGGCGGTGTTGGTGGTGGTAGAGATGATGCGATCGTGGTGATGTTGGTGGTGGTTGAGGTGGTGGTAGTGGTGGCGGTGATGGTGGAGGTGGTGGTGGTAGTGGTGGTGGTGGTGGAGATGATGTGATCGTGGTGATGCTGGTGGTGGTGGTAGTGGTGGCGGTGTTGGTGGTGGTGGAGATGATGTGATCGTGGTGATGCTGGTGGTGGTGGTAGTGGTGGCGGTGATGGTGGAGGTGGTGGTGGTGGAAGTGGTGGTGGTGGTGGAGATGATGTGATCGTGGTGCTGTTGGTGGTGGTGGTAGTGGTGGCGGTGATGGTGGAGGTGGTGGTGGAAGTGGTGGTGGTGGTGGAGATGATGTGATCGTGGTGCTGCTGGTGGTGGTTGAGGTGGCGGTGATGGTGGAGGTGGTGGTGGTAGTGGTGGTGGTGGTGGAGATGATGTGATCGTGGTGCTGCTGGTGGTGGTTGAGGTGGCGGTGATGGTGGAGGTGGTGGTGGAAGTGGTGGTGGTGGTGGAGATGATGTGATCGTGGTGCTGCTGGTGGTGGTGGCAGTGGTGGCGGTGATGGTGGAGGTGGTGGTGGAAGTGGTGGTGGTGGTGGAGATGATGTGATCGTGGTGCTGCTGGTGGTGGTTGAGGTGGCGGTGATGGTGGAGGTGGTGGTGGTAGTGGTGGTGGTGGAGATGATGTGATCGTGGTGCTGCTGGTGGTGGTTGAGGTGGCGGTGATGGTGGAGGTGGTGGTGGAAGTGGTGGTGGTGCTGCTGGTGGTGGTGGTGGTAGTGGGGAGGGTGGATTGCAGCCTTGCGGCCTGTGACGCAGTTGGCTGTAAATGCTGATTTCCTGCCTAAAATTATTCCAGGCTGTGGCGCGCACGTGTGTTGAGCTAATGCGGCGTACGTGGAAATGACAGCAGCTGTAAGTTTGCTCGTTATGGAATAAGGTATTATATGTGTTTGCTCTGAGAGGGCCACATGGGCATTTATCCCAGGTGTTTAAATTTATTTTAGCTATGAATATGGTAAAATAACACTGTCAAGAAAACGCAGCCACGCTTGCTCCTAGAGGATTAGAAATATTCTAAAAAATGATCGCTAAAAAGAGAACATCTGGTGTTTAATCAGTGTGGGTATTATAGTCTCGGGGTCTACTATTTTACAAAATATTCTTTAAAATTTGACTGTGCCCTGTATCTAACGTTGAGCCATCGTTTACAACAACAACAAAATCACGCAAAAAGCGGGTAACAGTGCGTTCATAAAATAAAAAAATATTTTTCGAAATGATGTGGCAACAACTAAACTTTACTACATTCACAGCCAGTGTGAGTGCGGCTCGATGCATTCTTGCCGGGCGAGCCCTTTGTGCTCTCTTCTCGGTCTTTAAGGACCAAATGCAGAGGCCACAGAGACATTTGTGAAGTCAGGGTGACTCTTAAACTAAACTAGAAACTATATATTGTTTACCAGGTAAGGCCCACTGAGCTATGTAGCTCTTTTTCAGAAGCGACCTGGATATCACAAATGTTAGCTCAACGAAGTGGCTTATCACGTTTAAATGTGTATAGCAGCCAAATAACTCTAAACGCACGTTTCGAAATGTGGAGGGGAAAACCGGACCCGGAAAAAATATCCACGCGACCACGAGGAGTGAGAGAGAGACACGCAAACTCCAAAAATACAGCAGCAGGCGTCAGCGTCGGGATCGAATCCACGACCTCCTGTATACCAGGCGAGGTAGTTAACATCTCGCGACATGTGGCGTCCCAGAGACAGTTGTGAAGCGAGTGTGACTCACTGACTCGCTCACACCCTTCCCAGCCAGGCCCCTCTGGGCCGGCATTGATCCGATCTCTCTGTGGGGGCCAGAGAGCACAAGGGCCGCACGCGTGGCTTGGTGGAAGATTGAGGCCATTCGGGAGGTGATGGACAGTGGGGCAGTGATGCGTATCGTGCGTGGGCTCCGCAGTTACCGGCAAAGCACAACGGACTCCCCAAAATAGAGTCATTCTCACACTCAACAACAACAAACCAACGCAAACGCACTCTCCTCTTCAAAAAAATGACTTCTGAATTTAATTCATTTTTATAACAAATCTCGCGAGAGTCCGCTTCATTACCCATAGATCAGTAGGCCTCGATCGTTCGCCCTTTGGCCCTGGGAGCCGCACGTGGCTCCCTGATAACCGCGCTTGTTTGCCGCTGAAAAATGAGCGGCCCTTTGTCCCGGGTTATCAGGGCAGCGGCAGCCGCCGCGGTGGCGCTGGACGGGGCGCGAGCAGATGATTAAACCGCCCATTGCTCATTCGTGACACGTGTGGCAAAACAGGAGCGATAAGGCCGCTCCACCGGTCCTGTAATCGCGCCCCTGCCCCCGTGGCACGGCTTATCGCCCGACGCCTAAGTGGCAGTGGCCGCCTCTCCTGGCCTCCAGCTGCTACCGCTGGACGCGCGAGGGCGATGACAACGCAGCGTGGACAGGCGCGGCGTTTGACGGCCACGCACACGGCAGATAGAAACGCGCGCGGCTGCGGCTGCTGCTGCGGCTTCGCCATGCGGAGGCAATGCCCCCGTGCGTGTGACATCGCGCGGTGACGCCCCACGGAATGGCAGCACACCACGAATACGGCGCGGCGCATTCTACAACGGCACAGTAAAGACAAATATAATCCCCCTGCATCGCCTCGAACAAACTGTTGGAGCAAGTGCTGTTAAATTTCGATTTAAAGCTTTCGTGACTGCAGGGATTCATCTTCTTGGTTCTTTCGGTAAAGTCACGTAGAAGGGAAGTAATAAAATAATAAAAATAAAACATAACAAAAAATTCTCAGAAATAAAACATAATAAAACAATTCTGAGAATTGTTTTATTATGTTTTATTTTTATTATTTTATTACTTCCCTTCTACGTGACTTTACCGAAAGAACCAAGAAGACAAGTGCTGTTAGTGTAGCACCTACGAAGGCCGGCACGACAAACCTCAGGGGGTTGGGTGGCCAGTACCACGTCCGGCCGCCTTTGTGTCTCCTCAATTGCTTGCGTTGTATACGCCACACCAGATACTCATTTAAGGCTGAGTCGACCTACGGGAGGCCGCAAGAGCGGTTCGGACATTTGTCACAGATGTTGGCCGTGAGCGGGAATCGAACTCGGGTCGCCGGGTTCGTGGCGCACGACGCTGACCACTGCACCGCTACTCCCCACAACAGCACAGCACAACACACACACACAATGACAGCACACACACACAAGAGCCAAAGCTTACACAGAAAACAACACACACATGAGCTGTACAGTTCGAGTGCTGAATCTGAGAGCCACATCACCGGCTCGGCATGACTTCGGTGTGAAGAAGAAATGAATTCCAGCAGCGGTGCATGGTCGGTGACAGAGGAATATGGAGCCACGTGAGAAACCTTCTGAGCGAGAGGCACGTGGGTGTGTGTGTGGGTGTTTTACAGCCTTTTGTCCATTCGCTGCTGGATAAAGGCCTCTCCATGCCGTATCAGTCATGGCGGTTATTTGACCTACTTCGCCGTGATGGTCAGTGCGGGGTGGTGCAAAAAAAAGAGGGGCGCGTGTGTGTACGCGTGGTTTAAATTCATCAAACACTCGAAGCAGACAAAACAAAAGAGCACGAACGCATAGCTGTGATCCTCTACAAGGTGACGAATTGCAATCGCCCAGCCACGGTGCTGGAAGGGAGGACAACTGATAGACAATATGCCAGCAGTGGGAGCGGGAGCCAAACCCCCCAAAAATAGACAACATTTTAAAGGGATGACTAATGAGGAGATGAGACAATGAAATCACAGCCCGTGCAGGGGCGGGATGGATCACAGTCGCGTTTTTGCCTGACATCCCCCACGCCGCTGCACGCGGACTCTGCTGTCGTTGTTTCGATTACGATAGAAAAAAAACAGAGAAACTAAAAAGAGGTAGAGCAATCACACTGCTATATATATTAAGGACAGCGTGTGAAACATAACCTGTAACAAAAAAAAAGGATTGCTAAAATAATAATAAAAAAATGGTTCTAATTATATAAAAAAGAATTCATCATCGGTGCATAGCGAAGATGTCATGAAGAATTAAGCGCATTTCGACGGCACTGAGATGTGGGGGAATTCACCGGGGAGAGAGCGATTCTGGCAAAGGCGTTGGGAGCAGGAGGAAGAGGAGGAGGATATCCGTACGTTGCGATACAGAGGTACTGCTTCGGCCGAGACACGGAGGAGGAGGGTGCTGCAAGCTTGGACTAGTCGGAACACTTTTACGAGAGCGGACAGAGAGTTTTGGCAGAAACGCATGGTAACAGCCCCAACACACGAGAACACGTGTACGGACCAACTCGGCGCATAAACACCTCCCCCCCCACCACCACCACCCCTGCAAGCGGACACAGCGCATAAACACGTGGTAATGGGCCGTGGGCCAGATGGCCCCAGGACCCCACGCCTCAGCAGAGATTAGAGACGCAGAGCGGGGGCCGGAGTAAACACTGGTGCGGAGGTGACCCCGGGCCGAAGACCTCGGAGCCAGAAAAAATCCCACGGGAGGAAGACGGAGCCAACCACCCGCAGCCCGCCGGGAGAAGAACTATGCGGAAGAGCTCACTTCCTTCGGCGGAACGTCATTCGTTCTTGGAGTAGTAGAACAACAACAACAACAGCAAAACACACGCGCCATCTCGAGCGGTCTAAAATTCATGGAAATCTGTACAAGTTTTTTTTTGAGTCGCCTAACTCCTAACACAAATGAGTTGGCAGACGTTTCTTCGATGACGGCGGGTGTGAGTGGGTTGGGCGGGGGGATTAGTGCGCGTTGCGATGGTGTCAGACTGTGGCCCACGTGGGTTTATTTCATTTTTTTTTCTCCCCGACCTGGCCACGCCGAGGCCTCACGGGCCCTTCCGAGGCCTGCACCTCGATAATACAAAGCGACGCTGCGTTAAACAAAAAAACATCCCTGTGTGTCTGCACAAACCAGAGCGTTGGGGGGGGGGGCGGTGATTTTAGGGAATTTTATTCATTTAAAAAAAAGTTACACGTACCACAACGTTGTGTTTAAATATGACAGAGTAATCTTTAAAATAAAACAAACGTCGTTACTCAATGTCATGCAGGATTATGGATCATGTTATACATTGAAAAAAAAGTCTCCACCATCTCTCCATGTCCAAAATAAATAAATTATCAACTAAATATTGGAGTCCGTCATCCTGTTGACTTTTTGGACCTGCTGGAAATCGTTGGTCCATAAGCTGACCAAATGTTTTTTTTACGCAGAAACAGACTCTCGTCTATTGAGAATTACTTTCAGTCGCTTTAACCGAGCATTTCACGGGATTCCCCAACGCTGGGAGCATTTTGACAAATTCAACAAATTCATCAACGGGTTACGAAGATGCAGGGGGGGGGCAGAATCAAAGTTCAAACGAGGGACGCGGCTTTAAGAACCAGCGGGCAGTGAAGCAGCAGCAGCAGCCAGTGGCGTCCCTATCCAGTATACAGGCGGTGCAATTGCACCGTGGCCCAAAAACCCGAGGGGATATCCAGGCCCTGGGTTACGAAAGAAGGTGGGGGGGTGGGTGGGTGGATGGCGGGAGGGGGCCGGTGGGATGGGATTGATGGAAATTGCGCACTGGGCCCAATTTCTTTCCGAGAACCAGCAGCGGGGCACAAGTCAAGCAGAGGCTGCCACTGGCGTCGGCTCAGAGGTGGCGCCGAGGCGGCGGAAGCGGCGGCGGCGGCGGCGGTGGCGCTCCACGTGGGGCGCCTCCACGGCCGCACGAGATGAACGGTCCCTCCCCCCCACCGCGCGCGCGCCGGGCGGTGCCGGGATCGCGGCGAGATGAGCCGGCAAGCGCCGGTAAAGCAGCATTGAGCGGGCAGCGCTCGGCAATTCATCAACACCTCTAACGCGCCTGTTAACAAATGGCTTTGTCGCTTGAGGAGCTGAGTCAATACGGTGAAACTGCTTTCCATGGCAGTGTTTAAGGAAGAAGTCACTAAGTGTCCGCTTGATGAAGACCCGCGCAAGTGCTTATCGTGCGAGGCAGCGTCTCGAACCCAGCCGTTTTATTGTTGGCCCTTTCTTTCATCGCATTTTCAAGAGTTATCGCATTATTATCGTCCCCGACCGATTGGCACCGTGGTAATAAAACTACAACTCTGATTTGCATTGTGCAGGAGCAGAGCCTAATAAAGCTTTCTGGTCAGCAGCGCCACTCACCCACGCGCCCCCCCCTCCTCCTCCGGCAGAGGGGCCAAAGAGGAACCTGAGATTCCTCCTCCTTGGTTGACTTTGATTAAATCACGCAGTCGCGCAAGTCGGCGTGCCGCTGCCCAATGCGCGTGCACACGAACGCGCGTCGCAACGACCGCCTCCATGGGGTTGCCAAGACACAGAGAGTCGAACAAACTCACCGCGGCATCAATCCACTGAGCTTAATTGAATGCAGTCCGGACACATTCATTTTTAAGCGATGGGATTAATCATCTAAATAAATTGGTCGGCCCAGTTTGAAACCAAATTGTTTTAAAACGTGCACCAAAGACAAAGATCCCCCGCATAGCCTTTAACAGGATGTCGGGGCAAGTGCTGTTAGTGAGCAGCACCTATGAAGGCCGGCACGGCGCACGAAGGGGTGGGCGGCCAGCTCCACGCCCGACCGCCTTTGTCTTCCTCGTGGCGATGTTTACACACCGCGCCAAGTACTAATCTGAGGCTGAGTCGACCTAGGAGAGGCCCAGGACCGGTTCAGCGGGACTCGAACTCGGGTCGCATCGATCATAGCCCCGGGACTGAAGACTCAAGGAAATCATTTCACGCATTGCTTCCCGTTTGATGAGCACCTTCTCTCATGCCATCACTTGTCAAACAGCCGTCGGCGTTTAAACCCTCGTGGCTTGACGAGCGAGGGGAAATTTGCAGGTGCACGTTCGGAGAGGTACTGAGATGAGCACGTTCAACTGCCCCCTGGATTCTTTGAAATTAATCCGCCGCGCTCTGTTTTGCTGCGCTTTACTCTGGCGCCAGTCGCAACTTTGTTCTATTCGGATAATGATGACCCTGATTCTTGATCAGGAGGGAAAAGGGATGCTCTCGAATTTAACCACAAACACAAATTGGCATTTATATAGGTGCTCGTTTAATGCCGCCGTATGAAATCACACGGAGCACTGCACTATGCTCCTACATGTACGCCCGATAAAGTGGGTTGACAAAGATGGACTGTGCTTGTATGAAGTCCTCTACGCAATTGTGAAATAGTTCGGCGATTTTCATACAGAATTTCCGCACGACCAGACGGGGATCGGTCCAGGCACAGCGTGCCGGCTCCGAGATGCCCTCCCTCCTGCCGGCGCGCGCGCGTCAGCTGGGAGGCGTCACAATCACGGCGCGTGACACGTTCGGTCACGTGCGTCGTCATCATCTCGCTGCGGCCGCTCCGCTCCGCTTGAGCTCCGTGATCCGAACCGTGAAGGGTGCAAGTTCTCAATATCTCTTGTCCTCTCTCAAATTATGTCGTGATGTATAGTGGATCGCCGAGCGCCGGGGACATCGGCCAACCCCGGGTTCGCAATCGAGCAGCTTCCAATTTACATCCACCGCACCCGCTCACCCTGGGAGATTACGACGCCCCAGGTGCCCTCTCCCGATGCCACTCCATTTCATCTCACACTGATATTGGGCCATTTCAAGGTTGGCTTCCAAATCAGCAGACGGCCTCTTCCCGTGGACGAAGACGATCGTTGTTGCATTGTTTTTTTTTAGCCCGGGTCCCCGCGGTGGGGGGGGGGGAAGAGAGTAGTTCCAATTAAATGCCTCCGAGCAGATGTTTCCACGGAGTGGCGTATCTCCCCGCAAGTTGCGCGGTTTAATTACACCTAAATAGATTAGAACAGAGCTATGTAGCGCTTAATCCGTGCTGGCAAAGAGAGCCATCGGCACTGCCTGCATGCGTGTCGGAGCCGCAGTTTTTTTGAGGTTCGTTTTTGGAAACGTCAGCGAGGAATGGTGTTTGATTGATTCCATTTTGGTCATTTTTGAATTACGTAAAAACAAATGATTTTTCTCACATTGCCATCAATTCATTACTTCTTCGCCCGGCTGCGGAATGCAATGCAAACCCCTTCCGATTTAATTATCATAGTGAGCGAAGTTGGAACGAGTGTGTACTGTAATATTTGTCTGCTATAAATTTCCACGTGAGCAAAGACTTCGTTGAGCTGTCATTCGTGATGGACAGGTCGCTTCTAAAAAATAGCAATATAGCTCAGTTGGCCTTACCTTAAAAATTAAATCATTAAATAGAAATGTAATAATTAGTTAAGGATTTGGCTACTCCAAAGGGGCATCACGCGTGCGTGGAGAACTTGAACCATTGCAAAGAGCGCGTTGTACGACAGCATCGCCGAGTGATAGCCGGTGCACATATATACGGGCGGCTCAAAATAAGTGCGTGAAAAACTCCAACTTGCATCGGAGTGCAGCTCAAATAAAACGACAACAAACAACAACAACCACAACCAAAAATAACCACAACAACCAACAACAACCATCACAACCATAACAACCAAAAACCAACAATCACAACACCCAACAATCACAATAACCAAAACAACCAACAACAACCAACAACAACCAAAACACCCAACAACCACAACAACCACAACGCCCAACAAACACAACAACCAATAACAACCACAACCACCAACAACGACAACAACCACAACACCCAACAACCACAACAACCACAACACCCAACAAACACAACAACCAATAACAACCACAACCACCAACAACGACAACAACCACAACACCCAACAACCACAACAACCAATAACAACCACAACCACCAACAACGACAACAACCACAACAAACAACAATCACAACAACCACAACAACCACAACAACCAATAACCACAATAACCAACGATGAAAACAACCACAACAACGACAACAACCACAACAACGAGGCATGGCTCATGGGGCCACGCAGCTCGGAGACGGAGTTTCATTCCTGGGTCCGACAACTCGCACAGGCTACGATACCCGGCACCGTATTTGGAAGTCTGGCAGTGCAAGTTATTTGTGTAAGTGGTCACATTAAACATGCTACCTCCTTTTTTGTGTGTTTTAACGCAGACATCGCTGCAATGTGTCTCGAGTCAGACGACGTCCGTGTGCCTGGCACCCCCGTAATGAACAGCGTCAACTTGTTCCTGCAAATGCATAAGGTTCGCGAGAGAGGGAGGAGAGTGTTTCCATCCAAGTGGTTTTGGAAATTAAATAAAGGAATCACGCTGAGCTTAAGTAATTAAAACCTGGTTGAAAATGTCCAGATTTGTGTCTGCGTGCGTGCGCGCTTTGTGTGTATATGGGCATGCGCGTGTGTGTATTTGTGTGTAAAAACAGGTACATGTGTGTGCGTGTATGTACAATGTGTGCATGTTTTACATGTACGTGTGTGTGTGTGCTTATGTGGGGAGCGGTGGTGCAGCGGTTAACGCGGCGAGCTCCGAACCCGGGGAGCCGACTTCGATTCCCGCTCACCGCCAACGCCGGTGACGATTAATTATCTGAACTGGTCCTGACCCTCCCCTAGGTCGACTCAGCCTCAAATGAGTACCTGGTACGGTGTGTAAACATCGCCACTGGGGAGACAAACGCGGTCGGGCGTGGTGATCGCCACCCACCCCCTCGCCTACCGTGCCGACCTTAATAGGTGCTCGCTAACAACACTTTCCCCAGCAGTCCGTTAAAGGCTATAACGGGGGTTCCTTGTGTGCTTGCGTGGGTGTGTGTGTACATTCGTGCCCATTCGCATGTACGTGTGTGCACTAGCATGTCGCGTGTACACAAGCGTGTCCGTGTACTTGTGCGTACACGGACATTCACCAAAAGCACAGCACCACCGCAACGCGATCCCCAGATGTGCCCACGCCTTGCCCCATCAATCCACGTCCCGCAGCCCGTGGCAGTAAGATGAATGGCGGCAATAATGTCACAAGTCTCTCCCTTTAAATCCAATTAATCTGCAGATTTCCCTGCAGAGCCAAACAAGCGGCGGGGCTGGCTGCTTACAGCTGTTTCCTGTAGCGTTCAATATCGCCCGCACGAAGTGGCAGCCGAGAAATTGAGTCCTAGTTGGGTTCCACTCTCACCCCCCCCCCCCTTACAGCCCCCCCTATCCCTCAGCCTCGATTCCTTCTCGTCCCCCCCTCTCGTCCTGAGTCGAGGGGGGGGGGCAGGAAGAGAAGCGTGCATTCTGTACGATGCCAGGATCCCCATCGGGCGAGTGCTGTTCCCACTCAGCCTGATGGGATACGTCTCTGGAACGTTGCATCGAGTCAAAAAAAAATTAACCCGTAAAAACTAAGTTTTTCACTATAAATCCTTTATATGCGTGGCGGCTAGAATCCTCTCGTCCTCTGGCTTGAGATGGCGGCCACCTATGGGTCAGATGATTGCCTGCCACCATTAAGCAATTGGTAGTTAAATATAATTATTTTTTTCCTAAAAAGTGTAAAATTTCTGAAAAAAATTTTCACGAAAATAAATTGTCACGCACACCGAGTCTGTGTGCAAAATGTCAGCTCGATTGGATCACGGGAAGTGGGTTAAAAAACGACCGAAAGATTTGCACGGTCGTAAGCGCGCAAGCAAGCAAGCAAGTTAACTTAATATAAAGGATTTGAAAAGAAAGGAACAAAGTTCCTGTGCACGTATTCATCGCTGAGACGCCACGGCGTCTTCAGAGCGACATGCAAATACGCGGCACCAGCCTCTTAAGACTCGAGACACTTGGTTCTGAATGGTCGCGCGCGAAGACATGCACCGCTATCGAAGCTGCACGTGTAAAGTAAAAAAACAAAAAGCAAAAAAGGTCGAACAGAAACAAGACGCCAAATGAAAGGCCGCGTGCCACTGCTGCTCGTGCGACGCATCGATCAGACGGCGCTTGCTGCCCATCCTCTGGAGCAATTGCCTGCCAATTCCATTGACCCGACATCAGATTGTGGAGTTAACGTCGCACTAATCCTCATTAGCTGGCACCGCGGCGCAGTGCTTCTTTGCTCGCTCGGCATTTGGCACTTGGAACAACCGCCGCCGCTGAGCCGCCGTTGAGCCGCCGTGATGAAACAGCGCACGTCCGTTGGACAAAACGTGCGTGGGCTTATTTTGTGTCTTTTTTCTACTTATTCTTCTTCTTATTCTTCCTTTCTCTCACTCTCAACGTGGCACTCCACAACAATAAATCATCCCAAATATTAAATTGCTTTCCGCGGCACCTCGAAGAAGAACCCCCCCCCCTCCACCACCACCCCCGCGCGTATGCGCGAGCAAGGAATGATTCCTCGTGTCTGGGAATGTGGGCTGCGCTGCAACGGAGTTTGGGGGGGGGGCTGGCGGTGGTGCGCGGGGGGGGGGTCGGCGAGGGGGGTGGGGGGCAGGCAAGGCCACACAAATTAAACCCAAATAACGGTGAGCCTCAGGGGCTCTCTCTCTCTCTGCGCGCACACACACACACTCTATAGCATCCCCCCTACCCGGCCCCGCGGAGAAACGCATTAGCTCGAACCGGACCCCCGGGGGGATTAGTAGGGGAAGGGGATGGGGTGGAGTGGAGTGGAGGGGTGGGCAAAAACGGGCACGCGCTTATTAATTTATTTACGACTCGCATTGGAGCTGCTCTTTATGAAAATTACAGGAATTCGACCACGAACCTGATCTACATCAGAGACGACCGCGGGGGAGTGAATCGCAACCCTCGCGAGCCAGGCGTCCCCGCGGTCGAGAATCGCTGTGACCCAGCGATGAGGTGAACGTTTTATCATTGCCCCGGTGCCACGTGCGGTGACATTTGTTACTGTTCAACGGTCTCCGCAGGGGTTAGAATTGATGAAGAGTCGAATGTTTTTGCTGACCCTGTAAAATACCTTTGTAGGAATTATATAAAATGTAAACTTTTTTTTTATGATGGCAAATACGATACGAGTTGTGATATATCGTGATTATATATGTGTATGGACAAATACACCTCGCGCAAAATACACATCCATGTTGTTTCTGCACAGCGCCATGAGATGCAGTGACATTTGCATGCTATATAAATTGTAATTGCTAGCATTTATACACTCATTTACAAACATTTATCACTTTGAATTGCCAACTCGTAGATGCTATGTGGCATTGTTTTGAGGTTACTTATCTCAAAGCTAAAATATACAGGTTTCCCTCGCTATATGCGGCTTTGGTTTGTGTGGTTTCGCGTATATGCGGCTCACCTATTTCTACCCAAAATTCGCTATATGCGGTTTATAATTCACTCATACGCAGCTATGCGGTCGGACGTGGGACAACATTTTGTGTGTACTGGAGGCGCTACTCAATAGGCAGCTGTCTGGTTCGTTTCGCTTTGGTGTGCACTTCTTTGGAACGCATCTACTACCACCGCATAAAGCAAGGGGAAACCTGTACTCTCTTCTGACTATGCCATAGGTTCACTAGCACGAATGTCATTGCATGCATGAGTCTGTGGCCCTCAAACCCACGCATTCGGGAGTTTTAGTTGCTAATTGCGAGAGGTAAGAAGCCTGAAAAGGCAGACGTAAATGAACCGATCCATCGTTAACTTCGTAACATTTCTTGTGGTGCTCAACCAAAATGAGAAAACTCGTTAAGTTATTCAAGATGAGCGCGGAACGGTGCCGGGCAGTGCAGATTTTAACACAAATTGGGGGCATGTAAGGCGATTTGTTGTAATCGTTGTCTCTCGTGCTAAATGCTGCGCACGGTTTAACAGTGTGACGCTTACACGGAAATTTTAGCAGCTACTTAAAAAAAATTACAATTTGTTCCTCCACAGGCCTTCAGAACAACCCCCACAACCTCTCCCTCCACCCCGTTCCAACAGAGCACGCAGAGCTCAACGAGAAACCAATTTTTCCAGCAGCCGGCTTAGCGGCCCCTTTCTCCCCGCTTGCGCGACCGTTCGCCAGAGGTGATGCTGATGAACCTGTTCGCCTTAATGCCGCTGCCGCCGCTGCACGCCGCTATGCCGGCCGATGTCAGACGGGCGCAATCACTGCGCTGTGCTGCCTGGCTGCGTGGGTCCCGGGGCCTCTTCCCCAGCGAGGACGAGGGGCCTGCCTGCTGCCCCCCCCCCACTCCACCCACCCTACCCACCGCACCCACCAAGACTGCACCCCACGTTTTTCACACCCCCCACCCCCCTCTGCGCTTCTGCTGCTGCGGTTGAGCCCCTTGCTGGGTGCGCCGCCGGGCTCGTGGAAGAATCTCCAGTCGATTGCGGTCACACCTCAGGGATTTACATAATTGCCAGGCAATATCACCTGGCGTCATTCTAATAAACGCCATTGTCATCGTTGCTGTCATCACGGCTATCATCGTTCTCGTTGTCTCCATGATCATCATCATCGCCACCACCACCACCACCACCGTCAGTGGTGTAGCTGTCGAGTGTGCAGGCGGTGCAACTGCACCAGGGTCCACGTGATGGAAGGGCCCAGGCCAGAGGTCGCAAACGGGTTTTGATTCCTTACCCGTACCCGTACCCGGCCACACCAGGGTCGCAAACGGCTACCCGTACCCGTACCGGGCCGGGAACGGGTAGCCGGGTATCGGGTAGGGTACGGGTATCGGGTACCTGGTTGCGACCTCTGGCCCAGGCTCCGGGCTACGAAGAGAGGATGGAGGGGGAAGAAGAAGGGGCAAGCAGACAAGGGGGCCCCATTTCATTCCTTGCACCGCACCAGGGCCTGCGCTAACGACGCTACGCCAGCGATCATCATCGTCGTCATCATCATCGCTGTAATCGCTGAGGACATTCGCAGAGTGCTTTTGGACACACTATAGGACTTTCCCGAAAGAGTTTAGCAGAATAAGTGATTGTGCCAGCTGTGAGTTGCATTAATAACCGATTGAGTCAGTACACACATCACGTCGCGGCACGCGCACACAGAGGGCTTCACGCAAAACCAACCTCCACCCTTCGGGTCACGCACCCAAGTAACCACGATGTGTCACATTGCAACGTAACCAGGACTTTGAATTAAATGAAGAAACGCACCCTGACGTTAGTTGGGGAGACGTCAAGATGTGTAAAAATACCTTTATTTGTATCATGGAGGAACAGATATTGGAAGATGGTTATTCGGAGGATTATTTCTTGTGTCACATACATTGACCCCAAGGACGCCGATTGTAATGTTGTGTTGTGTATCCTATAGTTTTGCATAGAACTAGGACCTATATCTGACAGAGAGGGTTCCTTTCCATAAACATCAGGCAGTTCACCAGAATTGGTTCACGAAAGCCTGACTCTGCTGATGAAACAATGAATGTGGAAACCGATCCAAAGTTTGCTTGTGTTTGAATAAATGCTGCTGATATGTATGCACTCCCAGAAGATCCGTGGGGCCAATGGGTTGTGAAAAGAATAGTATTATTTTCATGTGGAGGGATAGTTATTGGAAGGAGGCGTGTTGTCTATTCATTTATTCAGTGAACAATAGTTGGTTATCTATGATCTTGCAAAGAATGAAGGTGTTCTATTAATTACTTAGGCTCCTTTCTGTGTGGAGTTTGAATGTTCTCCCCCTATTCTGCATGGGTTTCCACTGGCTTCCTCCCATAGCCAAAACAAACATAGGGCATAATCGGTAATGGCCAAACATCCCAATGCTGAAAAATGACATGCAAATTGCTAAATTTGGATCACACGTGGCAGCATTGCCCCTTACCGTGGAAACTTGGCACAAACCTCCTGAGAAACAGTTGAGACTGAGCTAGGATTTTCCTGGGCAAAGAAGTCTGACACTATTAATGATTAATACTCATAAGAGCATGACGCGTAGACATGGATGAGCGTTACTGAGTGGGCGGCGCGTGGTTACTACCCACAGCCGCGGACAGTGATCATACTGGATGTGGTGTGCGGGGTGCAGCAGTCGCGTAACTTGCGTGGGGGCAGGGGGTGCCCTGCCACCCCCCTGGTGGCCAAAGCTACGAGTTGGGGCCCCCTTGACAGCCACAATGAGATATGTTTTCGACAAGTGGAAAATAAAATCGGCGTATGTAATGATGTGATTCGGCAAGAGGAGATATTGGGGCCCCACCTGACCGTTTGCCGCACCCCCTGAGCTGATAATGTCGTTACTACCCCACTGAGGTGCAGTCATAATTTCCGATTCACCGACTCGGGACAGACCCGGGCTGGAACGAAGCAAACGTCCCACGCCTTCGCGCAGCTGAGATCAACTGGCGTGGACATTCCGAGGACGTCTCCATGTCCTCACGACACGCTCGACAGAGCCGCCACGTGACAAGCAGACAACTCTCTTGAGTGACATCTCCATCCCTGAGAGGCGGTACCGTGAGTGGGTAGCATAGGCCCTGGAGCACGGAATGAAATGGGCCTTCTGAGCAAGGCCGCAGTGCAGTTGCACCGCCTGCACACTCGACAGCTTCAGCACCAGTCCATCCCTAGGCGACTGAGTCGTGAAGACACAATCGCTGGGTGAATTTTGACATGTTCGTGCAGTCAGTGACGAGACCACTGTATACCTACTCATATGAGAAGTTTAATACTGGTAGGAACCTCCTGGTTACACCAGCCCACAGGGGATTATTGTGTCCGTCCGTCCGTCGTGCGGTAAGGGGCTGGTTCGGGAGGGACTGGGTGGGGAGGGGAATGGGCTGGGTGGGGAGGGGAGGGGAAGGTGGGGAGGGGCTGGGTGGGGAGGGTGGGGAGGGGCTGGGCGGGGAGGGTGGGGCTGGGTGGGGAGGGGCTGGTCACCCCGTGGTGCCATTATAAAACTCAACGTTTAACCTACTCACGCCGGCTTGTGCCCGCCCTCACAGTCGGGCATATTTGCGGAATACACCACGCCGCCGTTGACCCTGGCCATTGACCGAGCAACCCAACGTTCCTACCAGCTCCCTCCGCAGGAATGTGTTATCCTCATCACCGTCAGCCACGGTCAATCCACCGCTGGATGAAGGCCTTGCCTAAGACGCTGCCACGTTTTCCGCGATCCCAAGGGCCAATGCGCAGACAAAGACTGCGCCCGTCTCGAGCCGTGCAGAGTACTTTAACACGGGAGTGGAGCAATCGCACGCACGACGACCAACCACCACTACTACCACCGCGACAACTGCGGCAATATTCACGAGTCTCAACCGAATCGATCCGTGGAGACAAAGCCGCCCGAATGAAGTCAAATCAACGAAGGCACCCGAGCGGTAGCGGACGGCCGGGGTTCTTTCGCCACAGAAAATCAATCGCGGCTCTCAATGCGCGTGGATTCCTCAATCCGAGCGAAGCATCGTCCGCTGGGCATTGTTTGTTTCTCCATGGCAATTTCAAATATAACTCCCCCCCCCCCCCCCCAAAAAAAAAATAGGTATTAATTAAATTTCGATTTAAAGCTTTCGTGACTGCAGGGATTCATCTTCTTGGTTCTTTCGGTAAAGTCACGTAGAAGGAAATAATAAAATAATAAAAATAAAACACAATGAAATAATTCTCACGACGTTTCGGCCACAACGCAAGTAGCCGTCCTCAGGTGAAGACAGACCTGTTTCTCCATGGCAATTTCAAATGCAGTCACGAAAGCTTCAAATCTAGAATTAATGACAACAACCACAACAATAAACACGCAACTAATTAATACCTCTTCTTGGTTCTTTCGGTATAGTCACGTAGAAGGAAAAAAAAAAATAAAAAAAAATAAAACACAATAAAATAATTCTCACGACGTTTCGGCCACAACGCAAGTAGCCGTCCTCAGGTGAAGACAGACCTGTTTCTCCATGGCAATTTCAAATGCAGTCACGAGGATTCATATTCTTAGGTTTTTTCCGGTAAAGTCACGTAGGTAAAAAATTAAAATTAATACAAGTAAAATAAAATAAAAATCACAACGTTTCGGAGGCTTGTGTTGCCTCCGAAACGTCGTGATTTTTATTTTATTTTTATTTTACTTTTATAAATGTTTTACCTACGTGACTTTACCGAAAAAACCTAAGAATATGTTGTTATTCAGTTAGGTAGAGAGGAAGAGCGGGGTGATTAGGTCAAGAGGGCAACGGCATGAATGCGTCTTCACGTGGCGATAATCAGCACCCACCGTGGGATGCATGAACCACGCCATTTTAATTCAGCTAAATTAAGAGACGTGTTTCACCGCATGGGACCTACTTAACTTGCCAAATGTTGTACCAGACCACAGGCAACTACGTTACCTTACAGGCAGTAGGTAAACTGCGTTACCTTAGAGACAGTAGGCAACTGCAATACCTGACAGACAGTAGGCAACTGCAATACCTGACAGACAGTAGGCAACAGCTGGCAACTTTTCCTCACTGCTAGCTTTCTTTCTGTCATCACTGGTTTTTTTTGTCATTTCCTTGCTGCAGCTATTTTAAAATACAATCAGCATATAACAGGACGTGTTTTTTTGTTTGTTTTAAGTTTCGCGGTTACATGATTTAACTGTAGAGCCAGCACTGATAGATCGTGTAAGTGCAGGAGTGTGGTGAGATTTGCATTTCCCCCCCCCTCCCAACACGTTCTAATTGAGAAGTTGCTCACACGAGACCATTGCTGTGTTTGTAAGAGTCTGTGCGTGTGCACATGGGCAGATACGTGGCCTTACATTGCTGTGTTTGTAAGAGTCTGTGCGTGTGCACATGGGCAGATACGTGGCCTTACATTGCTGTGTTTGTAAGAGTCTGTGCGTGTGCACATGGGCAGATACGTGGCCTTACATTGCTGTGTTTGTAAGAGTTTGTGCGTGTGCACATGGGCAGATACGTGGCCTTACATGGCTGTGTTTGTAAGAGTCTGTGCGTGTGCACATGGGCAGATACGTGGCCTTACATTGCTGTGTTTGTAAGAGTCTGTGCATGTGCACATGGGCAGATACGTGGCCTTACATTGCTGTGTTTGTAAGAGTCTGTGCGTGTGCACATGGGCAGATACGTGGCCTTACATGGCTGTGTTTGTAAGAGTCTGTGCGTGTGCACATGGGCAGATACGTGGCCTTACATTGCTGTGTTTGTAAGAGTCTGTGCGTGTGCACATGGGCAGATACGTGGCCTTACATTGCTGTGTTTGTAAGAGTCTGTGCGTGTGCACATGGGCAGATACGTGGCCTTACATTGCTGTGAATCCCTTTGCGTACGTCTGTTTGTGTTGTTGTTGTTGTTGTTATTGTTGTTGTTGCAAGCACGGGTGTGAGCAATTAATTGTGTTCATGGGCGTGTGCACCCGATGTGCATGTTCGTGGTGTGTGTGTGTGCACACTCACACACTCACACGTGTGTGTGTGTGTGTGCGTGTGACGGGCACGCAGACCCGGCCTTTGACAAATGGGCTGTCACACGGATAATGCTGGGTAATTTGGTGCAAAGCAGAGGGACAGCAAGCAACCCCAGACCGCGCGGACTCGATAGCAAAACACCGCTTCTCCCCACGAATAAAATAGAGGCTCAGAGCAGCAGGGAAGAGAGGCAAAGACGTGGCTGATAGGAAGAGAAGCGTGGGGGAAGGACATGTCAGTGCCGTGGCCTGGCGTTGTCAGATGAGATAGTGCTTTCTCTCAGGGTATGAGTGAAGCACTTGCTACTTGGTGGGACAGGCTTTGACTTTTCATTAATAAACATCCCGATGACATGGTCCCCGAAGGAAGATCCACACGAGTAAATAAAAAAAGCGTGCATCACTACCGCAAATCATCGGTCGCTCTTTAATGAGCCGATGGGTAATTTGCATCTTCTTGGCTTCTGCAAGATCCCAACGAATATTCTCTGTCTTCTTGAGTTAAGAGGACTCAATTTGTGTGTTTTATTCAAATGGCTCAACAATTTATATACTGCAGTAATGTTTATTTTGTTGAAAGTGTCAATCGTGGTTTTAGAAGTCATATTTATTTTAAAATACTCAATTACTTTGCCTGTTCGTCTTCGATAACGATGTATCAACAATATGTTCTTTAGTCGCCACCACAGTGTGCAGCTTTATAAGCAAAAAAATGGTCTTGTTACATGACCACTGAGGTGTGTAAAGATTAACAAACCAGTTATGCAATAAATTGTCATGATGTCGGGTCACGCTTCGGTTCAAGAGCTCATTGTTCTTTGTCTCATTTTGACCATCTCATATTTATTGTTGCTTAGTTTCTGTCTCATTTGCACGGTCGTGTTTGCCCCAGCGGTTTTAATAGTACATTAGCATATAATTTGAATAGCATTTGCATAAACTGAACATAATTGCTTCTCATGCACATGCATGATTTTATGCCCAAATCATGAGCTTTGGAAATGCTTTCAATCGATGGATCGGATGTTTCGTTACGTGCCAAGTAATATTGAGTATTCGAATACGGAAACTCCACTCTGTAATCGCCATTGCGATGTGACTCGGTTGCTTAATTCCATCATTGATCTGTCAATGTGCACTGCACCAAAGCCACATTCCGTCCGCATCAGTGGATGCTCAGTGGAAAATAAGAAACAAATACACATAACGCCACTCAGCCAAAACACATTCTCATTATCTCTAAAGGGCTCGGATGCAAGGCATCCTGAGACAAGGCTAATCATTCCCTAACAATCAATACATGAGCTAAGATTCGATTTCGTTTACAGCCCTTTGTCAATCCACTGCTGGATGAAGGTCTGGCTGTCGTTTGGTCATAATTCACCGGGCACATAACGTTGCTAATTTATTGCATTGGAGAGGCTCTGTCACATAAACGTGTAACAGCAATGCCAAGTGCTTTGGTAATCCAAAGAAACAAACCCAATGTCCATCGGAGAGCACAGGGAGACGCGTTTAGTGGAAAAAATACAATTTATTTAAACACTTTAAAATATATATTTTACCAAGTAAGGCCCACTGAGCTGTCTGGCTTTTTTTTTTAAAGAAGCTACTTGGTCACGACGAAGTGGCATAGAACGTGGACATTTATTGCAGCCAAATACTCGAAACGCATGATTCTAAATGTGGAGGGAAAAACCGGAGGATCCGGACAAAAATCCACGCGACCACGGGAAGAGAGACACGCAAACTACCAAATATACAACAGGCGTCAGGGTCGGGATCGAACCCACGTCCTCCTGTATACCAGGCGAGGTAGTTAACATCTCGCCACCATGGCACCCCCCTGTTTTTCACGAAATAATATGAACCGGTTAAACTCCAAACATGTTGCCTTAAAACGATTCAAAAGAAACAACCTCAATGCCATCCATTGCTGGAAAAGTAATCCATTGGCAAAAAAAAAGTATTCCATTTGAATGAAAAAAAACAATTGGTGGAAAAGTAATCCGCTCAGTAAAAGTCCAGGCACATCGTAGAGAAGGATTTCTCTTTTCTGTGTGCGATGGGCAGCGCTCTGTCTGCGAACGTGGAGACGGCTCTGTGCCTGCATCTCACGCGTTCGACCAGACCCGGCTGAGTAAGACGCAGATGGGGGCTACGCGTGGCCCTCACACACTCGGACACTTAATTGAGGCGCGGGGGGGGTGGGGACTGTGGCTCCCGGCAGCGTTCGCGACAGCTGAAGGGGCTGCCCTTTAGCCCGCACCCCTCATGTTTCTCATCCCCGACTCCCTGGCAAGGGATGTGTATAATTACCAGCGCAGCTTATTAGTTTTCAGGCCATCTGGGAGCGCCGGGCGTTGAAGTGAAATCCGGCAGGCCGCTGCCAATCAGGAGGGTGGGTGTAGTTTGGGGATTTCTCAAATTCGTGGGCGCAGTAATTAGTGTCTCCCGCCAGCTGCTACGCCGGGGTAGGGCTCGGGACTGGGAGCTCGCGACGGCGTTGGCCTCGTCCGCGTCGGTGGCTGGCAGGTGTGAGCCCAGCCCACACGGTGGCCCCACATTAACCGCTTGCTCGAAGACAGGACTCGCACGGTTGGATGATTATTTACTTTGTGTTTCATTTCGGACACCGTCTCCGCTGACGTCGCAGCCCAGAACGTGGTTCGAACGGTTGCAGGATGAGTGTGGTAATCTGCATGCCGTGCTTTCAGAGATATCGTAATATTTCGATTTAAAGCTTTCGTGACTGCAGGGATTCATCTTCTTGGTTCTTTCGGTAAAGTCACGTAGAAGGGAAGTAATAAAATAATAAAAATAAAACATAATAAAACAATTCTCACGACGTTTCGGCTACAACGCAAGCAGCCGTCTTCAGGTGAAGAACATCATAATAGTGTTGAATCATTTCCACAAGCTACTGCTGGATGAAGGTCTCCCCCGCACCGTGCCGGTCATAGGCGTTTGCTTGGCGATGTTCTAGAAATACTGGTTAGTGCGAGTTGGTGGAAGAGGGGTCAAAACCGCCTCAGATACCATTTTCCACTTTTAACGGTGGCAAGGAATCGAACCCGGGTCACCACGTTCATTGCGTGCACTGCGGGGCATTGCGTTCTAATCTTCTCGCCGTCCATTTCAACTCTGCCTGTGTTACGCTCTGTGAATCAGTGTAATTAAGTGCTGTGAAGGCAGAGATGGTGGAACAAGCAGACAGACATCGTTACGTGCACGAGACTTGCAACATACTCATCACAGTTAGCCCGAGGCTACCTTATGCAAGACATGCTTTCAGTGAGGCCTTCATCAATCCACTGTTAGACGAAGGCTTTGCCACATCGTGCCATTCACGGGAGTTGTTTGACCATGTTTCATCATACACAGAGCATGCAAAGCCAGGAAAACAGATATATTCTCTATTTGCATACTTTTTTGGTGTTATCACATCATAAGTGTGGATTTTTGTTTTGTTATATAAAGAGATACTCCAGTTTCTTCTCCGTATGCTGAAACGTGCAGAAATAAATTTGTCAAATGTCCCACGTAGGAACCCTCCTATAAACGAGTCGTGAGACTCATTGCGACTTTTATGCATACAGCAATAAAGCACCATTACTCACCTCGCACTCCTTCAGTAGCAGTGGATGCTGCTCACGGCAAAATTGTATCCGTTGCATATTTATTATGGGAATGGCGCAGCTGTGCTTGTGCGTGTGTGTGTGTTTTGGATTCAGAAACCGTGTTGGGCTTTTAACGAAGTGCATAATCCAGGCAGCGTCGCCGCGTTACTCCCGCTCAATTCTTGAGCGTCTTTGGTGCCAAATTGGAACAAATTGAGTTTGACGTTTTATTATTTTATTTTCACAAGACAATCGTGGACCCATTCGTTACCCAGGGAGGCATCCGGACAGAGGCAGCCACGCGCGGCGTTTGAGCGAAAGCGACTGACATGGCTCCTGGTGTTGTTACACTCGTGGTCCTTGCTTGGTCTTGGGCAATTTTTTTATTATATATATTGCGCCTTTTGACGTCAAGAAATCAGCTTTTCTATTTATCACGTTTAAATTGTATGCGGTCACATTCGCCGACGATCGTGATGAACGTGAGAGAAATACGAGGCAGCCAATGCACGATGAAGCGTGAAGAGACGACGCTTTTATTGTTGTCCTTCCCCCGTACCTCCGATTAGCACGCTTGGCTACGCACGGTGCGAAAGAAGTTCAACATGAATACGTACGTACACACGTGCGCTCTTAAAATGAAACTGAGAGGGAAAAATTGACACACGGATCAAGGAACAAGCGCAACTGAAAGACGTGATATTGACAATTAAGAAACATCAATGACCTTGACGGGATGATGGTGGCCCATGGAGGACCGTACTGGTGAGAGAATTGCAACCAGAGGAGAGACCGCATGCAGAGAGGACAACCACCATGAAGATGGAGCAATGAGATCAGCTATATGTGCAGCAGTGAGATGGATGGTTGCAGTGCTGGACCGTGAGGGGTGGTGCTGGTGTGGAGAGTCATTCAGCTAGCAGTGCGTAGCCAATGGCTGATGATGATGATTATGATAATGAAATACAGCTTACTATGATCTAGAATTACATATTTCACTTTTACACTGTGGACTATTTAAAAATAAAATGTGTGGGCACTCATTGGTGATTAACGTGGCCAACAATGTTAATTGTGGTATGTTGTAATGTGACCTTTTTTTTTTAATTGCCAGCCCAAAAATGTATCGTGTAACAACTAAGCATGTTTATATTTTGTCTCGGCACGCACATGATTTTTTTTTCCAGTTGCTGGAGTTTCCTCGTGGCTTTTCAAAGATGTGAGCTCCGTAAACAATTATTCCTAATCGCGGGGAAAAACTATGCTCACCAAATATTTACCGTGGTGAAAATTGCCATTTTTCTAACGTTTTCCTTGTTTATTTTGGTTCAGTGTAAAGTGGAACAAATGCCAATTGCACACAAAAGGGAGCACTGTTTTTGTTTTAGCTCACGACGCCGGGTTTTTTTTTTGCCTCAGGTATGTGAACGTATTTTTTTCGTTCCGTGTTAAATCCACCTCTTTTTTGCCGTCGCCGGGGCCGCGGGAACCGTTTCCATTCATAAACGGTTCCAGTTAATTATAGACGAGTTCAGGGTTGATGTGCAATTTTTAATGAGCTTTGTATTTTCATGTTGTACCGCGATACACAAATGCCGCCCTGGACGGATTAATGCAAGCGAGTCCTTGTACACACTTGGGCCAGACAAGCGCGTGGGTCACAGGGGTCAGCAGACAGCTGCAGCCCATCCATCATCTGCTTCCTGGGGGTGCAAGTGGAGGGAGGGGGGAGTGGGAGGGGTAGTTTAGGGGGTGGCGGTACCGGCGAGCTCAGCCAATAGGAATGAGTCAGGCCAAGCACCAATCATGGCTCTCTAATTACCCGCACATGGGCCCCCAATTGGGCGTGACTAGACGGCAGCCAATCAGAGACTACAGGCCACTGACCAATCAGTGGTACGTGACCGTCGGCCAATCATGAACGGGTTCGGATTTCCGAGGCGTGGCCACTGAACGCACCAATCACGGGCTTGTGCGCATGGACCAATGACGATGATTTGCGTGGGACCAATAAGGAGCGATTATTAGATATTCACTCTTGAAGTGTTTTAGCCATTCAAAGCGTTTTTTCTAAAGCAAATTGACCAATTAGAAGTGCCAAGGTGTGGCCAAAAACCTCCCCAATCAGAGTCCTGTGCATGTGGACCAATCGTGAGAGCTCGTGTGTGCCCATGCTACCAACACATCATGCGTGGGTGGAACTTCTGTGCAAGTGGGTTGAGTGCAAATGCACGTCCTGCTGATGATGATTACGTATTTGGCCAATGAAGAGCATCTTATTTGAGAGTCAATGCTCTGGTGGCTGGTAGCTGTAATCATTGCATGAGCAAATATAAAAACACAGCTGACTCTGTCCTGCACTCTGTCACACCTCCGATTAAGCACGGTTGGCTACGTACGGTGCGAAATAAGTTCAACGTGCATACATACGTACGTCACGTGGTTAGTTTTCGGAAATTAAGGGTGCAGAAGTTAGCAAAAACATTTTTGTTACAATTAATGAACCTGTAGCTTTCGGGTCATGGAGAGAATTTGGCATCACACCCCGGCCATCGTGTGGTAGATCTCCCAACGGCAGCGCAACCCCGAGCCGTGTTAATTATTCACGTGGCCACATTAATATTGCATCGCACATTACACTCCATAACCGAGTGACATATGTCGCAGTTTTATAGGTGCTGGAGTTTAATTATGACGCATTGACCGTAATTTGTCCATAAACATTAATCACAAATGGAATTTTAATGATGAAAGATTGGCATTAGTGCAACACATTGCCAAAGGAAAAATATGCTCAAGTCTTCCCAATCGGTCAGGGTGCTTACCAGCTACAAGGGCCTAGGTTTGATTCCCGATTCAGGGAACCTTTTCTACGTGGAGTTCGTATGTTCTCACCCTGTTGTGCATGGGTTTCCTCTGGGTTCTCCAAAAACCATGCGATGCAACTGATATGGGCCAAACATCCAATTGTTGAACAATTTCCTCCAAACTATTCAATTGGGATCACACACAGAGCAGCGAAGTTGTTCCCCAACTGCAAAAGCTTTGCACGACCCACTTGAGAACGAGTCTTGGGTACTCGGCGGCGAGGCTTTCCTGGGTAAACAAGCGTAATAGATACAAAATAAACAAACTCGGGGCTCACAAACTCAGGTTCGTGTACGAGTGCCCTGCCACCTCGCGTGACGTCAGGGGTCGGCACGGCCAGTCGCGTGACAAACCACTCGCCGTGTCCCTTACATTGATACAAATCCTGCACGAGTCCATTACAGCCTAATGCCATGCAAGCGGAAAATTGCTCCTCACAAATTGACACCGCCGTTACAATGGAAGTAATCATTTCTCCTCGGCTTGCCAGAGGCGTCGCGCATTAAATCCGCACCAAAAAAAAAACCGCAGCTTCCCAAACAGAGTGTTCTCCCCACACCGGAGCGGAATAAATTGTGACAGAGTGCCGACTGTAAATGTCACACGGTGGCCGGTGTTCATGCGGTCTCGGACAATAAGGTGTCGTCTCTCCATCACGACACAGGACAGCTTTTACTCTAGACAATTGAGTCGCAAGCGATCATTAGCCGAGACTACGTCTGCAATAGAACTCTCGTAGGTGTGCGAGGCAACGCTCAGAGTGTCTCTTTGCCTGAGCGGGGATTGAGCAGTGTTCACCTGAGTCCAGAATGGATGCTCCACGTTACTATGGCGTGAGCCGGTTTATTCGTGACATAACCTATGGCAATTGCCACGTGATGTCATTGCAATCACATCAAGATGGAATGTCAGTTCAGTAAAATGTTGCGGTGGATTATGCTCACCAGTGATATACATTTAAAAATAATTATTATGTTCTTTGGGTCTTTCGGTGAAGTCACGTAGATACAAATTAATAAAAAATAATCAATATAAAGTAAACAAAAAACTACGACGTTTCGATCACAACACAAGCGATCGTTATCAGGAGGAAAGAGGAGGGAAGCTGCTGAATGGAGACTGTTTTATAGAGTGTAGTAGTCCTAGGGTCATAAGCGAAGTGGGCAGGGTTAGTGATGTTAAAGTGAGAGATTAGCGTGTTAAAGTGAGAGATTAGCGTGTTAATGTGAGAGATTAGCGTGTTAATGTGAGAGATGAGCATGTTAATGTGAGAGATTAGCATGTTAAAGTGAGAGATTAGCGTGTTAATGTGAGAGATTAGCGTGTTAATGTGAGAGATGAGCATGTTAATGTGAGAGATTAGCATGTTAATGTGAGAGATTAGCATGTTAATGTGAGAGATCAGCGTGTTAATGTGAGAGATGAACATGTTAATGTGAGAGATGAGCATGTTAATGTGAGAGATCAGCATGTTAATGTGAGAGATCAGCATGTTAATGTGAGAGATGAGCATGTTAATGTGAGAGATGAGCTTGTTAATGTGAGAGAGTAGCGTGTTAATGTGAGAGATTAGCGCGTTAATGTGAGAGATTAGCGTGTTAATGTGAGAGATTAGCGTGTTAATGTGAGAGAGTAGCGTGTTAATGTGAGAGATTAGCGTGTTAATGTGAGAGATTAGCGTGTTAATGTGAGAGATTAGCGTGTTAATGTGAGAGATTAGCATGTTAATGTGAGAGATTAGCGTGTTAATGTGAGAGAGTAGCGTGTTAATGTGAGAGATTAGCGCGAGAAATCCAACCAAGTGAGCTGAGCTAAGTACAGATGACATGGTCTCACCAGTGAATGGTTGCAAGGTCTCAAACAGATGATCAATAAGTTTAAGTAATGCAAAGTGTCTTTGGCACAGGGTGATCCCCTGCTTGATGCAATAGAATCAAACAGAAATATATTATTATTCTCATGACACGGCACTGATTTAAAAGTTGGACTATAACTAGGAAAGTAAAAAGCAAAAAAAGGCCCAAGTTTTAAATCGCACTGTTTAGAATCCAGGAACACGATAAACCAAAAATGCAAACTCCCATAATTAGCATTTGCATTTATTGCGTGCTTCAATGTCGCCTTAAAAAAACACAAATTCCGTTAGAAGTCAAGCCCTGGTGACGTGCCCACTGCGTGCTCGGCGCAATGTCAGGTTTGTTGTTAGAACCCATATCCTGACGAGAGGAGACACCTTGCGGTTGGGTTCTGCCTGCAGCCTCTGCCGTGTCTCGCCGACAACGCTGCGAGCTCTGTGGAGCCGATGGTGGTGATGAGCTCAGTGATTTGGCGAGGTACAACCAGACCAGTGGTTTTCAACCGGGGGGAGGGTTGAGGGGGTGGTACACGGATCTCCCTTGGGGGTACGTGGCATTGTCCCAGCGGGGGTTCGTGATGTGATTTATAAATGCGTGAAGTTATATTTTCCGTGAAAGTCATTGGTGAATAATCACGTATGAATCTGCCAATATAAAATAACTACGGTAAAATTAAAATACGCATGGTAACCTAGAACGATATAAAAGACCTTTCTAAACTCATTGATCTCAAACAATGTGATTTGCAAGAGTAACCGGCGAGCGCCAACAAATGATGTCATATGCATGCAGGACGTCCGTAGAATGTGTTTGTATTCCTTTGCAGTTACTCGCTCGTTAGGATGCCTTGCGCAATTGACAATTGGCAAAAATATTGATGTTCATTGTTCATACATTCGTTTCTCTGAACCATGTTGGGTCAGGCAAGGGTGAAATAAAATTCAACAAGCGAGATACACGGTAGCCAAAACAAAAATGTTGAGAACCGCTGAACCAGCGTGTCTCCATCTGGTCTCACGAGGCCACCTACTGGCCACACCTGCTCATCGCATCAAAAGGAGGAGACTCCGTTGAAAACTAAATCAACAAGGGGGTACAACAGGAGCCAAATATAAATTAGGCAATACAAACAAAACATGTTTTCTCAATGCACACACGTTTATTTGAACTCAAAAGTAGATTTTTTTTTTTTACTTAGACGCTAGAATTAATCAAATTTGATGTGCTGAATAAAAGTGGGTGGCTTGCAAGAAGGAAATTTAAAATATCGAAAGAAAACCACGCACTTTTATTCAACACATCAAATTTGATTAATTCTGCGGTCAAAATACTTCTGAGTGCAAATAAAAGTGTGTGCATTGAAAAAGTAGTTTTTTACATAATTTATTGCACAATTTTATTTTAATCTTGTAAAAATAGTTTGTATATCTAAATCCAGACAATAGCAATCGTTCATTATTGTCTGGACAATTTTATTTTAATCTTGTAAAAATAGTTTGTATATCTAAATCCAGACAATAGCAATCGTTCATTATTGTTTGGATAATTCTAATATTTGAAATGATGCAATAAAATTTTTAGTAAAAACTCAAAGAGGCCCAGAAAAGACGGGACCTGGCCCGGTTCTTTAAATTAAATCTTGAACTGTCACGTGAGACCACGAGCCTGTGCACAACATTTCAGCTCGCTATGCTTCGTAGATCCGAAGATATTAAGCATCAAAGATTTGAAATTATATAAACAGACAACAGGGCAAGTTAAATAAAAGTGTGTAATATTAAAAGTGTGTAATCATACTGGTTGGAACCTTCTGGTTACACCAGCCCACAGGGGATTATTGTGTCCGTCCGTCCGTCGTGCTGGGAGGGGCTGGGTAGGGAGGGAAGGGCTGGGTGGGGCTGGGTGGGGGGTGGGAGGGGAGGGGTGGGGCTTAGTGGGGAGGGGCTGGTCACCCCGTGGTGCCCTTATAAAACTCAACGTTTAACCTACTCACGCCGGCTTGTGCCCGCCCTCACAGTCGGGCATATTTGCGGAATACACCACGCCTCCGTTGACCCTGGCCATTGACCGAGCAACCCAACGTTCCTACCAGCTCCCTCCGCAGGAATGTGTTAAAGTGTGTAGTAGTAATAATAATAAAAAAGTTGAGAACCACTGAACCAGATGATTCCAGGTTGTCTCCTAATCTGGTCTCACGAGGCCACCTACTGTCGACACCTGCTCATCGCATCGCGACAGGGAAATTCGCCGGCAGCGTTTATTGCAATAACGCGGCACCCTGCTGATCGCGGAGGGTCTCCACACCCCCCCCCCCTACGTCACGACTTGCGGGTTGTTACAGTGGGGAATAAATTCGTCCACCTTCCTGAAGGCAGAGAACATACCCGCAATTTAGTACAGCTTTGGATGTTTGCTGCCGGCTACTGCCCATAACGAAGCCGTAGAACCGTCTATAACTAAACACTTTGTTTTTATTTTACCAGTTAAGGTCCCACTGAGCTATACAGCTCTTTTTCAGAAGCGACCTGACCACGAATGTTAGCTCCACGAAGTGGCTTATCATGTGGAAATGTATCCCAGCCTCTCTAAACACACGTTGATTCTAAATGTGGAGGGAAAACCCGGAGGACCCGGAGAAAAATCCACGCGATCACGGGGAGAGAGAGACACGCAAACTCCAAATATACAGCAGCAGCAGGCGTCAGGGTCGGGAACGAACCCACGACCTCCTGTGTACCACGCGAGGTAGTTAACATCTCCTAGCCACCGTGATGATGATGAGAGACACGCAAACTCCAAATATACAACAGCAGCAGCAGGCGTCAGGGTCGGGATTGAACACAAGACCCCGTGCTCGCGTGGGTTTTTATTCGGGTCCTCCGGTTTTTTCCCTCCACATTTAGAAACATTCGTTGAGAGTATTTGGATGCTATAATTTGCCACATGATAAGCCACTTCGTTGGGCTATCAGTTGTTGCCAGTGCGCTTCTGAAAAAGAGCTACGTAGCTCAGTGGGCCTTACCTGGTCAAATAAAAAAACATTAAAGCCAGCACTCGTGAGTGGAGGGGGGGGGGCTCTGTGATGGGGGGGGGGCATCACAGTTAAGGAGACAGTTGCCATCAACAGTCCCAGAAGATATCCCCGGGTAACGGCCCGGTTACTGTACAAATTTTGCCTTTCCCGTCAAATAATAATTACACGCAACTTGGAGACGTCACATTTACTGTCAATCAACAAAGTAAAGTGAGTGGGCTTGGGCAGGACACGCCACGGCTACACAGGTGGGTGGCGGCCAAAGCGAGTGTTGGTGTACGGTGCTTTTTCTGCAACATTTTGCTGTCTTTTCTTGGATTTTCTGTTTGCACATAGTCACTTTAGGATGTATTCTTGTTCATGTTTTTGTTTTTTGTTTGTTGCGGTTGCACCCGATTCAAGAGCCGAATGGCTCACATGGCTATACCTAATAAATACACTTGAACTTGAACTTGAGAGGAGGGGGACATGCCAAGGGGTCACCCGCGCAGGAGATGGAGTCGCGATAACGAGGCCGTGTTCCGGAACACGCAGGACGGGTGAGCGACGGCTCGCGAAGGAATTCGTCCAGAGCGGTGAACGGATCACGGTCGCTGGGACCGCCGCTCACACGAACCTCGGGCCGATTGATTGACCCGAGCCGAATGGCAGCGAGGTTGCGTCCAATTTAGTCGGTGGCGAACAATCCGCTGTCAAGCACGACTCGAGTGCCTCGCAAACTCGCCCGTGCCACGCAACAAAAGGTCGTGTAACTGCGCCCCGAAACCTGAGTTCGATTCCCTGCCATCGCTACCATTGGTTACGAGTGGTATCGGAATTTGTCCCGAGTCTCCCCTATGTCGACTGGGCCTTAAATGAGCACCTTCTGTGCTGTGTAAATATCAGCACCGACGGAGACAAATTCGCCTGGGCGTGACCCTGGCCACACCATCTCATCGCCCAGCCTCCGCGGCCTTCATAAGCGTTCGTTCTAACAACACTTGACCCGACAGCTTTGTGCAGGCTATACGGGGGGTCTTTGCCTTTGTGTGTTTCTCAATCTCCTCTGCGTGGACAAACAAGTAGCGCACGTTTCCACGTTTACCAAACTTCACGTGCGTGCAAAGTGGAACGACTTAACTCGCGTTTAATAGCCCATTGCCCCGAGCCCTTGGACCTATTAAATGCGCAACTTTAGTGGCACTAATTTCTCTGCACGGCCAGTAAAAGTTAATTATTCTGTGAAAACCTTTACAACGCGTTACACGTTCAATATGGGCAGGGCACGTCTCTAGACGGGATGATGATCGGTGGTCGAGAATAATCATGGAGTGGCAGCAAAAGGAGGAGGCAGCGCGCCCGAGAGGATGTACACCGTGAAGATATTTGAACCAGGCTTGGGTCTCGCCTAGGTCGACTCAGCCTTAAGTGGGTAGCCCAGCGCGGTTTGTAAACATCAGCACTGGGGAAACAAAGGCGGGCGGGCGTGGTGTTGGCCACCTACTCCTGCATGTGCTCGGTAACAGTACTTACCCCAACAGTCTGTTTTTATTTTAACTTTATATCTATTTTTATGTTACCAGGTAAGGCCCACTGAGCTATGTAACTCTTTTTCAGAAGCGACCTGGCCAGAGATGGTAGCTCAACGAAGTGGCTCATCACGTGGACATTTATTTCAGCCACATACTCGACGCGTGTTGCTTCTAAATGTGGAGGGGAAACCCGGAGGATCCGGAGAAAAATCCACGCGACCGCGGGGAGAAACACGCAAACTCCAAATATGCAGGCGTCAGGGTCTGGATCGAATCCACGACCTCCCGTATACCAGGCGAGATAGTTAACATATTGCCACTGTGGCTACACGGTATAGGGGGTGTGGGGGGGGGGGTTCAGTTGATCATCCTTTATCCGCCGGTCGATTGATTCGATTGGTCATGGCCCATGATGATGACGACGACGACGACGAAATTCAGTACAAGTCATGCGCTGTTTGCCGTGCCTGATACCCCCCGCGGGTCTGTGTGCCTCGTGGGGTCATCGCCCGGCTCGAGTCAAGACGAGACTTGCCCCCCGCCCCCCTCCCCCAGCAAGGAGGCGCCGTGACGCTCGTGCCACGCAACCGCCCTGGTCGTCGTGGTCGGTGATGATGATGATGACGATGGTGGCAGCGTGGCTCTTTGCCTCTCTCTGTATGGCAACGAGAGCAAGGAGGGACGGATGCTCGCTGTGTCGCCACCGATATGCGAGAAGTCGAAACTCACCGAACATCCCTTGAATGCGCCAGAGCTCGGAAGCGAAGCGGGGTCGAGACCGCCTACGGCAGAGTCTTTCACTCATTTTCAGAGAGACGGGGGGAGGGGTGTTGGGTGCTTTCGCCGATAAGACATCTTCAGTGTGGGGGCCGCCACACCATTTGAAACCATTGGGTGTTTGACAGCAGCACGACGATGATGATGGGGGGTTGTGGGGGGTGTTTTCACTCGTTGTGTGTTGTCGGGGGCATGAAGTCAGGGGTAGCACTAGAGGCCACCAGAAGTCGCGAGTGGCCCGCGGGCTACTCGCAGTGAGGGACGCTGGCCCATTGAGCGCCTTATAGGGGCGAGCGCCATTCATACAGCCAACAGAGGGATATGAAGAGGACACTTGAGATGGTCAGACAGGATCTTTATTTCCAAGGCAAACTCACAGCGTACTTACACTCATCATGGGAAACCGACCACTAACCCTCCAACTATTCTACTTTATGTTGCCCGTCTCCCCCCCCCCCTTTTCCACACTCATTCACTTCTCGGGTTTCCCCCAGTTTGTTAATCCTTCTGGGGCCAATTCCCTCCACTCAACACTCGGATTGCGTGTCGTACACGGCAGCGCTCCCGTGACCCTTCACTTTCAGTTTCATCTATTAGGTGTAGCCCTGTGAGCCATTCGGCTCTTGAATTGGGTGCAACCGCAACAAACAAAAAACAACCCGTGGTTGTGTGTTGTTTGTGTGTGAGGATGTCTCGAACATCCTCTACATATATTACAGGCTGTCGCGTTGCGAGCAGTTAAATGGAAGAGCATCAATCGCCGTCCTGTACTGCGACGCTCACCCGTCTACGCATGCGGCCTCCGCCTTCAAACCCGCACCCACCACAGCGTTCAAGTTTGGTCAATTAATCCGCCACGAGCCGAACGGCGTGGAGAGGTCCTCATTCAGCAGTGGGTTGACAAAAAGGTGCTCCATACGTTCCCACTCCATGAGTGGGAACGTATGATGATGGCGACGCAAGACGCACGCAAGCGCACACATTACAAAATACACGCGCGCGCCCATACACAGAGACGAAACAAAGAACCTTCACTGTATGGAGTGTAAGAGACTGTTGGTGCAAGTGCTGTTAGCGAGGGTTATAATTGAGGCCAGCACGCACGGCGGGAGATGGCGCGGCGTGGCTAACACCACGCCCGGCCGCCTTTGTCTCACCAGTGATGATGTTTCAGACACATGCCGTATACGTATTTACACTGATTTGGAGTTGAGAGTCGCGGGCTGATTTTCCTTCGTCGGCCGGCGTGAGTTGTTCCGGTGGGTCCACACCGGAGCGACAAGTTGCTCAACCAGATCGCCTGCCAGACACAGGGTGGCTCAAAACATTGTTAACACTTCTTCTTGGTTCTTTCGGTAAAGTCACGTAGAAGGGAAGTAATAAAATAATAAAAATAAAAAATAAAATAATTCTCACGACGTTTCGGCCACAACGCAAGCAGCCGTCCTCAGGTGAAGACCAGGTCTGTCGGGGAGACAGCGTCTCCCTCTACGTGACTTTACCGAAAGAACCAAGAAGATTAATGCCTGCAGTCACGAAAGCTTTAAATCGAAAAATATTGTTAACACTTTTTACGGAACTGTCGTTTTGAATGGAAAAGAACAGATAATACACTGTAACATGATAACAAATGTGATGTTAATAGCTTCAAAAAGTCACTTGTTCGCCATCATTGTCAACACGTGCCTGGAATCTTCTCCAGGTCGTCTGCAGAGCCCGGAGAGCACATTTATTGTGGCATTTTTCGCAAATTCTCAGAAGTGTTCACTTCTTTTGAAGCACCCTGTATAAACACGTATATACTGGACGCGGTGTGATTCGGGTGAGTAAATATTTGATGATGATCGTGGTTAGCGGAGACGTCGACACAGACGCGATTAGTTTGCTTGCGACCACGTCGCGCAACCCGATTGCTCAGGTGTTGGACTCGCCGTGAGATGTCACCGCTCGGATGAGTTACGCGATTCCCCGGGTTTTCTGTCGCTAGGGAATTGATTGACACTTTGGCATGACAAATTGATTGCCGAGGTTAAAAAACAAAAAAAGCTGCCAATTTTGGCAACGGCGAGCGCCCTACGGAGAAATATCGCGACCAACTCAAAAGTAGACGACAAGTCAAAAATCATCGTATTTATAAAATAATGGGATTGCTCAAACGCAGCGGTGTGGGGAGGCCCTCGTTCAGCAGTGGACTGACAACACAAAACTAGCTGCTATAGACACAAGTAGGCACGCGAATTGCAACTCCACTGCTAGGTACATTGCGACGGTTTACACTGGATGTGTTGTTCAGGGAGCGGATTATTTTTGTCTTTCGGGATCGTCAACTCCGACAGACCCGGCTGCAATGACGCCCTGATGAAGACGCTGGTAACGAGTGAACGTCTCGGGGGAGAGGGGCGCGGTGGTGGGTTAGTATCTGTTGTAGTAATCTCCAGGAAGCGATGACCCCCACACCTCCAATTAGCGCGGCTGGCCCACATACGGTGAGAAACAAGTTCAACGTAGAAGGGAAATAATAGAATAATAATAATAATAAAAATAAGTGAGTGAGAATTGTATTTTATTATGTTTATTTGTATTATTTTATTCTTTCCCTTCTACGTGACTTTGCCGAAATAACAAAGAAGATGAATCCCTGCAGTCACGAAAGCTTTAAATCGAAATTTAAGTTCCAGGTATTATAGAAGTTCAACATACAAAGATAAAAGATCCCCTATATAGCCTCAACAGACTGTAGGGGCAAGTGCTGTTAGCGAGCACCTATGAAGGCCGGAACGGTACACGAGGGGGTGGGTGGCCAGCACCACGCCCGACCGCCTTTGTCTCCCCAGTGGCGATGTTTACACACCGCACCAGGTACTCATTTAAGGCTGAGTCGACCTAGGGGAGGCCCAGGACCGGTTCAGATAATCGTCACTGGTGTTAGCCGTGAGCGGGAATCGAACCCGGGTCGCCAGGTTCATAGCGCAGCGCGCTAACCGCTACACTACCGCTCCCCACACACATACACACATACCACACACACACGCAAACCCACCCTACCCCGCCTCTCCCAACCCCATCCTTCACGGCCCAGTGACGCAGCCCGGAGCGACGCGGAGAGTCACGGCCGCACCATCGCCCCGCGCGCGTTGCCGTGGTGAAGCCCCTCCGTGCGTGCACGCGCATTCTCCCTTATTCTTCCTCCTCCTACTTCTTCCTCTGGGCTCCCGTGCGGTTATGTCCGCTGGTCGCTGCTGCTGCTCGCTGCCCACAAGGTCAACACCTCTCACCGCCAGTCCACCATGGGTGACTGCTACGAGCTCGGGGCAGCAGCAGCAGCAGTCGTGGTCGTGGCGAGTCGGGCGCAAAGACCGCTGTCGAGGACTTTCCAGTCGAGCCAGGAGTTCACGCCGATGCAGTTGCCGCCCAGGATCACCGTGTCGCCTGGACGGTGCGTGCGAAAACTAAAAAATAAAACTAAAGCTTTGTTTGTTTGTTTGTGTTTTACCAGGTGAGACCCACTCAGCACCGTCGCTCTTATTCAGAAGCGAACTGACCACGTGATGATAGCTCAAACAAGTGGCTCATAACGTGCAAATGTATAGCAGTCGGGATCTCCACGAGAGAGACAGAGAGAGAGTCTGAGTTGGCAACAATAATATAAATGTATCGTTTTTAAAGTGACGTTCAATGTAACGTTTCCCATCGCGTTTCTGTTTCGCATTGCGCTGCCGTGTTCGGTTCGAAACTCGCGTTGTCAAAGCGACAACGTTGAAAACCGTTAACCGTTGGCCAGAATCGATTAACCCGTTCCTAACGTACAAACCGCACGGCGGCCCTAAGTCACCGCGTGGTGCGTTTGCCTTTGTTTCTCAGTCAAAGGGTAAAGGCACTGTCGCAACATTTTACGCGATGTCTACTTTGCTTGCGAAACGCCACTGCTGACAAAAGCGCGTCCAATAGAGGTGTGCTCCAATCTTGATTTGAAGCTTTCGTGACTGCAGGAATCCATAGGCTTCGGTTCTTTCGTAAAGTCACGTAGGTATAGAAAAATAATAGATCACGACGTTTCGATCGCAACACAAGCAAGAACTGTGCTTTGAGGTTGTTGTGCTGTGCTAGTTTTGATCTTGGCCTCTCATTGAAGAAGAAAAAAAACACTGTTCGTTGGTGCAGTTGCTAACTTCATACGGGTTGCTACGTTGGTCCCAGAGGTCGCAAACGGGTTTTGATTCCTTACCCGTACCCGTACCCGGCCGCACCAGGGTCGCAAACGGCTACCCGTACCCGGCCGGGCGACTCTGGAGCGGCATGCGGTGGCTCTGTAAGGACCGCTGCTGCGTGGCCGACCGTCTCGTATTCACGTGGCATTGTGGCACCTGAATTATTGAGTTTTTGTTTAAGCGATTCGAAAGGAATGCCTCTTAGTACTATTTTAGTTACCGAGCCCTGGGAGGGCACTGGGGACTTCCATGAACGACGTCACGCACCTGGGGAGGGGGGGGCAGTCAGACATTTGTGACGATGTGTGACGAGGGGGGCGAGAAATGTTACGTCACATCAAAATGCGCAACTTTAAATACATAGACAACACGTTCTACTTAATTAAATAGACGTTTTTAATAAATATTTCTCCTACAACATCAGAGTGCAGCGCCACATTAAATACGCACTACAATGACAATAGTTTAAAGCGATTTGAAGCATGTTTTATATTGGGGGGGGGGGGGGGCAGAGCTTTGTGACGTCATATTTGAGGGGGGGTCTGATTTTTTGTGACGCCGTGTGACGAGGGTGGGGGGGGTAAAAAAATCGTCCAAAATCGCGTGACATCATTTATGGACGGCCCCACTCCAAAACCGTTGTAAATGTCGTCGTTGGCACGGGGCCCTGCTGGTGTCAAGGGATGAATCGGCCCCCTCCCCTGTCCAATTACACCCCCGGCCCCCCCCCGCCTCTTCGTAGCCCGGCCCATGAGGCCCTCGGTTCCCATGGGTCCCGGTGCATCGCCTGCACGCTCTCGATACAATCAGTGGCCACGCGACTGGGTTGGTCACAATGGGCAGCAGCTGTTCGCTGGCTCAGTGCAGTTACAATTCTTCATCGGCAGCAGTCATGGTCAATTCACTGCTGGATGAGGGTATTCCCACGCCGTGCCGCTAGAATGGGGTATTTGACCATACCTCGCCACGCTGGCCATTGCGTGTTGGTGAAGGCTCGTGAGCATTCGACGTGATCGTGGAAGTTGCGTGCATTACGTTCATGGGGTTTGCTACACTGCCCCCTGCTGGACACAGCGGGGATATATAAAATAACGTTTAACAGGTACATCTCTACTAAAAAAACAAGCTTTTTTTCGTTTTGTCGTTAGAGTATGAACTTCTCGATGTTTCGGCCAAACTGGCCTTCTAGGAGAGGCTGGGTGTCGGTTATATGCTCTGTATACGGCGCACAAGACAAATAAAGTTGCGAATTCAATTCCTAGTTGGGCTGGGATCAGACGCGGCCCAACTATCATCCATCCCTCCGGGGCAATCCGAGGAAAAGTTAAACAGTGCTGAGATATACCGGTCACGGTCACAAGAACGTGGAATTTCCACCCACCGCCAAAACACGCATCACCTTACCCAGACGGCCACAGAAAGGAAAAAAAATCACGAATCCCCAACGGTCTGTCCTGTGCAGCGTCCACGGGGGTTTTGTTTAGCTCCAGGGGCTCGTCATTTATTAAAGGAGCCACGGTCTATCGCATTCACGTGGCATCGCGGGCTCTCGAAATATTGAGGCTCTTCTTGTTATTTTGGTTGCTGCCCCCCCCCCCCCCCCCCTGGTTTAGATGGTGAATGGAGGCAGGATATTTTTCTGCAGAAGGCTTCACCGCTCCCTGCCTCCTTCTGCCGTGTGTCCCCCCCCCTCCAGGTACGAAGCGGCCAGGGCCCGTGTCCCTCCAACCCCCAGCCCGGAGAGGCCTCCCTGGGGCCGCGAGTCTGGGACCACCGCGGCCAGGGGACATCTGCACTACGGCTTCGGAGGTGACCCCGTGCCAAGGTGCGGGGGTCGCTTGGGATGAGAGGGGCAACACAGCGGGGTGGGGGGAAAAATGAGCATTGCCCCCCCCCCCCTACATTATTTTAATGGACAGACGTTGAATGTCAAACCATGACACTTTTCACGTGAAATTGTATATAATGAGCTCGATGAGTCTCTATGTGAGCCCATATGTCTCAGTGTGGGTCTCTGTGTGAGTCCATGGGTCTCTGTGCGAGCCTATTTGTCTTCGTGCAAAGAATCAATACACCGCAATGTGTCATTTTAGATACATTTTGTGTTTACGTGTCACTACGCTATTGCTAAGCGAGTCAACCGACGCCCTGGATGCCCTTGCAAATCGGGATTATTCGTCTCAAGGGGGTTCCCATGTGAAATATTTTCATAAATAACAATGTATAAAAATGTTAATTAAACTGGAGTGACTTGTGCTTTAGCGAAAATCAATTTGCCACCTCCAACATAGATAGGGGTTCAGATGCGCCAGTGGTTGGGATTTAGCAGAACGCAGCTTGTTTATCTTGAATAACCGAAACAGTTGAGAAGACGTTCAAACGATGGACTTCACAGAACCACCGCTAGGGGAAGCAGAGAGGTTTGTTGCTTTCTATGAAGTTGGTTGACTTCAAGCAACATAAATGCTAAAATATATCTAATTTTCGGGAGTCAACGGCTGGGCAACTAGTTTCATTTGACTGTGTTTCTGGTTTAATTGGCACTACATTCATGTGATTGGGCAGGTGCTTGCACGTGGATATACGTTATAAATGTCACTGCATTTTGATCAGCGATGATTGATCCACTGCTGGATGAAGGCCTCCCCCAAGCTGTCGCCATCTCTCGAGGTCTTGCGATGAAACAGTCGAAACAGCACCGCGGATTTAATTTCATCTCCACGGTAGACACAACCTGGGATGTGTTCCCTCCCACGATGAGCGTTGACCACCAGCCGTCATCCCTTCCAGAAACGAGTGCTGCCCAACTCGATTACTGCTATGAGCGGTCCATATGTAGTCTTATTCTTAGGTTTTTTCGGTAAAGTCACGTAGGTAAAAAAATAAAATTAATAAAAGTAAAATTAAAATATAATAAAAATCACGACGTTTCGGAGGCAACACAAGCTTCCGTCTTCAGGTGGAACCGTCACAGCACGATAGCTGTATCAAGTGAGAGAAATTCCAAGGAAACAGTCCTTGTATATATACTGGTTGAGGGTTGGAGGAGCCAAGGTAGGCCTTGAATATTATTTTTGTGAGGTTCGGTGCAGCTGAAGCACGCTGCTAGGAAAGAGCCTTTGTTGTGTAAACTAGGTGCAGATGATGTAAAGGTGCGTGTAAATGGGACTGAGCCTTTTGCTATGTAGAAGTGAAAAAACCTAAGAATATGAATCCTTGCAGTCACGAAAGCTTCAAATCTAGAACATATGTAGTCTCTAGCTTGGGAAATGTACGTTGTCTAAGCCACGCGTACCTGCGATTGTCCCTCCATGTAATGTAACGTGCGCTGGGTTGGTGTGTACATTTTGTAACTCTCTTGCGAAGGGCAGTGGGATCCGCATAAAACAGTGCTACGATTTGACTCAGCTCAAGAGGAGCAACCTCCGCTCCAACGACCAACTGTGAGTGCCCGCTTACACGTGTTCCACACGCCTGCGGTCATACGCGACACGACATGTAGCCCACATGCATTGGACACACCCAGAGGGGACAGGCAAGGCGCGCACAGCCCTTGCACTGGCTTTGCTGCATGCTCTATAGACAAGCTGGTTGAATATGCAATCTATTATCACCATCATCATCGTCAGCCATTGTCTGTCAACTGCTGGAGGAAGGATATGCAACTATGAGAATAGGTTTTCCCCTTTTTTTCTGGCAACAAAACAGGTGTTAAGATGTTAAAACACCAACCTGAAAGCTTTTGCAAGGAATCATGTCTGCATTAACCACAATACTTGTGGTCAGAATGCAAACAAAAAACATCCTCTGATAATATATGCATTGTCTTTGAAACTGATTGGTCCACACCAGAGACAGCTTCTTTGGAGCCTAGTCTGTGCTGTACGCCTTTTGGCGTCCTCTGGTCTAACACCTTTTGAGACATATTTTGGTACTGGCAAAGGAGGTCCCATGATGAGATATGCAACTAATTGATAGCATTTGCCGGGCAGTGGTGGCTCTCCGCATGCCTGTAATCCAGCGCTGTGGTGGGTAGATCGCACAGATGTTGTGAAACTCCTTTCCCGTGGGAAATGAGATGTCATACCCTGCTTTCAACAGGTTTGTGTAAGCGACCAAAGACATTTTGATGTACGTTCGTGCAATATTCTCTGTTTCTCGTGTGACTCAGTTGTGTTTTGGGCTGTTTTCTGCTTGCTTAATTGTCCGTACTTTATTTTATTTGTTTTTCTCTTCTCGTTTTGTTGACTCTTGCGAATGAGACTGGCCTGGTCTCTTGAGTTCAACAAATGTTTAAGATTGACTTGATACGTTAGAATTTTTTGACTCAATGTTCAGGACAGAATTAAACGTTTTAGCATAATAAAAAAATGTACAATTACTTTCAATAAACCCGGTGTATATGCGTACAATCTTGCAAAGCATTTCAAATACGCACGGTAATGCAGTACACACGAAGACCTGGTGATCATGATGAAACATAAGTGGTCCTAAAAACCACACAAATATTCACAAATTAGACGAGATACGCTTCAAATGCCTTTATTTTTCATTTTATATCTGTCTAGATTGTGTTTATCATATTCTGCTTTTGTACTTTGAGTTATGCTTAGTGGTGCAGTTCTTGTTTTCAAACCCAGGTGTCAGATTACAAAGAGACCTTCAGTCGCAATTAGGTTATTACCGGGTTATAAAGTGAACGGGCTTATTGTGAAAATTCGGTCACACTGTTTCATTGCTTTTATGGCTTTATTTTGGTGATTTTCGAAAAGTTTTTTGGTTTGGCCATGTTTGTTTGTTGTAGTACAGAGTTAGACTGATGGCCTTAATCTAAGTTGTCTTGTGGTTGTTTGACTTGCATCCCACTGGGATATTTGCACAGGGTTGGTGTACGGTGATTTTTTCTGCAATATTTTGCTGTCTTTTCTTGGATTTTCTGTTTGCACATAGTCACTTTAAGATGTTTTCTTGTTCATGTTTTAGTTTTTTGTTTGTTGCGGTTGCACCCGATTAAAGAACCGAATGGCTCACAGGGTTATACCTAATAAATGAACTTTGAACTTTGATGTCTACCTCAATTTCCCGTTTGTCACGAATATCCTTGCGGCCTTAACAGCAGCAGCAGTTTGAAATGTGATGTCTCTGTCCTTTCAGGCTGCCCAAGCCACAGGAATCGCTCCTCCAGTGAGTATCGAAGCTTATTTCTCGTTCACAAATCACGCATTTATTAACACATGTTTTATATTCTTTGGGTCTTTTGGTAAAGTCACGTAGAGAGGTTCAAAGAAAATATTTTTTGTTATTTTTTTAACCTATCTACAGTGAGGGAAAAAAGTATTTGATCCCCTGCTGAATGTGTACGTTTGCCCACTGACAAAGAAATGATCAGTCTATAATTTTAATGGTAGGTTTATTTGAACAGTGAGAGACAGAATAACAACAAAAATATCCAGAAAAACGCATGTCAAAAATGTTATAAATTGATTTGCATTTTAATGAGGAAAATAAGTATGTGACCCCTCTGCAAAACATGACTTAGTACTTGGTGGCAAAACCCTTGTTGGCAATCACAGAGGTCAGACGTTTGTGAATTCCTGCAGTCACGAAAGCTTTAAGTCAAGATTTAACATATTTTTTGTTTTTACATTTTCGACCAGTTACCCTCATTCTGTAACACGTGACGCATGCAACGATACTTGTTGTTTTTGTATCGTGACCTATGTGACCGTGCATGGATAACTAACATCCGTGCCATGTCGTGACATCTGCACCATCGCAACTACGCTCGTGGAATAATAGCCTAGCGGCTCATTGGGCCCTTCCTGCTGAAATTAATAAAGTCTATCGTCTATCTACATATACACTACAGCGCTTACAACTTGCATGAGAGTCATTCCTGTAGGATTTACTCAACTAGCGCGGGCGTTGTAGAGTAGATTTTTACGATGCAAATTTTTGTTATACCAACTGAGATGCCTTCACACGATGTGAAAAAGTCAAATGTGTACCTGTAAGTACACGTACACTGAAAACGACATGGCGCTCGGGGATTTGTTAGTATTCTTTGCAGTTGGTGAAGCTCATGCGTTCGTAAAAAAAAACACATTTTCATTCCTAAAAGAACCAAAGACGAACAACCAGTGTGATGGTTTCGTGAATTTCACAGACACTCCGGCATGTGTCAATATGCGCTCATTCTTGTACAAGTGCAAACTTGTACACGTTGAGAGTGTCCATAGAGGCGAGTGCATTGTTACTGCTTTAGGGAACTTATTGAATTTTATATGAACAGGGCTTTTTTGTTTCTCTAACTGAAAGGAAAGAAACACATCGATGTTTTCATCGCGGATTATTGAGGTTGCGAAAAAAACCGAGGTAAAGCGGTGGCACAGTAGTTAGTGCACTGCGCTACGAATCCGACGAATCTGCGTTCGATTTCCCGGCCACGGCTATCAATGGCGAGTGAAATCTGAGCCAGTCTTACCCTCTTCCTCCCCCCCCCACTTCACCAATCCCCACTGACCAGCGTGGAGAAGTATAACCAAACAATCCCCACGTCTGACGCAGGGCCGGATTGAGATTCTGTAGGCCCCTGGGGCCCCAGTAATATTTTCAAAAGGAAAACAAATTAAAGAAAAATAAAATTATTTTTTACAAGGCTAACGGAAAATAGAATTCAGCATTCACAAATGAAATAACTTTTCACTTCTTCTCTGGAGGCCCTCCAGCCCCTGGGCTGCAAACCCCTAAAGCCCCGTGCCTGAATCCGGCCCTGGTCTGACGCAGCGTGGGGAGGCATTCACTCAGCAGGAGACTGACAGAGCGCTGTAAATTCCAATTTGTTTTTACACAAATGTGGAATCCTAAATGGGAAAATGTAAAAACTGGGTGGTTTTTAACTTTTGCCGACAAAACTGGATCCCAAATGTCAAAACTGGGTGGTCTTGGAAAACGACAGGCAAAACAGGGTGGTGCTTTTTGATATGACAAAACTGGGTGATGTTCAATGTGGACAAATGTCAAAACTGGGTGAAGAAGGTGTACGATTTAATGTATCATTTTGTACACGTTTAGGTCCTTGCGTTATTCATCCATATGTCGCCACAGATTTAGAGCGTTCCAAATGATGTTTCTCGTGGCTCATGTTCCATACCTTGCACCACAAACTTCCCGTTTGCATACTGGCACAGTGTGCCAGCTCGCTACTACAGTAACACTTACTTGCCATATGTATACTGGCACAGTGTGCCAGCTTGCAACTACAGTAACACTTTCAGCTCGCGAACATACACGAACTTGCCATTTGTATACTGGTACAGTGTGCCAGCTTGCATGCTACACCTACTACAGTAGAACAACGGTAGATAGTGTTTGCGTCGAGAAGTATGGTGCTGCACACTTAGAACAAAACATGTTTGTTACATATATATAACTACTTCGACGGGCAAGAGCGCTTGTTGTGGCCCTTGGCGCGACAGAAGGAGCACCGCGTGAGGCCCAATGGGCCACCTTCGCCACGGTTGCGAATCCGACGCTTCTTCGGGCGGCCAGCCTTCTTCTGGCGAGGAGGTGGCATCATGGTGTTGTCGCGTTGCAGCTCCTCGGCAATGGGCAGCTCGATACCGGCAACCGAGGTCCATGTCGTGTTGATGGCAGAGACTTGGTAACACACCGCACATGCGTCGTAGAGCTCGGGCATCCGCCCAAACGCCATGAGGGCACGAATGTAGTGCCGACACGGCAAGCCCATCTGCTTCATGTACCCGCACGTGCACGACCGAGAGCTGAGATCGACTCGGCGCTTGGCAGAGGCGTAGGCGTCTGGATCCTTGACGTATGCACGCGTCGAGGTACTCTCGTAGACCTTGTACCTCGGGGCCAACGCCTGCTGAGCGTCGATGAGTCCTTGAGCGTACGGCGTAATGACACGCCCTTGAGCGGCCCACTTCTCGGCGTCGCTGCGGTGGGCAAAGGCCGTCGTCATCATGTCTTCCATGTGGTGCATGAGGAAGTGGAAGGGGTCCATCTCGCGAGCCGGCAGGGCCTCGCTGTTCGTGGGCTCCACAAAGTTCGTCGTGCGCCAGCCGTACAATGGCGTCGTGTGCAGGTGCGGGTAGAGCGCCCACGTGTGGGGGTCGATCTTGTTGTAGTACGTGGCCGCCGCAGGAAGAGCTACGCCCAAGCAGCCCAAGGAGCTGCGGAACGCGGCCTCGGAGGCGCACCCTTGGGCATCGTAGATGATGCCTTGGAGGTCGGGCGTGAACGCGGAGCCGATGTTGTCCACGCCGTTGCAGATCAAATGCCGCGTGCAGTGGATGAGCATGAGGTCCTTCCAGTCGGAGGCTAGGATGCCCGTGCCACGATCGCAGAAGACCGGCGTGCCGTCGAGCTCGATGTCGTTGGTCGTGCAGCAGTTGAGAAACCAGTCGTAGGCCGCTGCCGTCTCGGACGGCACCAGCGCCACGGCGAGAAGGACGTTGCGGTTGTTGCCGTCGCGCCCAACGAGGACGAGCATGGTTCCATTGTAGGCGCGCGCCTTCATGTGCGACCCGTCGATGCCGACGACGCGTTGAAGACTTGGCTGCAACGAGCGTGCGATCGGGTTGCAGATGAACGCACCCCAGAAGATGCCCGCGTCTTCTCGCACACTGCAGGTCGTCGCGTTGAGCTTGCCGAACGTCTCCACCAGCGAGTTGATGAACTCGAAGCCTGCATGGGCCGCACTCTCGTTCGCCGCGATGCACGTGTCCTTGGCGCGGTACATCATCCGGGTCGGGACAATGACGCGAGCAACGTCGGCGACCTGGGCAATGACAGTCGGTGCGGAGGTACGGGGGTTGGCGCGAAAGGCCGAACGGGCTGTCGTGTTCACCTCCACTTGGCGCTGCGTGATCTTGGTAGTGCCCGTGCAGCCGTGGTGATCCGTGCACAGCGCCGAGACGCGGAAGCCGCGTCGTTCCCCCGTGAGCTTCGTCAGCTTCACCTTGAAGGAACAAGGTGTTGAACTAGAGCAGACGAGGGCAACGTGCCGTCCGCCGCTTGGATGCCATGGATGGCCTCGCGGCGCGTGGTAAAAGTCTTCTTGGGGTGGAGGGTTGCCATTCGAATGTGAGCAAGGTGGCAGTGCGCCCGCCTGGTCGCAAGCCCGCCCCGAGCTCACTTCCGAGTCCGAGCCGTAGCTTGAAATGTTGGTCGTTGGGGTGCTGGCACACTGTGCCAGCGTACAAATATCAAGTGTGTGTAGTTATATGGTGCTGGCACACTGTGCCAGCATACTAATACCACGTGTTTAGATGAATGGGGTGCTGGCACAGTGTGCCAGTATACAAATACCAAGTGTTTGGATGAATGGGGTGCTGGCACACTGTGCTAGTATACAATTATCAAGTGTATTTGACAAATGTCAAAACTGGGTGCACCCTGAGTGTCCAAAACTCAAGTTTTTGGCCACCCAGGGTGCACCCAGTTTTGACATTTGGGATCCAGTTTTGTCGGCAAAAGTTAAAAACCACCCAGTTTTGACATTTTCCCAATCCTAAATATACAGGAGATGATGACGAGTGGGCTTGGGTTGACGCTGTTGATATAGAACCAATCGCCTGAGGGTGGCTCATGGCAGGAGATGACATTGGTCTAATTTAAGTGTCAATGTGAACTGTAAAGTGTCCTCAGAGACCGTAAGAATTTTAAAGGTGCCAGCTAAATGGTGGCCTCATCTTCATAAACAACACAGGCCCACCCTTCCTGTCCCGTGTACTGTCATTTGACACTCGCTGAATACCTCAGCGCCTCTCAGCGCCTCTGGCCACATCGTCTGGAATGCGTGAGATCTCGGAAGATAAGCAGGGTAGAGCCTGGATATTATTGGATGGATGACGAACATGTGCGTGTCAGTTCGCCATAGGCAGTTGTGGGACCGTGCTATATTATGGGCAGCAGAGGGTAGTGCGGCAACATTTACCGTTGTACCGTACTTCTATGTTGCCATCTACATGCCCTCCCGCTTCACCAACCCACACTCACCACCGTGTTGGGGTGTGGTCACGTAACCCCCATGACTGACAGAGTGTGCGGAGGCCATCATCTCCCCGTCGATAGGCAAATGGCAGTCAACTATTATATTGATGTATTTATAATAGAGGCAGGCAGGTGAGTTGGGTTGCACAGGACTTGTGACGGTGGTATCACCATGTCTCAGTGTCTCTGTGCCTCACCATGTCACCCTGTGGCTCACCACGTCTCTATGACTCACCGGGTCTCCGTGTCTCACCATGTCTCCGTATGTCCCACCACGTGTCCGTGTGTCTCACCATGTCTCACCGTGTGTCTCACCACGCATCAGTGTCTCTTACCGTGTCTCCGTATGTCTCACCACGTGTCTGTATGTCTCACCACGTGTCGGTGTGTCTCACCACGTCTCCCCGTGTCTCTCACCACATCCCCGTGTCTCTCACCGTGTCTCTGTGTCTCTCACCACATCTCCGTGTCTCTCACCGTGTCTCCGTGTCTCTCACCACGTCTCCCCGTGTGTCTCCCCACGTCTCCCCGTGTCTCTCACCGTGTCTCCATGTCTCTCACCACGTGTCTGTGTGTCTCCCCATGTCTCCCCGTGTCTCTCACCACGTCTCCGTGTCTCTCACCGTGTCTCCGTGTCTCTCACCACGTGTCCGTGTGTGTCTCACCGTGTCTCCGTGTCTCTCACCACGTGTCTCCGTGTCTCTCACCGTGTCTCCGTGTCTCTCACCACGTGTCCGTGTCTCTCCCCACGTCTCCGTGTCTCTCACCGTATCTCCGTGTCTCTCACCACGTGTCTGTGTGTCTCCCCACGTCCACCCGTGTCTCTCACCACGTGTCCGTGTGTCTCCCCACGTCTCCCCGTGTCTCTCACCACTTCTCCCCGTGTCTCTCACCACATCTCCGAGTCTCTCGCCGTGTCCTTGTGTCTCTCACCATGTCTCCGTGTCTTTCACCACGTCTCCCCGTGTCTCTCACCACATCTCCGTGTCTCTCGCCGTGCCCCCGCGTCTCACGTGAAGGCAGCACCAGGCGCGCTGCCCCTTCCCGCGGGAGCACCCCTTCGCCTCGCACGTCTCGCGCCTGGCCCTGCTGCCCTCGTCGGACGCTCCCGAGCGCCAGGAGGGCAGCCACGCAGGCGCCGGGCAGCGCGCGGCTCTGCCACGGCCCGTCACGGTCATCGCCAAGACCAAAGGTGACCACCGCAGTGACGATTGGGCCTCGGGATTGTGAAATCGCAAGCCTCGTGCATGACTATGTGGTTGTCAAAATAGACTCCCCCGCTAAGTCGGTTCAACTCGTGCGGTTAATTCTTTTGTAGAGCCACTCGCGCGTATGATTCGACTTTTCAAGGTCAAAGGAGAAAACACTTTCTGAAGTACTCTATTTTTGTTTTAACAAGTAAGACGCACTGAGATATTTAGCTCTTTTTTCAGAAGCGACCTGGCCGCAGATGATAGCTCAACGAAGTGGCTTATCGTGTGGAAATTTATAGCAGCCAAATACTCTAAGCGCATGTTTCTAAATGTGGAGGGAAAAACCGGAGGCCCCGGACAAAAAAGCACACGACCACGGTGAGAACATGCAAACTTCAAACATACTGCCGTCAGGATTGGGATTGAACCCACGACGTCCTGCATATTAGGCAAGGTAGTTAACATCTCGCCACCGTGGCACAAGGGAGTCAAGTCCCCCCCACGTGTCGGCCGACTTGCCACAATGGTCAGCGTTGCCCTGACTGGTTCCCTGCGCAATCCGGTGACGCTTAGCGCGATGGCTAACCTGGCATATCGGCCTGTGTCTGCAGGGGGTCCCTACCGATACGAGGTCGTGATGGCGGAGCCCGTGGAGCGGTGCAGCCAGTGGCCAGGAGACCACGGTTTCTACCAGGTAAGGGCATCCAGGAGACGACCAGGAGATTACATAGAGCCGGGCCCTGAGGGCCACGAGGGCCGGAGGTCAGAAACTCCTCGCAGAGTTGTACGTATGTTGGACTTCTTTCGCACCGTACGTAGCCAACCGTGCTAGTCGGAGGTGCGAGTTGTCATCATTGCATATGGCATTCCCGCTTGTCAATCCACCGCCGGATGAGGCCCTCCCCTTGCCGTGCAGAGTTATTTGACCATACTTCACCATCCTGGTCAGTTCAGGTAGGTGAAGGTGTGGGTTTAGGGGGGTGTGCAGTGGAGATTTCTGCACTGACCTCTGCCGCACATACCGCCTACGACTGTACACGTGCTTGTGCCTGATCAACCATGCAGGCACGATCCAGGCTTGATAATAATAATGACATTTATGATTCGGCAAATTTTGCAAACAAGTCAACAACTCAGTTGCACGGAGCCAAGCTCAGGGCTGCTCGAAAGCCTGACCGAACAGATGCTTCTTGAAAGTCAGAGTGCATTTGATGTTGCGGATGTGCAAAGGGACAAAGTTCCACACCGAGGGGGCGACAGAAGAGAGCCGATGCGAGGCTGTAGCAGTTCGAGACCTTGGTGTCCGAAGCAGATTTTAAGTGACGCTGCGTAGGGTTCTGAGCCTGCTTAGCTTCTAATTTATATGCAGGCTCAGCCATGGAACCCAGTTTACCAATAATAATACGTGGCATTGGTTTGCGTACTTCATTGACATGGTGTTTAGTCATGGATTTAAGCTTCATATTTGGCAAAATTGAAATTGATTACGGTTTGTTGCAGTGGTCGTTTCGATTACTATTTCACGTCTGAATGTGATTTTTTTTTATTGTATTTGACCAAAAGAACATTATAATTTACGGTAACTGCCTCTTCCTCTCAATAACTATCACGTATATATGTTTATTGTAAATGAGCCATGTGATTGGAAAGGTCATTTCTTTTGTCTTGAATTGATGCGAAGCCTGGCGAGATACACGGATATATATGATCACTTTATTTAAAATATAAAACACAGTCGTAAAAATATAATAATCATAATAATACATTTCTGAGCCCGCCATTGCCATTTTGATGTTTATACGTGCAGAACATGTCAAACAAATACCTTGAAATGTATGTATGTTGAACTTCCTTTGCACCATATGTAGCCAATCTTGCTAATCAGAGGTATGCCTACAAGGTAGGATTTTTTTGCAGTTGTGTTATATGGCTTCGGAGTTCTGTTTAGGGTTGTACCACAACATAGTTCAGCCTTTACACAATGCCGGTAGTTTCTTCAGGAGCTGAAGCAAGTGGAGCGGAACGTCTGGCGATCAAACTAAACACTTTTCTATTTTACCAGGTAAGGCCCACTGCGCTATATAACTCTTTTTCAGATGCGACCTGGTCACAAATGATAGCTCAACACAGTGGCTTATCACGTGGAAATTTATAGCAGCCAAATACTCTATAAACGCATGTTGCTTCTAAATGTGGAGGCAAAAACCAGTAGCACCCAGAAAAAATCCACATGACCACCGGGAGAACGTGCAAGCTCCAAATATACAAGCGTCAGGGTCGGGATCGAACCCACGACTTCCTGTGTACCCGGCGAGGTAGTTAACATCTCGCCACCGTGTTGAGATGTGAATGCGCGGTCCAATCCTAAAAGGCATCACAGAGCATCGCGTGTGCCTGGCGAGGGTGCAAGCGCAGCCCGTGGCGCCCGTGCCGTTGCATCGCGTGTCCCAGAGCGCGATGTGAGTGGTTGGTGTGTCGCGCTGCTGGGTGAGTGTGTGTGTGTGTCCGCCGTGGGGAGCGATAGTGTAGCGGTTAGCACGCTGCGCTATGAACCCGGCGACACGGATTCGATTCCCGCTCACTGCCAACATCAGTGACGATTATCTGAACCGGTCCCGGGCCTCCCCTAAGTCGCCTCAGCCTCAAATGAGTACCTGGTGCGGTGTGTAAACATTTCCACTAGGGAGACAAAGGCGGTCAGGCGTGGTGCTGGCCACCCACCCCCTCGTGTACCGTTCCGGCCTTCATAGGTGCTCGCTAACAGTACTTGCCCCTATAGTCTGTTAAGGCTATACGGGGGATCTTTGTGTGTCCGCAGCCTGATTATCTGAACCGGTTACGGGCCCCCGATTCAAGAGCCGAATGGCTCACAGGGCTATACCTAATAAATGAACTTGAACTTGCACGTGTAGATGCCCACAGGCCCGGGCTTCCCCAAGGAGGTGTTCTACCCGACGCCGCCAAAGACCGTCGCACCCAACCCACGGCCACGGGAGACGGCTCCTAGCCCCCGCACGGCCACCGAGGCACGGAACGTGGAGCGCTGCCGCTGGCGCTCCAACTACACACTCAACTTCACCGGTGCGGACGGTGCTATCGCACCGCAATCGCACTGCAATCGCACCGCAATGGAACCGCAATCGCACCGCAATGGAACCGCAATCGCACCGCAATCGCACCGCAATCGCACCGCAATGGAACCGCGTTCGCACCGCAATCGCACCGCAATCGTACCGCAATCGTACCGGTGCGCACACCGCAATCGCACCGGCTGAGGGGAGACAACACCGACGCGTCAAGAAACGAGTAAAGTAATGGGCACACGTGGGGCTTGTGACACGCTTTCCTGCGAGCGCGTGTCCTCGGAAGCACTTCATTCGTGTGGAGGGGGGAGCTGAGTCGATGGGTGGATGTGACGGCAAAAGGCGATTTCAGGTTTGGGGCAGCACGTTGATTCATTTACCTGCCTTTCTATAGGGTTAGTCCTTAAGGGCAACGCTACTTCATGCTGAAGTTTCGTTCATTTTGGGTCATCGTTAACAGGGTTTTAGTGCCCCCCCCCGCCGCCGTTACAGCACGGACAACAGAGCTAATGCTTAAACACTCTCAACCTGAGTTGCAAAGCATCGAGTCATTGTGGAGACAATTAACACACACAAATTAATACACACCTGCAACATTTCCTTAAAGGCATGGATTTTCGGATGTAAAACGTTGATGCACATTGCCAATTTACTTTGCAAGCAGCCGTTGTCTGGGAGAGGAGATGCAGGTTGCCTCTTGCTTGAGAATAATTTTTGGCCTCACCGTGAACGACATTGTTAGCAACTGGTGGCAATTGTTTATAAACAAACAAAAACTGTCAAATCCGAAACTACTTCCTTATTTGTTACCCCATTGTATAAATCACCATATGTCAGCTGTACCATATTCAGTACGGTGCATGCATTGTTATTGTTCATAGGTCACGGACCAATGAATCCCATTCTCTTGGATGACCACCACCTGAAGCTGCTGTGGAGCTTGAGAAGTGGAAAAGCACCAAGCAGCAAACTGGTACTGTGATTGCAGCCAGCGACCCCCCCACCAGCGTACGCGATGGTCATTGGCACGCCGCGATGGGCTTGAGCGTGGCTTGAATAGAATAGAAGATCCAAATTATTGCTTGAGCCCTTCAAATGTTTCATTAAGATTGGCGGCATGCTTCAAATGTAAAAGGTGGTAGCGTATGTACGTATGTCGAAATTATTTCGCACTGTACGTAGACAAACCGTGATAAAAGGAGTTGCGGGGGAAGGACAGCAAACTAAACACGAAAAGCAGTTCTAAAGAAATGAGTTTTTGATATAGATGTAAAAGTGCATAGCTCCCAGTGGTTTCCGAATATCGGAAGGAAGAGCGTTCCAGACGGCCCCAGAAGTGCATCTGAAAGTGTTCGGATGCAGTGGCCGTCTTTGTTCGATGGTTTAGAGGCACAGCCCTGCAATTGCTCGCTCAGGCCACTGCTGGTGGAAGGGCCAACGACTAAAGGGGGCTCTAGTGAGCCCCTCCCGAGGGTGACATCAATGGACATGAAAGCTTAACCGAGTATGCCCTACGCTGTTTTTGTGCCATATCTAGATTTATCTGACAATCTATGCACAATATATTTTTCGAAAAGCCACGTCAGCAACGCCACCGTCACCATTAACACTGCCCTGCAACAATCATCATTACTGTACTTGGCCAACGCTTTGTGTCGTGTCCTTTAACGAGGATGGCGATGAGCTATTATGTGTGGTCAGGTCTCTTCTGAAAAATTAAGTTAATAGCTCAGTGGGCTTTACCTGGTAAGATAACAAATAGTAAAACAAAAAAATCTGTATTTTTTAAAGTGATTTGTTTACCTTTCTTATACTTTGCACTCCTATCGTGTTATATATTGTTTGTTGTAACATTTTGGACACCTGTGAAAAAGAGCTTCATAGCTCATCGGATTCCTCCAGTATAAATAAATATTCTGATTCTGTATTGATCTGTGCTTTTAAGCAACGCAGTTGTGTTGCTTCTTAGCAACACAGTTGTTACAAAGCACAGATCAATATATATGTAGTTGGGATTCTACGTAATTTTTTTTCGTTTAAAAATATATTTCATTGGGCTTGTACTGCATAGTACATCCCTTTGTCAATCCACTGCTGGATGAAGGCAAAATAGACGTTAGGAGCACAGTAAAATTCAATGGATGTTTTGCTCCACCGCCCTCTGCCGATGGCGTAAGCCCCAGCAGCAGCCGACGTGTGGCACGCAATCACGTACGCACGTTGAACCTATTTCGCACCATACGCAGCCAACCACGCTAATAATCAATGACCACCACGTCGCCCTCGCTTCGCAGGTAGAGAGGTCGCTTCCCAAATTCTCTCTCGCTCGGCCCGAGCACGGGCGCACGCCTCGCTTCGTCGCGAGCGGCTGGCTCCGAGATCGCTTCGTGGCGGAGTGCGCGTCTCTCGAGGCCGGCGGAGGGAGTGCCACGGCGGAGGAGGAATCGGTCGACGACTCCCGGCGCCTCGCCGCCCACCTCCACTTTGCGGATCCGCCGGCGGCGGAGTACGCCGGGAAGAGCGGTGCCAACGCTGCCGCCGGTGATGGCACGGCGTACGACCCCGGGGAGGACGAGGAGGTGGCGGCGGCAGCGGTGGCGGCTCACGGTTTCGGTGGTGATGTCAGATACAGCTCGGGTGCCGAATGCGGCAAAGTGCCCCCATATTGCCGGCACCTGGCCGACGCCAACGCATCCCCCGCGATCCAACCGCTGACCGGGCAGGGAGTAGAAAGAGCCATGCCTCTGTCGACCACAGCAGCCAACGCGGCGGAGCCCGCAGTCGCCGCTTATCAAGACGGCCGGGTTGGTTTCCGTTCGCCGCACGTCACCGGTGGCGAGGCGCCGAACGCGCACGATAATCTTGGTCTCGCCTCCCAAATCCACAAAAACGACGAGAACGCTCCGTGGAGCCGGGTAGGGTGCGAGTGGGGCTCCCCACGGCCGCACTCGGCCCTTGCCGGCGCCAGGCCGGTGCCGGGGCACCACCGGGCGAGGCCGCAGAGCGCCCTGTACCGGCTGCAGGACTCCTTCTCCAGGTCGGACGCCCTGGGGCGGCTGCACGCCTCGTCGGGGAGCGACCCGGTGGACCTGCGCGACCACGTGCGCTCGGGGCGACAGCACCACTTCCACGGCTTCCACTCGTACTACTATCACAACTGACGGACCGCCGACCACCGCAGACAACGGTGCCGCGGATGGGGAAAACCTTTTGCTACATGGCGAACGAATGCAAATATGTGATACTGGTTTCAATGCTCTTTACATTGCCCGCACCTCCGATTAGCACGGTTGGCTATGTATGTCGCGAAATGAGTTCAACATACATACGTTCAGGTTCAGAGGTCACCGATCAACTTATCCCAGCACGTCCACTCTCTTGATGTTCCCGATGCTGAGCTTGGCCCACTGCTTGATGTCACACCGCCTCCCCCCTCCAACTCCATCACGTCTGTGCTTTCTGTTACATCCAATTACCATCCATAATAAAAGACCTGAAAATCGCCTTTGGTGGTACTGACGAAGGACGTGCAGTGGTCGGGGTCTGTGGGCTAACAACTCACCCCCCCCCGTCCCCCCCTGTGAGCATGAGCGGAAGTGCTGTTGGTGCAGTGAGCTCCAGTGGTATACCCATTGGGAGGGAGCCCTGACCCATTGCCGAGTGATTGTCACCTCTACAGATGTGACACTGGCATAGACGTTAGGGGTTGCAGGGTCGCCTGGCGATGTTTGTTGCTTAGACCAGACACATTCGGTGGTGGGTTGTGGGGCTCGGCTTGCTAATACATTGTCAGAGTTCCTGATTTCAAGTCTGGGCAGTCACCGGTGATTTGAGCGTGTCTTTCGGTGTAGCACTTTTCAACTTGGTCAGAATGACTGCACAGAAATCCACTCTTACATTTCATTTTCAGTCAATTCATGTTTCCTGCTCTTTTCAGTTTCAGTTTTAAAGGGAGATGATCCGGTGCACCTCGCTTAGACAAAAAGTAGCTTGAGATGGTACCACAGAAGTAACACTTCTAAAAACCAATGGATACTGTCAATTCAGAGGGCACTGCCGAATTGCATCCTCAGTTCATTGCGCCACGGAGTGTACAGCACAACAATATCTTCGTCTGCAGCCTGGGCTGTAGGAGAATTGGGCCAATGGCATGCTCAATTGTACCTCATTGTACGACCCAAAAAATAAGGGAACACATCTACCAAGAGGTACAATGTGAGAAGTGTGAAAACCACGAGGTATTCCTCCCACATGCATGTTGTAGCGTTCCTTGAATGCACTACTGTCCCTTTAATGCGATGGCAATGCACTAACAAGAGGGGATAAGATTAAAATTGCATTTGCACTTTTCATTTGGTGCTGTGATTGTGACACTTTGTAATTTGCAGGAAGGAATCTGCATTTTGTATAATTAGCGCTGAGCTGTTTTATGCTAAGCAAAAAAAGAACATGTTTGACTGTACTATCGCCTTGCTCAGAGTTGCCGTCTTTGTTTGAAAGCCAAACAGATATTAAATGCTTGAACTGTGTTGTTATTGCATCGAGTGAATTCAATGAATGTTGTGTAAATTCATCGAGCACACCGATCGAATCAGAGGTAAATCAGTGACTGGCGGTGACCAGAAACGTGATCTCAATGGCTCACACTCCCTGCACAATATCGTCCAGAGTACTCGATATCCAAATCAGCTCAAGCCTCCCATAAATCACGTGACTTCCACGTGGACACATCGCCAGCCCCCTCCGAAAACAGACGCTACTTCGTGAAGCGTAGAAGCCCTCAATGTCACAAATTCCTCTCTAGCCTCGTCTTTCCTGATCTTTTACTTCCGTTTTTCTGTTACTTTTCCCATAATTTGCCTCAACTCCCACTCTAACCACTTCGCTTTCCCGTTTCCTTTTCTTTTTTGTTCCGTTCCGTATATCCCTTAGGTCTTCTTCCTCTCCCGTGATGTGTCACGGGTCAATAGTTGCTCGTTGATTCTATTTCATGATTTGGATGTGAAAAGGTTCACAAGGATCCAGATTGACAGAGGCTTGGCTTGGAAAATATAGTATTTTATTATTATTTATGGTTATAAATGGATACATTATTTATAGCCAGGTGAGTACCCATAGAGGTGTAGGGAGATGAACACCTACACACGGATCCCATCACATTTCACAGATCCTAAAACAAGGACAGATGAATCATAGAATAACATGGACCGTTCAGATTTGGGCAGGACACATTACTTGAAGAGATGTTATGGCCAGTGGTCAAGACTAGCAGAATCAGATGTCGTTTTAATCCTGGAGAAATCCGATGAGCTATGAAGCTGTTTGGAGAGAGAACAGAGATGGAGCAACGACGTTTTCTGTTGCAGCATCTATCTGGATCGCTATAAACGCTAGATCTTTGAGAGATGGTGATCACCACTTGGGGAGATCGTCATCCAGCCAAACTGATAGGTAATGGCTTCGAATGATGCTTAATACGATTTTTTTTAATTACGTAGACGTGGAAAACGAATATGCGTGTATCCTGCCGTCACTCAATTGCCCCAGTGTTTCATCAGCACGTTCCGCACCCCCCACCCCCCACACTGCGGTCTCGTTTTACTGACCGAGCCGTGTGATTCCCGCTACGATGAAATTGGCTGGCCTGTGGCTGTTTGCGACAGCCTCAACCGACGACAGCCTGCGCGTTTTGCCTACGTGATCACGAGCGGCGAAGCCGCGTTCCCGACGTCACCTCCACAGCACGTGGTCGCGTGCTGCACGTCCCCCCAAGTGGCGTGCAAACTGCAGCGTCACTCTTACAATTCATATTTGTGCTCGCTGGCACACGGACAAAGACCCCCCCCCCCCTGTAACAGACTGTAGGGGGCAAGTGCTGTTAGCGAGCACCTACGAAGGCCGGCACGGCACACGAGGGGGTGGGTGGCCAACACCACGCCCGGCCGCCTTTGTCTCCCCAGTAGCGTTTATTTTACACACCGCACCAGGTACTCATTTGAGGCTGAGTCGACCTAGGGGATGCCCAGGACCGGTTCAGATAATCGTCGCTGGTGTCGGCCGTGAGCGAGATTCAATCTCGCGTCGCCGGGTTCGTAGCGCAGCGTGCACACAAAAACGCACCCTCTCCGATGGACATTCCAATCTGCTTGCACGTTCAAATCGATTCCTTAATGCAGACGCGCGCGTGTGATAATTGGATGGCTCAACAGTACTTACTCTATTAAGCACGTGTGTGTGTGAATTGTATTCACACAGAACGGATCGGTTCTTTAAGGCTCGTGGGTTAGCAAACACTGCGCTACTATCACGGACACCCGAGTTCAATTACCGGGCCACGGCCAACATCAAGCGAATGTATGAATCGATCCTGATTGAGTCTGCTCTTGATCAACTCAACCCTTTAGTTTCATTTATTTGGTATAGCCCTGTGAGCCATTCGGCTCTTGAATCTTAAATGGGAATACCTGGCGCGGTTTAACAACAACATCGGCACGTGGGCGTGGTGCTGTCCAAATCACCCCGTGGCTTAAATAGGTGTTCGCTCACAACACCGTGCCCCCCCCCGCCCCCCCCCGATAATGATGTGTGAAAGGCCACAGTGGGTGGGTGGTCTTGGTGTTTTAGGGGGGTTGTGGTTCGCCAAGCCCCGTGTGCACGAGAGTTCTCTGCATGGTTCACGCGCGTGGCTTTAACAGCCGAACCGGTTCGAGCCACGCGGTCAAAATGACCGTACAAGGCATACCGGGGATATCACCATGGGAGAGTCCACGTGCGCCTCGCTCTTAGGGGGGGGGGGGATGTAGGCGTAGGCAGTGATGGTAACGACTCTGTGCTTTACACTTCAGATCGATTACAGGCCATAACAACACGCGCCGCGGAGTAAAAGAGCCTCACGTCAACTCCCGTAGCCGATGTGAGGCTATGGAGGGGGAGTTTTTGTGTTTGTTTGTTGTTGTTAATGTCGCTGGAGCTGTCGGCGTTCCGCCCGCCGCCGAGTTGGTTCAGTCCACGGGTTATAAGAGGTCGCACCAGAGGACATCTTCAGAGGTTACCTTGCGTGTGTGGCGTCTGGACTCTTCACCTGGGCTAACTCGTCCGGGCTAACAACGCACCTGCCGGGCATTCAGGGTGAGTACGCGGCGTCTTTGAGGCTTGACATTGGCAGGCTCTTTAAGAGACTCAGACCAAGGGGGGGGGTTTTTGGCAGCCGACGGCTCTTTAAGGACCCCCCTTCCTGGTGTGGTTTTTGTTGTTGTATTGAGAACCCACACCGTCTCGTATGCACATGGCATTGCGGCTCACTAAATATTGAGTTGTTTCTTTGAACGAATTCGATTAAAAAAAGGGGCTCCACTTGTTATTTTGGATGCTCACCCCTGGTCTAGACGATGCTGATATTCCCCGTGTGCTCCAGGTTATAAGACGCACTATTACCCGGGTGGTCTTGTTGATGCGTCTTATAATCCGGTATGTGTGTGTGAGAAAGAGCATTTGTATAATTGTATTTACGCCGGTAATACGTTTGGGGCTTGTCTTACTTTCCCGAATAGTCTTTTAACTCGGAGATTGGGTAAGCAACGTGACGATAGTAATACAAAAATAAATACTCAACGGATGTGTGAGGTGATCCATTTGTAGATAGAGTATCCCACTGTAATTATAGGAAGAACTAAGTAAAGCATGCGACAACGTTGAACCAACGTTGGATCAACGTTGGCATGTAAACAAGTACATAATAGAGGAAACATTGTACAGGGACTCCTCTACTTACGAATGAGTTGGGTTCCAGCGATCTGTCGATTCCGAACATGTCCACTGAACACGGGGAATGGCTTTAGAAGTTGCAAAGTCTGCTGTAGATGCCACTGGTCCTTCATGTTCTGCAGATGCAGATGCCACCTCAACCATCTATTGCGCGGCGTTTGAACTTACGACTTTCGGTCGTAACAGGCAACTGGACATACGGACAGATATGTTCGTATCTCTAAAAGTTCGTAAGGAGAGGAGTCGTCGTTCTTCCACTAACGTCAATGCTCTAGACATCTTCCTATGACTCCTCTGTAAGATAGAGAACCATCGCTTCAACGCCATTATTCAATCGGCTGGCGAGAGGATAGGGGGTCATCAGACGCCGGTGGGAAGTCTTTAAATGCATCAACCCTTGTACTCCAGCGATAGACTCGATGGTGACATGGCAATGGCTAGTGTGGGAAACAGTGTTGAGCTCTATTTAAAGCTTTCGTGACTGCAGGGATTCATCTTCTTGGTTCTTTCGGTAAAGTCACGTAGAAGGGAAGTAATAAAATAATAAAAATAAAACATAATAAAATAATTCTCACGACGTTTCGGCCACAACGCAAGCAGCCGTCCTCAGGTGAAGACCTGGTCTTCCAAGAAGAAAAAAAGTGATGAGCTCGTGTGGGCTGGGTGTCGTGGTGTACGTGTAGAATGTCAGGCGCGCCCAATTTTACGTGGGTGAGATGTGGTTGGAACATACCCACTCACTCACATATTAAGATGGGGTTAGGGGGACTTGTGTGCTAATGCTGTGGCCCCTCGATAGCCGTAAAACACCCCTGAATCAATCCATTGCTGTATGGGGGGCACCTCTCCCACAATCTGCGGAACGTGGAGGTTATTTTGCGATGCTGCACCACGCTGGTCAGTGGGGGTCTGTGAAGGCGGGGTGATATAGATGCCGGAGCATATAAAGTACTGTGCAGTAAAACAATTGCTTTTTTACACTGCCCTCTGTTGCTGCTGCTGCTGCAAGTACGGTAATCGCCTTTATGGGCCCCCGTGGCTAATTACCAAACTCATTGCACAACTGAATTTCTCCCACGCATTAAGAACTGTGACACTGAATTTGGAAAGGTGGGGGAGCGGTGGTTAGCCTACTGCCCACTAAACCTGCCCCCCCGCCCTAAGTTTGATTCCTGGGCACAAGCGAATATCGGTGCCACATCAAGAACCGGTCCTGGGCCCCACTGTTCACCAAACTGACGAGCCTGGTGAAGTATGGTCAGATGACCCACGTAAAAACCCTCATGTAGCAGTGTATTGACAAACAGCTGTGATTTTATATTCAAAGGACAACATTAAAAATACACTTGACCGGAGGACAGACTTTACCCGCAAGTTTTCCATCTCATGCTTATTGAAATGCCTTTCTGTGCTGTGTTGTAAATGATGAACTGAAAGGTGGACAGTGTGTACCTGTCACCTGGTCGGTGTGAGAAGAAAATTAAAGGGGCGCCACGGTGGCGAGATGTTAACTACCTCGCCTGATATACAGGAGGTCGTTGTTTCGATCCCGAACCATGACGCCTGCTGCTGTATATTTGGAGTCTGCATGTCTCTCTCCCCGTGGTCGCGTCATTTTTTTCTCCGGGTCCTCCGGTTTTTTCCTCCACATGCGTTTAGAGTATTTGGCTGTCATACATTTCCACGTGATAAGCCACTTGATTGGGCTATCTTTTGAGCTCCAGTATATAGCTCAATGGGCCTTATCTAGTCAAATAAAAAATAATTGTTTTAGATTGCGCTGAAGTTGATGAGGGGACAGAGTCTAAACTTCAGGATCTTGACCTTGGGTGTCATTGTCGCGTATTGGAGTGGAGCTGTGGTGTCGTGCTTTGAACCCAAAGTCGATGCCCGGCCACGGCTAACATCAATGGTGAAGTTATATCTGACCCAGCAAGGTGATGGAAGGTGAACCCCCATGTGAAAGGCACCGTGGAGATGCAAAACCTACACCTTTGTCATTTTACGTATTACAAAGCCCGTGTCTCCCTGCGGAAGTACGGATTGGGGTGGCACTTATCTCCCTGAATAGCCCCTTAATCAATGTTGGAAATTACACATTCATATGGCAAGTCCAGTTATATTTCAAGTGTGGTACAATTACAACACTGAACTTTAAGCTTTGTCCAGATGTCTTTTCCTGTATTGAACGGGAGTATGACTATTGTAGTGTATCGTCGGCACAAGAACTTCTTTCGGGTATATGAATAAAAGTGGAATACTGTGTTCTATTGTGCAGCGTATACTACCGTCCCACTGCTCATTTGAACTGAGAGACTGATTTTGTAAGCCAACACCAGCACCGTATGTACCACGTGTTCAGTTGAACTTTGCGCTACATTTCGAGATTGAAAACTCATTTCTTAAGAACTGCTTCTTAATCAAAGCACGATAACAGACGTATGAGTGCACTGTGGTACTAAAAGATATACCCTGGCAGTAGTACGCATTTTGATGAAGTCAAAGTTTTTTATTATGACATTGTACTACCCCAGGATCATGGGTCAACATTAGCCAGACATTTGTTGGTAAAACCAGCAGAGGTGGGACAAAGTCATTGTTATGCAAGTCCAAGTCGAGTCGCAAGTCATCAAATTCATGACTCGAGTCTGACTCGAGTCCAAGTCACATGACTCGAGTCCACATCTCATAGGTGGGACAAAGTCATTGTTATGCAAGTCCAAGTCGAGTCGCAAGTCATCAAATTCATGACTCGAGTCTGACTCGAGTCCAAGTCACATGACTCGAGTCCACACCTCTGAAAACCAGCAGTTGTTGGGGCTGCTAAATGATAGCCAAATGATAAACCTCTATTATGGATGATAGCCACAGAATAACTATTTGACAATTTGCCAATTACCTTAATGTGTGATTGGCATACATTCAATAGTTGTGGGGTTTATGGTGTACTGCTGGGGGTGTAATGATGCGGACATTCATCAAGTAATATACATTCTTACGCTCATGATGCAGACATCAAATTGAATGTGTGGAATATAAATGGTTTCGCTTCTTATATCTTCGCTACTGTAGCTATGCACTTTTAAATCGAGATAAACTCGTTTCTTTCTACTTTTTTGTTTTTAGTCCGGTTAGCACGGTTGGCTACATACGGTGCGAAAGAAGTTCAACATACATCACCACAATGTAAAACAAACGAGTCTTGAATCCCGTCCCCGAATTGTACATCCCCAGTCTACCACGGCACTGTATACTGTATTCAGCATGACCTATGGTTTACAATCGGAGCCTCAATGCTGTAGAGGGCAGGCCCTGAACTGGCTATACCAGGTTGTGAGTGTGTTTTGTACTGGTAACTTCCTTGTTTTATCCAGTTCTTTAAGAGCAGTTGCTTGTCTTAAAGGTCATTTGGGTAAACGTGTCTCTTAAATGTTACATTTTATTACGTGAAAAGAGTATTTAATCAAGAGTCTAACTGATGATATTTCAATATGCTTCTGTAAAAGCATAATCATTTATCAGTATTTATAACAACCACTAAATTGCAGTTACACGCAAGAGTAGCGATGGTTTCCCACATCTGATACTCATGCTATGTGTATTGTCCCTGTGTAATGTACTTAGTATATCTTAAACATATGGTGTCAATGTACAATAAACATTATTTGGTGATGCTGCATTGACATTGGTGCACAAGCACAATACACTACAAACTTTACATTCATCAATAACACTGCCTTAAAATGAAAAACATATATATAAGGCGACACATTTCTGTGCTATGAAGGGCCATCGCCTATATATTTTTTCTCTTAAGGCAGTGGCATGGACAAATGTATTAAGTTTTTTGTTAACCATACAATATTTTGATTTAAAGCTTTCGTGACTGCAGGGATTAATATTCTTGGTTCTTTCAGTAAAGTCACGTAGAAGGGAAATAATAATGATTGATGATTGCGTTGTGTTGCAGTCGAAACGTCGTGAGAATTTGTATTGTTTTATATTTATATTATTTTATTATTTCCCTTCTACTTGCCTTTACCTAAAGAACCAAGAATAACTATAAAATAATTGTTGTTGGTTAACTATACACTGTAGCTTATTCATTTCTATTGGTTTTTTCAATTCTAGGTTTATGCATGCTGCTCGCACGGTGCTCTGTTCATTTGCGCTCAGTTCCGTTGGTGCTTGGGATCTCGTTTTTATACTTGCTTCGATATCAAGTAATAAACAAGGATGATGATGATGTGAACGTGTCTCTTCTCTCACACTCCAGGGTCAAAAGGCAATGGGTGACGTGGAGAAGGGCAAGAAGGTGTTCGTACAGAAGTGCAGCCAGTGCCACTCTGTGGAGAAGGGCGGCAAGCACAAGACTGGCCCCAACCTTTCAGGGATGTTTGGACGCCAGACCGGCCAGGCCCCAGGCTTCTCCTACACGGACGCCAACAGGGACAAGGGTAAGGCAAAATACTCCTTAAATGAAACGTATAAGTAGGACACTATCTTCCAACTGATCTGAAGAACCCATGGCCCATGGGCCAGAGGTGACTCGCAACTTCATTTGATACATCCCGCGGCCACACAAGGCCTAGCACTTTGGAAAGGCCACATAACGATGTCTGTCTCTGCAAGCATCTGGGATGCACGAATTTGGTACTAACTGGGAATATTTTTGACTTGTCAACAGTTTATATTTTTAGTGCATTTGATTACCCAACTCGGGCCTTAATTATTTTTCAGTTATTATTGCATAACACTAAGGTGTGTTTTAATGTGGCCTGCTGAAGGTATTTAAAAGTTATATTCAGCCCTCGGTAAGGAAAACATTCCCCATCCCTGCTTTAATATGTTTTAATGCTTTGTATATGCAGCGCGGTTGCCAGGGCGCTGTATGTTATTTAACTTTCCACCACACTCATAGGCCGATAGGGGGCAGCCGGGAGGTTTAACGGGGTGTGGCAGTTAACCTCAGGCAACCCCCCCTGGGTATCACGTGACCAGAGGTGGAGACCCCAGACCCCCAAGGGTTGGGGGCTAACGGTTCATTGCGGACCCTTCCAGAACCCTCTGGAAGGTTCGAGAGGGGAGGAGTGGCTAGGGGCGGGGTAAGCTCCAGCTTTTGTATAAAAGCCTGTCCTCTCAACTGGACCGGCAGTGTTCGTCCACTCAAGACCTGAAGACGTCCAAAGACTAGCACCCTGGGACCCTCAACCGAGGCTCTTGTCAGAGCCGGGTTCTAGCGGACCAGTGGTGAGATCAAACACCCTGGCTAGGTTGGGTCAGCCTAACCTCCCCTAGGTTCCTTAGCAGAGGACCCTCGAGAGCATAGTCCCGAGTCAATAGGGCACGCTAGAAGGGAGGCTGTACCTCCCTTAGGATAGCGGGTGAAGGGGCCGTACTCCTTCGTGTTACAGTTATTGTTACTGGGTTTATTGGAATACACGCGTTGCCTCCGGAAGACGGTCTCCGCAAAGTTTTATACCCACAACATATATATACACGTAATAACGTGGAGTGTTTGCAAGGTGTTGGCATTTATAAAAAAAAACATCGTCCCATGCTTTATTGCATTCCTTTCTTTTAGCTATACACTAGGCTACACATACAAGTCTATTTTCCTCAAGGAAAATGCTGATATAACACTTGTGTAGCCCTATCCCACATTGATGTCACTGGATTGACTGTAATGAATTGACACACCACATTGCACTGCGTTTTTTGTTCAATAAATGCTCTAAATTTAAAAATAAAATGGACCTTATGCCATGACGTGACCGTTAATATAGTGTTTCCATTTGGCGATTCAGTATCATCCCTTTTAGTGACTTGTCCTCAAGCGCAATTATTCAAAGTCACGATGTCTTTAACCTGCATGTTTTTCAATCCATGTGCCCAAGAGATCGTCCACCAAGTTGATGGAACGATGACATCAGCCCGTGTGTAGATGGACTTTATTGCATTGCACGGTCCTGAGAGATGGCGATAGCTTGGAAATGTCTTCATCAAACAGTGGATTGATCGTGGCTGTTGAAAATATGGCATTACTGAAATGTAAAGTGTACTCTCTTCTTGTTCCAGGAATTGTGTGGAATGAGGACACGCTCTTAATTTACCTTGAGAACCCAAAGAAGTATATCCCCGGCACCAAGATGATCTTCGCCGGCATCAAGAAGGAGGCCGAGAGGAAAGACCTCATCGCCTACCTCAAGCAATCGACAGCCGAGTAGTGCAAAGACAGGCGAATCGAAATTTGTATTTGTTAAAAGTGCCTTTTTAGTTATGTATTTATAGAACATGCCTTTACATTGCAATGTTCAAATTAAAACCGGTCAGCACTTGGGTAATATCAAAGCCATGTTTTGGACCAACTTGCAAGCTGAACATATTTTTACCTGGCTATTTTATTTATCCACAAATTGGGTGGACATGACTTCATGAGAAAGTGGCATTGTGTAAACTGTATACCACATCACTGCCAATGCTGTGCAGTTTTTGTGCAGGTCATTGTTCAGCAATTGAAGGGAACTTTAAATATTCGGTATGGTTATGCAGAGTAATGTATAAACTCTGTACTTGTGGAAATAAACTATACTGCATCTGTGAAAACAACTTTTGTGACGAGTTACTCCCACACCGATTCTCACGGTTGGCTACGTACAGTGCGAAAGAAGTTCACCATACATGTACATTTAGTAAATTCCACCACATTGTGGCATCATGCTGTTTTCTATGTTGACACCATATAGACGACACCATATACCCTTGCCTTTCACCAAATGATCCAGAATGTGCCCAAACGTGTTGATTTTGAAACGGTCATCACCATGCACAAACAGGACATAAGTCTATATCAGCTACATGGTTGGCAGCAAACAGCAAAATGCATTGTACTTTCTGCCTGTCTTCACCAAGCGGCACTGACAAAGCGTGGTGAATTATGTGGCTGGCACACCATGGGGAGGCCCTTGTCCAGCAGGCTTGACAAAACGGCTGTACATGTGCACGTACATTTCAGTTTATGTATGCACATCTACTGAGGAAGATGCTGGTCTGTCTTGGGAATGCACATTTTAAGGTGGGGTTCTACATTAAATTGATAATTTACCAGTAACCTGAGACTGGACTGGATACCTCATTGCAACCAAGTAGAACATGTTATTCTATCATATGACTGCCTAAATGAGCAGCATTTGGCATTGCACAACCTCCCTGCCACTAAAGATCTCGCGCACAATGGTGTTAGAAATTGTATCTGTTGGAGAAGCAATACATTTCCGGATGGTATTTTTTTACAGGGGAAATAGCGACACCTTGTGGACGAAACCGATTGACAACTGGAAAAATATCATTGGATAGTGTAAAAAAAACGATCCAGTGTAACCTTAATGGAAATTATTCAGCAGGGTGGCACTGTTACACATCGCTTGACTCCAGGTTTGATCAAATAACTTTGGTGACCGTCCAAGGAATGTGGAATTGTCAATTGGTAGTGACTGCTGGTATGAGTAGTTCAATAACATGTATACCTTGTATTACATAATTGCTGTAAAATACATGGCTGGAATCTGCAAATATATGGCCAAGCATGGTGCATCCGCTCATGTACCTTACAGCACCTTCTGATGTAAACAATTAAGATGTAAACAATGCAAAAGCACTTTCAAAACATGTAACTTTTATTTGTAAGCTGGGAAACAGTGACTTACATTTGCAAAACAAGTGCCTTAACTAATCCAAGTGGTTTCTACTAGACTACAATGAAATGTAAATTTTTTTTTACCTAGTCTCCAGCAACGCAAACATTTTTTTAAACTTTTAGTTTTAATATTTTTTTTCACATTGTTGCATTTTACATTAAGCTCTGAGCTTATGAAAACATCTTGTAAACATCAGAGTTCCATCATACTTATATTGCTATATATCACATATCAAATCTTTCAGGAAAATAAACACCGCATACACTATTGATAAACATCTTGAGAGATGGGGTATAGAGGCAAGATTGCTTTGATTTGGTCAGGATTTTCAGTGAAGTGAGTGCTGCTTACTCCCAGTAGGAAACAGCATTGCAGGTTGAGTTATTTTTGGGCCACATGTCATTAGAGGCCAGCACTAATATTAACGTGCTGAGTTGGAGCGAAGACCCAAAAAAATTTGGCCACTTATTTTCATTCGTATAAAACCTAGCTTTGGTTAATTATGCAAAAATGTAGTTGACAATGACAGAGCTTTGTTAAAACGCTGAAGACATTAACACCTAAAAAAAGCCTAACTGTAGATTGTCAATCAGTATTAAGTTTGTAAAGATGTATTTTTCATATTAAAAAATTGACATGTTAATTTCTTGAATGTGGATATAGAATTCTGAAATAATATGCATGATAAACTATTAGTGTGATACATTTTTACATTTTGCCCATAGATTAGCTTGTTTTAGAGCAAAATTACCAAGGGATTTTGTGTTTTTTATTAAGTGTCTATCCCCTCGTATTTCTCTGCCATTAAAAACATTTTGGAATGTAGCATTATTGGTTTATAATGAACGCTAACCATTACAGCAGTGGTTGCATGTTGTAAAAAGGGGTTATGTTAAAAATGAAGCACTCGACCAAATCAAAACTAAAATCTCACCATGAAAGTCTATGAAATACCCTTACATACTTCAAGTAAACATACTTTATGCAAGTGTAGTAAACTTTACAACCTTACCAATGTGAAGTTTTGTTTAAAGATAGGACAATGCGACTTCCATGTACTGTAGCTGCATAAACTATATCACACTTTAAGACTTGTGTACAGCATTGCACACAATGCATGTATAAAATATACTGAAATGTAATCAAGACTTATGTTTGAAGGCACTCTAGACATAAAAGCAAACATTCTTCAGTGAAGGCACTATGTATAAAAGTGCACATTGAGGCAATAACTTGTGTCAAATGATGAACACAATTTTGGCTTCATCTTTCACGAAGTCCTAACATCTGAAAGTTGTGTTTTTTTGCACAACAGCTCTAAAGACTTAAAATTCTTGTTTAGTGATAAATAATAGTTTTCTCTTAAATCTGAATGTAAGGTTTCTACACTTTGAACAAACTTAACAATAATTAAGTGAATGTGGGTTTGCTTCAATAGAATGAAATATAAAAGGATTTTACACTATGAGGCTTCCCTGGAACACTACAGCAAATTATAATCCTACACGTTTCACATAAAAGTATGCAGCAAGACCACATTGACCTCCTCCATGTAAACAATTCGCCCAAGTAAAATTGGCAATGACCTTGTAGCTGCAATGGCACACGCAGGCAAAACATCCTACCACAAAGGCTCACACAAAATCAAATATTTGTCATTGCGCTGCGTGTCTCGAGTCGGTCAAGTGTGGCCACAGCGTGCAGCACAGTGCGTGTGCTCACTGGCCACCTTCCGTTGGTGTCGGCGGGGGGGTGAGGATTGCTCGTTCCATTTGTAAATCTCGTCGGTGGCGGAAGCCGGTGGCGTTGCGCCACATTCGAGATTTGACACCACCCTGCTGGGATGTCCCGTAGACCCGTCTCATGTGAAACATCTTGGTATCCTGCTGTGTAACAAAAAGGAACAATGTGTAGGTTAAGAAACTAAATGCGTTTATTGCGTATCATTGACAATAATAATTTGTAGTATGTAGCAGACAAATTAAAAACTGATTAAAAACAAAAAAACGAACCTTTACGTGGTCTTGGGACACCATGGCCACTTGCATGTTGTTGGGCGGGTGCAAGTGTGTCTGGTGGTAAGCAGCCTGCATAGTATGATCTGTGTAACGCTGTGCATACCGGTGTAAATGGCAAATGAGAACCTTACTCATCCAAACATCAGTGCCATACTTTCAAACTATGAATCAATATACATCTGTTAAAAAATTGGACCATTTCAAGCCTACAATAACAATTGCCACATTTTACAATCTACACTTTCTAGAAGGAAAAAATTCAACAGCTTTAAAAACTTGTGACTAATGTCAACACATTTAAACAAATGTCATACACCGGTTTATTTAGAAAATGCACCCACAACCTTTAAAATAGAAGACACAAGTGAATTTTCTAATGCTTAATTACAGGATTGGGTGGGAGCAGATACTGAAGCCCAAATAAACTTATCACTTTTGATATGATGAACTGTACTTGTGACTGTTCCTCTGAAAGCCATGCATCAGATGCTAGCTGGGTGGGCAGTATTTGCCTTCGCTTTACCTCTGAGATTGAAACATCTGTGATTATAGGGCCGGCAGGGGAATTGCCTCCATCAGTGGGGATGTTCATGGACTGATGGTGGTACATCATCTCTTGGGGCTGCATGTACATCACTGGCGATTGTGGAGCCTTGTAAGAGACACACAATCGTGTTGCGCAACAGCAAGTACCAAGTCTTACTCATGGCATGCCCATGAACAATTGTACAAACTGTAAGAGAATATATTTATTTTCATGGGAAACATTTAGATGCAATGTAATGATTTGAAATATAATGCAATGTTATGCAAATATTCGAGGAGAAATAATTGAAAAAAAATGTCTGCGCTGCAAATGTAAAATAGACAATATGCCATACATGTTATTTCACATTGCACTAGTGCAAACAGTACACATCCAATCAGGAGTAAATGAGTCTCCACTTAATGTTTATTACACATGTACAATCATATTTAACCAACTTTCGAGTAGATGTATTCAAAATTTCATGAAATAACTATTTTTTACAAGCTTGACTCCATAACATTTTCTAAACAATGGTCTGTGAATATGCCACAATATTTACTACTAAAGGTGTTCTAAACTGGCTTTTATTCAGAAGAAAAATGGAAAGTTAAATTGTTAAAACACAGAAAGAATTTTTTCTTCTGCACAACTAAAAATAACAGCCATATTAAACCTGTGCGCAATTGTTCGTGAAAGCCTTTGGTAATAGCTTGAGCTTGGAAATTATCTTTCTTTTGCAGCATGCTATAGTAATGTCAAGGTAAGTGTAACTTCTGTGACTCACTTGAGGTGGACTCCAGAGCCACTGGCCAGTGGACCACTGAGAAGGGGGAGCCTGCTTTAAAATCAAAACACACAGCCACCATGTATTAAATGACGAAGATATATTTGGATGAGAACCATCCAAATAAACCAACTGCAAAACATCTCTTTAAAGATTATTGCTATCTATCACTAATAGAATACTTAAAATGGCATTGAAAAAATGTTCAAGGTTGAAAAGTGTATATTTCACTTGCACTGCCTTAAGTACCCGGTGGTCCGAGTTTGATTTCTGGCCACAGCTAAAATCAGTCGTGATATCGCAAGTTGCAAGATACAGTTCTTTACCCAGGTAATAACTCAATAAACCAGGACCTTAGCCAGTAGTCTGCCAGTAGAGGGCGAACATTGCTCTATATAATCCTAATTGGTAGTTTGAGTCATTTTCAAACTCGGCAAATTTGTACTGCCGACACCGGCACACACAATGACCTACTACTCTTGCAAATTACGTCACGGTATCTTTTACATCCACTGTGAAGCATACGGCGCATATTACGTTTGTTACACCTATAGTAATATATCAGGGTGGTCGCCATTTGATTTGAACCGTGGACATCTACAACTAGCGAAAGAGGCACTACCACTAGGCCATGTTATACCACCCTATATGAACCTGACCTGATTAACCCACCACCCCCTTCACCAATTAACATTTACTAGTGTAGTGTGCTCAAAACAATCCCAACAACGAACATGACATGGGTAGGTGTGCATCTAGCAGTGGATTGACAAAGGGCTGTATCTTATTATACTTCATTATTAAACAAAATAAACGTCTAAACTCTTGATGAGCAGGGCAACAAATACAGTAGTTATTTTTACTTGCTGCATGCTGTCTCAAGCGCAGTAGTGCCATAAATTAAAAATATCACTGGCCAGCAAGCCAGCCAACTTTCTGGTTACAATAATAACCTTGACTTCAGCCAAACTCCTGTCGACAGTGGTAGGAATCAGTGTAACCACGCGAGTTTTCAATCAGTTGTTGAAAAACGTTATGCAAGGTACTGTGTGCTTGCAGCCAGCTTAAGCGTAAAGTGTAAGAAACTGGAAAATGTTGATAAGTATCATGAGCTTGGTTAGCTATAACTCGATATAAACGATGTGGCTGTATTCATTGCACTGTACAATGGTGGAGTGCAATGTTACAGTACATGAGTATACAGTTCAAAAATTATGCTCTGCTGTAATGTATATGCAGTCACATATGCAATGCTTAAAACAAATGAAAATAAACCATTAAGTTTATATTCATTGTAAAAAAAAATATTTACTCATCTCTGAGTCATTCTGTTAGCACATAATTTCCATGTATGTTGATGTTAATGAGTCGCCATGTAAACCTTTTTATCTTTGATCTAGATCAAGTTAACCTTAATTAATGGAACATACTTATAATCGTATGCAGTGTATTATGTGTGTATAGTCTCTACATGGTGTATATGTGTTTCCCACCAAACATTTGGGAGGCAAAGTGTGTAGGGGTTACCGAATAGTCTTGAGGGAACTTGCAATATTATTTTATTTTTTCGAGAATTTTTATTTATTTATATCTCCAAAAAGTGGAATTTATCTTTTGTATAAAATGTTGACAGGGCAAGAAAATCTGAAATATTTAAATGTAAAAAAATTCATAAACAATGCAGAGATGTGATATTTATTTTGATCATTGTAACCAGTGCATGATTTTTAGGAGTCGAGTCTCTGTGTGCTGCACGACTGTTCATACCTGATAAGAGTAGGCAGGCTGTTGGTACACGGGTGATGCTTGGGGTGATGGTATATGCATAGGTTGATGATTATAGTATGTCTGGTGCTGTTGAATCTTTTCACACACAAAGCAATAACCATGTTCGAGATAAGGCTTACTATGCAATTTACATTCCCAATAACACATCCATGAGTGTAGCATTAATTACAGCTTCTCTTCAAATTATCAAACATCAGTCACCTGTGATTGTACAACATGAAATAATGCAAACTGCTGTGTTTGTACACAATTAAGATTCACTCACAGGCATTTGGACTGGCATAGCATCAGGTTGTTGGAAATAAGCCACGCCATTGTGAAAGAGGAAAGGCTGCCCTGTTGAGGTTGTGAGGACCATACTCCCTGACGCTGGAGTTAGAGGAAACTCTGTGAGAACAGAGGAATACACACATACAACCACACACAAACAAGTGCCTGATCCAATATCCAAATGCATAGACATATGCTTGACTCTTAAGTAACACCACTTGTTTGCAAGGTTAGAAAGTAGTGCCCAACCACATAATTTGCAGTCAATGAGATGAATACTGTTGAAATGCTTGGTTTAGTAAACACTTTAAACTAGATTGGTTGCCAAGCGGAAATAGCCTACATTACTCGGAACACCGATGAGCATTACTTACGTGGGAAGCCGACTTGTTGTTTTCGAATGGCTGGGCCAATGTTGAGCTTTTTGTCCTTATACATAATTTTTTCAGCCTGGGTAAAAGCCACAAAACCCATATTAACAAATCATACATTACAATTACATTTGACTTAAGTACATAATATAATGACCCATGGATGTCTGTCCTTAACGCTCATGACGTCACTCCAAAAATCGACCAGCCCCCCTCATTAATATTCATGAGCAGGTGATGTCCTTCAAATGGACAGCTCCCACCCTTCATTAATAATCATGAGCGGGTGACGTCACTCAATATGGAGTACTCCTCCCCCCTCACTAATAATCAGGTGCGCAAGTGACGTCACTCCACATCGAACAGCCCCCTCATTAATAATCATGAGCAGGTGTCGTCCTCCAAATAGACACCCCACGAGTATTACAATATTACCTACTATAATGAGCCAAGAATGTCTGTGTGCAACGCTCGTGATGTCACTCCACGTCGACCAGCCCCCCTCATTAATAATCATGAACAGTATTCTTTGGTTCTTACGTGACTTTACGGAAAGAACCAAAGAATATTAATTCCTGCAGTCACGAAAGTTTTAAGTAAAAATGTAATCAATGAACAGGTTACGTCCTCCATATGGACCCCCCCCCTCACTAATAATCATGAGCAGGTGACGTCACTCCAAATCGAACAGCCCCCCTCAATAATCATTATAAGGTGAAGTCCTCCAAATGGACACCCCCCCCCCATTCATAATAATTAGCAGTTGACGTCACTCCACATGGGGGGGCCGAGGCGCCTCCTCCCCCCTCCTCGGCGTCAACTTACAACCCTCACTACAAAGGCAGAACCCTCACGTAACACGATCTCCGTATCGCTATTGAGACGTCAAAGTAAAAAGGACGTCATGATGAACAAGGGATTACAACCTTAAAATGAAATAGGTCTGTGTCACCGCGCCCTTACAAATTGCACACGCATGGATGCAATGAATATCACGTCGCGGTCTGCTTTTCGCGTGCAAGGTTCAGATTTACTGCAATACACCAATCCTTGGACAGGCAAAAGGCTAGTAATACAATAAACAGTACATCTCACACAAGTCATTATTGAGTTGTTTGATCGTGGTGAATGTATACGCAGCATACAGAAGCCAAGATGTAAAACTATGTAATTTACATCATTGCACCACAGCTTTAAAACATTATGTACAACTTCTAGTGATATAACAGCTTTGATGAATTCTTTATCCAACAATGAATAGACAAAGGACCTGAAATTATGAAAAAGAAAATTTATATAATGTATTAACAAAAATTCAACAACAGTGAATTATCCCAAGTATAGCACAAAAAGGGTCAAATAAAAATTGTTACACTTCCAATTTGTTTTCAGGAAAGATGTAAAAACCATGCAATTTCTTTTTAATATTAAAACGATTTTGAAATGGTACTCTGAAAAATGTGACTGCGCCAAACTGACTTGCACAGCAGACCAGCTATTTAGGTCTTGCGACTTGAGCCAACATTACAAATGACATATCTCTCCTTGCCTTAAATGATTTGCACACAAGGCAAACCTGTTCTCGAACCAGGTCCAAACATTCTTGCATGGTATCACATGAAGCACAACTAAGAGCAGTACGTTGTGAAATTAACACACTGGAATGCCTGAAGCAAATTATTTGTACTATTTTACCTCTTGCTGTATCTTCTGTGCATCCTCTTGTGACTCAAATGTGACAAATCCATAACTGCAAAATTTTCAAAATAGAATTTATGTGTTTGTTAATGTGCCAATTGTATCACCAAATTTATTAAATAATAACCATAGACTTCTGCATCACACAGGCACCCAAGATATTATATTAATCATTATGCAAACATTTTAAATATTAATGTTGTAACCTATGGACTAACGGTTCGTTAAATCTTAAAGGTGATGTTAATCTTTAAAAACACAACTTTAACAGATCTGCAGACTATTGTAATATGAAAACAAGGAACATTTGAACCAGTTTTGGTGTAAATTTGCAAAATATAATCAGGACTCACCCTTTGGAGACTCCAGCCCTGTCATTTATGATCTTGACATCTTTAACAGCACCAAACTGAGTGAAATACTTCTTAAGTTCAGCTTCATTTACCTGAAAATAAACGTGCACAGCAAATGTAATATATAGGCATTACTTTTACTCTGAATCACCAGCAAAGGCATGTATGTACTTTTCCCAAGGTTCTTGCGACTTCTTCTTGGTTCTTTCGGTAAAGTCCGAAAGAACCAAGAAGATGAATCCCTGCAGTCATGAAAGCTTTAAATCGAAAGTTCTTGCGACTGTTTTAAAGTTTACCTTTCAATCAACAATCTTCATGCTCTTTTTAAATAACGTGTTAGCCGTCACCCGCATGCATTATACAACTTGAAGATACCTCGTTTCTGCTGTCATTTCAAAAAATACATTTTATAAGAACATTTTGGAATCACACTAAATGTGAAAATCCAAGTGATGTCAGGCATCACCTTGAGGTCACCTGCACAAATGCAATGTCCCATGACATTCATTGTTAGTATGGCTGGTTCTACCCTACACCGGCAACAACATTTTGTTGTAGTACACATGTAAAAAATATTTGCAAAAGTTGCAACCCTTCATATTTCAACTTAGCACGACCCTTGATATATGATGTGATGATTTGGAGGCCACCATTAGATTAGCTCTTCATTCAAACTGGATGTCTTGCATGTTTAATCATTGCACTCCTACGTATGACACATCAATATCAATTCATACATTAATGAAAGCATTTATAAACGGTGGTTTTACAAACCTCTATCATGTATTGGTCGGGAAAGCAGACATGTTAAATTATAAACAACATTACATACCTGTCAGTGCCTACCTTAGTACAGACCAACGTAAACCTTATTGGTCACCCCTTGCCCCTTATAAATCTCAAATGCTGATTAAACCGACGTCTCGTCGCCACCAAGTGAAACGTGTTGTGCCCACGAATCCCCGCACACCTTGAAGTCGATGCCCCCAACGAAGATGCGATTGGGAATGACGGTGCCGTAACGTGGTGCCTGCGTGGGGTTGCCGCCGCTTATCAGTGACGGCGATGCCTCCAGCATAAGTGGAGGCGATGCACCACTACCATCACCATCGCTGCCGCCACCCATGGGGTCGCTCATCGTGGCACGTGTGGACAGCAACAGCACCCTGGCGACGACAAGACGATGTCAAAAAAAGGGGGCACACGCGGGAAAAAGGAATACACGAAGATCCCCCGTGTAGCCTGTAACAAGACTGTTGTTTGGGTGCAAGTGCTGTTAGTCGAGTAGCGCCGATGATGGCCGGCACTGTGCGGCACACGAGGTTGGTGGGTGGGCAGAGCAACCACGCACGAGCGCCTTTGTCTCCCCGAGTGGCGATGTTTATATACCACGCCGGGTACTCATTTGAGGCTGAGTCGAGCTAGCAGAGAGGCCCTGAGCGGGAATCGAACTCCGGTTCGCAGAGCAGTGCGCTAACCGCTGCACTACCGCTCCCCCCACAAAAGACACCAGGTACTAATGCGCAATTTACATCACTTTCACCGTCAGTCCTTTTTGAACGAGACTTGTTATTTGTACGGTAAAATACTCCCCCCCCCACCAGCCACAGACCCGGGTTTGCGCGTTCCGGAAAGGTACGGCGCGACAAATATCGAAACGACGTAAATCAAAACGAATATACAAGGGGGTAGTAGGTAGGTAGAGGGGAAGGATACTGAAAAGTGCGGATGCTATCAGTGACGTAGGTGCGAGTCAAGGCGACACGAGTCGAGGTAGAAAAAAGTGATGACTGGCGAAACGTGGATTTAAAGCTTTCGTGACTGCAGGGATTAATCTTCTTGGTTCTTTCGGTAAAGTCACGTAGAAGGGAAATAATAAAATAGACGCTGTCTTTCCGACAGACCTGTTCTTCACCTGAGGACGGCTGCTTGCGTTGTGGCCGAAACGTCGTGAGAATTGTATTTTATTATGATTTATTTTTATTATTTCCCTTCTACGTAACTTTACCGAAAGAACCAAGAAGATGGCGAAACGTCGTACTCAAGATTGTACATGTTGTGGGTTTACTCTCTCAACATGCCGGTGCTGTACTAGTGCAATGAGCGACCGTGCCCGTGATTCCCCTTCCAGACCAGCAGGTGTCACTGTCATTACACAGGTAACGAATTGGCATGTTCTGTTTGACGTGAAAACCTTGCTAATTGGTGGATTTAACGACACATTTATATTTAAGCAATCTAACCTAAATTAACTCCTTTAAAAACGTATTTTTAAAGTTTTATTTTAAAGTGCACTAAAAAGTAAATAACTCGATTGGACAACGGGAAGTGAACGACATCTTGATTACAAGAGACAAATGGCGCCTGCTTCTTGTGAGAGCCAATTTCACAGTTTAGGGACCGCGGCGTTTTTCACCTACACAAAAATATATAATTAATATGCCGTCCATGAAAATGTTTTTATTGCTTGAAAGGAGGCAATTAACTGATTATTTGGTGCCGATTTTAATACAGACATGCATTGTCACCGGATGTGAGGTGTGCAGAATTAGGGATTGATTGGACAACAGGAAGTGGACGAAATGTAGATTACAAGATTTGACCACGACGCAGGAGTCAAGTGAAGTAAAAGCGTAAAAAAATTACCTGTATTATGGATATTGATCGCGAAAGCCTACTACGCGTTAAACCAAAGTGACGACGTATTTGCGAAACGACGTAAGAGGGGAGGGAGAAGAGCCCTAGTTCGTGGTATTACTGTACCAGCATTCCTTGCACATTTTTCGATTTTAACTTGACATTCTACAGCCTCCAGATAAACGCCTAACAAACGTGTTTTGCCAACACATGCCAATACAATGGCAACTTTTACTTTTAACTCACGCGAGTGACTGAATACTGCTCCAAGTAATCTGGCAAGGCTCCAATTGTCATCCACGGTGGTTTTCCATTAAGTATAAGGAACACAATTAACGTTGAATCAAAATGATCGTTTTTCAAAATAGATTACAAAGTAACAGCCACGTTTACCATATGTTGACTGAACGAGTTAATTGAAAAGCGAGTATTTGTAATCGAAATTTCCCAGTTAAAAAAAAGAAAAATATCTGAATAGGCAAATCACAAAGACGCTGTTGACGCCACTTTAGATGGAATAAGACAACACGTACTTAAGCCGTCTAGACGAGCTATTCATTTAAATATACAATCATATTTCCTCTCGTAGACTCCACTTTAAACATCGTCATACACGGCATGTCGACGTTATTTCACGTCGGTATTAAAAATTAGAGCATTGAATAAAAAGAGTACGTACTTCGATTGAAAACTTGAGTTAGTCCAGAAGTTAAACATTGATAAAGATCAAATATTGAAATCCAAGTAGTTCCGTTTTCTCTGCAACACAAAACTTTAGGATGGGTTTGGGGAGAGATTTAAACTTCAGTCCAAAAAGCTTTGGTTAAAAAACAAACCACTCCATGGTACTGTACAAACAGTAACCATCAGCCATGGTCCGTCTACTGCTAGATGAAGAACATCCCTCCACGGCCCCCACTCATCAACATCTCGCTCACGTCCGTCAGACAACACTGATATCCCATCGTCTTGGGGCACATCCTTCTCATCTCGCTAGCTATTCATTCCACCATTATCGTCGTCGTCCTTTTTCCTGCCGGAGGCCTGGTCGTACACCGTCGTTCCCCATGATGGCGGTGTCTCCATCCCCACCCCTTTTTTTGTTTTCGCGAGAATTTGACGAACCCGCTTCTATAAACTCTTAGGTTTGTTCGGTAAAGTCACGTAGGTAAAAAGTAATACAATAAAAATTATAATCAATGAAAATAAATCAATTGAATCAATCGCTTCTATAAGTATAATTTTTTTTAACTAAATTTGTTTTTAATCAAAATTTGTTTGCACGTTTACCACAGGTATAAAGTATAATTTTAAAAATAACATGATTTTAAATCACAATTTTTTGCACGTTTACCACAGGTATAACGTATCATTTTTAAAATAACATTATTTTAATTCAATTTTTTTTGCACGTTTACCACAGGTATAAAGTATCATTTTAAAAATAACATTATTTTAAATCAAACATTTTCGCACGTTTACCATCATTTTAACACAACTCCCGCTTTATTTGTCAGAGGCTAAACGCTTATTGTTATTTTTTTAAACTTTGATAATTGCATATAAAAAAATAATTGCATATAAAAAAGGTCGTATTTTCCCGCCACTTCTGTAAGATACACCGTTTATATTTGGAAAAAAACTGCACAATAGCGCGTTGGGAACTAGTTAAACCCCTTGTTTATAAATATATATCGTTATTACTTTTAAAAGCTTATCGAACATACGCATTTTAAATGCGTCATTATTTATATTTATAACAAAAGGGGCGACTTATGCGTCGTGAGGGCCTTGAAAAATAACTTAAATCATCGTAGTTAACTCGTTGAGAGCTCAGCTACACACACAATACTAAATACAACCACACGTTACGCAAAAGGGGCACAATTTGTAGTTATAAAACGTTAAAATGTAATCGCTTAATGAGAAATAAAAATCACCTCAACCGCCATCCCCCAAGGCGCTTAATGACATCTCAGTAACTACCAACTCTATAACATCACAATCTCTAATCGGATATCTATTGCAGCTCAGATAAACATTAAATATATACTCTTTAACCTTGACAATATCCACGAATTATCACTTTTTTTCAAACCCGCTCACGATGACCAATGCAGTTCCATCAAGACGTATAGGCAACTCGTCGCTTTGTAAATTTGCATCAATAAACAGCGAATTCCGATAATATATAATCACTAAATGTAGTTTATAGCTCTCGTTAAACCCTCGTCGTGTTCAATTAATGCGATCAATCGGTGATAAAACGGCGGATAAAAAAAATAAATCTCATTAAAATTTGGCCAAAGTCTCAACGGCCATCGCTGTACAAACATCGTCGTTTTAAAATCCGATCGCCGTCATAAACGTAACACAGAAATATAACACGGTACAAAGTTATTATTATACATTACAAATTAATCGCGAATAATTTGTACTTACGAGACAAAAAAATAACTTCCCAACTTCGGCGGAATATCTCGACGTAAAATTAAATCGAACTTATGCTAAGGCCAGTGCGTGTGTTGTTCTATATTCTTTAACTCTTGTTAACTCTTGCTAAAGATGAATATAAACAATAAACGAAGTGTTTTAGTTCACAACGTTAACCGCTAAAAGCGGTGCCCGGAGAGAAGTGGGCCCCGAGTGACGCGCCGCGTTTCGCTGATGCGAGAAGGCGGCACCTGCCGCGTGTTCATCTATAAATATATACAACCAACACCCACCCACCACCAACACCACAGTAGCAGTAGTAGTAACACACTGCCAGTAGTCACACAGTACTACAAGTACCACCACAGTAGTAACACACTGCTAGTGACACGGTACTACACGTACCACCACAGTAGTAACACACTGCTAGTCGCACAGTACTACACGTACCACCACAGTAGTAACACTGCTACTCACACGGTACTACACGTACCACCACAGTAGTAACACACTGCTAATCACACAGTACTACAAGTACCACCACATAGTAACACACTGCTAAATTTCGATTCAAAGCTTTCGTGACTACAGAGATTCGTCATTCAGACGCTGTCTTCTCGACCGACCTGTTTCTTCACCTGATGACGGCTGCTTGCGTTGTGGCCGAAACGTCGTGAGAATTATTTTATTTTTATTATTTTATTACTTCCCTTCTACGTGACTTTACCGAAAGAACCAAGAAGATAACACACTGCTACTCACACAGTACTACAAGTACCACCACAGTAGTACACTCTACATACTGCTACTCACAGTATTACACGTACCACCACACTAAACCCATACTGGTACATTCACACACGACACCAACTACCAAAGTACACCCTGCATACTACGAATGTACGTATGTTGAACTTCTTTCGCACCGTATGTAACCAACCGTGCTCATCACGTACTACCCATAACACACAACCACACTAACACCCCCCCCCCCTTCGCACTGCCATTCTGCAATCAAACATACAACTTACCACACACTACATACCACGTTACCACCACACACAACACTACCAAATAATACTCCCACCACACAATATTACAAAAAGACCACACATCACTGGCCACACATCTCCAAATCACCGTCGCCGTGTCGCACTGAAACCGAGATCTGCTTGTGGTGTAAACAGGAATAGTTGCCACCTATTTGTAGTGTTTGTTGTAGTGTAGAGATTTAGAGGTAATAAAAGTGTCCTTCCCATCCCTTGGTCTGACGAGAGGGCAGGGAAGGGTATCTCAAACCTCTCGAGCATGTCTGCCGTGGTGTGTGGTTCGTGGGTCTCTCACCTTTTCGAATAATTCCGTGGGTGTTGAGACAGCCAAATGGGAGAGAGTGGTGTGTGGTCGTGGGTCTCTCACCTTTTCGAATAATTCCGTGGGTGTTCAGGCAGGCAAAGGGGAGAGAGTGTGTGGTGTGTGTCGTGGGTTTCTCACCTTTTTGAATAATTCGGTGGGTGTTGAGACAGGAAAATGAGAGAGAGATTGAGTGAGTGGTGTGTGATTGTGGGTTTCTCACCTTTTCGAATAATTCCGTGGGTGTTGAGGCAGTCAAAGGGGAGAGAGCTTGAGTGGTGTGTCGTCGTCCCAGACGTTGAGGTTTAAGGGGTTTTATTCCTCGGCACTTACGAAGAAGCCCTTAATTACCGTGGCGTTTGACACGGGGTGCTCGTCGTCGCAGCAGCCACCTCCAAGCCAAGTGGCGTGAACTGTGAGGAGATGGAGGGGCGGGCGGGTTGAGGGGGTTGGTGGACCTCTTAAAATAGAGTCGGACGAATGTACCATCCGCTGCGCGCAGGGGGGGGGAGTGTGGCGTCAACGAACTCTGAGTCAACTAACGCCACTCAAAGTTAAACTTACCGCTTCGATCTCCTCCCCCACCACCACCACGGAATTGCTCGATTTGTCTTCACAAACACTTTTGTTTGAGCGTAAAAACGGCGTAAACCCGTGGCTGGTCGCGTTGTGGACCCCACTTGGCCGAGTGGACGGGCCCACACGGGCCAGGGTCCCCCTGGCCACGCTGTTGCCCTTCAGGCGCGCACGTGCGCTGGATGTGGCCCCATCGTCATCATCATCGTCGTCTTCGTTGCCACGTGCGCTGGATGTGGCCCCATCATCATCATCGTTGCCACGTGCGCTGGATGTGTGGACCCATCGTCATCATCGTCGTCGTTGCCACGTGCGGTGGAGATGGCCCATCATCATCATCATCATCGCCACTTGCCAAGAATGATTGCGCAACACTCTTGAGATGGCCCTTCATCATCATCGCCACTTGCCAAGAATGAATGCGCAACACTCTGACCAAAATTCAGCAAAACTGTTCGAATGTTTTTATACTGTGGATCACACAGACCTGTCAACCCCTTATCAGTGCCTACCGTATTACAGACCAATTCAGACATTATTGCCCACCCTGTGCCCCGTATACATCTCAGCGTTCATCCTACAAAGTTCCATCACAAAAGAGACACAAATAGATTTTATTTTTCGATTTAAAGCTTTCGTGACTGCAGGGATTCATCTTAGTTCTTTCGGTAAAGTCACGTAGAAGGGAAATAATAAAATAATACAACTAAAACATAATAAAATACAATGCTCTTGTATTTTATTATGTTTTATTTTTATTTGATGGTTTTTGCCCCTATGACGTTTCAATGCGGGCAAACACAGTTTTGTGTCTATTTGTTTTGTGATGGGACTTTGTAGGATGAACGTTGAGATTTATAAGAGGCACGGGGTGACCAGCAAGGTCTGAATTGGTCTGTAATAAGGTCGGCAATGACAAGGGGTTGACAGGTACGCTATGCCTCCCCCAGGAATACAACAACAACAAAAAGATACTGCCACGAACCATCACAAAACGTCGAACTTTTTCACCGCAAGTTTAACACGCAAAATCTATTTATTCAATTTGCAGAGCGAGGAAGCACCACCTCCCGTGTTTTCACTGCAGTTCAACTTTCTTAATAGTTTTTTTTAGCAACTTAATTATATTAAAGAGTTAATTTGACTGTCTCGTTTTGTCTACCAATGCTAACATTATAATGACCACGCGTAAAACAACAACTATAGTGTGAACACAAGCCCTGTATAGGGGATTCAATTTGTATCCGTATTCGTACTCATCGCTGTCAATGATAAGATATCGAGACCACAGCCGAGATAACAACTTTGAGATGCGTTGAGTTGAGCTTAAAGAACAAGTGTAAGCATGTGCTGTGCTCAAACTGTGTAAAAGTCACGCGTAAAAGTATTCGCTAAATTAAAAAAAGTTTCTGTACAACACGCACATTTAACAAATTACAATAATCAGTTTAACCTGTAATGGATGCACATACGCGTTAATCATTAACAGGACAAGGCTCTTTAACATGTCGATCCACCATTTGCAGAAGATTACGAATCTACAGCGGAGGTTTTATACAGGAATAGGGTTAATGAAAAATTGTCATGTGTAGGAATGCATTTCACTTTTAACGCTACATGCGTTGAGTTCATGGTTTTATTTTACAATGCATAAGCTTTTGTTGAAAAGTAGCAGTCAATGAGTTACTGGACAGGCAGTCGAAACATTAAATTAGTTTAATGGAGACGTGGTAGCATCAACGTGAAGTTGATGTTATGTGAAGTGAAGTTGATGCTATGTGAAGTTGATGCTATACTGGAATTGAAGTGGTATTTCAAATGAATGGCTCTATTATGAGTTATCAATAGCCAAATCCGAACGCAACACTACCCAAAATATAGTACATCAGTCTTACAATTACCATGTTTATTCGTCAAATTACATTTCAAATGTGGAGAAATTATTATTGGTTTTACCCCGAAACAACTTTCAATACTTACACAATATCACATTTTAACAAATGTCCTGGGTATCAGTCCTTTGTCATTCTACTGCTGGATAAAGGTGTCAACCACGACGCCTCGTTCATGAGGCTCGTTTGACCATACTTCACCACGCTGGTCATTGACTTGGGTCAATAGCCCAGTGGTCTAGTTTGCACGTGGATGCATTTTTGTCCAGCTTAAGATACCACTGAAAGATTTGTCAACCTTTGCAGCAGAATCGTTAGGCGAAGTGTCGGGAGAAAATCAATGGGTACAGAATGGATAGAAAAGCCACAGTAATAAATAAACATCAACAAATACACGTTCCACCACTATACAATACACTGCAGTGCCAGACACTATTCTGCACGCCAGTCAGCGTAAGATGTTCTCCAGTGCAGCAGTTGTCTGGAAAATTGGTCTCAAATAGTGGGCAGTAGTAATTAACTTTAATTGAAAGATTTGCATGAAATTATTGCGTGCTAAAGTTGGCATACAGTACAGTCTTCTTCTTCGTACCTATAAAATAAGTGTTCTTATTTTGTATGGTGGCTGATGTAGATGCAACAAATACCGTTTCACATTCATGTGGTTTAAGCTCGACAACCGCATCAGGAGCAGCGGAGTGGATCAGCAGTTGACTGTAAATCCATTTCAGTAATTTGCTTAAACATTAATGACTTTTATTAAAGTACAGTACATACCGCACAGCAATGCATAAAGTTCATAAAAATCTAAATGATGTACTGCATAAAAATATTAATGAAGTACTGAATGAAAATATGAATGATTAAGTACTTCATGAACATATTAATTACGAAGTACTGCACTGGAATGCAGCATTGTAATGTGCTTACAGTACTGTATAGCAACTCCAGTTGTCTGCTTTTTCTACGCATGTACTACATAGGCAACATTATTTTTATATTTGTTGGTGGTAAATTGCGCTTAAATATGCTTAGCTTTTGCGATGTTGTATGCGCATCGGTCGTGTAGAATTAACGATTGAGAATGCATTGCCATTCTGAAGATAACCGAAGTTCTGTCTGGTTGGGATTGTTTAAACTAGAATACCATCATTGTATTATTTTATTTCACCAAAGCCCACTGGAGCCAAGGGCTCGTTTTTTTTCAGGTGCGACCTGGCCACACACGTGCCACCACCACCCATCGAAGTGGCCTTATATATCGTTGGTGGGAATTTATAGCCAAATTATTTAAACGCACGTGTCTAAATGTTGAGGGTCAAACAAAAAAAACCTAAGAGGCCTGGAGAAAACCCCCCAAAATGCACGTGCTCATCGGATGCAGAGACACGAGAGAGAGAGAGAGAAAAACGTGGGACATTGTGTCTCGATTTAACTGGCCCTGCCATTGCTGACGACGACTAATTTCTCAACCCAGCTCTAAGCACGACATCGAAGCATATGTATGCAAACATCCTCTGCAAAAAATATATAGATCTGTGTACTGTGACCACCTATACGTGCCTGTATTGTGGAGTGCTTGAGCACACACTGTGAATGGAAGATGGCCAACTCTAAGTTTGAGTCCTGAGTCCTGACCTGGGTCCACGGTCCTGAATTACTCCCCCCCCCGTCTCCTCTATCTCCTCCTTTCAGCCTACACCAGGGGTCGGCAACCAAAATAACAAGAAGAGCCATTTCTTTCCAATTCGGTACAAAATTCAGTATTTCAAGAGCCGCAATGCGTCTATGTACACTGTACATACGTACATATCGTCAAGAAGCAGCCCGTAAAGAGCCGCATGCGGCTCCGGAGCCGTAGGTTGCCGACCCCTGCCCTACACCGACCAACGTGGTGAAGTATGGTCAGACAATCTCCATGACTGACAGCTTGGGTCGGCCTTCATCTAACAGTTGATTTACCAATTATTGTAACTGATACACAATTGCTGTGTTTTGTAATTCGTGACAACCTATATTCAAGAATGTGTCTTTGAGACGGTATACAGTAATGTATACAGTAATGTATACCGTATGTTTTGTCATTTTGGTTTTGTCACGCATTAAGATACCCAAGAGGCAGCACTTATAATGCATCATAGGTTCACATAGACAAAAGCTACAGTCATATTTTTATATACAGTAATTATTATTGTTTATACAAGAAAGCGGAAGGAGGGTGTGCGGGCAAGTGGTGGGCAATGTTGCAAATTGTTATCCCAATTGAGTAACTGTGCAGGTAAATATTTCAGCATTTGAGATGTTTGGCCGTCACCAGTTATTTAACTTTTGAAGAGGCGGATACTCGTGGCAGAACACGTTGAGGACATGCAAACTCCATAGAGAAATGTGACCGCGAGGCATTCTTTTGATTACCCTACCCAGCTTACCGCCTTGTTCGTTGTATTTGCAAGAAGCCCTGGGCTGAGAGATTTGTTTAATTTCTAAATCAGCTCGCCAAAATTGGATAGATCTAAGATCTAAACGAATGTCTTCTAAAATTTCAACCGTGTTGACCATAAATGATCTTGGTGTTGTTGGTACAGTACTCTAATTTCGAGTGGGAATTACCCGTACATCGGACAATGCCAATGGAATGTCATATATTAATGAATGGCTGCGGAGTGCTAGAAATTGTACATTGTTATATGTACCAAATTGAAATCCATTGGTTTGCAAAGTACAGTTGCTCTGAGTATGACATTCTAAGTTGTGTGAAAATAATGTAAGAAACATAACAATGGTCCTATGTAAACTTGATTAGCATTCAGTACTTATTTGGTTTCATATACTGTATATAGTGCAGATAGCTATTATTTTAACTGGATATCTAATTTAAAATAATGGGTACTGCTTTAGTCACATTTTATCCATTTTACAGTTCTATATTTGTATTTTATGTCTTAGGTTTGGTACGATGGGTTAATACAGTAGTATATGGGGTGGCATAGATAAGCTAGGCCCAGGCTTGATTAACACATTACAATTGGGGGCCTTTCATGAATGATATCACGCACCTGGGGTGGGGGGGGGTCAGACATTTGTGACGATGTGTGACGAGGGGGGGGTTTGAGAAATGGACGTCACATCAAAATGCGGAACTTTAAATAAATATAAAACAACACGTTCTACTTGATTAAATAGACTTTTTAATACATGTTTTCTCCTACAACATCAGAGTGCAGCGCCACATTAAATACGCACTACAATGACAATAGTTTAAAGCGATTTGAAGCATGTTTTATTTTGGGGGGGGCAGAGCTTTGTGACGTCATATTTGAGGGGGGGTCTGACTTTTTGTGACGCCGTGTGATAAAGGGGGGGGGGGGGTCAAAAATCGTCCAAAATCGCGTGGCGTCATTTATGGACGGCCCCTTTGTGACAAAACAACACGTTACAAAAACACCCATTGTTAATCATTTATTGAGTTACAAAGTGTACATTGGGAAAGTAAATGTTAACGTCAGATGATGTAATGAAGAATAATGCAGTACTCTATGGTACTGTAATTGGAAAATGTTTATGTTAAAGCATTTGCATTATTTTTGTATGCAAAAAGCGCTAAGATTAAATAAGAATATGTTCAGGCTAAAGCAGTTAGCATTCATGTGAGCACATTTACCGAAAATTCGAGATATTACTGCATTTTTTATATGAACATTTACATAAACTTGATACTCATGCAGACATGATTAATTGCAAAAGGGTTCTATTTGGCGTTTGAACATCTTAACACCAGTTTTATTTCCAGAAAGGGTAAAACGTATCCTTATTTTTTCATTCATTAGTCAACCGACGCACACAAAACATGAAATGGAAAGATGGATTTAGAATCTAAGAAACGTGTCGTGGTCATGTCCCTTTCTGCAATGCCACTGAAGTACCCGAGACATTTGGAGCTTAGTTAAATTTCAAGTTTAGATGGAGTTTGTTTTAAACAGTTAATGGTATTAAAAGAAGAAGACAACACGCCTTCGTTCCCAAATCTGTCTGCACAAAATATCCCATTGGCTACACGGGCAAACTGGGATTTTTTTTTGTTTAAACAAAATTGTTTAAGGTAAGGACAACTCTGTCCTCAACTAGTGCTGTGGAGTTGATTCATTCTCCGAGAGGGCTGCCGTGTACGCTTATCTGGCGACGTTGGCTTAAGCCATTGTTTGTTTTGCTTTGTTTTCCAAGCAGCGCTCGCCGCAAAAGAATCTACCAAAGAAAATGCTAATCACACACCTGTCTGGCTACTCAGACTAGCCAAGTCTAATCTCAGTTGTGTGTATTCGAGTGTGGTCGTAAACAATTGTGGTAATTTCGATACTTATATATTTGGAATACTGTATATTGCTATACAGTGTATTTTTATACAGTATTCATGACACGAAAAACTAAGTTTTGTAACGCTTGTGAATTGTTCATTAACCTTTTACACAGCATTTGATGTTAAATACTATGAGGCTGATAGTATTCTCATCCTCATGATGAGATGTTTTAAAACCTCTGCTATCAAAATGCCATTCAATCAATTGATCCCTGGACTTATTGTGTCCTCAAATTAGATTTTCCCCTGAAATACATGGACTGCATTACATACGTAACAATCCTATTCAGCATAGCTGATGTGGAAGCGTGGTTACAACAAGTACGCTCAATTCCATGCCGATTGTCCGAATCATATACAAATGTGTTTATTTTACACATGACATACTACTATGATCTTGCTTATCATTGCGCTTTGCTCACAGAAAATATAAATACGGTTCGTAACTGCTATCCCTGAATTTGCTTGCTAATCCCACAGCTGCTGGAAAGCGTATATCCACTAGAGGGACCTCAAGAGGGCATTTTAGATGGACCCTGAAGAGATGGGTGGAACAAATGTGGCGGCGACGGTGGGTGGATGGGGGCGCATTTGAAGGAACGTGCTCCATTGTTTCAGGAGATGGAATTTAACCGGCGACTCTGGAATGCAAGTCCAGTGCCGGTGACAATGTCAGCACTGCGGTAGCGTGCTCGTTGCTCGTCAAGTTAAAACACAGGGTGGTCCAGATGTCTCGTGACCCTCAATTAATTGACCCCGAACATTTGTTTTGCCTATGCATGTTCATAAAAAAAATAAACCTTACTTAAAAATATGTATTCAGTTTTAAAGAATTAAATGGGGTTACAAGATATCTGGACCACAGTGTATTGTGGCTGCTCAGAATTCATCTTATAAATGCATAAAAAAACAGATGTCAGCTAAAATAAATAGTTGTGCAGAAAAATACAAATATAAAGATGAGCCTATTGTATTGGGTAAGGATTTAAAAGTGCAAAGCAATTCCATTGTATGACGTAAAGATGTGTCGTCTGTGGATTTCCCTTATTGGCGCCACAAGTTTGTATAACCAGCAGAGGGCAGCCACATCCCTCAAGATTTCACAGCTTTTGCGCTGTGCCACACACACAAATACACGGTGCAGAACTTTGCTATCCACAATATGTCCAGAAAATTGCATTGTTTTTCGAATAAAACCGTAGTTGGGGGAGTCTACGTGACTATCAAAGTTGCATATATTAAAAAATGTATATGATTTCACAGTTTGAACGTGGCCTCGTACAACCATGCACATATACAAGCAAAACCTTTTGTTAAGCCACCGTTGGATGAGGGCCTCACCACACGGTTGTTGGTCTTGGGGCGAATTTACCATACGGTATTTCACGCCGGTCAGTGTCGTTTGGCTTGAAGCATAGACGTGGGAGTATTGTACAGTCCTGAAACAGCAATGGGTTTTGTTGCACTGCCCTCTGCTGCCCACAACGTAACTCCGAACAACCGTAGAACTATTAAAATGTTTCGCGAAGTAACATACAAGGGAGACACATTTCTATTTAATTAATGAGTATGTATTTGTTTTAAAAAGGGAAATAAATGATTGCTGAACGGAAATTGGTGTGATCATGTTGTCTTTAAAACGTCTGAGAAAATTGTATGAAAGGCTCAGATGCTAAGATGCAAGCTCCAGTATGCAACTGGAATGGCATCCATTGTATGTTCATTAATAGGTCCATGAACAAACACATGCAGGCTACTTTCACCTCTTTACCTATGGGTTGTGATTAACTATGGCAGTCGGAGTTTTGCATCGGAATGTAAAAAAGCACTTAATGTAATTTATGTGTGAATTCCACGTATAATCTGTACATTCCAATGCATATCATTTAGTAACCTTATTGTCACAATCTTCAATATTAATCGGAAAATGTGAAAAGGTAATACCAGCAATTTTAAGTGTAGCCTTTGAAATCTTTGTAGCAAGATATGCATATCCGTTTTGAAAACTGATAACCCAGTAATTGTATATTTAGTTTAACAATTGCAGATCCACTTGCAAGTATTGATAATCAAAGAAAGCCGTCCCTTGGTATGGACCAATCAGTTTCAAGGACAATGCAAATATTAGTGTGTTTTTGTTTGCATTTTGACTGCAAGTATTGTGGTTAATGCAGACATGAATCCTTGTAAAAAAGGTTTCAGTTTTGTTGCCAGAAAAAAGGGGGAAAATCCTATTATTAAATCTTAATTTTGTCCCATGAACTCTAACCTTCTCTTGTCCATCTCTGTATTTCAACATTTTGATTCTTTATAAAGGTTTTTTTGGGTTAGATCGCTTAAAAATAAATGTGTTCAATTCGCCACCACTACGAAAGCCTACGTGTTAAACTGATTTGATCCTTGTCTGCCTTAAATAATTGTGTTTACATGTTGAACTTCTTTTTCACCATACGTAGCCAACCGTGCTAATCGGAAGTGCTAATCGGCCTCAATAATGTTTTCTAATAGTGCATATTCTACTCTGCAACGTACCATTGTAGCTTAAGAATAATTTTTGCATCACTGTATAATACCTGCTATGGCATGGATTTATTTAAAACATAGAAAACTAGAAAGAAAATTGAGCAAAAGGTGAAATGTGCACAAACAAGTGTGGAGAGATGCATGCTTGAAATGACATCGAGAGACAGGGAGGAACACATGAATTAGGGAACGTATTCAAGTTAGAGAAATCATGTTTACTGTCAAGAACAGAATTGATTGCAACAATCTGGCCAAATGCAAGATTGTTGCATCGTAAGACCTTGAGAGATGGTGATGGTTGGGGGAGGTCTTCATCCAGCAGTGAATTGATAATGGACAATGATCATGCTTATTTGAAAATTGGTGGGTCAGCTGTTTTCCTGTATATCCTCCTTCCTCCACTGGATTCCGATCGCCATCAGTCAGCTACAAGATGCTACAAGATTTCCTGCTTGTGCCACCACACCTGTACTTTTGGTCATCCATTGTATCTCTCTTCTCTCCTGAGATCCTAAATACAGCCCATGGTAGAAATCTCCCCAGCATGACTCACAACCTCATCTCTATATTAAGGACCAGGACTGTCACTGCCAGGTGTTGTTTCTCCATGGCAGCCCCCGTTGTCTGGAACGCCACCCCGCTGCAAATTCGCAGCATGCAATCTACAAATACTTTTCAGAGACCTAAAGGTCCACTTTGTTTGGTTGGCAACACTGGGCTTGGCTCCGTGCCTCAGAGTCATGGTCATTTATGTCTGTGAAATAGTGTACGTGCCATAAATTGCACTGTTATATATATTGAATAATATTCACGTGTTTTTCTATTGCACAAACAGCACAAAGAGGGAACAGGGAAAATAAAGGTACAGCATGGTCTCACTAATCCCGATTAATTTCGACCGGACCCCAACTGGAATAATGAAAAATAAACTTGCATGGTGGACGAGCACGATTCTTGCCAAACGAAACAATATGTGTGATAACAGAAAGGGTTTTTGAAAAATGAGAAACATTCCAACGTCAAAGATTTAATGGCCAGAAGTTGGCTACCATGGATCAAACCTATTTTCTATGGTATAATAAGCTGTATTAAGCATAGCTACTTGATAATTTTTGAAAGTGATGTAAATAGTTTTGGAGGGGTTTTGGAGCATGGATGATAAGCATGTTGGAATCATTTGGGATAAAATATCACACGCTTTGTGAATGAACAAAACGTTGCCGAACCTGAACAATGACATGTCGAAATATATTCTGTAACTCATGCTGAGCCTATATTAGACTTGGGTGGCAGGGTGGTGCCTTGATAACGCTTGTGCCTCACTGTAATATGAACCTGAGTTCAATTTTCGATTTGTGTACCTTTCCATGTGGAGTTTGTATATTATCCTTATGTTGTTCATGTGTTTCCTCTGGGTTCTCTGCTTTCCTCCCAAAGGCTAATACAAATAATACAATTGGTGTTCGTCCAACATCCCAATGCTGAAAGGTGACTGGGAAATTACTCTATTGGAATTACATATAGCGATATTATTCCTATTCTTAATCTATTGATCGATAACAGTACCTCCATACCATGTTGGAAATGGTGACCGTTTGACCATGATTCACCATACTGATACTAGCTGTGGGTGGGAGTTGAACGCAGGTCAGAGAGTGTATATCTGCTGTGCCACTGTGCTACCCCAACAATGCAGCACTACAATATTTTATTGTATACCTACGTGACTTTACCTAAAGAACCAAAGAGTATGGATCCCTGCAGTCACGAAAACTTAAAATCTAGATTTCACTACAATACTGGTCTGGATATAGTAATTTTGTTTACATTTTTATTCATGGAATTACAAGAAGAGTTGTTTTGTAATTCGTTAAGATTTTACCTGTGCTCATGGATTTGCAATCTTATACATGTACTTAGGGTTTTGAGTACAGTAACTTTAAACCGTATTCTTGTCTGCAATTTTTGGATTCCTCTTGGTGGTAACCCTTTTCTAGATATTCCATCAGGAGCTTGCCGATCCATTTTAATCCATTACATGAATTTTCAAAGTGCATGTCTATGTTTGTTATACAATACAATACAGTTTTGATTCATATGGCTTCACTATCAAAATTCTGTACAGTACAGTGGAACATGGGTATCCTGGGGAAAGAGGGGACACGTATTTAATATGGAGAAATGGACCAGTCTTGAACCTACATTTGAACAGGCGCAGGGATTAGACAACACCGACGGCTGTGGAAAGAGAGTTGCAGACATTGGGGTATCAGAGGGGATATAGTGAACTCCTATTGAGGTTGAAAATAAGCTTTTACAGAGTGCTTGGTGGGGGTGGGGGGAGGGGTTTGAGTTAGTCCATGGATAATATCGAAGATGCTGATTGTGAGCTCGAAGTTGATCCAGGATTGGATTAGAACCAGTTATGTTTTCGAGTGATTTGCTCATGTTCATTCGTGCGACTAATGCAGTGGCCTTTCGGAGCAACTCGAGTATGGAGATAAGGGATTGGGGAAGGCTGTAGAAGAAAGCGTTGCAATAGTCGAGTTGAAAGGTAATGAAGGCATGGTTGAGGGATTCGGCGGCAGATGGGATAAGGAAACCGTGGATGTAGTAGATGTGCAATGGAGGGATGACGTCCTGCAGACTTGTGTTATGTGGGAAGAGAACGAGAGCTCATTCTCAATGTCAATTTCTAAGTATTGAACACCGTTTGCCAGAGTTTAAGAGGTCCACGTGTTGTTTGAGCCATGCTTTTGTAACCTAAAGTTGCAGTATAAATTGTTGCTCACCTGGTTGGAAGTAAAACATACGCACAAATGACTCTCCTTCTAAAGTCCATTACTTTGGAATTTGACTTTTTATCACAGTTCAACTTTCGAAATGTTCACTGTCTTCCAGTGGTTGAACATTAATTTGCATGGCTCTGGTTCACCTTGTTGATCAGCATATGAACACACGTAATGTTTATGTATTAGTTTCCACAATGATCTTGCAATATTAACAGCATTTTATTTAGTCAGGCGAGATAAAACGAATTAAATACAGGAAGAATGTGAATATTAATGTGTTGAATGTATGCTTTTGTGTGATCTTTTTCATCACGCATTTTTATCTTATGCAGCGTATTGATAATTATAATTTGTGGTGACCAATATGCACTGCCACATGGTGCATGTAAAATGTAACTCGGTTATACAATATTTGATTTAAATTCAAAGCACGTGTTGTTTGAGCCATTTTATGAAAATACAATTAAATATTCTCAAGAGATGTATTCGTAATATACAGTGACCTCTTATTAGCACGGTTGGCTACGTACGAAAGAAGTTCAACATACAATGCAAATTGATGATGCAAGCACTCTGACAAAAGTATTCATGACTCACAAATCACAGCTGTGATAATTTATGTATGTTGAACTTATTTCACACCGCACGTAGCCAACCGTGCTAATAACAATAATGATGTAGGAATTCTCCCAAAGCATACAGGACTAAAATCGCAGTCGTGATGATGATGACAATACATGGTGTACTTATACTGGTAGGAACGAAGTGGACCAGACCACCAATAGATTATATCGTCCGTCCGTCCGTCCGTGTATCAACATCGACCCCTACTGCAAACACTTGGCAGGACCCTACAAAAACCTTTTGACTCAGTGGGGCTTTCCTGGCTTAACAAGTGTAATAATACATTATGTTTATATTCTTTGGTTATTCGTTCCTACCAGCCCACCCCGCAGGGTCCTGTTATTTAAAGGTGGTTCAGTTTTTTTCTGTTTCATTTATTTGGTATAGCCCATGTGAGCCATTCGGCTCTTGAATCGGGTGCAACCGCAACAAACAAAAACATGAGCAAGAAACATCTTAACGTGACTACACGCAACAGAAAAAATCCAGGAAAAAACAGCAAAGTCTTTCAGAAAAAGCACCGAATATCAATGATGTGTGCAAACATCCCGGTGGGATGCAAGTCAAACAATAACAACCATAAGACAATTTAGATTAAAGTTAGCAGTCTAACTCTATACTACAACAAACAAACACGGCTAAACCATAGAGTCTGCTACTAGCATGCAGAACTTATATCACATCTGTGATTTACAGCACATCTGTGATATAAGTTGCCACAAGTGTGCAAGACCCATATCGTCACAACTGCAAATATGATGCAAGGAGTCTGCTACAAGGGTGCAGGACTTGCACCTTTACGATTGTGATGATGGCGATGATTACATCTGAGCGAATAATATGTTGAACGATTGATGATGATTATGAATATCTAATGATTAATTATTAGATGGTTATTAATGATTAGCTGATGATGATTTATTTCTGTTGTTGATGGTGATCGATTCTGGTGACGGATTGGCAGTCAAAGGTGGTAAAACTCCCAAGAGGAAGACCTCTGAGATGGAATGCTGATATAATCTTAAGTGCAGGAGCGAATCAGCGTGTGGCATCGCAAGACCGCAAGGGATGGTGATGACGTGTGGAATTATATATCAAGCAGTGGATAGATCATGGGTGACGAGAGACGTCGTCTTATGCTGATGAAATGATTGATGCTTCATTGATGATGAACAATGGATTAAATTCCTGATTGTATGATTAATGATTGATGCTGAACGATGCACAAAACGAACGATTGTCCGACGATGATGAAATGAACGATCGGATGATGATTATGACGAAATTCATGGGCGAATGATTACATTTATTCCTTGATAATTAAATAAATTATTTCTTGAACTCTGAAATCACGTGATGTCGAAATGATTGCCAAACGTTAAGGACGAATGAATTGTTTTGACAACGATGAAATTCACGATTGTATAATAACGAATGATTGCATGTGGATGATGATGATTGCCATATTCTAGTAGATAACAATCGCACCCACCACGGCTCCTCCCCCTTAGAGGAGTAGGAGGAGCGAGAGGCGTGTCTCGGACTGCCTCCCACTCTCTCTGGGCCGCTCCCCCGTACCCCTTCATCGCCCAACCCGGTCCCGTACCCGGGTCTCGCTCTCTCCCTCCTCCCCCCCTGCCTCGTTCATCGCCTTGTTCCTCCCCGAAGCAGCAGCAGCAGCAACAGCGAGTGTGGGGTAAGGGGGTGGGTGGGAATGCGCGCTGCTGGCTTTGGGTCGAGAGAGGGGACTCTGCTGCAGCTGTCGGTGCTGCTGACCGCCGCGCGCACACGGGCATCGTAAGCATCCTCACACCATCACCATCTCATAATTGTCAGCACCACCAACACCACCACCACCTCCTCCTCAACCATCGTCGTCGTGGTTGCAACCGCAAGGAGTTGCGTGCCCCCCCCCCCGCTGGGCACATGGAGGAGGAGGAAGCCACGCAGGAGCGCGGCCCGCCCTCGGGTCCCCTCGCGCGGAGGAAGCCGTCGCCTCCGATGGCTCAGCCGGACCGGCAATCTGCGAGCTTCGAGGCCACCACGGCCACCACCACCACCACCTCCACCACCTCCTCCTCCTCCCCCGAGCACCCTCGGGCGGTGGCTAACGGCTGCTGCGGGGGCCCCGAGGAGGAGGAGGCGAACGCCGGGGACGCGGTGCCCCTCAGCCCCCTGGGTCTCCCGGACGCGCCGAGCCCCGTGAGCCCCGACGCAGAGGGGTGCGAGAGCCCTGCCGAGCTCGGGGGCAGCCTGGGTCTGCCGAGGAGAAGCAGCATCATCAAGGTGAGAGAGAGAGAGAGATGTTCGCTTTCGTGTGTGCGGTGTCCCGGAGCACAACAGCATTCCAAGGAGGAGGAGGAGGGGTGGTGGTTGGAGAAGACATCTGCTGTGCGCAGGGCGAGTGCGTTCAGTGGACATTGAGCGTCGCTACTGCTGCTGCTCATCCCACGCTTGGCTTGTTTCTCGAGTGCTCGGCAATCTTCCACACATTAGCACACTTCATGTAAGCACAGCGCACTCCACACACAGATCACCAACCTGCCCCATTGTTCTGCAATCCCAGCCTTCGTATTCCCAACCCGGGCGGTCTTCAAGATTCGGCGTGCAGGCTGATGGATCTCGCATCTATCATCGTTATCGTCTTCGTCACTGGCGTTTTCTTACACCTCGTCACCATTATGACATTTAGCGTTGATCTAGTTTGTGATCATCATCGTCACTGTCATCTTCATCACTTTGCATTCTTATGCCTGCGTCATCCTCATCGCCCAAGTCGCCTGCTGGATCTTGTAGCGTGCTCTTCATCATCATCATCTAACACCCTACAACCATCGCGTCATTCATCCACACGCATTCTTTTACTTTTCGTAGCCATCGCTGTGTCGTCTAGCAATCTGATAAATATGTCATCGATTATCCTAACCATCATCTTCATTAGTTAGCGTCCTTTAACTCCATCGCCCGATGTCCATCATATCCACAACACAGTGGGCATCTTTTACGCCTCCCACGCTAATTCATCATTAGCCAAACATTTGCATAAACGTCTTCATTAGCAGACCTCGCTTTGGACAAATAACATAAATTATTTAACGTCATTCTCTTCCTTGATTTCATCATAAATGTGATTGACGTTTAAACCAAAAATAGTGACACATTATAAGCTTCGTTCGGAACTACATTTCAAAGACCACACCCATTAAAGGACTTCATTGTACAGTAACATGGCTTTGATGTTGGTGAATAGTTAGTTGGCTCTCGTATTGTAGGAACATCCTCTTATTGATTATGGTTGCAGGCTGCTATAGCAAAATGTCAAAGCCGGCAGCTGTGGAGGCTTTCGGTGGGTTTAGTGTGTCTCTTACTGGGCCAGATTAAAAACTAGTTTGCCATCGTTGTCAATGACATGCACATTCAAAAGCCCCCTTTTGGCAATTCACTGCCAGATGAGGGTCACAATCGCACCTTTTTCGGGTCGTTGGGGGGTTATATGCCCATGCTTCTCATCATGCTACGGTGCGTGTTTGATGACAGCGGTGATCCAAATACATTGGTGCATGGTACAGCACAATTAATGTTGTTCCAGCCCCCCCCCCCAAACATCCTCCCACGCTTGTTCTACGCACGCAACACCACACTATCCAGGCTAAAACATTGCTTTTAACTTCTGATATCTGACGAAATCGGGGGCATTCATTTCAGGTCATTTGGTCGTAGAACGTCATTCTAGGTCATTTGGTTGTAGGCTATCATTAAAACTCCCTTCTGCAGTAATTTGCAAACCCCATAATAAGGTCACTTTTGGCCAAAGGGGGGGGGGTCCTCCTTTTGCAGAGCCCTCGGCTCATTTGGGGCTGGCCACGGCCAAATCTGCATGCAACACAGCGCAGCCAAGGCGGTGAAGTTTATTTGATATTGCCACCGAGTTTGCAGAGTCAACACCTGCCTGTGTGCCGCTGTGTGGGAAGGAAAAGTATGTGCTCCTCACCACCGAGGCACACACAGGCGCACATTGATCCAAGCACGTGGGAAGAAGCACCCTGGGTGCTGGCGTGAGGATACATAGCCGATGCTGGCATCAGGAATGTACAGTACAAAGGAAAGCCATTAGGAATGTATTTATAAAAGTGCACAAGAGCTCCCTGATGTTGGCGCAGACTGGTGTTGGCCACTGATGTTCGCATCAATAATAATGATAGTGACACAATTACCGATTACTATCAATAGTACACTGATATTAGCGTGAGTATAGATATATGATGTGAGCCACGCAAGAGTTATTTGACGTTGGCACACACTGATGTGAATGATTTACAACACTCGTGTGCATCATCACTTGCCGAGCACGTTCAGTCAGAATTCACGTGAGCATAGAGGACCCACAATAAGCTTTGTGGACGCAGATTAGATAGTGGTGTATTGCGTGTGCGGTGGTGCAAAAGCACCAACAACAATATACTATACTCTTTGGTTCTTTCGGTAAAATCACGTAGGTATAAAATAACAAAATATTTCTACCTACGTGACTTTACCGAAATAACCAAAGAGTATGGATTCCTGCAGTCACGAAAGCTTCAAATTAACAATACACACATTTATATTCTTGGTTCTTTCGGTAAAGTCACGTAGAAGGGAAACAATAAAATAATAAAAATATAAAACAATAAAATTCTCACGACATTTCGACTTGCTGTGGATTTCACACCTGATGATGATTGCTTGTGTTGCAGTCGAAATGTCGTGAGAATTTTATTGTTTTATATTTTTATTATTTAATTGTTTCCCTTCTACGTGACTTTACCGAAAGGACCAAGAATAGGAATCCCTGCAGTCATGAAAGCTTTAAATCAAAACTTACACACATTCGTAAATAACCACTGCCTTAAAAGCAAAACAATATATCGTGGCTTTTTGGGCTATGAACAAGAATCAAGTCATTGCCGAAAATGTCACCTAATATATTTTCCCCTTTAAGTGTCATTGACAAAATGTCTTCAGTTGAACGTTGAATGGGCTTTTCTGATTTAGTAATTTTAGTGTTACATGTTTATCGCTTATTCGATTTAAACATTTGTTTTATTCCACTTGCAGGTTTATTTTAGACGTCTGTTGTAAGGTGTGCGTGCACGTCGGTAAGTTTCCAGCGAGCGGGGCTCAATTTTTTTTATTAAGCGCTCGAACTGTGCCGTTTTCCATTGGGAAAGCACGCTGATTTACAACAAACAGGCGGTAAGAGAATAGCTGCCGTGCAGTGTGGCGTAACGAGGCTTCTTGTAAGGTGTGTCCGCAGGTGCATGCGTACTCAACGTTGGAGGCTGCATGGGTACCTATTGCTTTGACGAGCCGTTGACAGATGTATAGGCATACACCGCTTTTTTTCATCAAGTGCCTCTTTGCTGGTAAATTGTGCCCAAGGCTATCTACGTTGAGGAGTGTGTGTGCACGTGGTTTGGAGTTTTACACATGCACAGCAATGTGTATTAAATGAATATATAAACACAAATACAGTAAATAAGAAGTCGGTTCGATTTCATGCTAGTGCCTGCATGAGTCCATCCCGTGACACACGTTCATAAACCAGAATCGGTTTATTTTAGAATTGCATGTTTCTCTCTCTGCTGGTTCACTTTAACGGCTTTCCGTGTTCTTCCCGTTAGGTCACGATCTTACGGTGCTGTACTTCTAAACGGTGCCTTGAAATATATCCGCATTGTTAATACAGTGCATGCTATAATTTGAGCTGGCGTCATACGTAAATGTAAATGGATAAGAACAGAACACCGTCTCGATGTGACCCATTGCTACATGCGACGTGCATGTTCCGGCAAATAAAATCTTATTAAACTGGAGAAAAGAACTGACGGTGAACATCGACGGAGTGTGACGCTCCGATTTCAACCACAATTTGTACAGTCCCAGTACACGATGGTAGCGGAGCACGAGTGAAATGTCATACATTCTCTCGTTTGCCTCGTTCAGGTACCAGAGAGGAATTAACCCTCAGCCCTTCGCACTCACATTGCTTCACACACACACATACCACTTGATGTTCTGCTGGTGCTGTTTTATTTACCATGACGGTGAACCGTTTCAAGGTGATTAAGTCTTTATCTAGAAGCTGCCGCCTCCCTTGCACAAAACCAGTTCTCGGCGTCTCTGTTAAAGAATTTCGTGAAGATTTCTTGGTAGAAAGCCACGGGATACATTGATCACAGGTCTGAGTCACGTCTCACAACACCAGTTTGATCGTGTTTTTAAGCAGACATCGTCAAACAAAACTGTCAAGAGAGTTGTGGAGAACCGTCTGGATGCAATGAGGCCACATTCATCATCAGATGAGCCCTTCGTGTTTCTCACTTTTCTATACATTTTCATGATTGTGCCTCGTACTTTTGAAATGTTAATAGATCAGCCCATGGGCGATGAGGGCCACGTGACATTTCACCAATCCTATTATATCACCACGTACTGTTCATGTACACATTTTGGCTGGAATTGGAGCGTCACATTGCCTTAACGTTCCTTGTGAGAGAGATACATTGGGACAGAGTTGGACTCTGGAGATAATGGGAAAAGGAGAGGAACATCCATTTAGATAGTGGCAAACCTCACTCATAACTGCAGAAATCAAAAAGGCAGTAAAATCGGTTGAATAAAAACAAATTGCTGATCAATTTACAAAATGTATACACAAATGAAATACTTTTCATCGTGAAACAATGCTGCCTCCATCACTCATCTATGTAGAAAACACAAGCCAAAGCCACATATATAAATTGTTCACGGAGATCATAGAGATTCAAATAATGGACAATTTAAAGGTCATTATTCTTTGGTTCTTTTCGGTTAAGTCACGTCTAAAAATAAAATAATAAATTAAAATAAAATAACATATTACGACGTTTCGATTGCAATCGACATATTACGACGTTTCGATTGCAATCGAAACGTCGTAATATGTTATTTTATTTTAATTTATTATTTTATTTTTAGACGTGACTTAACCGAAAAGAACCAAAGAATAATTCCTGCAGTCACGAAAGCTCCTAAATTAAAATTTAAAGGTCAATCAACAAGGTGAGAGCTGGATTTAGAAAGGTTTTTACTACATTGACCACATACCCACTATCGATCATATGCTAGAAAAGACAAATGAATATGAAAAGCTATTATGCCTGGCTTTTGTAATCTATGAAAAGACATTTGATTGAGTAGAAATTGATGCCGTCAGGTAAGCTGTCACAGATCAGGACCTCAACAAAAGTACACAGAAATTCTGGAAACATCTATAAAGGTCAGATCGCCACACTGAGAATGAATTCAGAAATCAACAGCATACACATCAGAAGAGCAGTTCGACAATGATATACTCTCTCCAAAGCTATTTAAAGTGGCATTTGAAAGTAAAGGGTATATTGAATAAATAACCAAAAAACATACACGAGGAAAGTAGTAATGGTCTCAGATTTGACAATAACAATATCATAACGTTTCGATTTAAAGCTTTCGTGACTGCAGGGATTCATCTTCTTGGTTCTTTTGGTAAAGTCACGTAGAATGGAAATAATAAAATAATAAAAATACAACTAAAACATAATACGATGGACCTGTTCTTCACCTGAGGACGGCTGCTTGCGTTGTGGCCGAAACGTCGTGAGAATTATTTTATTATGTTTTATTTTTTATTTATTTTTTTCCATTCTACGTGACTTTACTGAAAGAACCAAGAAGAATATCATAACGATCGACGGAAATTACCTACGCAAAATTATTGAATAACTTAACACAGAAAGTAGCCAAGTTGGGAAATAGATGAGGAAGTCACAAGTCCCATGCAACAAGTTCACAACTGAAAAACATAACGGTGTGTTTATATCGATATGTTGAAAAATGTAGAAATAAAGAGATGAGATGAGCATAAGCACGTTTGGAAAACGAAATGTGATGGGAAAAAAGTAACGTAGCAGCGTGCCTGAAGAGGAGAGTGCTTATTATTTTTTCTTTAGACGTGACTTAACCGAAAGAACCAAATAATAATTCCTGCAGTCACGAAAGTTCTTAAAAGAGGAGAGTGCTTGCACAATGCGTTTTACCCACTATGACACATGTACCCTTGCAAAGAAAATGGAACAAAAAATGTTAAGTATACAAAGAAGCACGGAGGGATGCTTGCTTGGATTGGGTAAATGAACAAGTAAACCCGTAAAAACAAAGTTTTTCACTATAAATCCTTTATATGCGTGGCGGCTAGAGTCATCTCGTCCTCTGGCTTGAGATGGCTGCCACCTATGGGTCAGATGATTGCATTGCACCATTAAGCAATTGGTAATTAAATATAATATTTTTGTCCTAAAAAGTGTAACATTTTGGAAAAAAATTTTCACGAACATTAATTGTCACGCACAACGAGTCTGTGTGGAAAATGTCAGCTCGATTGGATCACGGGAAGTGGGTTAAAAAACGACCGAAATATTTGCACGGTCCTAAGCAAGCAAGCGAACTTAATATAAAGGATTTAAAAAAACGATTGGTGCTGACCCCCAAATGGTTAGTCTGTGTAATAACGATACTGTTTTTGGATTAACACAGACCAGCCATTAGGCAGCGTTAAAGAAGACCTTTGCATTAAAAGCTTAAAAGATCATGCTGGTAGAGTACTTCAAATAATTTGCAAAACACCTGTCTTGCCATGTCCAGTGAATAGTGAACATAAATGCAGTGCAACATAACATTCACATGAGAAATAGAGAAGTGTATTTTTATTATTATCTAAAACTATTACAACAAACTGGCATAACTTACTACCTCATTTCGGTGCTGTGGGTGTGCGTTCTCGCGAAAGCTTTGCGTATTCATGTCATAGCAGGAATATTTATTTTGAATTCCTCTCCAATGTGGATGATTTTTATTTGTCGTGTAACTCACTGCACAAAATCAGACTTGGCTAGACCAAACCCCTATCCCTCCACATACCATTTCACGTACACACAGAACAGGCATTGATGGCTGTTCCAAGAATGATAATCACCCCTAATGTACAATTGTAGAGGGCATATTTTGTACTTGGGGCTTGGAACATGTTGTGGGAAGTGGCACACTGTTTACTGTTGTCTCAAACATCTTCCTGTGCTCATGGTCGAACCAAGGACATCCTTGAGGCACATTCTCTAATCACAAGGCCATTACAACTAAGGCTAACCATGCTGTCTCCGTTCTCCCAACTTATGTGATGTCTTCTACGGCTGTTAATGTTTATGATGTTTTCGAAGTATCCATTCCAACAACAGGGCAGAACCTTCGTTTTTGGTATTGCACTTGTTCCCAAATTTACAGTGAGTTTCTGCCTCTGGCTTGAGTCAAAATTTGGGCCTGTCACTGATCCTGATCGGGAGTAATCCGTAATACCTTCGCACCTGATGTTTTCCCCCTTCATCTCCGCGTGCAGGGAATACGTAATGTGCAGGGAATACAGTACGTGGGGTGGCATTAAATGTCAGTATTCCCATCGTATGCTTATATTTAATAAATAATTTTGCAGATATAGGTTGGAGGAACCTGTGCGATGTAGTCAAATTAAGTGTGCAAAACAACACTGAATGAACCAGTGGCATATATTGTAGAATTTTTGGGACACACTTAATAGGATGAGCAATGAGACTAACATTTAAATAAGTCGGTATCAAAAAACACATTTCTTTTTTTACCCTTCATTCCTGAATAACTTCTGTTCTAATATTTCGTTTGACGTTTAAGTGAAAAACAAAACTTGTTTTTTTCTCGACTTTATTCATGCATCAAGTAACCATAATCTTGCATTTCACGGCATAAAACGGGAGTTTTTAAGCGGAAATACATGAGTGTTTACTGTGGTAAGGTAATTGGATCTCGTGCTTTAGGGAGTTTGCACTGCAGATGTGGTTAGATTTTTGGGTTGTCATTTAACCAGGTGAAACCCCATTGAGATTTTTTTCATATTTGAGGGAGGGGAGACCCCTGTAACCATAGCTACTTAGTGGTAGATGCCATTTTTTGCAATTGAGTTTCACTTTGCTATTGGAACTAGGACAGCCATGCACAATAGATTGCTCTTTCAAGTAGTATTGCTAACTGTGTTCTATTGTTTTTTTAAGCAGATTGGTGAGCTTTGGTGCTTATGTGCAGAATTAGTAGGTAGGTGCTGGAAGATATATCTAAGCTTTAAAGAAAAGTGGCTTACTGTTGATCATGGTAACCAATCGGGCAATTTATTAAGGGTGTAACGATTGTATCGATTAAGCCCACTATACATGCATTGAACTACACATGTAAAAGCATTATTTTGCAATTCCTGTGTGTTGAATGAATATAATCGAATTACGTGACCCCCTCCAGCCACTGGAGGCCGCTACATTAAGCACAGCGTTAAAACATATTCCGAATCGTGAAAATGTAATCACTCATGAGGTTTGGCCAATCTTTGCACCCATGCTGATCGTCTTGGTAGTCTAATATGCATGCGCATGGGCCCTCTTGTCAATCCACTGCTGGATGAGGGTATCCCCACGCGGTGCCACATCCTGACCATACTTCACAACGCTGATTCGCGCGGGTTGATAGAGGGGGAGCATAGACGTGGGATCGTAGCACGGTCTACTTTATTTGTGTATTGCTCTGCTGTCCACAACGTAGCCCCCCACAATGGGACATACAGTACGACAACGCATACCTAACTCAACCGCCTTAAAGTAGAGTTAATTTTGAGCCAGAGCACATTTACTTCCATAGACGTTTTTAAGGTTGGACATTTTTTTAAACAGAATGGCATTACATCCGACCTGCTCCACTTTAAAATGATGCGCCCTCGTCACTGCACGTAGCGTGTTTGTGCACCTGGTGGCCAGGTGATCTGCAAGGGGCTGAGCGATTGCCAAGCACCTACACAGAGAACACAGCTGCAGTCGCACCAGCACTTGCCAGCAAGTCGCGCTCCATACCCACACAGTTGGAAGAAGATTCGCCGACTTTGTATGTGTGCATCTGCAATGCATCTCACTTGTCAGGTTTACATTTTTGTCGGCACAGTGATGTATTACTATCAGTTAATTGGCTAATATATGGCACATGATGCATCATTTTACTGTATAATTGATGTGCAGCGTTTTGGTTTTGTGTGTCATTGATTTACTGTACTGTATATATATATTTATATTAAGACAACCTGCTCTGTTGTCTTGAGATGGGTCCAATACCTTTTAGTCCTCCATATGGCCTTTCGCCTTTCAACACCGGTTGCGTTTTTGGAACACCGTCGTTTCCCAGTCTGCAACGGCTGCCTGCGTTGTTGCGAGAAAACTCAATTCTTTTCCAGGAATTGGTGGCACACCCTTCATTGTCTACGATTGATCCTGCAGAGCGTTTTCCTCCGCTGGCAAGCGTGGCTTAAACAGACATGGCATGAAAACGTCCCCTTGATTCCTTCATCTTTTGGAAGACAATGTACATAATGTAACCCGACTGCTTCTGATTTATGCAGATTGCAAAAAAAATGGCAGTTTGTTTTTTTGGCTTTGGGCAATGAATAATCCATCAAACTCATAACATTGGCCATGAAGCCAACTTTGTGCCAGAAAATAGCATTGTTTTTTCAATATTTAATCCACTCTGCACATCAAATACGGTGCATTGCAGTTACCAGTATGTGATATTGACTTAAATAGTGTATAAACGTCTTCTTCGTAAATTTGCTAAATACTAATATACTCTGTGAAACCGATTTAAATACCATTTGTTTCATATTCTGGTTTAAAATGGTCAGCTCATTTATATGTTTCACAGACTGTGAAGCTGCTATACAGAGCTGGCCGAGTGACCACAAGCTGGGCTGTTACAAGGCGTAAAATACGGTAATGTCATTGGCACACTGATGTGATTTAAATAAAGCATAAGTTGAGAATGAGGGAGCTGGTTCTTGTTTTGAAAATAATTGAGCCTCCATGAGGACATGCTCTTTTAGTTTAGGATTAAACTGACACGTAGCTCAGATGAACTTTGCTTAATGTCATTATGTTGTTCAACTCCGCTCCGTTTCACCTTTAAAACAAGGGCTTTGGCAAAGTCAACTTGTCAAAAATGATTGGCAGTACTCATCTCCATGGAAGTAAAACCAATCAAGAGTAATTCCTGCTCAAATGACGATTGGTGCAAAGATAATCTCCTGTTTATGGCCCTGAGTCAGTCCTGGAAATTATCATTTTCTTTGGCAGGGCCTCATAATCTATGGGACCCCAACCACTCTTGTCTTTTTCACAAAGTGGTAAAATTTTATCTACCGTGTAGAGATGATGGGCTGAGTCAATCCCCAACCAGGATTTGAACTCGCCACCTTCTGATTGCGAACTGCTCGCTAATGTTGAGCCACCTGGTACTTATCTGCGTTGGGAGTAATAAACCAGTGGAGCACATTCCACGCTTCCAAAACATGTCTGCGAATCAGATTTTCACTGTTATAGGTACATGCCCATTAATCCAAAGTCATTGACAATCAATGGATGTTAAGTTTGAAGTGTAATTATATTTTGTAATTATACATTTTCCAATGGCTGCATACGTTTCAAATAAAAAAAAACACCCCTGGCAGTTTTTTTCTTTCAGGGGGTCATATTGTGTGCAACCAATGGTGGAACCATCATTTTCAGGTAGGGGGGGGGCAATCCCTCCAGCAATGAAAAATGATAGGAGTTGTTAGTAAGTAAGGACTTGCCCCTTAATTTTTATTCGACGCGTGTGCGGCGATAGCGCAGCCATCGATCGAGGGTCGAATTAGAACCGTGTGTGATCGGCATCGCGCTCGCTGAAGGTGTTTGCCTTCAGGGAAGTCCGTGTACTGTATACGCAACTGCGCACAATTCTGTGAGTCACTTATAACTGCTTTGCCGTTACCTATTACCAATTATGGACTCAGACTATTGTTCTATCATCTCATAGAGTCCCTGGCACACAATGATATGCTACTCAGTGGCAGTGGGGGTCGCAAAATGCCGATTTTTTACTGATAAACCCCAATGATATGATCGAAATTAGGGATTTTGATCGGATCATTGGAGGGGGCACATGCCACCCCCACCCCCCCCCACTGGCTCCGCCAGTGTGTGCAACCAATTTTCTGGTTGCTCCAACCAGTTGTCAAGCTGCCCTATACCATTTTCACTCCAAAATGTGTTTGCCATTTCATTGAATCTTTTGAGTTATTAATGAAAGCTCGCTCAAATGTATGCATTCCTTGAATGGTCTCCTCGCGTTTTACGCGCGTTTACGTAAGGCAATTTTGAAATAGCGCGTTAGATGAATTTACACTTTTATTTTTGTTATGTTCAGTACGGCAACCACAAGCGCAGACAGCATCAGCATCTCCTCACGTGCCAGTTTGAAGTTCTTGTCCGCGTGAAGTTTGTCTTGTTTAAATTATGTTTAATTTACGCGATTTTTTTATTTACTCGTCGTTTTTCAAGAACACAACTCCAGCGTAAAACGAGAGGGTAACTGTATTGGTTCAACTTGATATTGTACTTGTATCCCACCCATAGTGGCCACTTGAGGCTTCCTCATAGACTGTGTCAAGGGCAAATCGTGAATTTGGTGGGAGGCAATGCTGAAGCTTTCTCATACTTTTGAAGGTCAGAGTGCTGCACCGGCACCACTGACATTCTGGGTTAAGATCGAGGTAGTCGCCCGTAACTAAACTGCATTCTCCAGTGTGGGGAGTTGATGGTCTCAGCCGGGGTCACCCAATGACTGCTCAATGGAAAAATACCATCATATTAAAGTCGGTTACAGCTCTTGCACAATTGCAGCAATCTCTTGGCATGGGTATATGGAAAAAGGTGTGCTCCCTACTATGTAGAGGAAGAAAGGTCACTTGGAATCCAGTGAAAATCCCTCTGATACATGGGGTCCTACTATGACACACAGGGCACACTTGTCTGACATGTCAGGAACATAATTGCAATGAATTGAGAAAACAAATACAGCTACTGCATCTGTTGTTTATTGGTCCATATCTGATTAACATGTGTAGTCATTTGGCAAATGCTTTTGGAAATATGCAGAACATAGCGTGACTGAAATTTACGCACATAGCCCTCTCTTTGCGAACGGCAATAATGTTTCGGCACCTCCCAATGTATTTGTACTCAAAAGCTGAATATGACCAATTTAGGCAGACACGTGCATTTATGGAAGTTTTCCATGGTGACTGGGATGAGAGATTACATTTTCTGCTGAACAGAATCCTTCAAAGCCAGGTATATTTTTGAAAACTGCTCCAGAGGATTGCATACACTACACCATGCAGGAGTAATCCACGTGGACGCAGGAGTACTGCACGTGATTGCTTGTGCTGTCCTCAAGATCTTTTTCAAGTTTCTTTTTCGGAGGTCCTGGCTTGGAATATTTTCATGATTACTGCATCGTCATGCCTGTGGCCACCATCTGTCATTGAGTCATTCAACTTCAAGCGATGCCCTGTGGATGTAGTGGTTCTCCAAAAATAAACAATTCTTTATTTTTCTTAAATTTATTATGATTGAGCCATTGGCATTGTGCCGTTAGACAAAGAACTCATTCATGCCAGTCAACCCGATATTTTTAATTCTCGGAACTGGAATTTAGCCAAATTGAGTGCAAAACCCAATTTAGTACGTTTTTTTGTCTTGCGTGCAGTCGTTGGTGACCAGGTTGAGTCCCATCAATTTGCTTTGAATCAGAACGTGGTTTAATCACAGCCTGCTGAAACCTGCATGCAAAAAACAGAATGATGCTGGATCAGTGTTCCTGACCTCTGAGTCAACTTTCATTGTTTTGCCTGAATAAATATATTTCTTGTTAACGCAGCCAAACATGTAATTCATAGGCAGCACTTGGAAATCATTGACAACGATCAGAAACAGATTAGCACCATGTAAATTGAAGGCAATCGTGCTACCTATTTGTTGTTACCCAAAGAAGAAGGCACTTGACAAGCAGCGATAATGTACGAGCAAGTGGGAAATGTTTAAGCCTCATTAAAAACGAGTCGCTTGAAATCTCTTGCCAGCTTCACGTCAAATGAACGCTTGGCTCCTGTTCACACTATTCGGGTGTAATCATAGCCTGAAATAAGCGCGGCTTTTTTTTCACGCCGCATACGGCAAAATGCATCTGCTGTTTACGCGAGATGTGGTGGCCTTTGAATCACTCAAGCAGGTTGGCCATTGCCCGCAGTCAAAGTAATGCACCGTCGCTGGGTCAGAATTCACTGGCCGTGCTGCGACTTAAATCGGGTTGGAGACGTCGTAACACTGCGCGGCACTTCAGAGAACATGCGTGCATTTTGGTGTCCGCTCACGTGGAAGCAGTTTGGTTCTGTAGTAAATGATGCGCAAAAATTGGGTTGATACTGCCAGGGTATGACAAATAGCATTATCAGTTATTAGTGAGGCTCTTTGGCTAAATCAAGTCTAAATGGGTAATCAATTGTACACAATAGTCCTGCTATGCCATTTAATCATTCATAAATGAATAGGCAATTAGTAAAATTGCATACATCAATTACATTAACAAAATGTTTTTATACACTGATAAAACAACATTTTTTTGGTCTGGATGCTCTGCATGTGCGCAGTAAATCCACGTGTGATCGACTTTTGTGTGCTTATGCATGTTGTTAATGTGTTTGGAGGTCTTGATGATCCATCTGTGTTTTATTGGCCGTGAAGACTTTGCTCAGGAACGTTTATACTTATTTTGCATTTATTCTTTTGCAGCGTCCTTTGCTTTTATGCAGAACAGAAGAACAAATCGGTTCATGTAATGTGGGAAAAAAAGTGTTCTTTATTTTACCTTGGGTGACATAAACTGATTCTTATCCATCTTCTTTTGCATGGAGTCTCACTGACATGTACCACTAATAACACTACTATTTAAGAATCGGGAAGCTGGTGCATTCGGTGGCTACATGGTGTTAGCCCGGGTCCAACAATTCTCACCTCTCCTGATCCAACTCTTTGTCACAATTTCGGGTCACAGAGAATCGATACATTTTTAACACTGCAGTGAATATAACCACCCCTAGTGGCTGGAGACATCACATTAACTAATCACCATCTGCATGGCTTATATGAATCGAAAGCATCAAGGCTCTCACCGAGTCCCGATGCGTGCCCACGGCCACCGGTACAGAAGCAACATCTTCGCCACTAAGCGACAGTGAAATCACCACAACACTTGTGCCAGGCTAGGTGTACTTTGAGACCACGTGACATATCAAAGGCTCACTGTTAGGAGTGTCACAGAGGCAACCCTCCAGGTGTTATGGGTTAACAGACTGAGATGGCTTGCAGATGCACGATGCTCCCCACTGTACCGACATGTGGTACACACATGTAATTCAGGACAGAACACGAACATTCTGGATTTACAGCCCACAAGAACTGGTGCACACGTATTCACACATCCATCCATATTCAAACAAAGATAAACATCTCCCGTATAGCCTAAACAGACTGTTGGGGCAAGTGCTGTTAGCGAGTGCCTATGAAGGCCGGCACGGCACACGAGGGGGTGGGTGGCCAACACCATGCCTGGCCGCCTTTGTCTCCACAGTGGTGATGTTTACACATCACACCAGGTACTCATTTGAGGCTGAGTCGAGCTAGGGGAGGCCCGTAACCAGTTCAGATAATCGTCGCTGGTGTTGGCCGTGAGCGGGAATCGAACTTGGGTGACCGGATTCACAGTGCGGCATTTTAACCGTGACACTACCACTCCCCACTGTTTAAACAAACACGCACATGCTTACATACATGAACCATATCTACACATGTCCCCACCTGCCCTCGTCTCCTCACTGTCTCCTGGGGTAATGTTTCAAACCGTGTTGCTGCTTACATGCCGGTGTATGCCGGTGTATGACGTTAAACCTTGGACTCTTCAGACCGAACTTGTATTGGATATTTAGCTCTGTGCTGTCATCACAAATTCACAGCCAAGGTTTTTTTTTCTTTGGACCTGCATTGTTCCATGAAGTGCTTTCCTTCTGGAGTTCCCGAGGTGATGCTCTCATTGGGAGCATGTCCGCACGAGACTGAACATCTTCCCCAAGCGTCGTGTGGCTGCAGGGATAATGGGAAGACTATTTCGATGTCTTCTTTGATTTCCCGCCCTATTTCTTCTCTTCAGCCATCCGTAACGAAGTCGGCACTGGGGACCGTCTTCTCATGCTCGGTGCTTGGCCCGTCTGCTTTTCTATTAGAATGATGTCTGGTTTTCTCGTGTCCACTCACCGATATATGTGGGCATGTTTGGTACAGTAGTCCCACAGTTAAAGTGACATCGGTTTATGGTTTTTCAGTTCACGTTTTGCCTCACATTGGACACCATGGTTTCGATTAACATGAAAACTTTGATTAAATGTATGTTTTGGCAGTGGAAACAGCTCTCTTGCAGACTCAGTGATTTTTTAAAACTTATTTTTAAATATGTAAGTTAATTTGATTAAGTTATTTCGGTTAACAGTAGTTTTTGTGGAACAGATTAAAAACGTTAACCGAGCGGCTACTTCAGTCAGCACGGATGGCTCTGGAAGGGAATTTTGCTTTGGGAAAGGCAGCAGTGAATGAGTGACTGTCCACACAGCCTAGGTTCATGTTCCCAATGTTTCTCTTTTTCAGGTGGCCTGTAGAGCTTGCACGACTTCCAGAACATCAGCCTGGCCACGGCATTGGTTATGCCTGCGAGTGTAGAATCCTGCCATTAATACTTTACCACCCAACTGTCATGTGTGACAGGGTCTCAAATCATCATCATCACTACTATCCATGGGCAGATAGCCCTTGGTGTAAATTGCACATTTTGTCTTGGCTTCTGCCAATATGCTCAAGTAGTGGACATCTTTCTGCCACCAATGTCACTTATTTTCATCTGTCGTTTTGTGACTTATGTTCCACGATATATATATTGTCAATGAAGGGTACTTGACACATTACCCAGGCCCATTGGAATTCTTGTCCAAAGTCGATTATTGAAGGGGATGGTGATGTTTTCCTTGGGTGGTTGCAGATATAAATGTAGCTGTGATCAATTTCATTGAACCACAGGTCCCTTATCATCATGGGGCACACACAAGACAGCCTTGGGACGTGCTGGATTTTGCGAATGACTCGATGAGCGTGTAGACGTTTCCGAGTGATTTACAGCGTTGTGGCCAGTCTATCGTCTATTATCTCAAAGGTTTACAAAGCTATTGCAGTGCCCAACTCTGTTAATTGCGCGTGTATTATTTAAAGCTGTTGTAGAACTTTCCAGCACAATCTTTGCTCTCCTGATCTATCCCTTGCCTCCTCTCCACCTCACGTCTGTGTGCCTGACCGCCACTTCCTCCTCCATTCCCTATGTCACTGTCTCCGTACCCTTCCGCCAATGTCGTCCACCGGCTTTGGCTGGACACCAGTGAAAAAGAACCTGGTTCCTCCATCGGGCTTTTACAGCTTAAATAACACCTATTTTTTTTCTTGGTTCTTTCGGTAAAGTCACGTAGAAGGGAAATAATTACTGAAAGAACCAAGAAGATGAATCCCTGCAGTCACGAAAGCTTTAAATCGAAATTTAACACCTCTTTGTCAATATTTATATATATATATTTCTATGTCTACCTGTTACCGGAGTTTAAAAAGAAGTTATTTTCATGCTCGAGTTCCGTTACACTGCACTTGGCATCCAGATGAATGCCCCCCCCCCCCGTTAGTTTGCTTGCCCTTTGGCAAGTCTGGCCTGGTTGCATTCCTGCAGTAAAATTTCCATTGTTCTATCATCAGAGAATGGGCTTGCAGTCTTTATTTGCTCCGTTTGTACTTTTTGATTTCAGTTGTGCAGTTTAAGACTGCGTGTCGAAACACTCGGTTTGTTCTTCTGCGGGGTAATTCTCCCCCTCGTGCGTTAAAGTAGAATGCAGCTCATTAATACGTTTGCCTAGTGGGCTGAGGCGAGGACGAAACAGTAGGTCAGACAGTGAATCACCTTGGAAAATTCATCTTCTGGTATATACATCTTTTGGTGTTGATTTGCCTTTCACCGCCCCCACCCCCCATGTAAGATCGGTGTGGTGTTACAGCTCTTCGTAGTTTTACGCTGTGAAGTTAATAATCCCCGAGTAAATTTTGCTTATTTTTAAGGCATTCAATAAGCCACAAATGTGGATCACTGTCAAATGTGTTTTTTCTCATCTATTCAAAACAAAAGGTTGGTGCCGTGTCAATATTTCTCCCTTTATGTGCTTGCAAAGCATCAGTTGTTTTTGTGAGTCTAAGCATCAGTATTAATCAATTCATTAATGCATGCTTCCACTTGTTCGTATTCGAGTCGGACGACATTTTTGGTTAAAGCACTCCTCTCACACAAGGTTGCGAGTTCAAATCCTCGTTGAAGGTTCGGTTAGGCTTTCCATGACGCTATCGGTTCTACGGCATCGATAAAATTAACGCAACTTCGTGGAAAAGTCAGCAGTGCTTATCTTATGCGAACAGGCCCCTTGCCACAGCAATGTTTGGAGGGCCCTTGTCGATCGGGGCCTTCCAAAGGAGAGGCGACTGCCACAACAACAACAACAGTGCTCCTTTGAGCACGAAGCACCCTTGAGATTTTTTTTTTTACCTCAAAACAAAAAAAATGTGGATGCCAATGCATTTGTCACCTGTTTGACAATGGTAGGCTTGCTTTTCAGCTTTGCACCGCATGCCATTCGCGAGTTCTGGCAGGAATGCATGCGCGCAGGAACTCCCGCGCCGGGGTGAACGGCATCGCTAGCGAGCGACGCATCGGCCGAGCATCTCGCTGCACCTACACTTGCTCGGGTAATTATGTTTTTCCTCGCCCAGACGCGAAGGAGACCTTGTGAGATCGGCGGCGCTCGTGCTAACGCAATCTGAAAGGGCCTATTTTCAAATGCAAAGGCTTTCCCTGTGCGGGAATTACATGCACGTGCTGCGCGAAACGGTCCTTTCATTCGTTCGCACAGAGTACAGTACTCCACTGCTCTATACCGCGTAGCACAGAAAATGACAATGATGCGTCTACATGAATGGGATATATGGATTATTTCCGGCTTCCTGTTTTGGGTTCGATGCCAACCCTGATGCCTGCATATTAGGAGTTTGCGTGTCTCTCTCCCCGTGGTCGTGTGGATTTTTCTCCTTTGTCCCCCGGTTTTTCCCTCCACATTTAGAATCGACGTGCGCTCAGAGCATTTGGCTCCTGCCTTACATTTCCACGTGATAAGCCACTTCGTCGAGCAATCATTTGTGGCCAGGTCACTTCTGAAAACGAGATTACAGTATAAAGCTCAGTGGGCCTTACCTGGTAAAATAAAAAAAAGCTGAGTTAGTTTCGCATCATCTTCAGGTTATGACTGCAGGAGCCTGTTGCTCCCTGCAGAGAACGGAATGCCCAGCGGTGCAAGGGGGCGCCGCTTGGAGCCCATTGAAAGCGGAGGCCTGGAGATGAGCGTTCTCTCTCTCTCTCATGCTCCCTCGCTCTCTCTGGGCCTATCCGAGTGCGCCCAAGGCGTACACAAGTTGCATTATTAGCGCTCCCGTTTTGCATTTAAGCAGGTTGATTTCCTCGTCGTAGAACACAGCAGTGGAACCCGCTTTAATGCCACTGCTCGTTCACAACCGTTGCGTAACCAACTTCAAGGCCTGTCAATCCGATGTGGATTTGTGCGCGGATGTTACTTTTCTGGCCGATTACGTTTGCGGGCTGCTTAGGGAGTCGGATTCCTAAGGGCAATTGTTTCAAAGGTATCCTGAGCAAAGTTCACAAGGTAGGGATGGATTTGGAGGACGATAGTGATGGGTATGGTAGAAACCAAATTGCAGGAAAAATTTTCTAAGAATGTTTTTACATAAAAGTTCAACTGGCTGAAACTGAACCCATTGAAATGTGACTTGATTTGGGGTGCACATTGTTCGTCACCAACAGCATCTGAGCAGAGCCTCGGTATTGTTCAGAGGCACATCTATCGTGCCGCGCTTTTCTTCTGTGACCTTGAAGTCAGAACGTTAGCAGACGCTTCTTTCAGCTGCGGCGAATCAAGAGTTGTGTGAAAGCGCTACCCTTTGAAGTCGACAAGACTGTAGTTAACAGCCTTGTAGTCTCCAGAATTGGAAACTGCAACTGTCTGCTGACCCAGGCACGTCAACGCCTACTTTCAACACTTCAGCACCCAAAAAAACATACTTGATCGCCTACAGTGAGTCTATGAACGCTGCCGCGTAGTTGATCAACGGCAGTCAGAAGCGTGACCCTGTTTACCTGTCTCCTACAATCTACGTTGGTTTGCGAGTCCCGCTGCATGTCCAGGTCAAACTTTGTCTGACCTACAAGGCACTGCATACCGGTGTCCGCTAACGAGTCCAGACGTCGCCCCGAGGATCTGCTGTACGTGGTGACCTCCGTGTGTCAAAGACAAAAAGTGATGTTCGACGGCCACAGCTTTGCCATCGCCGGGCCTCGTGCCTTGAACAGTCCTTGCCACTGAGCGTCCAAGCCGCTGACGTCCCTGCTGTTGTTTACAAAGCTCACTCCCAACTCAACCTTGTCAATTAGCCATGTGTGACGCTCCATCTATTTCTCACTGCAATGTACTAATGACTCATTGAATGTGTTTTGCCATTTGTTTGGCGCCATGGTGATTGCATACCATGATGCGGCGCGATAGAAATTGTTATTTATAATTATTTTAAATAATAATCAAGCCGGTTACTTATCACTTTATTTTCCTCCTTTTTTATGCATAGCACTCTGAGATCCATTGATTAAGGGCACCTTATAAATCTAAATTATTATCCATAAGGCATTTTTCTCAAATGCTACAGAGCTTTAAATTGCAGCTGGAATGTTTACTTTGTCTGGGTATAGAATTTTCTGAGACAATGTTATGATGCAGCACCGCTAATTGGCAGTGATTCTGCATCATGGATTTCAATTGCATAACTAAAAGGCGAATAGTTGTGGCAGTGTGTATCATCAGAGTATAACTTTGTGGCTATTTCCCATAGTTCTGACAGTGCACATTGCAAACAAATATTAGCAGCATCAGGGGGATGCTTTCAAAAAGCAAGGGCTTTGTTTACCATCGAGAAGATAAAATAACACAGCATCAACTTACATCTTATATTTTACTCGGATCAGAGATTACATCTTAATTAATGTATTGTTTCTAAGAGTGAAATGAAGATGAGAGAATTTTTATGATCTGCAATTTTGTGGAAATTTTGCATGATTATTCAGGCTACGTGTCCCTCATTTGCCATATTTGCTGCACACATTTGAGCATTAAAAAACACAATTATATAGTTTTTGTAACGATAATTGAAAATTCAAATATTTATCATGGGCATAATGTTCTCTTTGTTATATGCGACAATACACATATACATATTGTTGATGCTTGGAAACATGTTCGTACACTTTGTTTTTCTGTTAACAACTTCTAAATATTCAGCAGCTACCAAGAATGTTTCATATATTTTTTTCCCCAGCATAATTTAGTACACTGGAGTAAAAGCAGTGTATCACCAGTTTCATTCACATGGAGTCAATTATGGCTCTCTTTTTTCATATCATTTACGTTTCCAGCCCTGAATCTTTGCATGCGTTCACTGTATGAGACTAAAACTAAACTATTAAACAATTTTTAATTTCACCATGCAAGGTCCACTGAGCTATGTAGCTCTTTTTCAGAAAGCGACCTGGCCACAAATGAAAGCTCAGCCATGTGGCTTATCATGTGGAAATTTCTAGCAGCCAAATATTTCTAAATGCGTGCTTCTAAACGTGGAGTAAAAAAAAACGGAGGACCCGGAGTAAAATCCACCAAAAATACTGACATGAGGGTCGAGATTGAACCCATGACCTCCTGTATACCAGGCGAGGTAGTTAACATCTCACCACTGCGGAGCTTCGAGAGGTGGGGGGCATGGGACAGCATACGGGGTTGAGCTTGGTAAAATAAAGAGTTGTTTAGGGAAACTGCTTTTCTGCAAGGTAATCTGATTGAAATAGTTGAGTTTCCTCGAGCAGTTGACATTTGTCGTAATTTACCAATGCCGCAGAAACCGAATGGATTATTTAGTAGAATCCCAAGAATCTCCATTCTAATGTCAAACAGATCAAATCTGCCATTGAGAACCTGTCGGATTGGGGACATGCCGATCTTGACATTCCACCTTAACTGCCAGATTTTTTTTTAATACATTCACTCCACTGTATTATGATCAGCTCAATTTATGATGTGGTTCTTTCCGCTTTGGGTATCATGTTCTTGAAAATATATTCAGAGGCAGGCAGACAGGTTAAGCATTAGCATTTATGGGGACTATCTCACCAGACCTCCCAAGTGTACTGCATATCACAACTCTGTAGTTATTAAAGGAGAACCAGTAGTCTTTCGATTCTTAATTTCCATCAAAGAAGGGAAAATTCTCACTACCTGTGAATATTTATTTGTCGACAAAACACTGCATCATGTTAGATTTGTATGCTGTGCTTGAGGTCATGGAACATAACAGTGACGCATATTAAGCGAAAAGTTTTTTCGTAATCCAAATATATACACAGGCAGCAGGGCGTATTTTGACCCACGCATTAATGCCTAAGTTTACAGATTCACCTGCATGGAATTATGCCATTCAGTTTATGACACATGCTGTATATCGATATATTCACGGCCAAATTATGTTGAGATTCTTAATCACCCGAACACAGGTTTTTAAAACTAAACAACAAGATGGCTTTTATATTTGAATTCGTGGTCGGCCTTTTGCTGCACTGCTTGCCATCTTCTAGTTAATGCAAATGTTTCCCTGACTGTTTTGTAGGAAATCACATTTTCCCATCCTCAAGCAGGTGGATTATCCATAATATTGCCTTTTTTTGAAGTACTTGCGTTCAAGATTTTGCCCATTTGCAATTGTTTGTGGTTGTGATTGGTATCTTTTATGTCACCATGTCATGAAGGTACATTCATTTGTCAGTAAATATTGTTCAGTTTACTGCAGATGTCAATGATCACTTGACTTTATTAGAGACTTTAACTGTGGGTGTTACCAGGAATTAAGCACATTTTAGTCCTCATTTAATGTTCTCAAAAAACGGTGCCCTGTTTCATTTTGATCATGTAGTGTTTGTGGAAGCACCACTTAAATCAGGCAGTGGTGGCCTAGGGGGAGGGATCAGAGGAAGTCAGATAGCAGAGCCACAGATCAACTCGTGCACAGTCTTCTGTATGTATAACGAGGCAATACCAGATCCACAAATACAAAAGAGCCATTGCGGGGATACTACTCCGCTACACCTGACGCCGTTATTTGTGGCCTGACTACCTGAATGTGAAAGTGTAGTTGATGCTCTGCATCTACATCGGCCGTATCAAAGAATGTAAAGAGTTTAACCACGAGGTGGGCCCACGATTTTTGTGAAGTATATAGTATTGCCTCGTTATTCACCAACTTGATTTCCGCGATTTTTGGCTATCCCAGGGGTCGGCAACCTACGGCTCCGGAGCCGCATGCGGCTCTTTACGGGCTGCTTCTTTACGATATGTACGTATGTACATAGATGCATTGCGGCTCTTGAAATACTGAATTTTGTACCGAATTGGAAAGAAATGGCTCTTCTTGTTATTTTGGTTGCCGACCCCTGGGCTATCCACAAATCACATCTTGAGCTCCTACACGACTGCATGGAGAGAGAGAGAGAGAGAAAAAGAAATTGATGATACAAAGTGATGAGAGAATGTGGTGCCAACAAGTGATGCGATAAAGTGATGAGATAAAATTCATAATGTAAAATGTAGGTTTTTGTCGGGTGATATCATTATTGAGAAATTTGCTATTTATGAGCATCTCCAGAACTTATCCCTCGCACATAACGAGGGAATACTGTGATTGAACAGTTTATTTTTGTTGTAATTATTACGTTTATCTACAAGGCTTGTTGGCTTAATATTTTTATATTCAACATGAAGTGACACTGAGAACTAGGTCATAACTGCCCCTGCTATTTCATACCGAAGTTCCTGCTGCCAGCTCATATTTATAAGTTCACCCTTGCAAAAGCCAAAGTAAACACATGCCTAATGCTGGAATTAGGCTCACAACAGACTAATGTTGTATGGCAGTAGGCCCCAAAGCAAAACAAGCAGAAAGCCTAGCAATGGCAGCAAAGAAACAGCTGTGGAGTGCAAGGCCAATATTTGTATTTTGTAATTTGTCATAATTTATGTAACTGTGTTAAGTATACAAATGTTAATCGCATAAACAAAATACAGTGTACGTTGTTCAGTGTTGTTTGTAGTTCAAAGTCATTTTTTGTAAACACTGGTTTAAAAATGATTTCCCCAGTCACAAATTAAAAATAGCTTTTTAAACTGCTACCTTCTGTATACTTTGTGCCTAAAAATGTTAACACTTTAAAGAGAAAAAGTCAAGGGGAGTGTGTATGTGATGTTCAGGAAAGGCTTGTTGAAGCCATCACGATTAACACATCATCACGGGCAGAGACAGACACCACACTCACTTGCAGTGCGTCTCTCCCCTGGAGTGCGTGTTTGGGTGTGCGACTTCGTGGCATGAGGCAGGACCCCCCCCCCCCAAGTCTCACACGGGGCCATCATTACCACGCACATTGCACACCTGTGGTGCAACACAGTGCAAAATGAAATCAGCGGAGTTTCAGGCTTCTGTGCCAGTCAAATCAACACAGCCCTGCTGCTTGGCATCCAGCCTTTCGGCACCCTGATGCAACCGCAGATACGCAACTGCAGGAAACGCAGACCACTGCTGCGGTGAGCGCTGCTGAAGGACTGCAGTAGCCATGGCAGCTGACATTTCCCCCCTACCCTGCCCTTCTTAACAGAGCCGCAATTTGCACAAAAAATTAGTGCACTTGAAGCTTCTTGCTGTGCAGCGTAACAACTCGCTGGCTGTAAAATGGAAAATTGGCTTGAGCCGTTGCACAGCAGCTGTATTTAGCACATGCTTAGTGTTGCTGTGAACAGTAAGCATTGATGTTTTTTGCTAGAATGATGAGAATTATGAAGCTCTCACTTGGATGCACATTATTTGTGTTGAGTGCACACACTTCAAACCGCAGCAGGAAATTTGCAATAAGCGCGATTGGTAATCCAGCAGGCTCAGTTCAGACACCGAGTCTGTTTTTCTGTACGGCCTAATTAAATCACAATAACATTCGTGTGACATCCGCTGATGGAGGCCATTTGAACGGGTTTGGGGAAAGTCGTTTGGCAGAAAGGCAAATGGGAAACAAGTTCATTGTTACCCAACATTGGAATGTCCGGCGAGCAGCATGTTGACCTTATCATTTTGACATCACATGTTGTGATGCATTTGATAAATCGGGTTGTCTTAGTGAAATAGACGTGGACATTCTAATTTCAAATGCGCAATTACAATACTGTAATTACACTTACTAGCCGTCATGTCTTTCTTGAGTACCGTACTTCAAAGGTCCGAGTTTGCTTTGGTCCATGTTGAGAAAATGTGCTGGTGAAGCCCATGCCGCAATAAAAAATTTGAAAGCGAAGCTTTGAAAAGATAAAAAAGGTCGTTCGTAAATATTTCAAATGCCAACGGATGGTTTTTCAAAACGTTTCCATGAGGCGGCTTCTGACGCCAAATTGTATTTACTCGTTATCAGTGTTGTTGGTGTTTTGGGAGGTTTAAAATAAGACGACCGTATACATGCTCTCTCACATGGAGATCATGACTCCTGCAAAAGGAAAGTGTGATTTCTACCACAAGGTCACGGCCGTCAATGACGATGAACATCACCGCATGCTTGTTTTGAGCACAAGGGGGGAGGGGGGGGGACAGGACACTGTGACTTTGACCGTCCTACTCTAAACACTCGTGCTCTGTTTTGTGTGTAAATCGGATGAAGAGAGCCGCATTCAACTATTCACATTTTCTGAGCAGAGTAATCGTGCATGGACGGATGCGAGTGTTTTTGGTTTGTTCGTTTTAGAGTCTGTGCTGATGAGTTCTTCTCGGTCATTGTCACGGTGTGACAGAGCCTGTGGAACGAGGAACTGACCGTCGTATTTCCTTGTTCGCAGAACGAGCCCCTTCACCTTGAGTTTAGGCAAAAAACCTTAGAGCTCTCATTCGCCGAAACCGTTTGACTGCTCATCACATCGCTGATGCCCGTTTGCACCGTCTGACTTATGACTGAACCTGTCACCCTGAGCGTACATTCCACGCAATTGCAGTCAATTTGTTTTCTCGCCGATATTTCAATGTGGGTTAGAAGGCTTAGATTTGTTTGTTTTCAAATAGGCAGGGGGAAATATCGGACATTGTTCAAAATTCCAGATGCAAAGTTTTTTTTGTCCTTTGTGGTGAGAAGGTGGCTCTTTGTGCATTAGTTTTAAATCGGGGTTTCTCTCAATAATGTTGTTTATATGTATTTACAGCAGTTCTGTATTGAGCAGTAAGATATATTCTAAAACTTAAAACTCATGAAGATTTATATCAAGAGTAAATATAGAAGATTGCTTCTACCTCATGCATTATAGAGCAACGTGACCTCTGTGGTATTTTCATTTTGTGCCTGTGTCGGTACCCATTTTTTTGCTATTATTTACGTCGTGGAAAAGCAATTCACTGCGGTAATTATTAATTTAACGTAAGAGACCTTGGCATTTTTTTGTTCATCAAAAGTCTTCGCTGCTTAATACTGCCTTGAGAGATATCCCATGAAAAAAAAAATATATATCAGACGGTCTTCGCTTGGATAAATATAGGACGTTGAATTTCGTTTTTTTATTCAAACGGAACACATTGCACTTTTGTGGGCAATCCAATGACTTATCATGTCATCATTAGAATTTTTATGTCGTTTTTGACATGGAAAATATATATAGATGACCCAATGTCTGCGTTTTTGTGTGCCTGATTCGTATGAAGCCATACTAATTTGAGCTTCATCATCTTGATGTAGTACATTCTGGTTTACTTGCACTTGCAGAGGTTGTCAATTTAAACCCTGAATTCATCCAAATGCACAAGTACCGTGAATCGTAGGTGCATTGTGCAGATCAATAGTAAGAGCGGCCGTGACGATGACATTAAATCGCATGCTTCTGTAGACCTAAGGAAGTATAAGAAGTGGCACAGCTCTTGCGCTGGCAGTCGGTGCAACTGCACCAGGGCTCATCGGAACTCAGAATATCTATTTACATTTGAGGAATCTGATTAGCTACAAAGCTCTATCTTCTTGGTTCTTTCGGTAAAGTCACGTAGAAGGGAAATAATAAAATAATAAAAATAAAACATTATAAAATACAATTATCACGACGTTTCGGCCAACAACGCAAGCAGCCGTCCTCGGGTGAAGAACAGGTCTGTCGGAAAGACAGCGTCTGAATGAACACCACCAAGCTTGGCAGCGTATATTTAAGCTTTATATATACAAAGCTCTATTTTCAGAGATGTCCAGTAAAATGGGTTGGAGTGGCTCAGGCATCGGCCTCCGGAAGAGGGGAGGAGGGGATAAATTGGGCAGGGGAGGTGTGGGTGGGAGGGCGATTTAATTCCTTGCACTAGGGCCCCATGCCAACCACACGATGCCCCACCGGGCATTGGCTTCGCATTCTGACACTCAACTGTCGTGACAGGACATTAAGTTTGGTTTGTTTCATTCCTGCGTTTGTAATTGTGCCCGTACAACTTTTAAGTAGTTGCTACATATGTAGGCTATCTGCCAAATTTTATTAGTTGTTAACTCGTCACTCTCTTCCATCAGGCATCACTTGGCATCTGACGAGGCGGCACGATGGACATCTACTCTGCCCCTTCCTTTCTTTGGTCACGGCGATCGCTTCTCGTAGACCCACGCTCTCTTTTATATACCGGACATCTTTGAAAAAGAGCTTCGTAGCTCATCAGATTACTCCAGTATAAATACATATTCCGATTCTAAGTCGTCATCCTCTATGCCGTCGGTCCACCTGTTGGGTCAACAGCCTCCATTCGTGTTGGCTCCTTCCACACGGCAGTGCAAGGCCGTTGATGGCAGTAATTTGTGTGCATTTTTGGAGTTTACTTTGTGATAATACATGAAGAAAAACGGAATCGAATCCAAGTAATCTTTGACAGGGAAATGCCAATCTTCGGTGATGCTATTGACGAGTTTGCATTTTTCACTCCGCTGTTTAACTTGTAATGCTCAAAACAGATCACTCGCAAAACATATAATTAGAAAGATGAACAGAAAATTGCACTTCGTAACCTATTACTCTTTAATCGTGTAACAATATTTGTAAATCCTTTCTGTTTTGTTCCATGAAGAGGCGCTCCCAAATTGTGGAATGAACCGTCGAACATCATGCCGACCAATGGGCTTTTCAAGCCAAAATAATCTCCCAAGAGCTATACAGTACCTCTGTTAAAACCCGCGCAGTGGGCGTTTTATTTCTGCGTTCTGTTATTAAATTGGTAGAAAGAGCATTAAAAAAATTATGTTGTAGGCTTTATCTCTTTGATTACGAACACAAAGAACGTGCATTGATGTGGCTGCTGCATTGTCCTGGTGTTGTGTGTATGTATTCAACCTTTAATCCTTTTCCTATACATAGCCAGATATGCCAAAGTGTGGTCTGAATCACCATTCTTCTGGGCTGCAGGGCAGATTCTACCACACCAGTGGCTTTTTATGGATACACGCAGTGAGGCCTCCTTGAGGTGGAATGTTACAAGCATGTTTCGTATCCATTTCAAACCCTTGAGCTGTAAATGTTTAATTTAATTGATGCGTGTGTAGCTGATCGGGACAGGCCCAATGTAGTAACCGCCAGGCTATTATGAATCAGCCAAGTACACGCCTCGACTGAGTTGTGAAAGAGAAAGGAGAAAATTATAGTGGGTAAAGGGAGGCGTGGTATGGGTGGTTTGGCTTGGTTGAGGTGACCTGGAGATTTAATGCTCTTGCTTGGATATCCATGGTGCGAGTAGAGGATGGTAGGAGGCTGTGAGCAACCAGTGATGATTTGCGTAACACTGCATTGCAATAAGCGGAGTGGAGAATGTGGGGGGCAGTGCTATTCTTTTTTTTTCAATGATTCAGTGTGGTTTGGTAAAAAAAATACCAAAAAACTTATCATTCGTGTGCAACCCATCCGGGTGTCTCTCCGGCAAAGCGCACTTTGACGTACAGTAGGCAGTTTTGCGTGAGATCAGGTCTTGGCAGGGGGCTCAACTCGGCCGTTATTCCTCTGGTGTTGATCTTAAAATGAGTATCACTTTTGTGGAAAGTCAACTGTGGGTTATCCAATGGAGATTTTGGTTTCCACGCACAGGAGTGGCATTTCCACCAATGGCTCAGGGCTGCTGATGGAGATGCATACTTGCCACTTCTCGTTTGACACCAAGTATGCAGTTTCATATTTCAGAGTTGCAAAAGTTGCGTGGCACGTTTGAAATGTTTGCTCAAGATCCCAATTGTGTATAATCCTACACACGGAAAATATAAATTGGATGGACTCATGTTGAATGCAATTGTACACTTCTAAGCAATCTATTTAGCAATAAACAGAGCCTCAAAATGTCAAATATATTGGGCAGAATACGCATTGATTGAGAAGAAACCCATTTATATCATTGCTGCTGTGCACATTAAGTAACATCCGTTGGTGAAAACTGAAAGCAATTTTCTCCATGGAAACTTCAATGGCTTTTACCATACAATTACCATACTTAGTAGATTGCTTTGAGAATGCTGCTGCTTCTGCTGTCTGCTGGATACGTGGGATGTTTATTATTTTACTTGATCTCTGCAGAGATTTGAAAAAGCTTCTGCCCTGCCGAAAATTGAAGGTTGGGTGAAGTGGGCGGTGTTACGGAGAGGGAGGTGCAGTTTCGAAAGTAAATATTTTCTCAGCCATGCCCCATGTGAACTTGGTTAACCTAGGAAAATGATTCCTTATGGCATTATGGAATATCAGTTCCTGAGAGCTAAAATCGGCCCGAAGAAAATGCGTCCACGTAGGTGTGCGCTGGGGCTTTTGGCAGATGTGCCGTTTGTATCGACGGTGCAAAACGAGATATGTGTGGGGTTGTCTGTTTTCGCCCCCCCTCGATAAATGTTTGAGTTGTGAATTTCAACTGAAAACATGGCAGTGCTGAGATACAAACTGGGACTAATTGTTTTAACTAATCTGTCTAAGTGCTGTTAATTTGATGGCACGGCGCAATCAACATGTGAGGCTGCCCAATAATCGAGTGCCAAGTGCTAAAAAGGCAGCCATGCTGACCGGCTGGTGAATAGCATTGGGGCACATGCTGATAATTTATTCCATGTTCTTGCATGCATTAGTCATACTATTTATTTTTTCTCTAATTGCTTCAAGAGCTTATAATTTCATATCTATAATTTTCTGCATAAGTGTAATTATTATAAAAAAAATAACAACATGCATAAATGTTATTTGTGTTTTTTTCCACATTTTAACATCACTGAGTGACGTAATTAGATAGATAAATTTACGGATAGTTTGTATTATCCGCTAGTGGATGAGGGCCTCTCCACACCGTGCGGGTCGCGGGGGTTATCTGGCCATACTTCACTACGCTGGTCTGTTTCGGTTGGTGAAAGTGAGGAACATAGAAGTACAGTACTACAGCGGATTTTTCTACACTGTTGTTTGCTGCCCATAATGCTTATAACACATGTTTTTTGTTAAAACCCGGCAATTGCCCATCCAATCCAAGCACTACCTAAGGCTCAACTTGCTCAGCTTTTTAGCTCTGATGATATGGGATACATTTGAAGTGATTTGGTCAAAGGGAATTGGCAGTAAATGGTACAGTATAACAAAATGTCTTCATTTGGTACCCAAAAACCCACTTCCCTTGCATCAGCTAGATAAATTAACCCAGCAAACTTGCATCTTTTGACCAACGGAATATGGTTGGAATCTTTGCTACAACATTGGTCCAACGGTTGGCCCCAATGAGTGGGGGAATTACGTTGAGGCTACCGTTCTGCGATAGTCCTTATTTGCGCTGTGCGAGTTTAATTTGGGGTGGTGGCTTCCCGCCCGAAGTAGCTAGGGGGTGTTGGTTTGGCAGCGGGTGAATCGTGAGCGCTGAGAAGTCCCTTGTGCATTATTAAAGAGGTCATTGCAGCATCAGCATTTCATTAGCAGCAACTATGTGAGGATTAGATAACGCTTAGGATCGCAAATAACCATTACAGCAGCATAGACGGGGGCCTTCTGCATACATTTATGCTGAGCCACTACATTGTAAACATATTCATATTCTCGGTTCTTTCGGTAAAGTCATGTAGAAGGGAAATAAAAAAATAAAAAAATAAAAATAAAACACGACGTTTTGACTGCAACACAAGCAAGCATCATCAGGTGTGAAATCCACACCTGATGATGATTGATTGTGAAATCCACACCTGATGATGATTGCTTGTGTTGCAGTCGAAACATCGTGAGACTTTTATTGTTTTATATTTTTCTTATTTTATTGTTTCCCTTCTACGTGACTTTACCGAAAGAACCAAGAATATGAATCCCTGCAGTCACGAACGCTTTAAATCAAAAATGTAAACATATTGTTCATTGTTGTTGAGTACTCAATGCACAGTATCGACAGTCCTCGACTTACGAACGGGTTATGTTCCTGAGACGTGTTCGTAAGTCGATTTGTTCGTATCTCTGAACTCAATGTTAACCTGTACATAAAATGTGTTATGTTTCAACAAAAAAGGGAAGCATTGTTAAACTCTTAAATAAGATTCAATATTGTACATTTCCATGTAATACTGTAATACATACCATATAGTAAATCAAACTAAAGAAAGTAACATGTTCACTTACCTCGAGTCAAACAGTTCACTGTCGTTGTGCATCAATACAACCGAATGTTCGCAAGTCAGATGGCGGTTCGTTCTTATGTGTGGATGTTCGTAAGTCAGACGTTCACATCTCGCGGGACCGCCTGCGCATAAGTAATTGATGCGTTGTGGGAATACACGTGAAGGGGAATTAATTTTTCATCATAATGCTAAATACTTGAAGGAAGCTCTCCGCGTGTTTGCGGGTTGTGATGTCCGACGGTTCGCTTCCACATTGCTGAAGAGGCACCCAGCACGTGGAGCAAAACGTTGGCTCTCAGGCCAAACAACCCGACGACGACATATCAGGAGTGTGGAAGGAATTTCTATTTCTTCCACAGTAGCTCTTTTACTTTTCCACCGTTGCTTTCCCTTTCATTGTTTTGTTTTTTCCCAAGAGCTCACCGGTCAGGTTTTGGCTTCCTGGCTCGACTCTGTCACAGCATGGTTTCCAACGCCACCTTCGCATGCCGTCGATAAGTTCGCAATCCTGCTTTTCTCAAATAAGCTGTCCTGATTATTTGCATTCTGCCAATCCCCTTTGTAGGGACGCACTCGGTGATAGGTGCCATGAAATGGAATTGCTCTTCAAAATCTCTCTTCTTGTTTTCTATTTGGTGTTGTGTATGCACTCGAGCAGCTTGAATGAACGCCTCTCTTGCAAGCTGGTGAAATAAGTATTTCATCGCTCGTGCTCTTGTTAGGTCCACCCGTGTGCAAGTGTAACGTGAGCTTGCGTCGGCACTTATTCACAGCTTTACGTACTTGCTTGTGTGCAGGCAGTGCAGTAAAACTAATATCATGCCTGCCTCCATATGTATACATCTGCTTATCATAAGGGCCTTGCTTGGATACGTTTTATTTATTTGCCTTTATGACAATCATAGGTAGCTGTGAGTCAGGTTGTAAAAAACTTTGGGAGCCTTCAGTGCTGGGCACATGCATCTGTCTTCTTTGCTCTGGGCACATTTATTATATTGAGGGGTGTGTTTTTTTTTATAGGGCATTTGTTTAATGTCAACATTTTCATGAAATCAATACCTCCAGCTACAGTGTTCATACTAAACATCATGGTTTCCTTGTTATTTTTAACAGCCTTGGTCTAAGAGAGTGGCCGTAGTCAATAAGTGATTCACAGGAACATTGGGCGTAAAAAAACAATTCTACCAACATTTTTTTTCTCTCTCCTTAAAATAAGGGAAGAAATGAACACAAGTCGGTGCACAAAGGCATGACATTTTCTGGATTCAGTTTAAATAGGCTATTATGTTTACACCAAAGCGTTCTCAGTGGCTCTTTGCCCATTATATGTAAAATAACAGTTGTGATGTGAACAATAGTCCCCAGAAGGAAAAAAAAGCATTTCTGGATTAAAAATGTTTCCAGAACCTCGGCATGTTTCCTCAACGCGTGTCGCTCAGGAAGTGACTCGCGCAATATGCTGATGTGCATCATTTTTCTGTTCTGGAAAATAGCCAATGGCACCTTTTGTCGTGGTTTGGAGAATATTGTTGCACAAAATTCCCTTTTTGGGTTGTTTGTCATATGGGGTTGAAATCTGAAGGTCACGTGCCTTTCATTGGCGATTAGGGCCTTCCAATGTTCGGCAGACGGGAGAGTGTGCCTTTTGAGATATGTTGTGTTCCTAGCGCTCGGTGGGCTCATGAGAGAGTGCCTTGTTGGATTCTGATCTCGGCAGGTCGTCCTGGCCCTAAATGTCATTGGTGCTTCTCGATGGGGGAGAGTGAGCGATGGAATGGGATGGCCTTTGTGTGACGATCATCCAGCGATCGCCGCATTAATTGTGTTGTGGGTGCTCATACTTGCCTAGCCTGCCATAGTCTACGTGTGCGTTTGTTAAATGCTGTGCTCGGTGGTTAGGTGAAGGAATATCATGAAGGCACTGTTGCCGAGGGTAGCTCAGGTCACCATCATTAAAGGTGACAGCATTCTGTAATGTTAAGTGGTGTGGGTTTGGTACGGTGGAAAAATGGTAATTGTTATGGGTTTGGTACCACTGATGAATACCACGCACCTTATATTATGACTGTATTATTTCATAATTTATAGCCATGCTGCTAACGGCTTGGAATTATAGGAGTGTCAACCGCAAGGAAATGTTGATGCATGCAGCTCACTCGCTGGGTCTGTGTGGGAGTTGGTGGGACCACGACTGTCCTAACCGTGCAATAGTTAGACCTCGAGTAAACACACATTCCTGATTTAGCATCAAAGTAAATCGAGGATTCCATCGTGATTATATAAACCACCCCGAATAATGTCAGAGTAGGACATAATGACGACGATTACTTGGGTTATTAAACACCGTCATGTCTTTGGAAACCCAACAGTGTTTGGCTTGCCACCAGGAACTGCGTGTGTGTGTGGGTGTTGTGTAAACTGTGTTGCGACATATTCATTTATCCGGCCCGTGTCAAAACGGCACTGCTGGCGAATTGTCGGTGGATATGACCGGGTACACGGTGGCAAGATGTTATCTACCTCGCCCGGTATACAGAAGGCCGTGGGTTCGATCCCAACCCTGATGCCTGCATATTTGGAGTTTGCATGTCCCTCTCTCCGTGATCGCGTAGTATTTTTCTCCGGTTCCTCCAAGTTTCCATCCCCCCCTCCACATTTTAGAATCAGCATGCGTTTAGAGTATTTGACAGCTTTGATTAGCCACTTTGTTGAGCTATCATTTGTGGCCGGGTCGCTTTTGAAGAAGAGCTGCATAGCTCAGTGGGCATTTACCTGGTAAAATAAAAAGTTTTGTTTCATAGTTGGTACTTTACACGCAGATCGGCATCGCCGCTATCTCCGCCGTCGGCATAACGTGCCGCGTGTCTCGCCGGTGCAGCGCTTGTGGCCTGCAGGGCCGGTGGGTGGATTTTTTTTTGTCCCAGAAATGTGACCTCTTGCCATCTTTACTGTCGGCTATTAACACCACACTGTGCACTGCCTCTGGGAGGCCGGGGGAGCAGGACCACCAGTTGCATTAAACCAACAGCAGTAAACTCTGAGCTGCTGGCTCTTGCTGGCCACGGCTGCTCCGTGTCTGTGTTATTATGATTGTAGATTTGAAGCTTTCGTGACTGCAAAGATTCATACTCTTAGTTATTTCGGTAAAGTCAATATAAGGTGCGTGGTATTTATTTTTGTTTATTTTTATTTCATTTTTTACCTACGTGACTTTACCGAAAGAACTAAGAGTATGTGTTATTATGAACCAATGGGCGCGTCCTAAGGGGGTCAATTGTGGGTGTTTTCGTTGTTTTGGGGGGTGGTTGTCGATTTATAAAATGAGGGTGTCCCGGGTTTTTTTTCTTCTTCACCTATGAGTAATGTATGCAAACATGCCGTACGGGCGTTTGAATCCGCTCACTGCAAATCTGCAATGCACTCAAATAGGCGCACTGGAGTTGGAACACATTCGGACCTGGCAGCCATATGGCTGTGCTTAGGCCAGAAAACTAGACCGTAACGTCAAGGTCTTGAGTTTATCCAATAACAACAACAGAGTTGCTCACACTCATTATTTTTATGCAGGTAAATAGAATAGGTATGTGACCCGCTGCAGGCAGTGTGTGCACAAGCTTGCACACACACAAACACACTTGTACGTTGAGCGAGTATGCAAATTTTCTATCTCCTCGATCTCTGACTCTTGCACACTCCTTTTTTTTTCCAAGTGGCCACATCCCCATTTTTTTTCCCTCTCTCGCCTGGCACATTTGCCGTTTAATTCATGAAAAAAAGAACAGTTGTTGTTGTTGAGAAAAATTGTAAATAGATACAGCAGGGTTACGTAAATTGTCAGCAAGTGTGCATATGTGTGGAGCGTTTTTGTTGTTGTTGTAAAATTTAGTGCAAACGCCAAACGTTTGCTTGAGCCATGATTTCTGTATGTGCAGTGGCAGAAATTATCTGCTGGATCGTGAGAGATAGCGGTGGCTTGATGAGGCCTTCATCCAGCAGTGGATTGACAATGGCTTATGGAGATGACGATGCACTCTTGTATTTTGTTCATCGACGTAGTTTTTTTTTAAATAAAATATCCCATTCAATCAAAAAGTAAGGACTCTTCAGCAGTCAATTAAAAACTGTATCATTTGGGTCAAGAATCAATTTCCATCGATGCATTGCAACGGCTCTAGTGATGTTCTCTCACTTATTTTGCAAACGACACATCACTGCTGTGCACTTTCAGTATGTTGCTTTTAGCCAATGCTTACCATACATCAATGACGTAAATTAACATTAGCGACATTCAAATCATATTTGTGTAGACTGGAATACAACATTAAATAATGAACCTAAAGTTAACAAAACAAGATTATACCTACAATAAAAACTGTGTTGTGTAGGGCTGTCCATTTTGCGTAATGTTCAGAAAAATAGTGTCCTGATATCAACTGTGTCCTCTTTGGAAGCAACAGCGAGCTTTGAAAGCCCTTCTGCTCGCAAAGCTTTCATCCCGAGCGCAAACGCATCCTCTCAAAGCCACTGGTGTCATTGCACGGGCATGTGGGCAGGCAGACCACATGACACAAGGTGAAAGTTCGCACTGTGCCATGTGGCAGCTTTGCTGATTGATGTTTTGTAGATGTTCTAGCACGCATATATCGTAACCTGATATGAAGCACAGATGCTGCTTTTGTGCTCGTACAAAAAAAGGGAAATTAATAGTTCTAAGTATTTCTGCAAAAAACATTGCTTGACATTTTCTGTATTTATACTTTGCTCGGCTTGACGCGCAAAAAAGAAATGGCCCACGTGCATTTCACATATTTGATATTTAAATGCACATGATGAGAAAATCACGTTAAATGTTTAACCCATTGATGCAGCCTCCGTGGCGATGATTGCATCTGTCAAGCGAGCCGCCGATCTGTGCATTGATCGGCTGATGTTGGGGCCTATTCTGAGAGATGAGCACGCGGATTTAGTTTCTCCTCCACCTCCCAAGGACAAACGCTGACAGCTGGAAATCCGGCATATGGACAGAAAGCGCCACACCCAGCTGCAACACATGATCCTTTAATCAAAGGACTTGTTAATGGCAAACGGGAAGTAAAGTTGTTCGTGGAAATAGTGGCACGCTATTTTTTACGTGTGTGGGTCTGTTCCATGAGGAGTTTGTGTCTTCTCTGCGGTGGTCGCGTGGAATTTTCTCTGGATCCTCCGGATTTTCCCTCCATATAGAATCAACACGCGTTCAGAGTATATGACTATTGCTATACATTTCCACACGATAAGCCATCTCGTTGAGCTATAATTTGTGGCCAGGTCGATTCTGAAAAAGAGCTATATATGACAGTGGGCCTTACCTTGTAAAATAAACATACTTTTATCGTTTTTAATACAGAGATTCAAGAGGTATGGGGTTAGTAATGATCCCTGCAGCATGCATTGTCAAATGTGACTTCATCAACAACACCACCGCCATTATCATCATCATTAATCCACAGCAAAAGTACCCAGCTTATCACAAATATTAGAATGAATATGCCACACAACTCCTCTGACCAGTGAAATAGCTGTGGATGACATGAGTCGCCTCCACTTTCTGGTGATGTGGCTTGCCCGCGAAGTAGCCGTGGCACAATAACAATCTGTATCTTGCGCATAATAGCAGTTTTTTGCAGATCGATTCTGGTCATGGATAACAGGAGTCGGGGTTAGGGGGTTAATCAGGTCACGGGTAAGACGATAGACGCATCCTCTTGTGGACATACCAGGCCCACACATGTACTGCCGCTCTTTACAATTGTTAAGAGCAAACCTCGTTTTGAGAAATCAAAATATTTCCTGGCCAGTTTTGATTTTCGCATATGGTTTCCACACGGCGTGACTGTATGTTAATACATTTACATTAAAAAAATGTTGCCCAAATTGTGAAGAAAGAGTGTTTATAAACCTGCGTGGTTTATTATAATCACCATGGTATGCAGTATAACTTTGGCCCTCCTTGTGTAATGATCTCCGAAAAGGTCACTGGTCTTAAATACAAAAGCTTTAGAGTGGCCATACATTTAAATGTATACATTTTTCTAATACTATCTTTGCAATAGATCACTAGGAGCGAACGCTCAAAAGCGCGATAATGTATTATTATTTTGACATGATCATTTTCAAATAAAGCTCATACACAATATGAACATTCGTTGTAGTACTTATAGGAAAGACACAAACAATTATGAGTTAGTTACAAACAAGGATGCCTATTTACATTGAACTGCTTTTTGCTGAGATTTCAACGAGGTCATTGTTTGTATTTCACGAGCGAGCAAGCGAGCAAGCCCTCGGTGGGCAGCGTTGGCAGATCGGTTGGTGTCCGTGTGACCCCTGGTCGTGCCAGCTTGCGAACCGGCTCGTATGTCGGCCCCAACGTAGGGTTTTGAAGTAAAATAAATTAAAGTAAAGTAAATCGTGATTCGTGAGAGTAAAGACACCAATACAACAATGAACTGAACATTATTTTAACGTGTCGTATATAAATAATGAAATTGTCATAATGTTTCTATAGTCAATTGCAGGTATGTTTATTGAACTTCTTTCACAGCCGTACATAGGCCAACCATGGTAATCGGAGGTGCGGGGGAAGGATAACAAACGAAATACCAAAAGCAATTCTAAAGAAGTCAGTTTTCAATCTAGATTAAAAATTCCACATTTGAGCAGGGGGTGGTTATCAAGTCCGTTGACAGCCCTTACTGAGCCGGTAGTAGAAATTCTACATTCCTTTGGTAAAAGCCCTGTCTCTTCTTTGGACAACCACTGTTAACACACCAAAGTGTGGCATTAATTGTATTTGCCCTGGAGGGATAATGGATGGAATTAACACATAAGTAGGGATTTGAGCCAGCAGCTTTACAATTGTAAGTCAAGTGCTTTGCTGAAATTCCACTGGCAGATAAAAAGATAATGTAAAGCAAACATTAATGCTGCTCGTACATAGTTGTTACATTGGAGAACTACAAGAGTTGGTGACGACTTGGGCAGGTCATCCTTTCAGCAGTAGATTGATTATGATTGACGATGGTGACCATTCGACAAATCATTCATTCTTATATTGACGTATTATTTGGTCACTTGAACATGCGGACCTCGGGACCTGCACGTAATTGAACATTCAGCCACCTGCTCTCAAGTCTGCGTGTGATGTTAAACCAGCAATTCCATAAGGAAAGAAGAACACGTATCCGGACTAATTAAAAAAAGGTGCACGTGGGGCGCAGAAACGGTAACGTGGGCGCAGAAACGGTAATGTGCGGGCGAAGCAGCAGGTGAGGGCGTGGTGGGCGATTCATTGCATTCGTCTGGCTTCTGGCTAGCCATCAAACAAAGACTGTCACCCACATCATCGCGCTCTTTCAGATGCCCTTCTGCGGCCGTCTGGAATGCTCTTGCTTCCGATGCTGGGAAACCACTGGAGCTGTGCACTTTTAAATCCTCTAGATTGAAAACCCATTTCTTTGGAACTGCTTTTTGTGTTTAGTTTGTTGTCCCCCCCCCCCGCGCGCACCTCCGATTAGCACGTTAGCTACGTACGGTGTGAAAAAAAAATCAACATATGTACATAGAGCAGTGTTTATACAAACTTTTGTGGCCCACGGACCACCCAGCCCCCTCCCCCCACCCCTGGTGACAAAACGCATTCACTTATCTCTAAATAGCAGTGAGACAAAATGATTCATATTACCGGAATATAACAATTATATATATTTTAACACGTTTTTTTAGGGGGTGGTGGGTGGGGGTGGAATTTAGATTTTAAAGTTAGGGTAGTTTAATTAGGAGTAGTTTACTGAACTTCATTATTAAATTGAATATCACGAGTCAAATATTAATGAATGTCCAAAACATGATCAACCTGCATTTACATCGCAGCCTCGCGGAGACCACCTGGAGGACCGTCGCGGACCACCTGGTGGTACCGGGAACCACACTAAGAACCACAGCTCTTGGGTATTAAAGCCGGAAACCTACAGCCGGCTGTAATCATTCGTATCGTATTTACATTCTCAGTACAACAGCACCTGTTGAGCGATTCCCAGTGCAGTGGGACACTGGGCATGTATTAATTCCAATAGCAATCCGTGCTCCCGTCTTTTTGGTGGGTGAGTAATTTTCGCCAGCGTTGATTCGGTTGACCGCAGTTGCTCTTGGGTGGCCATGCTGCTCCATCGTAATGGATTTGACTGCCAAAATAGGGGAGGTGTGCAAAATCCACGATACGTACAATTTGTCTTGTGCACCCCCTCAACATCATTGCAACGTTGTTGTGAGATTCGATTACATAGCCACTTTAGAGCGACGTTGTGTGTACCTTATGTGTACCATACATATATTTATTTCGGTCCATATAATAGAATGGGAAGCAGCGATAATTCCGAACTTTTAAATGTGAGCTGTGTGACAAATTGTAAACGTGCAATTTCTTGAGGACTGTGATTTATTTGCATTAATTATTATCATCATCATCGGCCATGGTCAATCTACTGCTGAATTAAGGCATCGTCAAGCTGGCTCTCTCTCATGAACCTGCGATGTACTTATTCACCTAACATCTGCACACGAGTTGATTTCATCCCTCCAGATTCTTGGTGATCAAAACAAACATGTGCCGAGATTTGTCATTGTTGCGAGTGCATTTTGAGTGCAATGAGTAATGTGTGCACTCTAAATCACATGGACACGCGTGTGCAGTGCCGATGGCTTCTCTCTTGGGCCGCCATGTGCCACGCTCACTCATATTCATCTTTAATCTGCTGGCTTCCAGACCAGCAGGAGTAGAATGCGGTGCAATAGGACCCCCCAATTCCAGGGTCACGTTTAGACAGTTTGACGGTTTTATTCATGGCCGGATAAGAGCCTATTTAATTCGGGAGTTTCTATTTCAAGGGAGGGACGTGCTTAATAAAATACATCCAACAACTTCCTATCTCCGATTACAATTTTCATGACAATTTCCACCGTGGCGCTGACGTATTTTTTTTTATCAACCGCATCATCATAGCAAGCCCTACATGCTAATTATTTACAAGGTCAAATTAATTAGTTTTTCTGTTTTCCAGAAGAATGCGTCCAAACCCCCCCCACACCCACTTTTTGAAGCAGAAGCTCTGAATGAAAAATGAAACTGTTTGCAATTGAGCCTCGAGTCATAGGTCTGCCTGCCATGGAGGTTTACTCGGCATGTGACATTATCACGGTCCGCTGAAACCGGTCCACTGCATTTTCTGACAGCCAATTATTATGGAGAGGAGCTGTAACAAATTAAGCATTCTAGAAGAGTGCCTGAACTTTTTTAAACGCGCCACGCGATGGGTTTTCTGCAAACGACTTCATGCCATCGGCTGCTGCAAACGTTTCCCCCCTCCCCAACCTCTGCTTTGATGCTACGTAGCCAATTGTTATGCAATTGTTATGCAATTGGCTTTGTCGTACGTTATCTTTGTATAATTGGAGATAAGAAATGCGAATAAATTGGGGGCGGGAGGGGCGATGTATTTCATATCGCCGCCCGTTTTGAAATAAAGCGTCAATCGATTCCGTTCTCCGCGCGACGAATACAAATGCACGCTCCCTACGCTGAAGCCCTCGGGTTTGATTATCATAGTGCACTGTCTGTACGTATGTAATCACATTTGGCACACGAGGTGACACCTGCCAGCAATCATTCTTCTCGCACCACTGGTGGTGGATGCGAACGGGAGGCGTTCTTTTACAAGTCACGTCCGAAGGCGGAACTCTTGAGAAAACTTGCGCTTTGGCCAACGTTTGCGTGGCCTTGGATGTCCCCGACGCTCCGCACAAACATCAACTGTGCCGCTCGCTCGCGAGAGTGCGCGTCTCGCTCGCTCGCTCCTCTTCCTTGACAGGTTTAGGAGGTTTGTGTACACACCTCTTTCCCCTGGCTCCGTCTTTGCGTTGAACTGTTTTTGCACTCTTTGTATATTTCTGTAAATATTTCCCGTTCCTCCAACTTTAGACGTCTTTTGGCGCACTTTGCTGCATTGGAACATCATTTCTACTTGTCAAGCATATCATAAACGACAAATAATTACCGTGACGCTATTTAAATTTGTCCTTTTGGTGAGGTTGCCAAATTGCTCATAACGTTTTCACTGTTTATAGTGTGTCTTAGTGCCCTTCACGGGATCAACGTAAGGTCAAGTTGATATTGTTTAACCAGGTGAGAACTCAAGAGAATTACATTACCTCTGTCCACGATAACACCGAATATCTTCACATATTAAGGATCCAGCCTTAGCACCCTGACGTGTGCATGGCCCAGTGCAGCCCCAGGGGTGTCCAGTTGTACAAAGCTGTGCCCCATAGCCGGAGCAAGGTGCAACGCAAGGGTGGTGCAAGCAAATGAGACTCTGCATCACGATACATTACCAAGGGGGTGGGGGTTCGAGCTCATCAGTTTAAAGTTTCCTGTGGTTCAAAGATATTTGGTGTTTATGATCGTGCGCTCGTCTTTCCGAGCCAGCAACATGCTGCTCAGTTTGCAGTGTGGAGGAGGGGGGGGAGGTGCTTTGAGTTCACCGTTGAGTTTGGTGAGGGGACCCTCTCGTCGACAGTGTGTGGTGTGTGTGTGCGCCACATGGCCTATATAGCTGAGCACATTGAGAGTGTGTTGGGCCCCCATGTGTGGAGGTCAGTTTGCACTCACGGACCCTGGCCGGTACGTAACCTGGTGTTGAGCAGGGCCCGTGACCGAGTAGACGCTCGTTAGCGTCGTTGTGGAGAATGTAAGTGACAAAATAAATAAACACACACTATATATGTCCCTCCACATGAAAAGAAAACGTTTTTTAAGTGGAGGGGCCTGATATAGGAAAGACATTGTTGGCTTATTTATCTGGTGATGATTAAAATACATGTTTACCCATCCCAGAGGATAACGGCACAAAGAAAGTACATGATATAATTGCTTTATTTTTTTTTACACAAGTAGAATAATAAGGCCCCTTGCAATATTAAACACATTTTTGGTCAACAGGGATCAAACAAAAAAACCCACGGTGGTGCAGCTGCAGTTGCTTGGTAACTTGTCTCTGGAATGCTGATGGCAGGGCATTAGTTGATCCATGGTAGAACATCAAATCGTCCGTCTGGAATTTGATGGGTACATTTTAAAATCTTATTATATCCTTGATGTCTCGATGGTCTTGATGAATTTAATAGTGACTGCATCAGGTGGACAAGATCTGAATGAATGATTACTATATCTTACTATATCTGCCGGCAAGAGATAATGATGCCTCATCCAGAGGCAGAGGTTAAGTTCAAGTAGTTACGAGGTTAATGGGAGGTCCTAGTGTTTCTTTAATGGAAAATTAATGTCTTGACATTTTTGGGGAGGAAATTTGCCATTAGCTGCCATTACAGAGAGCATTGCACCACTGCTGTGCCTGCTGCTAGAATCGCATTTCACAGCATTCTCGAATGTGATCCGTGTAGCTTTGACATCCGATGGCCTATTCGGAGCCTGCTCCCAGATCCCATTCTCCATGCCACTCGCATAGCCTCTTAGATTAAATATATATATATATTTTTACAGAGTCTTAAGCATATTCAGGCTGTTACTTTGAGACGCTTCATGTGGTGTAAAGCAATGTGTGGCAGTTGCCTTTAATGTCTGCCTTAATTGGTAGTTACGTATCAAGCGAGTCATTCCGTGTCCTTTTTTTTCAAAGATCAGCTCAGCATGCCAATAAAACTGAAAAGATGAATCATTAGCTGGTAACTTTGATTTCAAAATCAGTCCTTCCATTTTATACTCGAATAACTGCAACTAGTTTTGCTCAGTGGCATGGACGTGGGTTTTTTTTTTTTTCTCAAACAGCAGTTGTTTGTGACCTAACGAGACACCTGCATATTACGGAATAATGTTAATGATTTGAACGGTCTAAAAAAAGAGTCCCATTTGTACTGCATCGGTATGTATAATGAGGTCCCTTTTATGTCGTGTGTTTCCCTGAGGCCATTTGTTCAGTGACCAGACTGCATACTGGCATTACCAGTGTGAGACCTGACCTCCAGTGCTGGTTTATGGTCGATGATGCACCCACATTGAAGCGGTGACTTTGCCCAGCTGTGGTGCTCTGTGTTGATGATTCTCATTGTTACCAGCTACATTCCATTAAATCCCTGGTGTAGTCTGTGTGGTGGGGTGGGTGCTGATGTAGCAAGAATACTAGGGCATTATTGTGGAATACGTAATTATAAATGCACATATTTACCACAAACTTGTGTTGATAACCGCCAGGGTTTTTCTCCAGTTATCAAATCAAAACCGTGTAGTCTTACTGCTATGGCATGTTAGAGATGGCTTTTTATTGTGTTAGGAACTGTGGCTGGCAGACAGTCCCTGCCTTTGAAATGCTATACAAATGATGCAAATGCCTAATGTGCTCTGTTATTATTATTTGTGTGGGTACAGGTAGCACGTGGCAATTAATTCACCGTTCTTCATTTGTAGCCCGACCTGTGCGCGTGTATTTGTGGAGCGCGCGGGGCCTTGCATCCGCTCACGCCGTTACCCTGCCCCGTGCGATTGCAGGACTCGACCCGGCAGAAGCGCGAGCGCAAGAAGACGGTGTCCTTTGGCAGCATGCCCACCGACCGGCGCGTGAGCAGCGCCAGCGACTGCATTAACCTCATGCTCGAGGGCTGCGAGCTGCGCAAGATCCGGCCAAACTCGCGTGTTTACCAGCGCTACTTCCTGCTCGAGTCCGACCTGCAGTGGCTTCGCTGGGAGCCGTCCAAGAAGGACTCGGAGCGTGCCCGTCTGGAGATTGTCGCCATCAGGGAGGTGCGCGTTGGCAAGAACACGGAGACCTTTCGCAACCACGGCTTCGCGGAGCACATCTCGGCCGACTGCGCCTTCTCTATCATCTACGGCGAGGGATACGAGTCGCTCGACCTCGTGGCGTCCGCGCCCGATATCGCCAACGCTTGGGTCACGGGGCTACGGTACCTCCTTTCCTTCGGCTCGCACTCGCTCGACATGCTCGAGAGCAGCCACAACTCGCTGCGCCACTGCTGGCTGCTGCCGCTCTTCACGCGAGCGGACGGCGGCGGCAAAGGTTGCCTGCCCGTCGAGGTGGCCTGCCAGCTTTTGCAGGGCTTGAACCCGGCCCTGAAGGGCATCACCATCAGACTCAAGCTGAAAGAGCTGCAGAAGAGCAGGGTCTCCCCAATAGACGGCATCTCGTTTCCCGAATTTGTCGACATGTACCACGAGTTGTGCACTCGGGCAGAGATCTATTTTCTACTGGTGCAGTTTTCCAGCAGTAAAGAGTATCTGGACAGCAGGGATCTAACCATGTTTTTGGAAGCGGAGCAGGGCATGACTGATATTACTGAGCAGATGTGTTCGGACATTATCCGGCGGTACGAGCCCTCCACCGAAGGGCAGGAAAGGGGCTTTTTAGGAATTGACGGCTTCACAGGGTACCTCATCTCTGCAGAATGTGATCTCTTTGACCCGGCGCACAGGAGGGTTTGCCAGGACATGAGCCAGCCGATCTCCCATTACTACATCAACTCGTCCCACAACACGTACCTAATCGAGGACCAGTTCCGCGGCCCCTGCGACGTCAGCGGCTACGTGCGGGCCTTGCGGATGGGCTGCCGCTGCGTGGAGATGGACGTTTGGGACGGGCCGGACGGCGAGCCCATTGTCTACAATGGCCATACAATGACGCTGCCCATCACCTTTCACAGCGCGCTGGAGGCCATTAACAAGTACGCTTTTGTGGCCTCCGAATACCCGCTGATCATCTGCTTGGAGAACCACAATTGCGTTATGCAACAGAAGGTTTTGGTGCAGCACATAAAGAAGGTTTTGGGCGATAAGCTGTACATCAAGCCCGTGGACATCAATGAGAGCTACCTGCCTTCGCCCGAGTCTCTGAAACTGAAGATAATCCTCAAAGGGAAAAAGTTACCTTTTGAGGAACCGGGGCCAGAGGGAGAAGTCACAGATGAAGATGAAGCCTCGGAGATCGCGCAGAGGACAGAGATGTCCCAGGACATTTTCCTCCAGCCAGACGAAATCGACGTGAAGAAACAAAAGTTGTGCCCCGAGCTGTCCGACCTGATAACCCTGTGCAAATCTGTGCGTTTCCGGGACTTTGACTCATCGCAGCAGTGCCAGAAGTACTGGGAGATGTGTTCGTTCACCGAGGCCCTGGCAAGCCGATTTTCCAACGAGTTCTCGGAGGACTTCGTCAACCACAATAAGAGGTTCCTTTCTCGAATCTTCCCCAGCCCCATGCGCATCGATTCCAGCAATCTCAACCCGCAGGACTTCTGGAACTGTGGCTGCCAGGTGGTGGGCATGAACTACCAGACGCCGGGGCTCATGATGGACCTCAATGTGGGCTGGTTCCGGCAAAACGGCGGCTGCGGCTACGTCCTGCGCCCGTCGGTCATGCGGGACGAGGTGTCGTACTTCAGTGCCAACGTGCGCGACGGGCTGCCCGGCATCTCCCCGCAGCTGCTGCACATCAAGGTGATCAGCGGGCAGCACCTACCCAAGCCACGGGGCTCCGGCTCCAAGGGCGACGTGGTGGACCCGTACGTGTACGTCGAGGTGCACGGCATCCCAGCCGACTGCGCCGAGCAGAGGACCAAGACGATCGGTCAGAACGGCGGCAGCCCCGTCTTCGACGAGAGCTTCGTGTTCCAGGTGAACCTCCCCGAGCTGGCCATCGTGCGCTTCGTCGTGCTCGACGACGACTACATCGGGGACGAGTTCATCGGGCAGTACACGATCCCGTTCGAGTGCCTGCAGCCGGGCTACCGCCACGTGCCGCTGCACGCGCTCACGGGGGAGTGCATCGAACATGCCAACCTCTTCCTGCACGTGGCCATCACCAACCGCAGGGGCGGCGGCAAGGCGCAGAAGAGGGGCCTCTCTGTCCGCAAGGGCAAGAAGACGCGCGAGTATGCCGCCATGAGGCTGCTGGGAGTTCGCGCGCCCGACGAGGTGTTCCGCATGGCTGCGCAGCCCCTACACGAGGCCACCGATCTGCGCGAGAACATGCAGGTACGGGGGCAAGCCCATGGTGGTGCGTGAGAGCGTGCAGGTATGGGGGCGGTCCCGTGGCAGTGTGTGAGAGCGTGCAGGTATTGTTGCTGATGATTATTAGGGTTGCAGATTTTCATAGCTTTGTTGGTTTTTCAGCAGGATTTATTGATGTGTCACTGAAAAACGCAGATCTTTTAATGTAATTACGACTTGCTGTTTACTTTTCACCGTTCGCTGCGAATTGGCATCGCCAAAATGAAAATTCCATTGCTCCCCCGTTTAGTCGCACAGCAAGGCGTAATTTTTCGTTTTGTTTTAATTCACACGCGGTCGTGCAGCACGCGCAGTCTTAAGGATGCCTCGCTCCACACAACTGTGGGGCAAACTGCAGGTGACACGCATTTTGCGCAGCGCCAGAGCCCTTGAGAGGTCGGCAGTGCGCACCGCGGACGGCAATATACTACCACCGCCACCACCACGCTCCTGTGGGAACGCTGCATCTCGCAAATGCACAGACACTCGCTTCTCTGTTGTTCCTACAGATACGGAGCTAAATTGTGCCGAGTTCCTCCGTATTATTTATCGGGGGGGGGGGGGGGTGCATTTTACTGTGTGTGTCAGTGTACCCATTGCTATTCACTAAGCTGGACGTGTGTGTATTGACGTCTGTTTCTTGATGTTTTTGCGTGCCTATGGATCTGCATAGTGCCTTCGGTGGGGTTCGAGTCGGTGTATAAAATTCGAGTGCAGAAGTTGTTTGATTTCTGCGGGACACCTGAAGGGTGCTGGCAACTCATGCGTGTAATTGAAAGTTTATGGCATAGTATTTCTGAAATTGGATACTTAAATCTGTGATAACCTACGAACCGTTAAATAGCATCATATATTTAAATATATTGTCAAGTCAAACTATAATATTTCTGAGTGGAGCTTCGTTCATATGGTTTGTGCATTTCACAGAAATTCTGAAAAATATATATTTTTAATGGATTTGATATCTATAAATTTGAAAGCCCATGGGTAATATATATTTTTTTATGTTCTGTTCAGCCATTCATGATTGATTGTGTGCTTTTTCTTTAGAATTGGCCAAGAAATCCTCTGCAATACAATGTGGTGGAGGTCGGGCGCATTGCATGACCTTTGCAGACATTAGTCTCTGCGTTTGAACGCCTCTGCGTATGGTGTTCCACAGAAAGAGTTATTGTATTTCTCAAAATAAAATAAAAAGATCAACGAAAACACGACGTTTTATCGGTTACTGTAATTTTAGGTGCAACTGTTGTTCGAGCTTAATGGATCATCTTACGGCTTTGTCAATTGATGTATGTGATTGGCGCTGAGGTTTTGTCTAAATAAATCAAATGACCCCCAACGCCATTGCTCTTCACGCGACATTCCCAGATAGCGATGTGTGAATTGCAATGCTCCAGCGGCTTGTTGTGCTGTCATATTTTGTGAAGTCTGTAGGGGTTGCAGAGCAGTGCTAATGATGGTAATTAGACTTGGGAAAAAGCGTGACTTTTTTTTTCCTGTGTCCTTTAATATCACCAGGTGAGACCAATATATTGATATTTCACACTAATTGCACAGGCGTCCGTCGGAAGCCGTTGGGTACAATTGAAATTTTCACGGCTTACATTCGCTTAATACTGAGTTTCTAATAAGCTGTGGACACGTGATGCGTGTATGTACTGTGCATTTTATGTTGTGCTAAAGCTAGTACAGATGTACACTATTTTTCTACCTACGTGACTTTACCGAAAGAACCAAAGAGTACAGATGTACACTGTTTCTAACTAGAATTTCGGTTTGTTTTATTAAAAAAAAAGGCAGCCATTTTTATTTGCAAAAAACAAACAAACCTTTGTATACTCGCACATCTCTCGGGTGCACACGTACGCTTGCTCATTTGTATTTCTCTTTTGCTGGCAGAACGCGGTGATGTCCTTTAAGGAGGTCTGCGGGCTGCCACCCGCAGCCTGCCTAAAGCAGTGCATGCTGGGAATGTGTGCGCGCCTGCTGAGCTCGGACGCGTCGGCGTGCATGGTGCTGCAGCTGCGCGAGGGCTACCCGGCGCTGGAGAGCCCAGGCGCTCTGCCCGACAGCCTCAAGAAGCTCGTGCAGGCCTTCAACCTGGTACCGGCTCCCGCGCTTGAGCATACCCACGTGGGCAAATCAAATCATTAACACGTTTGGTGTTCACGCCATCCCCAAAGCGAAATGCAATCTCGAAGGTGCTGTGTTTCACAGACGATTATCGTCTGCCGTAGTTTCACCGTCGGGGTTGATGTGACTATGTGGCTCCACCTGTTTTGTCGATTTGCGAGTAATTATGAAATTTTGACCGTGACGCTGGGATACATGGCCTATTATTTTTTCGAACAATGCGAGTACTGTACACGTAAAGACAAACATCCTCTGTATATTCTCTTTGGGCAATTGCTGCCAACATGCACCGATCGAGACCACAATGGCACACGGGGGGCAGTGCCACCGGCACCACCCCAGATTCCTTTGTCTCCCCAGTTTTGATGTTCATGTAATAAATAGGTACACATTTTTAGGCCGGAGAGATTCTAATACCACGTGCCGCTCATGTTGTCCAGGGCCGGGAATTGAAACCAGGTCGGTCAGTTTCACAATGTAGTTTGGTAAACACTGCGATAGCTGCTCCCCACGCACACACACAATCTCATACTCCAGAGGCATGATTTTGTTTTTGTGTGTTCAGGTCCATAGCAATGTAGGCCATTGGGCACTCGCCAGAATATACACGGTGTGTAATTCTTTTTGCTTTTCTATTTTGACAAATACATGCACATCACTAATGGCAAATTAAGTAGTTTTGAGTATTTGTCTTTATCAATATCAGCAATTGTGATGATATTGTATTAACACGGAGATGTAGCAAATAAATAACACCTGTTTTAAAGCCACGTGCTGAGTCACCTTGTGGCCCACATGAACAACTGAACTGCTGCTGGTGGTGCCCTTCAAAATGTGTCAAGATGAGATGCGGTGCAAGTCACTTTTCGTGTTTAAAGCGCTCTCAGTCACCTCGACGTTAAGGGCTGAACTTCAAAATAAGCCCTTGTTTATCTACTCAATTCACGCATGCGCTTGGAACTTGGAGTATTCGCTCCCCTGTGTGAATCATTAGCTTCTGCAGTTGGGTTGGGGGGCGGGATGGGTAATGACAGGGGCACAACAAAAATGCTGAATCCATAGCCCCCCCTCCCCACCAAATCATTGTCATTATTAACTATGATGATAAATATTGTGTTATTTTAGAGTTGCAAAACATTGCATACGCCTGAAAAATAAAGTGGAACGCGTAGAAATGTTGACACCGCAACAATGATTTCTCCATCGCCTCAAAGTCCGTGAATTATAAAATGCAATTTTTGCCTTTCCACGCTTGCGCTGTGATAGCTAGTTCGGGGAAGCAGAGAGGTTTGCAGTAAGCACCTTTGCTGGACGTTAGGGTGGACTGGATATTAAAATAATCTTTCATATAAAATAAACCCTGGGTCCGTGTAGGGCGCAACAACATGCATGTGCCATACTATTCCCTTGTTTGCTTGGCCACTGGATCCTGCAAGTTTTAATATTCCTATGTGGGTTTGTAAACGGTGCCTCCTGAGATGACTCATGAATGGTCTTCTCTTTATTTGTTTGGTATGGTTTTTAGTAAACGTTATTTACTGTACAGAGTCGTTTAATTCTGTAGATAGGTTTACCCTGCAGCCTGTTGTTTTCTAATCGCAGTGATGTACTTCACATTCCGATGTTGATAAGCAGGGCCAGAATTCTCAGACGGTGACTATTTGCTGGCTACGGTGGCAAGCTGGCTTATTCGCAATCATCCATTCGATGCTTAGATTAACCAGAGAAACCTTGGGATTGTTTTCTGGAGAGCACAATCACAGCAATCCATTCGCATGCGTGGAAGATAGAATGCTGCTCCCAGGCCTTCCTGCATCGTTCTTTTATTTTTAAGAAGTGCCGATCCACTCAGAGCGATCTGTATCTCGCCAGAAGGGTAAAGGTGACGAGGCTTATCCGATTTCTTTGCCGGCTTTTCATTCTCATAATGCGACGGTCACGACAACATTGTGAAAGGAAGGCACAAAAGCAAACACACACTGTGGTCGTTCGTGGTAACCAATAACCCGCTGCTGGAACGGTGTTTATCATAAGATGTTCACTTAAATGAGAGAGTCTTTAAGGAAATCCGGAGCACCTCGAGTCACATCTGGCTGCTCCGTGATTAAACGATAAGAACTATGATTTAATTAGCATAAAAACAATCGTACATTACAGAAGAACACTACTCCTTTTCACCTAATTTATTCTCCATTATATGCAACTCTGAGCTTAAAAATAGAACATTGATTGCCTCCCCTTTAAGAAGAGCTTTATTTTAATTGTTGAGATGTGCCGAGTTTCACCCGTGCGTCGATAGTTCAGTGTTTATGTACCATTTTATTGAGGGACTATCTTGGTGTGTTCTGGGACTGTTGTTGTTGTTGTTGTTTTTTTGCCTTGCCCAAGCTTGCATTTAGTGTTGAAAAATCTGCGGGAATGTATGCACTTGTGCAATTTGTACTAGTAATTTGCACAATTTGTATTTTCTTTATCTATTTCTACATCTCGATTTCAAGCTTTCGTGACTGCAGGGATTCATATTATTGGTTCTTTCGGTAAAGTCACGTAGAAGGGAAATAATTATTGTTTAATATTTTTATTATTTTATTATTTCCCTTCTACGTGACTTTACCGAAAGAACCAAGAATATAATATTTCTACGTCGTTATTTTGGACGTTTTTATGTTGAACTTCTTTCATGCCGTAGTGACTCTCTTACACCTTCTCTATTTTTCATTCCTGTCGTGTTTTTGTATTGTTTGTTGTTGTAACTTGCTGACCCACCCTTACTGGACATTTGTTAAGAAGAACTTTATAGCTTATCGAATTCCTTCAGCCTTAATAAAGATTCCTATTCTGATCAGCAGCAGCAGCAGCCATTTCCTCTCCAGTGTTGGATGAGGGCCTCTTCTACTGTTTGAGGAATATCTTTCCATTACAGTACATACAAAGTAAAATGATACGACATTACATATGACAGCAAAAAGGTAAAGTGGATGTCACTGCTTTAATGAGTTCATTACATTATAAATGGCCAGTGTGCAATGAAATTTGGAAACAAAACAAAATAATGATAAGTTTCCGGAAGAAAAATGGATGAAAATGGAAAAAAACAGGACTGCACGTCCCGTAAAACTATTACGATGAGGAAAGAAATTAGAGAACACAACACGGTAATAATAATAATAATGACGACAATTTGTCTTGCGCCGTAACATAGCAAGCCATTGCATGGGCTGTTTGAACGTGGCGTAACAACAATAGAGGCGTAATAGAAGCAAAGAGGAAGATGATGATTGGTAAATTTCAAATCCTAACCCTTATGGGGCAAGATAGAGTTGCACAACATAGCGTGTTTGAGTTTACTGCATATTTAAATTGGGATTAGTTTTGTTTTTATTTTTGATATACCCCAGAAAACAATTATTCTTTTCAGGCGGCTAGAATGTTCCAGATGTCATGCCCCCTTTAAACGGATGGAATAGCTGTGGGACACCATAGCAGCAGAATGAGAGTGTGAATATATCAGGCAAATTATATCAGATGGAACAGCAACAAAACGATGAAATTAAGAGGTGAGCGTGCGTAGAATGTTGGAGTGGTTTTGGATTTTTTATTTTATTTGATGATGAAAAATATCGTACCATTGTACCAAAATAATAAAGTTTGGAATTGGTGCATAGTATCTGCCTTGACTTGGATCGGAATCACGGACTCCGACAAGGAACATGGAACCAATAGCTGTGAGATGCATGTAGAAGCATGGAGAGAGATGCATGCTGGGAATTAACACTCAAGAGACAGCCAGAGGAATATTGCGGAGAACGAACACAAATTAGAGACGTCATGTTCACCGTTCAGAAAAGTAAGTGTGCTGCGGTTAGAAGGGAATGACGGTTGATGATGAGACTGATGGAATGGTTATCCAAGGAGGATGATGGCTGCAGGCATGGAAGGATGATATCAGCTCGCAGGAGGGTGAGATGGGTTATTTCATCGTAGGACCTTTGGGGATTGTTGATGAGGCGTGAGGCCTATATCCAGCAGTAGACAGAACATGGTCGATGATGAAAAACCCATTTCAACTTTCAGGTTACCCTTAGAATCGAAATGAAATATAAACAGTGTGGCAACAAGGGCATGGATTTTTTTTATATAAAATAAATAAATGCAATAAAAATGCATAATGCATTTGTTAAGCTTTTGGTTTTGATGGGTGCGGAAGCCAATAACTAAAACATGAGGAAAGAGTACCAGCGAACTATAAATAGAGGGAGAGGTTAATGAAAGGGGAAGATATTGAATTCACAGGTTTGTGTTGGCCCCGTCACCCTGCGTACATTATGTAAGCATTACCATTATTCATTCCATCCACCATGCTCACAGTTGCACGCCGCCACGGATTGCCGTACGGTTTTTGCTGGTGCAACGTGCGCTTGCTTGCTCACTCGCTCGCCAGTGGCTGTGCAGAGGATTCTTGAGTTTGAAACGGAATTTCTCGGAGGAAGCGTAACGTTTTGATGACGTTTATATACACATTCCTGCGGAGGGAGCTGGTAGGAACGTTGGGTTGCTCGGTCAATGGCCAGGGTCAACGGCGGCGTGGTGTATTCCGCAAATATGGCCGACTGTGAGGGCGGGCACAAGCCGGCGTGAGTAGGTTAAACGTTGAGTTTTATAAGGGCACCACGAGGTGACCAGCCCCTCCCCACCCAGCCCCTCCCCACCCTCCCCTACCCACCCAGCCCCTCCCCTCCCCACCCTCCCCTCTCCACCCAGCCCGACTCCTCCCATTTTTGGATGCACGATGGACGGACGGGCACAATAATCCCCTGTGGGCTGGTGTAACCAGGAGGTTCCTACCAGTATCAGCATTCTACCAAGCATTTGTGATATTGTTATTCTTTGAAATTTATTTCGTATTTCATAAGTTGCTCCGTTTTACGAAAAATTCACGAGACTTTTATTGTGTGTGTGTGAACCGTGCACAGGCAACCACGCTCGGCAGATGTGCCGGGTGAAGGACAACAAACTAAACACAAATAGCAGTTCTCAAGAAATGGATTTTCAATCTAATGCCCCATGAGGGTTATATCAGCCATATCTTAAACAGGTGCATCTTTATTGTATATGCTCACAAACAACATTGAGTCTTCTGTGTGCTGCACGATAGGCCCTTCAATGTCCAGCGACAGTAGGCAAGTTTTTGCAGCAGTGGTCAGTCACATTAAACGTCTGCAACAGTTTTCCCCTCCCCTTACCTCCCCCAATAAATTATATGACGCAGAAATAGGTTACAAAAACGGACGCTGTCGTCGTGTTAATGGTCATCACGCTGAATTCGAAATCCAGAGTTCACCGGTGCAGCAGCGGAAACGATTTGTGATTGTCTCAAATCCGCCTTCCACTGTCCCCCCCCCCCCCGGCAGTACAAATGGGCACATCGCAGTTAGCCGAGCAGCAGGTCACGCATGGTGGGGTAAGGAGTGGTTACTGCCACCTCGCCAGCGTGGAAGAGTAGGCCAAAATCCCACTCGAGGGGCTTTCGAAAGCGCTCCCTCTAGTTCCACCAGCAGAAGCATGCGCAATCCATTTCAGAGTTGCACCTTGACCTTTGCGTTGGAAAAACGAAAAGCCGTCATACAATTTGAAAAGTATTAACTTTTATTCGTAGTCTTTGTCGTGCTTGCTTGCCAAGAGTGCATGCAGGCTCATGAAAAACTGAGTTTTAGTGTGAGTGATTAATATCAAAGTTGCACTTGTGCATTAAGTGCTCCAAAAAGCAGATGTCATAGTCACCTCAAGTTACTACTTTGGCTGCTTAGCGCTGAATTGTTGAAGCTGCAAGTGTTAAATACCAATGTTATATTTTGATTAGGGCTGTTAAGATCGTTTTTTTTACATACTGGTAACCGAATGGAAATAAAACACGGTTATCGGTTTGCCACACATAGAGATGTCTCGCTCAATAACCATGACATATTTATCTTTTTAACTGAGTAATGTAGGGAGCTGCCGTGGTTTAATGGTCGGCACAATGGACATGCTAGGGCATTGCACTATGTAACACAATTTTTGTTTCTGGGTACCAAGTGTTATTTTTTAATCGCTTATGCCTAAAAAGTATGGAAAATGGTTGTTATTCCCCACAAACGTTGCTTTTGTGACCAGGACTTTACGTGAAGGAATGACAAAAATGCACACCACGTTTTCTCATTGAAAATAGGTCAATTTAAACATATCACTGTCCTGGTCACAAAAGCAAAGTTTGTGGGGAATAATAGCCATTTTCTGTACTTTTGAGGCATAAGCAATTAGTAAATAACTCTACCCAGGAACAAATGTTTTTTGTTACACAGTGTTATTAACTACCCCCCACCCCCTCCCCCACCTCTGGTCCACCCAGCGGTGTAAATGGGTTCACCACAGCCACAGTTAGTCGATTTAGTCAGCGTGGAAGAGTAGACCAAATTACCCCTCATAGTTCCCTCTGGTGGAGGCCCTTCCACCCACAATCGGTGCGAGCGAACGCCTCTTCGTTCTTAATGAGAAACGAGGGCAAACGACCCCTACGGTGACTTAGGCCCGCCGCGCGGCTTTTGTACGAAAAATAAGAATAGGTTTTACCCTTTCTGGTAATACAACAGGTGTTGGAGATGTTCAAACGCCAAATAGAAACCTTTTGCAAGGAATAAAGTCTGCATTAACTACACGTACTTGTGGTGAACATGCAAACAAAAACTCTAATATATGGCATTGTCTTTGAAACTGTTTGGCCTACACCAGAGACGGTCTTCTTTATGGCCTAGTCTCACGAGTGTCAGGCCAGAGAACGCCGAAAGGCGAACAGCACAAAGACAATGCACGTATCAGAGCATTTATAGATCGGGGTGAGCAGCTATATCATGGGACCTCATTGCCAGTATAAAGTAGGAAAAATAAGAATTGGTTTTACCCTTTATTTTTGTACGTTTGCACCTCCGCCAATCAGAGAAGTCGTTCGGAAAATTTCACTGGAAACCATCACCGATCTGTTCCTAACTTTTGGAACCATTGGTCGATTCTGAACATGGTCCCAGATTTTTGCCATTTGCCGTAAACAAAACTGAATTCTGACGAGCTGCTTGCATAATTGTGCTCTTTAAAAAAAAAAACTTTACCCATTGTATTGTATAATTTAAAGAAAAAAAGCTATCGGTCCTTCACGAGTGCTTGCCGTTATTGCACATTATGGATGACCTAGGGGGCGACAGTTGGAGGGGGTGCTGCCTGTCATATGCTGGAAACCTTTGTGATGCAATATAAATGTGTGTTGTGCGTGGGTGTACCGCACACGCCAGAGCTCTCACGAGGCCCCCGTATTGTTGGTGCGGACAAGGGCACCGCTCCTTATCTCAGGGAAGGGACGCTGCTGGCTCTGTGTGATCGTGTAGACCCCAAGGTCACAAGCGTGCCAGAATGTAGGGCGGTTAATGCCGTCTCCTGCTCACAGCCCCTCCTCCGTCCTCCCTGCCACATCACTCACACTTTGCATCAACATTCACGAGTCCAGTCTTGAATAAATTTGCATGTGTGAGCCTTATATCGGTATTGGTTAGTTTCAAGCATTTTTTTTAACACCTTAAGAACATTGTGACAGATAATGCTTCTTAATTAATATAGTTGTGTCCATAAATCGTATTTATATATATTTTTAGCTGTGACCAGTTTGCACGACTTGCAATATAAAGATGGCTTTGCAGTTCATTCGGCACGTTATTTTCATCTCTCCTGGGTTGATAAAGTCAATAGTGGCCCTCGCCAAAGGAATGTGGAATTTCCACAACTGGCTCAGGATTGTCAAAGGAGGTGTGAGCACTGTGCAGTGTACAGAAGCACTGTGAGCGACCGCAGAGACTTTTGACTTGAATTTATATACGTGCTCTAACGTTCATTTTATCATTTGTCTTTCGTTCTCACTGTTGGAAGTTTTCAGATCAGCCCATATCCTGGTTCGTACAAGCACTGCGCGGTGTTGTGTGTGCGTACGACCATCCTAGTAATATTTTTAACACATGTGATTTGGGAAAGAAAACTGAAACGTGTTCCTACTCGGAATCCAAATTTCACTTACAATGTCTTTAAAAGGGCATGACGATGATAGACAAATGCACTTTCATTTTTATATATATATCTTCGTTTGGATTTTATGATGAGAAACTAACCTAAGGGAGAGTATATATAAAACTCTGCTCGACTTACTGTTATGATCGTAAACATTACGGCCTTTGCTAAACGCTGCTCTGGGAGCCTGGTTTAAATGGTAGCGTAAACAAACATGAGTCACTTTCTTTCCCACAATGCTTCTTGGTTCAGCCGTGTATGGCCATGAGAGTATTGATGAACCCTGTTTGGAGGAATTGTTTGGACACTTGGCCAAAACAAACTGAGAACAACATTTCTTTACAGTTGCCACAAGTCTGACAGCGCTACTTCGTCTCAACGAAATATGCTCGGTGTGACTCACCTTGTGGTCTCTGTTTATACCTGCTTGACAACTTAAAGGGCACACATTCACGGATCACAACATAAATAGCACACGTTTCATGTATCAGGTTTGTGTCTTTGTTTTCTGTCTGGGGAGCGACAGTGTAGCGGTTACCAACCAAGCGATCTGAATTCGATTGCCGGTCACAACCAATATTTTAGAACTGCTTTTTGTGTTTAGTTTGTCCTTTGCCCGCACCTCTGATTAGCACTGTTAGCTACATACGGTGCGAAAGAAGTTCAACATACATACGTACATACATGATGATCTGAACCAGTCCTGGGACCTCCTCTATGCCGACTCCCCCTCCAATAAGTATCCGGTGCAATGTGTAAACATTGCCACTGAGAGGGAGGAAAGGTGGCCAGTCGCGGTGCTGACCCACCCCACCCCCCTTGCATGCCGTGCCGGCCTTCACAGGTGCCGGCCTTCATAGATGCTCGCTAACAGCACTTGCCCCAACAAGTCTTAAGGCTAAATTGGGGGTGGGGGGGGGGGTGTTTGTTTTTGTCTGTTTCAAGACTTGGGGAAAGGGTCGGTGGGTGCCAGAGAGGGAGCACTCCACACCCCCCTAACGCCAGTGGGGAGTGATATATGAACTATTCCTTCACCAACCAACACTGACCAGCCTGGTGAAGTATACTCAATGAACCCCGTTCACTGGCACGGCATTGATTGATAAAGGTCTGTAAAGGACGAAGGCTTGCTGGGGATGGGGGGGGTGTTAATGGCAATGAATAAAGCGAATGCATGTACAGAGACAAAGGCCACTTTCAGAAAGAATCGATCGCCGGAGGTGACAAAGACAGACAGCTGTTCCTGTAGGTCCCCATGCAGAGACCCGTAAAGGACAACGGAGCGCTTTCCCTTCAGCTCTGTTCTCTTTGGAGTTCTCGCTCTTGATGCAGATTAAAAATAAAATGCACACAAACTAAAGCTGTATTTTGCTTTTTGCAGAGGTCGTTCAGGATAAGCACCCGATAATCCGCACTGTTTTATTTTAACATTTGACAAGTGTCGAGTTCGCTACTGCATGCAGTCCAGGCACGTTATATGCATTATTAATGTTAAAATAAAATTGTTGTTGCTGTACTGCATACCTATCTCAACAATAAAATACACATTTTAACTTGTAAACAATGTGTTGATAAATGGCATGTTTATGAGTTTAACACACAGTCTTTCGTGACCAATATCATTCATAATACAGGTTTTTTTTTGGTTAGATCGCTTAAATATAAATGTGTTGTTAACCCGCCACCACCTGACACAGCCAGTTAGTAAGGGTTGTCAAATATACGTAACATGACAATTCGTTACTCGTGTAGTGAGTCACTTCTGAGACACTATTTTAGGAGGCAACCACGTTTATTCTACGCTATATATTTTACACACTGTTCACACACGGGATAGCTAATTACGGGTCAGAGCAGCCAACATGCTGTCTAACCCACGACGCCGGAGACGAAGAAGTGGCACCTCGGGTTCTGTTCCACTTGTAGACAGCCCTGATTCAGCCTCGGGGCTTCCCTTTTATGCCCCATAGCATGGCCTGGCTCCGCCCTCGGCCATGCCCCCTTCGAGAACCTTCCAGGAGGTCCTGGGCCGACCTCCACGTGCCACCTGCCCGGCTCCGCCCTTAACCACGCTCCCTCCTGGAACCCTCTGGAAGGTCCTGGGCCATGCTCCCCGTGTCCCCTCGGTCACTTTTGCCCGACATCCTTCACCCCGGCCCATCACGTGCTTTGCCAGCCAGCCGGGGTGAGGTGCCCCTCTCAGCCAGCGGCCAGTACCACGCCCCCTAGTGACCCACTACGTGGAATTACCTGTTGTGCTGGCGGGATAGCTGCTTGACCATGCTCTGTCTTTAGGACTCATATGCCCCTCTCTGCCAGCAGCCAGTGCCACGCACCCTAGCCACCCATTGCATGCTGTGCTGGCTGCTACACCCATATTTCCTTATTCTGTTGTACCCAGCGCTACACCCCGTAGTGATCGATTCTATGTCACTACACTAGTACAGGTCACCGTTGTGTTGGAGAGCAAATCCACAACATTTACAATCTCAGTGACATTTTGCTAGTAATCATCAGGTGCCTGATGATGCCGGTCATGTCAATCCACTGTTGAGGGCCTGCCTACACATGGAGATCAAACTTGGATTTCAAAGTGCAATGCGCAACCCACCCCCCTCCCCACCACCCCTTACAGTCATCATTTGCTCAGTAAAGCAAGGAAAATGGATTGAATAAGAACCGTTGCAGTATTCACTACCACCGTGTGAATGTGGAATTTCCACCAATACCTTCAGGCCAGCAGTGCAGATGTGTGCTCTACCATTTCCCCATGCTGGCTTTTGACCATTGTTCACATGCCGGATCCTGCGTTCTCTTACATGTTTAATGATATTATTAAGTAAAATTACATTTTGATTTATTGTACCCTGGCGAGGATAAAATTCAGTTTGTCTGAATTTATGGGCACAGAGATGTGGCACAGAGGCTTATCCTGCTGAGCCAGCCAGTGCTGTGACACTTTGCACCGTTGGCTTGGCCAGCCACTGATGATGTGCGTCTTCAGGGCACAGTTAACATAGAGGAGATCGGCCTGGAAGGGAAATGGAATGTGACGTATGTAATAATGAACGTGAAGTGTGGTTATCGTGACACGGGACACTCGGGCTGCGCTTCCAAAGAACAAAGTGTAACCGAGCCAGCAACAACAAAAACAGGTTAATTTTGCTGTCTGTTCATTTACCGTTTGAAATGTTTGTTTCATGTAAATTGACACTATGATAATGTGGAGCGCTTTGTCATTCCACTACTGTTTGAAGACCCTCCCCATGCTGTGTCAGTTGTGGGGAGGGTGGGAGGTGGTGTTTGACCATGCTTCACCATGAGGTAGTGTAGTTGGTTGAAGGGGGCACCACCACCAACTCGTGCATATCGCTATTTTATTTATATTTTTTATTCAAATATTTAACCTGCAAAAGCCCTTCAGATGGAACGTCTCGTTTGCAAAGGTGTACATCACCAGCCACTGATGGTAGCTGTGGCTGGGAATTGAGCTCGGGTTGTTCAGTTTACTGTGAGATGCATTAAACCACTGCACCGCCGCCACCGCTCTAACCCTGACAATATGTTGACGCAAAAGTAAACGATCAATTCTGTGAACATATTTACGTTCGGCATGACATATTGACACACAGCTGAGTCATTGCATTCGTATTATAAATGTAAACCGATGTTTTTAACCAAATAAAAGAGCTGGTTGATTATGCAATTAGCGGAGAGGTGGTGGAGTTCTTCACAGGGGAAAAATTATAAAAAAAATAACTCTCTGGTGGCATAACAGGCATGTCTGCGATCACAGTCTGCGTGTCTTGGGATGATTCATATTTCACACCGAAAGAGCTCTTACAAAACCATTAATCGTAAGCCAGCCAGGCCTGGATGAGGGCTGGCTACAGGAGAGGGGGATTTGTGGGTAAGATTGCTCGCACGTCCCAGCTGTTTGTACTTTAGCTTGTTTAGAGGAGCACGAGGTTTTTTAGTGCTGACGATTACAATCTTGTCTGATCTGCCTTGTCATGGTATCCCACTGTGCAGGCTTTCGGTGCATAAGGCCACAAAAAATAGAAAATCTAATGTGAGCGTTCAAAGATGTGGGATGTTAGGTAATGCAACGGACAAAGCATATTTATGAGCTCATTATTCTGTTAAATCCCAAAATCCATCATAGGCCAGTTTGTTTGTCGTAATTCATCCGTGCAGCTGGGAAATTCACAAATGCCTGGAATAAAATTTTGGGAGTAGCAGATGTCAGATTTGAGGTCAAACCACCGACACTGCCTGTGGTGCAGTGTAGGCCGCTACTGTTCAGTTTGAAACAGTCGCCCTCCAACAGGAATGTAGAGCAGAGGAGCGATGCTCACAACAACGAGCGGAGTGCTAGGTGGCTATAACGCAGCAATTTGGCACAGTAGGAGGGGCACAGCTGGTGCATCTGCCAGTCATCTTAGACAGGCAACCCATGGCACCTGAGTCTGTCCCGTGACCTCCTGTTAGCGAGCCCTTTGACACTTCACGTGGCCTCAAAGTGCACCTGGACTGGCACAGGCGCCGTGGTGATTGTCGCCACCACTTAGTGGCGGATGGCGGCTGTCATTGTCCTCGGTGCTGATGCAGAGCAACAGGCATGTGTGTTACAGCTCTAGGGTTTGCTCACAGCCAGACTGGTGGCTTGACCCTTAAAATAATACGTCTAGAATGCAGTGAATGTGTAGAGGAGTGAAATGCGCGGTGCGCACAGTTAACCGAGATCATCTGACGCGCTGCCGCTCCAGCCGTCAACGGGACCTCAACCCTCACGCCGTCGCCGGGCGGGTGTTGGCTGATCCTCCCGCCCGGAACAGACGGGTGAGCGGGTCTGAGGGAGCGTAGGTGAGGGCAGCGGTGGAGATGTAGAGACGCTGTGTGCGGAGTCGCTGTGTGCGGAGACGCTGTGTGCGCGGAGTCGCTGTGTGCGGAGACGCTGTGTGTGAGACGCTGTGTGTGAGACGCTGTGTGTGAGACGCTGAGTGCAGAGACGCTGTGTGTGAGACGCTGTGTGCGGAGACGCTGAATGCGGAGACGCTGAGTGCGGAGACGCTGAGTGCGGAGACGCTGAGTGCGGAGACGCTGTGTGCGGAGACGCTGTGTGCGGAGACGCTGTGTGCGGAGACGCTGTGTGCGGAGACGCTGTGTGCGGAGACGCTGTGTGCGGAGACGCTGTGTGCGGAGACGCTGTGTGCGGAGACGCTGTGTGTGGAGACGCTGTGTGCGCGGAGTCGCTGAGAGCAGAGCTGCTGAGTGCAGGATAAGCGAGGTGGAATGTAGATAAGAGTGGGGGGAAGTGACCGTATCGATAGTTATAGGAGTGCCTACAACTGGTGCAAGAATAGGTGAATAAAGTGTAAGCAGGTGACTTGTTACAACGTGTCGGTGTGAGTAATTTTAGAAGACACTACATATGTACTGTAGTGCAGTATTTACCATTCCCAGCACCCTGATGAATTTAGGTATTTTACAAAACATGTGTTGATGGTGTGTTATCTATATCCTGCTGTCAATGCCATTTGTTCTGCTGCGATTAAACCCTGCCATTTCACTGGCTGAACGATGCGTGTTGGCGATGCCTCCGAGGGTCATTAAAAGTATCTCCAGAAGTCTACCAACAACCTTTCTCTTCTGGCATCCTAGGGAACAGAGTGTCAAGCCATTGATGCAACCCACGGTGCTGTCGCGTGCTGGAGCCTTACGTCGACTTTATGGGCCCTTCTTCAGTTGGGGGATCTGTTACCCCTGTCGGTTGCACCGATGTATAAAGGAAGTAAAAATAAATCTAAAGTCAGTGTCTCCCGGTCAGTTGACATGGGATGTGCTTATCTCTCTCTTGGTGGCCCTGAGCCATTAGGGGGGGGAAGTTTTGCAATCATGTGGCAAGTGTCGGTCTCCCCAAAGAACAACCAGGGAAGTGACTCGTGTGGTTACTGGTCATACTTGATATGAATTCGTGTCAGGCGTTTGCGTGCAATTGTGGTGGTTGGTAGCTACACTGTCTCTCTACGTTGAATGTAATGCCCAACAATGTGGTTCGTTAGCATGCTTAAAAATATCTTGCTATGTTCTGTGTGTACGTGTTTGGTATTATTTTCATTTTTAACGTACGAGACCAGGTAAAAGTAATAAAAATAGCATTCTGCAAGCAGCAGTTAACCTATTCAGGGGCTTTTGATTGAATTCCGAGCAGAGATGGGGTTGTTGTCGTGATGTGTCTGTACCCGTGTGCTATGCTTGGCTATTTTTGGAAATGGCCCAGTGGGAGGGCATTTGAGTGTCTTACTATAGTGACCATAATGAATAATAAGTCAGTACCATGTTTGCCTGCAAACGCGCGTACACACACGCGCATACAAGGAAACCTTTGTTATGCACTGTCTTATTTAATTATATCACTTTATTTGAGCCAATTTTCTCATGACTTGAAATAAGCAACCAATAAAACAAGAACATAATTATAAAGGCGATTCATTTTTACCTGCACAATTTATTCACAAATATCACTACATCACACTGTTTGATATTTTTTCGTGGATATAAAAAACACCTTTTCCCGAGGCATTAGTACAAAATCTGATTTGTCTGAAGAGACCTCAACATTTTAGAGTCGAATGAATGATTCATACATAAAGATAAGCATTTTGCATGTTTAATGCATTGCACGAGATTGCAGCTCATTGCTTTTTAAACATCAGTCGACCTGAAACTCAGCTGGTGGATTTTTCTCATGAAATTCTGAGCGAATAAATGGCCGTGGGAAGGTGTTGAATGACATCCTGCGCGATTGACGGACGCACTAAATGAGGGTTTCTGCCTGGTTGTAATAGTTAATATATGCTCCCGAGTGTTTTGATGCACACGGTCGCCTCGGTGATTCCCCTGATGATGTTTTCTTCCGCCGCAGATGGTGAACGAGACGAAGAACCTGATTGAAAGTTCCGAGTCCCTGTACAACAAAATCATCCACTGCCAGAAGGCAGGTGAGAAATTGTCCGTCGATCGTCTCCGACAAAGAGATTGCCCTCTGAATAAATAGAGCCGGGTCACTGAGAGGCGCATACAGGAAACGCCATCCCCTGGCTTCTTGCTCTGAAGAGGCTTGAGGTGGTGGACAGGTGACTCCCCAAGATCAATATCGGCTCAAAATGATACCCACTGTTGTCTGGCACGTATTGTTAGGACAACATGTTTGTGTGTGTACGTGTGTGTGTACGTACGTGCGTGTGTACGTGCGCGCGCGTGGATATGTGAGAGAACGGTGACGCAGTGTTCAGCGCGCTGCACTACTATGAGCCTGGCATCCCGAGTTTGATTTCCACTCGTGGCTCGTGACGATTATCTTTACCGGTCCTGGGCCTCCCCAAGGTTTACTCAGCCTCAAATGTGTACCTGGTGTGATGTGCAATCATTGGGACTGGGAAGACAAAGGCAGCCGGGCGTGGTGCTGGCCACCCTCCCCCTCGTGTGCCGTGTCCGGCCTTCATAAGTGCCACTAGCTTACAGCATTTGTCCCAACATTCTGTTAAGGCTATACGGGGGATATTTGCCTTTGTACGCGGAGATAGAAACAGTAAGCCTAGCTGGCATTTCATGCCGGCACCACTCATCCTTTCACTTGGCCGTGAACGGTGACGTCCGAGTGAAGCCTGCAATGCTGCTCATGGCTCCTCAGGGGCACAGTTTATCACTCGGCCTGGCAAGGTTGTTTATTTGTGAACCTATTTTTTGATGTCGCAAGTTTAGAATTTGCATGCATTGAGATGTTTTTTTTTTTATAGGTGTGCTATCTACAATTTTTTCCCATCGTTATTTCCGTGGCTTGGCTACGTTTTGCACAACTGTAATGCGAAGCGATGGCACCCCGCGAATGACATCTGCCCCCCCCTCTCCCCCCAATTGTTTAGTTGCACTTTACTGTAAAGGCCGAAAGCTGTTTTTCCTACTGTGCATTGGTCACTTTACCATACTGCAAGGCCGTAGCCATGGAGTTAACATTGGGGGGGACCAAATCTTCCAGGGGGTCTGGGGGTCCCCCCCCCCAGAAAAAAAATCTAAATTTGAAAAGTCATTTCCTGCCATTTCTTGCCATTTCCTGCCTAAAATGTTTAAAAATTGACTAACACATGGGATGGACTTTTTATAGATTTTTTTTTATAATAATGTCTAACAGTGTATTGCACTACATTGCTCTATTTTTACTTTTTTACGATTTTCTTGTTTCATTGTATGTATTGGCAGCGATTAGGGATTCATAAAGTACAACCATAATCATATAAACAGAAATCTATGCATTGTTATATGAACACAAGTCCAGATATTGTGGCCAAGGTTTAGCAAATTGTTTTTATTTACATAGCATCGCAATGATTATTCTTTTAAAATCTCTTTTATAGCAATATATTGGGGGGGACATTTTGAGCATATTTGAATATTGGGGGGGGCGGTATATTATAATTACGGTCTTACCATACTGTAACAATGAACATGTTCGGGGGAAGCTTTTCAATGCGTGTATTTTTTTCTCGCAGCTGCGTAGATCACACGCCGTTCCCAATGCGCGTGAACCCAGGTGCGTGAGCCCGCGTGGGCGACTGATTGCGGCACTGTCAACCCTTGCCACTCGCGCAGGAACGAAAAACATTCCATGCGAGGCCCTTCACACTGATGTGATCTGATAACTCTTGTTGTGCCAACCAGGGGCAGCAGGTGCCCAGCCCGGAGAGTTTTTTGCGATGCCGTTTGTGGACATTTTTTGGGTCGATGGGAATCGACCCAAAACTCACCTAGTTACTTGCCATTGTTGCATCGACATTACACCAGAGAGGTATGTCGCAGTAATTACTCCAAATTGTAAGCTTACATTTAGAAGCAGCTGCTTTTAAGTTGTTTTCAAAAATGTTGTTTGCTATGCAAACAATTCTAACCTAATTCGGAACATTTGTACATAATTTCCAGCGTGATGAAGGTGAGAGAATGGATGTCTGATTCCATGACTTAGAAGGGTTGTTAGCAAAGCACCAAAGTGCTGTTTGCAAAGCAAACAATTATAACCTGATTTGAAATTAATTCACATAATTTATTGCGTGGTGAAGATGAAGGTGAGAGGTTATATCTCCGATTCCATGGCTCAGAAGGGTTGCATTGGCTGCAGGGTCCTGGTGTCCCTGGCAGAAGAGGCTCCGTGTCTCAGTGGGCTGTTGCCTGGCTTAAATAAGATGAATAATGGCAGGAATGTGTGCTATACATGGCTCACGTCAAAAATAAGACCCCGGAGACTGTAGAAGTTAGCGAGTGTTTTGGACCATTCACGTTTACCAAATATAGTGCTGCACATTTAGCATGTCCAGAACATTCTGATTGCTCTCAAGTAGAATAAAGTGATGTCAGAAAATATTTTTACACAAGAGTAGGCTTTCTTATAGCTTGCCAAGATTATATAATGCCGCAATTATGCGAAAGTGAGGACTCATTCTCTAATTAACGATACATTCTTGTATATTATCACTCTGCAGACTGCAAGCCGGAACAGTGCAAATTGCACTCTTGGTATACGCGACAATGTTTGTTCCCCATTGTCATGGAATGATATAAGCTTGCGTGCGAATCTATTTTATTGATGAGAAACATCTCGGTAGATTTGTTGCTTTAAAAGTGACCACAATAGACAATCACCATAAACGACACATTCGTTCATTCTCATGGAGAGGGATACTTGGCCACACAAGCCACAACTGCTTTGGCTAGAGCTGCCAAATGCGGGAGTGAAATGCCTCCCATTTATCCACTGAGCTGTCGTGCATTCATGTTTGCTGTCAATAACATAATTCCACGCTCTCTACTTTCATTGGCCCTTGCACAACGGGCTCTGAAAGTAATTTTCCCAAACGAGTTTCCAAATGCCCATGCAATCACTATTATTTCTGCTTGTTGTGTTTAGTTTGTTGTCCTTTCCCCGCACCTCCGATTAGCACGGTTGTCTACGTATGGTGCGGAAGAAGCTCAACACACACACGTACATTTTGCTGATATGTTTATTGATTAATGCACATTCCATTATCGTCATCATCATCATCGTCAGTCATGATCGATTTACTGCTGAATAAAGGCATCTTCAAGCTGTTGCAAACTAAATTAATTCGTTATGAAAATAATTAACATTGATATAAAATATTGCTCAAAGCCTTGCCGGTATGGCTCGCAAGAGTCATCTTGATACCCCTTGGGTGACTTTTTTTTGCGTCAGAATAGCATCGAAGAAACTGTTATGCCATTACCCACAGAAAAATACTCCGTTGGACAAAATTAAGCCCCAGTAAAAATTTGAAATGCGCATCTTGGACCTAGTAAATGTGCCATTGGTGTAGTCAATGCTGTTTTTTTTTTATTTTGCGCTCTTTGGCTCGCTGTCAGTAAGAGAACACTCTCGAGATATTTCTGTACTTGAATTTTGTTCTTCTTCTTCTTGGTTCTTTCGGTAAAGTCACGTAGAAGGGAAATAATAAAATAATAAAAATAAAACAATAAAATAATTCTCACGACGTTTCGGCCACAACGCAAGCAGCCGTCCTCAGGTGAAGAACAGGTCTGTCGGGAAGACAGCATCTGAAATAAATTTAAAATTGAATTTTGTTGTAAAGCAGTGGGATTTTCTCCAAGCTTTTTACTCACCGCAGGATGACGAAACTCCTCTGAATAGTGAGTAATTCTGAGTTAACAGCCCTTTGTTAATCCACTAATGAATGAGAGCCTCTCCATGCTATGTTGTTAATAGGAGTTTCTTGATTATACATAAACGGTTTTTTTTTTGTTAGATCACGTAAATATATTAAACCCGCCACCGCCCGACACAGCCAATTGCTTGATTATATTTCACTACCCTGGTCAGTGTGGGGTTTATGCAGTGGGAGCCAATGACCGGTTCATATATTTCTCGCTACCGATGTTGACCACAGCTGGGAATCAAACCCAGGTCAACAGGGTTAATAGCACAGTGTGCGGACCACTGGAACCAGTCTATCCCATTCAAGCGTGCCTTTGTTTCAACATGTGTGAACTGCAAATCTGCAAATATTTCTTCTCGTATAGACTTGCATCTTGGTCACTGCAAGTGGTGGCATCTTGTCGCGGTGATATATGCTGGATTTGTTATCGAGACTTGGATTTGTCACACACACACTGCACCCACTAGCCCACAGGTAATTGTCACGTGAAGGTGGCACACCACCGCCGCTACCTGCCCCCACCCACTGCATGCGAGTTGTAGTAGAGGCACTTTGTATAGATCTTCGCAGTTCTAAAAGGACAACATTTTTATAATGCTGTGTTGACATTGGTGCACAGTCAGAAAAAACGCAATGCTGTCAAGAACACTGCCTTAAGATATATCTACTCAATAGCTACTATTAGGTAACTATTCATATGCCTATTTTTAAATAATGGTCATCAAAAGCATGATTTTAAGTAAAGTGCCATCTCTCCAACCCTTATTAACTCTATCTCTGGCCCCTCTATTTGTGTTCTGAAAAAGGTCCATTGCCGAAACGTTCTGGGTGACATATATATATATATCTTTCTTTCATTGCGATATTATTTCTGAATGTGAGTTTTTTTCACCAATTGTGTATAAAATAGTTTTCGGATTTAATGAATGCACCAATTTAGATAGTAATACGAATGCAATTCTTTTCTCAATTTGTCAAGAGTCGAGGGCCACCACAAAGTTCTTTGGCGGAATATAAAACACACACACACACGTGCAAACCTGTTTTGCGAGAACTCTTGGCGTGCAAACTCGTGTATTCTCATGTGTGCCGCGTTGAGTTTGCGTGAACTTGTCTGTGCGCGCAGTTGTATCGGGTGTGTGTGTGTGCGTGCGCCTCTGTGCTTGAGCAGGTCTGGAGCTGCACGAAGACCTTCCTAATGCGGGAGCCAAGGATGGCCTCAAGGGCCGTAAGCTGAGCAAGGCGTTGGAGAGCTTCGCTTGGAACATCACTGTGCTGAAGGTATTAAGCACTCCCACACAAAGGCAGTGAACAGCAGCAGCACCTAGGCGTTGACTGTTGCGACTGCAGGCAGGGAACGCGCAAGTCCAGGGTTGACCTCTGTCGTACACGTAACACTGTGTGTGTGTGTGCAGCTTTGTTGTGTCTTTTGGGTAATGTGCCGGTTAAGGTGTACAGGGTTTGCCGACAGTAAATTGTCATCTGACGGCATTGCCGGCCCGTTCCAAGATTTAGTTTCCTTCCTTTCCTCCAGCGCACGGCAACCAATTTATTATCATTAACGCCACCAGGCTGCTTCGCAGAGAGGGAGAGAGACAGTCTGTCAGCTCGGGTTTAGATAAAGAGACGAGTGGGTGGCAGCCATGAAGTAGAATCAATGGAATCCCTGAGCTGATTAATCCAGCGAGGGTGTTTCCCAGGGAAGGGATTTCGAACATTTGTAATTTCAAGTCATGAGCTAGGCACACGTGGTGAGCAGATTCCATTGGTTGTAGTGGCCATTGAGGCATCCTACATGTAGTGGTATTCATTGTACGTACGTAGACCACCTTTCGCACTGTACGTAGCCAACCTTGCTCATCGGAGGTGCGGGGATTACGCACATTTTTATCGTGTGCGTAATCGCCACGCCATGCAGTAACAGCCTTGGTGGGCATGTGTAGTTCTCGTAGACCTCCACTGTGCTTCGTCAGTGGACAGTCCATGAACAATATGCGACATTGTTTTTTTATGGAGCCACAGTCACATTTAGTGGCAACGCTAAATCTAGAACTTAGTTCGACTGTGGTTTTGTAACTTGAATTTATGATTCGTAATTAACTTTTAAGTCAGATCGCACAAGTAAAAGGTGTGTGGTAAATCTTCCTCCACCCGAAGCAGCCAATTAATAAAGTTGTCACATTAACAAACGTGCCAATTTATTACTGCGTCGGCACCCCAGTTGTGTTGGAGGGCAATGTCACAACATTTAACATTTGGGTGCAAAGTTTCATTGATGGTTACAACCAGCATCATCAGGCAGTAGCCGTGATTGTGAAAATATCCGAGTCTTTTGGCTTTAAATCGGGGGTGTGATGTCAATGTGCACCCACAAGGGAGGAGGAAGTGATCCTTCGCAGTTAATGTAACATCGTATATTACAATGTGGTTGCATACCCGATGATGTTTTAGTTTACATTGGACTACTTTAGATATGGAATTTATTAAAGTGTGGAGTCATTACGTAACATCTCCGTCTGTAAAGCGTCTAAATGCAACCGCATTTCAGGACACTGCACGAAAAACAGTGGGATGTGCTTCATTGGGAAAATGGAGGCATCTATGTCTGTAAGAATAATTTCAGCGTAGTAAGGCGCGCACAGTATTCGGCCACGCTCGCCTCCACAGTGGTGGACTACAGGCGTGCATAGCCACCTCCTCCCGGTTATATAAGACACGCCTGAGCCTCGCTCTGCACAGTTTCTGTCTGCACGAAATCACAGCTGGTACGCTGTTTTGTCTACCACCAAACATTCGGAAAGCGCCGCAGGGTGCGGTTCGCAGCTGCTCGGGTTGAGGAGTTGCAAGGCAGTGCCAGGTTGCACGCCACGGTGGCAAGATGTTAACTCCCTCGCCTGGTATGCAGGAGGTAATAGGTTTCATCCCGACCCTGACGCCTATATATTTGGAGTTTGCATGTTCTCCCCGCAGTCACGTGGATTTTTCTCCGGATCCTCTGGTTTTTACCTCCACATTTATGTGCGGAGAGTATTTTGCTGTTATAAATTTCCACATTGCTAAGCCACTTCGTTGAGCTATCGTTTGTGACCGGGTCGCTTTCTGAAAAAGAGTTATATAACACAGTGTGGGCCTCTTACCTGTTACAAACAAAAATACACCACCTCGTTGTAATCGTCTTTACACTTTAAATAGAATATCTTCAGCAGAAACTCCTCGGAGGTTATTTTTACGGAGACAATACACTGGGAGAGGAAGTGCGGGAGAGCACAACGTGAAGTCGCTGCAGAGGTCGTGAACTCCAGGCTTCCAGCCCCTCCATATCGAAACAAACACATCTCGACGGGGGTGTTTTTAATGGCTCTCTCTCCTTCGCGTGGTATTTAAACACCAACAGGCTGAGTGTAGAACTATATTTTGACTTTGAAAGCCATTCAAAGGTGTATGTGGGTCGCAAGATAGATTCCGTTTTGTAGCCCCCTGCAAAAGTATACATTGGAGTTGCGCTTGAATCCCCCCCCCCCGTCCTCCTTGCAAGACGTGAGAGCTAGCAGCAGGGCGAGTTGCCAGGTGATACATCTGAAACGAAGAGTGGCCAAAGGTGCGCCATGGTTGCGAGATGTTAACTATCTCGCCTGGTGTACAGGAGTTCGTGGGTTCGATCCCGACCCTGACGCCTGTATATTTGGAGTTTACGTGGCTATCTCTGTGGTTGAAGGGATTTTTCTCCGGGTCCTCCAGTTTTTCCCTCCACCTTTAGAAAAAAATGCATTTAGAATATGATTAGGTTGCTATGAATTTCACATGAGCCACTTCGTTGAGCTATCATTCGTGGCTAGTTCGCTTCTGAACAAGTATAACCCGTAAAAACTAAGTTTTTCACTATAAATCCTTTATATGCGTGGCGGCTAGAGTCCTCTCGTCCTCTGGCTTGAGATGGCTGCCACCTATGGGTCAGATGATTGCATTGCACCATTAAGCAATTGGTAATTAAATATAATTTTTTTGTCCTAAAAAGTGTAAAATTTTGGAAAAAAATTTTCACGAACATTAATTGTCACGCACAACGAGTCTGTGTGCAAAATGTCAGCTCGATTGTATCACGGGAAGTGGGTAAAAAAACGACCGAAAGATTTGCACGGTCGTAAGCAAGCAAAATAACTTAATATAAAGGATTTAAAAAGAGTCGTATAGTTCAGTGTGCCTTACCTGGTAAAATAAAAAAATGTTTATAGTTCAGTTCTCTCAGGAGCCGATGGGTAAATCTCACAGGCAGCACGGATCCTGTCGATGGAACATGTTGAGCATAACTCCTTGAGGTTTCTGCCAATCTTGGGGTCATCCTTGATTCAAAACTGAATTTTCAAGATCACGTTGATTATATTGGTAAAAGACAAAATAAAAATTGGTTTTCTGTATCGACACAAGCACTGCTTCCCCCCTATGTTCTATTTGGAATTGATAAAAGCAACCATACTGCCTCTACTTGATTACTGTAACATCGTATATAAATTAGCCCCCTGTACTGTACTGAAGAAGCTTGACTCAATTTATCACTCGGCTTTAAGATTTACATTGAACTGCCCATATAGGACTCACCACTGCGATCTCTACATTGGGTCAAACTTAAGATCTCTTAATGATCGACGGCTTGTGCATCAGATCTTATTTATTCATGATGTACTTACAAAAAAATCCGCAGACTACCTGCTGGATCTCCTCACTGTTTCGAAGAACAAGTGTTACCTAAGGTCTTCGCTCATTTATCAGCTTCACATTCCTTATTGCCGTACAAATACTGGAGGGAGGGCCCTTGCTATTGATGCCCCCAGGGTCTGGAATGCTATCGCCAATAAACTGCAATTTGGATCACTACCTGTGAGATCTTCACTCAAAACTGCTCTAGAGGAGTTGTACACCCCTCGCTGTCACTGCTATTCAGTGGCCTGAAATCAAATGTATCGCTCCGGATGACCGCAAGCAAAGTATGACCTTGAGTTTTGATTATAGTGTGCTAATCTTTAAAGGTGCATTGAACATTTTTGATACTCCTACTGATACTCCTGCTGTTATGGAGTGACTCATGCTGCTAGCTCTATGGCTGCAAAGTTTGGTCGTACATGTTATGTATATCTTTTATTGTTAAATTTGAATCACAGTTCCTATGATCACTGTTATATTATTTTTATAGCTTTATTTTGGTGATTTCGAAAAGTTTTGGTTTAGCCATATTTGTTTGTTGTAGTACAGAGTTAGACTGATAACTTTAATCTAAATTGTCTTATGGTTGTTGTTGTTTGACTTGCATCCCACTGGGATGTTTGCACACATCATTAATATTCGGTGCTTTTTCTGAAAGACTTTGCTGTTTTTTCCTTGATTTCTCTGTTGCACGTAGTCACTTTAAGATGTTTCTTGCTCATGTTTTTGCTTGTTGTGGTTGCACCCGATTCAAGAGCCGAATGGCTCACAGGGCGATACCTAGTAAATTAACTGAACTGAACAATCGGCAGACTCGTGGAGGAAGGTCATCCAAATCCCTCGGGAGTTTGCCGAGCCACCGGCATGTGGAGGCCCATTACCGATGGCCGATTCGTGGAAATCGCTGACGCTCGTATGACGTGAAAGAAACTGACCGAGTGGGTTGTCATGCCCGCTCGGTGTGCTGCTAAAGCCATTATTGTTTCAAACTGGAGGGGGGGGGGGGTGTAAGCTTGAATCGTAACCTTTACAGCTTAGCGTGCGTGCTGTGAAGATATCCGTGGTCGTGTCCAGTGACGTTCTTCCAAATGCTTATTAAAGAAGTTTTGCATGCATACATTTCGCCTAACCATTTATTGATTAATGCAGATTCCATTATCATAGACATCATCATCATTGTCAGCCATGATGATCTACTGCTGGATGAAGGCATCCTCAAGCTGTTGCCAACTACATACATACATGCGCATAGGGTTGTGTGGCAAGTATGTATCTATGTACGTTGAACTTCTTTCGCACCCTACATGGCCAACTGTACAACAATCGGAGGCACTATTGATACCGCATCAATGATCAGTTTCATTTGTAATTCCTTTTAACGTCATATTTCTACTTAATTTATGAAGAAACTTTAGAATTTTCCATCATTTATTGGGATGTCTGAGAGGAAAATTGTACAAGGTTAGACCAGTATTACAAGACAGCCATCACAAAGGGCACCCCACAGACCTTGGTCATATCATTTTACTGACATGTTTATGCCACGTATGTAGGTCATGGAATAAAACTCGCATAAAAAATACTAAAAGTTTATACAGTGCACAAGTATTTAACTCGCCCAGATGCATTTGCACGTTACGTGTTCCGATACCAATTCGCGACCACGATATTTCATTACTCCGTCGAAGCCCACGATTGCCGCATAATTGCTCTTCGACTCGGCGTGCGTGTATTTGTGTAAAAGACGTCGCACACCTTAACTCATCCTGTTTCGCGGGAAAACCCAGGGCCAGGCTGACCTCCTGCGCAAGGCCAAGGCGGAGGCGCTGGAGAACCTGCGGCAGATCCACCTCGGGGCGCTGTCGTTCGGCCTCGACCAGCCGGCTGGCACAGGCGTGAGCATGGGAACCGGCTCCCGACGCTCCCGGCACGGCTCGGGCTCCGGCTCGGGCTCGGGTTCGGGATCGTGCTCGGAGGCGGCCCTGTCCCGTCAGGGCACCGGCGGCTCTCTCCAAGACCGCGAGGGCAGAATGCCGAGCAAGCAGTGAACGCTTGCCCCACCCCCACCCACCCCCCCCCCATTCAGCAGCGTTCCCACGTCCGTGCTATGTTTTGTAACCACTGAGTGGATTAGGTCAGTGGGTGGAACCAGCAGAGTTTAGCTGTGAACATTGCAATACGATCCAAACCTGTGCTTTGTGCTTTAACCTCTTTTTGCAAAAAGCAGCTAAGCTTAAGCAGTCAATGAATTTCGCGTCAGCGGGTAACTTAAGTGGGGGTTTTTTAGCGGGCCCAAATATTGTCAGACTTTTTTATTGCGATTTTATTTTAATATACTTGATTAAAATGGAAATCTATTCTTTCCTTTTATTTGAAACGTTTCCTCCTGCCTTGCAGCTTCTAACAGAAAGCATAGAAAGGCCTGTTTTTTGTTTTGTTAACTTCCCATCACTTCGCAAACCACTCAACTTTGGACATTTCATCAGTGTGGACTCTGCAGACACGCCAAAGGGCCTATCCTGGGCCTGGGACTGAATCAAGCCAGGGGGACTCAACTTCCCTGTGCATTCACCCACATTGCACACCGTCGACTCCCAACGTGCCCCCCCCCCTCCTCCTGAGCTGGGCCATTGAACAAATATCACAGAATACCAACTCACAGCTCCAATCCCTTCAAGACGTACATTGCGGGCCATATCTTTTAGATGGTAACAGAATTACTTTATTTACTTCCTTGATCTCTTTTAACTGTAATACGTACATGAATTGTACAAAGTGTAGAGGAGCATTAGCACAGTGGCCAAAGCTTCATTGGGGATGTTGATGTAGGTGTGTTGAGCTGAAAGTGTAGGCTTTTGCTTGCACAATTATCAACACTTAACATCAAAGCAGAATGTTAAAGCAATGGGTGGATTATTGCAAATTACTTTGTAGTGTCCTTGGGTTTTCAGTATGCGCGTTTGATTGGTTGTGAATAATGTCATGCAAAGGTGATGGATCCAAACCCAGTCCCTACCTCAAGCCGCTGTCAAAGTTTATGTCCATACATAACTGAGGCTGAGTTCATCATGCAATTTGATTTGAATAGCGGGAAAGCCAAGGTGTCAAACGGTAGGAAAATGCCCCAAAGAGCGGTGATTACAGACATTTCTCAGGAGATGCATCAGCCTAAGGAGACGATGAGCGTACGTCACGAACATAATATTACATGCCTCACTTAAATTATAATAGTGTGCGGTCGACCCATGGAAAATTAAGTACGACGGTTTAATTGCCGTAATATAACAAGAGTAAACTTGATGCTTGGCAATTTGTGCAGTGCGGAAATGGTTACACGAAGTGAATTTCAAATGGAAACCTTCCGAGATGAGTCATTTAAAGAAACACTTGTAAAGTATTTTTTTTTATTGTTTTCCCACGTAGCTTATAGAATGGGCAATGGTACGGAAGAACTGCAAAGTGCAGCTTGCTTATTTCACGTTGATCTATTTTAAAAAATCTATATACACACTGATTATCAACTCGACTGTCATGTTGATTGCAGACGAATGGCTTGCGTCGCATTTGTGAAACTTTTATCGCTGTTTGTTTGCAGTTCATACTAAGAAGATATGTTTGTGTTTTGTCATGATCACGCATATGATCCCACATGGACCTGTGTGCATTAGAAACCTTCACCGTTTATGATCCCAGAGGTGTAAAACTGTCTTGTCCACACAAACCCCTGCCCCTCTTAGTGTGCTTGTGGGCCCCTTAAGTAGGTGGATGGGAAGGAACAATAACATTTAAAAGTTACTGATTTATGTTTAAGTAGGGCAGAGTGTTTCATGTTTTTGCCGTCACGTTGAAAGCAAAAATATGAAATGGCTTTTCGGAAGCCACGGTGGCTAAGGAGCATTTCATTTGTGCAGTATCCGGTTAAATCATGAATAAAATATCAAATGCAATTCTCAAAAAAGCATTTATCAGCGTTCTTAGCGCAATTTATTTTGTGTGTAAATGCATATGTAGTTGAACATCCAGTTGCAATTGCAATCTAAACTTAAGAGGGGAGACATTTGTTTAGTTAACATGTCCAGTGCAGTAGCCAACCAAGATTACCAGCCAAAACCAAAAACATGCGATAACTGAGATCTACACTGTGGTTATGTGATCTAGGAAAGGTATTAAGCAAGCAAGCAAACATCATTTGCAGCAAGGTTGAAAGTTACGTAATTCATTTCTCTAGAGCAGCTCTTTTCAGTTTCACATTTGCCCATGATGTGGTTTTGTCACCAAATAAGAAAAAGTATAATGTTTGAAAATGACCAATGGAATTTTTTGGTTTTTAAACTGAACTCCATGATGAGACCAAATTCTGCTTGTGTTTCTTTAAAGATAAGTCTTCAACCAGCAACGGATAACAAGATTTGACATGTGATTAATGATAATAAAGTATATGGTAAGAGACCGTAAAAATATAGCTGGGAGTTAATCTTGGTGGTTTTTCTGTGGGGTCCAATAAACAAAAGGGCTTAACTCATTGACCTTCATTCCCTCATGATTCCATGGGCACATGAGAAAAATTCCCCCTGGGGCAACTGCATCTACAAAAACACCATGGAAAGGTTTTTTTTTCTTCCTAGCAACCGATGGGGTATTAAACCACCCCTTAATGGCCACGAGATTGTTACTCCTGTTAACTTGCGGTGCGTTCCTCATCTTAAAATGTTACAAAGCTGGGTTTCTCATTCCCACACTGACAGATTTAGGTCAATGTATGGCTGCCTCTACCACTGCCTTTTTAGAATTGCTCTCTTACAGTCTGTGTCCCATGCCCATGCCGAATGAGCTCACACATGGAGAGCATATTCGTAACACAGCATCACATTTGAGTATCCTGATTTGCTGTTTTCTGCTTGTTCTGACTTCTGTAAGGCTTCAGGCTTTCACAATTTATTGTTGCTGCATTCTGGCAAAATTCGTTCCTGTCCACATCTCACAGGTTTCGTGGCTATGTTTAATAGTCTCAGTGTGATGATTGTTTTTTTACCCTTTTATCTGGCAACAAAACTGACACCTTTTTTATGAGGAGTCATGTTTGCATAGACCACAATACCTACACACATTATCAGAGTTGTGTTTTTTGTTTGCATTATGACTGCAGGTATTGTGGTCTATGCAAAGATGACTCCTCGTAAAAAAGGTGTCAGTTTTGTTGCCAGATAAAAGGGTAAAAAAACAATTATCATATTTTTTACGGGCAAATGAGGTTCCAATGGAGTCTCAGTGTGGTTTTAGGCTCATTGTTTCACATGCCATCAATTGACTCTCCTAATGAATGTTTTCCCAAGCGTAGCACATGTCCTTTGGGGTACGCTTTAACTCTGTTTTTTTTTCCCTTCGGCACACCTGATTTCGGTATGTTCTCTTTTAATATTCGTGTCAAATTCCTACCATTTCAGGAAATATAATTTTTAAGGAATTAAATTGCTGCTTGTTCCAATTTGACTGGGTGCAGGGAACAATTCATATTGATAATAAAATTTTACCATTTAGTGTTTTCACGTTTACCAAACCACATTCCGTACGTTTAGTTAGTGTCAAATGCCACTTTTGAAGCGACGCACAAGTAAAAATCACGTTGACCTCATTCTCTGGGTATCGGAATCTCTCGGCATTGACCCAAATCATATTTTTTCTTCAGGATTAATGTTTTGCCGAGAAAAGTACTGAAGCAGCATCTGCGCACTATCGTAGACAGTACCTATGTTAATCAAATAGTCACGTGGTTAAGATTATATAAGCTCTTAATTGCTTTCACCAGATGCCCATTAAATACATTACAGTACTGCTGTACATTCTAATTTCACACTCGGGGGGACTACACAGCCATTTCCATATCTTAATTTTTTAGATTCCTGATTTCCCAACAAGCTGCGAGTTGTGCGTTTGTGGTTTTAATGACTTAGATCCCCTTGCGAATACACTTATTTTAAGCTATATTAGATTTGTTTTTAAGTTGTACTCATAAGCCGGGCAACTCTGTTATTTTGCCCAGTGTTACATCATGAATTGTGACTTCTACGACATGTCAAGTTCATCAGAGAATGCATAATTATTTTGAGCTTGTTCTTCGTATGGCTGATGTTGATGCAGAGCAACACATTTGGTTGGCGGTCATGCCAGGTTGATTGCGTCCTGAGTAGCGAAGTGTACTGCTGTGATTCCTTGAATGAATCTGTTGTAAAGTTGCAGGTGCAATCTAAAATATGCAGTGGAGGCCCCTCCTTCCCCGCCGTGCGAGATTCATTGAACAGCCCCGAACAGAGTAGTTGACTGCTCGTTGATACGGCGAAGTTTGTAGCTTAGCTTTTGAAATGATTAGCAATTGTGAATAGCACACAAAAATTACTGCCTTTCAGCACAATAAAGACTGTTCCAGAACACATTAAAGTTAGCACTTTAACGTAACATATAGCGTGGGCTGTGCTGAATGTCATGCTTTGCGATCGCAAAATCGTATTGTTCGTGTATGTTCAATCAAAATTGTTAAGCTGAAGGAGTTTAAGCGTGTCTGTCGGTTGTTTTCGTCCGGCAATTACAGCGTCTTTGTAAATGTATTTCAAAGCTTTGTCGTATATTTCTCATGATATTTACACTGCGAGGTTTGGTGGACCATGTATTTTTTGGTAACAAAAAGAAAGAAATCTGCATTATCTTGGCTCATCTTAATTGTCGTGGTTTTTAGAGACTTGCTAAAGGCCTATCATCGCTAAAAGTGTGTGTCATATTGGCAGCCATAATGTTAGCCAGCCCTGTAAACTTTGTGGCATAATATGTAGCGGCGAAGTGGGTGTGTCGATGGTATTTATATTGTAATTAACTTACCAGCACTTGGCTAATATACAAACAAGGTTATAATAATTAAAAAAAATAATCAGCTTAGTGTGTATCTTTTTCCTGCCATAAATGATGTTGTACTCGATGTGCCTCAAGCTTCACAGATTTTAGTATAAATTTTTAATAGACTACTTTGTATTTTTGTAGGATCACTGCTTTGTGTATATTGCCAATAAGGTCATACTGTATGTTGAAGTGTATACAATGTGTGTGTGTGTATACATAACAAGTATACATGTAGCAGGACATATAAAATGGGTTGGAAAGAAATATGATTATAACTAAAGGTAAACGTTTTCTTTGCAGCAGTCCTTTTCCCTATAAACACACCCACAAAATATATAGTATTATTATCTACAGTACCGTGCTAACATGTGTGTAAATGCGTGCTTTTACGCCCGTAAACCATGTTGATTGAACGTTGTTGACTTCTGTTCTTGCCTTGGTTGGTTAGTGGCACTGTTTAAAACCAACTCTAATTAATTTGTGTAACATTCTGGATCGGAAGGATCATTGAACTTCGTAAATTTACGCTTCTCTGTGGCGAGACTCCCCCAATGCGCGAGCTGGGAAATATTCCCTGGGGCTAAACGGCTCAAGGCAATACTTGGCCTTTGCATAATGACGGTGTAAATGATGATATAGTACAGTGGCATTTTCATGGAGTGTGGGGGGCGGCACAGTGCTAATCCCATTTGGCGATGGTGCCAATATAGGTTTAGTACGATGCCAAATGTTAATACGGCAAGGTTTGACCTTGTGTTGACCCCCTTGTGGGTTGTGTAACGTTTTGGTCTGCCACTGTGTAAATAACAAGGCGATTGACCTTTGATATTTGCGTCAAACGCAGCAGCTTATGAAAGGAGGCCGTTGGAATGTGATCTATAGTTGTTGGAGCCAATAAAGTTTGTATGTAAGTGCAGTTCTTTTCTGTTTTGTTTAATATAATGATCTGTTTTTTAGGAGTAAATTGATATCTGAATTATATTGATACGGAGCTTCAGAGTTTTCTAGTCTAATATAATTTGAAGCATTTGTGATGAATACAAAAACTCCATATATAAAGTAATTGGTTAAAATAAACACAACCATGCCAAATGTGAGTTTGTTTGCTTGTTACTTTTCCACAAATTGAATGTCTAAAACATTCAGAAATCGTATGTATTTTAACAGATGTATCTGTTTTTCCATTTTATTAATAAAGGCAGTGCTGTAATCTTGACTATCAAACATTAAAGATTGAAACGTCATGGTTCTAACCAATGATAGGAGAACATAGGATGGAGAATCCTGTGCTAATGCAACAGATAATATCTTCTTTAACGCACATTTTGGGATTTTATCAATATCACTGTTGGCTACGTTTGGTGCGAAATAAGTTCAATATGCGTACAATGTGCTTGTAATGTATTGCAACTTGTTTCTTCAGTCTGGTTTGCACATTGAACAAACCGAACGTGTGCAGGGGAAAGATAACACGTGTGGTGGAGAGTGACACGTGGACTGCATTTGTGTATGCGATTGATAGTCCACTTGCTTTAGAAAAAAACAAGTGTCCGGGGTTGAGACCAGCTCTGGCATTGTCTGAATATTTTGGTTTCTTTGGATACAGGGAATATAATATGATGGGTTTTTTTTTAATATAGAGCAATCAATCCCCTTTCCTTACGTTTGGCGTAATAATTACGGGTAATATCACGTAGCAGCTAAATAAGAGACTGGACATTGTATTCACCTATAAACGCTGAGTAAAAGCAAATTTGCACAACTGAGTGTATGCAAACAAACTTGTATCTTTGCACTTAATGTAAGCAATGCTGGTGCATTCACCAATGGTGAACGTCATTTTGATGAATGCAGGAAGCTGTTCTTTTAGAATAATGTTAAACAACTTAATACATCACCATTGGAACCTCATTTGCCAGTAGCAAAATATGATAATTGTTTTTTTACCCTTTTATCTGGCAACAAAACTGACACATTTTTTTTACAAGAAGTCATGTTTGCATTGACCAGATGACGCCAAAAGGTGCCTTTTGGCGTCATCTGGTCCAACACCATGTGAGACTCGGCTCTAAAGAAATCTGTCTCGGGTGTGGACCAATCAACTTCAAGGACAGTGCATACATTATCAGAGTTGTGTTTTTTGTTTGCATTCCGACTGCAGGTATTGTGGTCAATGCAAACATGACTCCTTGTAAAAAAAAGGTGTCAGTTTTGTTGCCAGATAAAAGGGTAAAAAAACAATGATCAACTTAATAGATCTTTATAGTAAATATAACTCACGGTGAACAGCATTATACTTCGCTCAATATGGGTTGCTGTACACGTGCTGGTCTAAGTTGTACAACTCATCCATTGGCGCTTGGGTTTAAGGTGATACGTTATTGAGAGCTACGTAAAAATACAACGGGCTGCGGCCGTCTGGAACGTTCTTGCTCCCGATATTAGGAAGCCACTGGGAAGCTATGCACTTTAAAATATACGTTGAAAAACTCCCTTCTTTAGAACAGATTTTTGCGTGTTTAATTCATTGCCTTTTTCCCCGCACCTCCGATTAGCAGGGTTGGCTACGTGCGGTGCGAAAGAAATTCAAGACAACACATCGGTGCCTGTGGTTCTTTGCAGAGAACAGTTGAGGGGCCGTTCCTGCCCTCACAAATTGGACAAACGCACGCGCGAGCGTTTTATCTGCCCCGTGCCTCTGCCACATCCTCGACAACTGCGATGCCTTGCCTGAGGCTGCCATGGGCAGATGACAAATGAGTAGAAGAACAAGAAAAACAATTGGTGGGAATGTGGATGCCTGTGAAATGGTGCAAAGACCCATCTCGTGAGGGAAGTTCTCAAATTGATTCCCCCACCTGCCCCACTGTCAGAGGACTATGGGGAAAGGTTTCGCCTCCATCCCTGAGGTCGCGACAAAAGTCGTGGTGGGAATGGTCTGTCCGCAACACCCGGCTCTGGTGAACCTGTGGACATGGCAACCGATAAGGAGCTCTAGAACCGTTAACTCTGTGGGCTCCTACAATGGTGACTTGCGTTGATTGCATCACACGCAGCCCAACACATGAGCCAGGTTAATCCTGGCCGCATCCACGCGCACGCATTCACCTCCTGCCACCGCGGGATCAGGCGAGCTTGGAGATGGAAGTGGGCTTACGGGGGGGGGGGGGGGGGGCACGTGACTGCCGCAGCTTAAAAGTCGGACTCGATTCCGGCGATTTGATGCCCTCGATGTTCCCGATGGAGGAGATTTTTTTCGCGGCATTGTTCCCGTCGGCGATGAATGTGAGAATCTCCACTAAAAACTCAACTTTTTTTTATTTTACCAGGTAAGGCCCACTGAGTCTATCGTTGCTATTTTTCATAAGCGACCTGGCTCTCACAAATGATAGCTCGACGAAGTGGCTTATCAATGTGGACATTTATAGCAGCCAAACGCTCTAAACGCACATTTCAAAAAAAATGAGGAGGGAAAAAAGCGGCGAAATCTCCACGACGACGGGGAGAACACGCATACCCCAAATATACAACAGGCGTCAGGGTCGTGGATCGCACCCACGACCTCCTGTATACCAGGCGAGGTAGTGAACATCTCCTAGCCACCGTGGCGCCGTTTGGCCTGCCTGGCTCATGTAAACGGCCCATCGCTGGGCCATCGCAGCTTTTAACCCTCTGGCCACACGTGCGATTGAGGTGACCGCCACAGAACCTACAATTAAGTGCTTGAGCGCCTAGCCCCAAACAGACTATCGAGCCTTTGTGCTGCTTTGAAATTGAAATTCCTGACCTGGAAGGCAGCATTCCTCATTGCCGTAATGTCTGCGATGGCAATTGGGGAGCGGCTCGCCCTTTCATCATGAGGTCCTTCCCGAGTGCTCGGTCAGGATGAAGCCTTCATCTGCCTCCACGTGTCATGCCCAGGGTGGTCTAAAGCCATTCACAGCATCCAATCTGCTTACCCTGGTTCTGATCGCCCTCAATTTGCAGAACAAACAATTAAAAAGGCAATGCACACAGGTACTCTTATTCAAGATTTGTATTTTACCAGGTAAGGTCCACTGCGATATGTAGCTATTTTCTCAGAAGCGACCTGACCACGAAAGCGCAGCCAAGTGGCTTATCATGTGCAAATGTATAGCAGCCAAATACTCCAAACGCATGTTTCTAATGTGGTGGGAAAAGCCAGAGGACCCGGAGATAAATCCACGTGACCACGGGGTGAGCGACGGGCAAACTCCAAATATACATGCGACAGGGTCGGGATCGAATCTACGACCTCCTGTATAACAGGCGAGGTAGTTAACATCTCCTAGCCACCGTGGGGCGCCACGGTGAAACAGGGTCGTGGAGGAAGTCGGAACAGCTTTTCGTGTTTGAGGGCAAAATGCACCAGGGAATGCTGGCCTTCAGCATTTACTTAGCCGAGTTCGGTCAAGGATTTTAACATCGCAATGCTACACTCTGGCAGGAAAACCCCAGCAGCAAGTGATGACGGCTAATTTCACCATGGCAAGGGCAACATCCTGAGCTGGCATTTCCAAGCTTCTACTCGGGGATATTTTTGAGGCTGCCACTCACATGTCGGCAGACACCTTCATCGGGCAGCAGCTCAAGTGTTTATTTTTTTAAGGGGAAGTTTTATCGACAGCGTGTACTTGAAGGTTGCTTGAGCCATCCCCATCGCCCTTCGTGCAGCTCCGCCACGGATGAGTTGGCAGATAATCTATGAAAAAAGAAATTCATTTCGTTATTATCACAAACATTTTTTCATAATCATCCTCGACACCCACATCAAACTCTGCCTATCCTCCCTATGATGATCCTCTCAAGAATGTGCCACTTAATCAAACGCCTCCTCCTCCTCCACAAAGCATTGCCACTGGTTTAATTCAGAATCACAAAGCTTATTTGTTAAAAGGGGAGGACAATGAGACGTATTGCTGTCTGCCTGATTTTTTTTGTTGCAGGGCTTGATGTTATGGTTCTTGTAGTTTAGCTTTGGAACGTTTCAATTCCGCGTCACACCTGTTGTGTCCCGTGACTCCGTCCCATGTTATTGTGGATGCGCCCACTCCCATTGAGCAGTGCGGTGCACAACTTTCGCGACTGCACGGGCAGGCAGTGTTTGCGAGGGTGTCACGAAGCTTACGATGATGGCAGGATGTGTCTGGGAGCGGAGGAGGCCGCTATATGTCCTGTATTATTAACTTAGTGACGTTATCGTTGAAAAGCCTTTTGGTGCATGGATATGCAGCGGGGGATTTCAAGGCTTTCGCGATGTTTTTGTTTTGTTGCGGTTGCACCCGAGTCAAGAGCCGCATGGCTCACAGGGTTATACCTAATAAATGAAACTGAAACCAATATACCGTACATCATAAGGTTTTTTACGTACAGCATATTCTCAGATTTAGATAACCCATTGTAATGTATACCATTACATTAACCCCCTCCCCCCTCTGATTTTCGCACACGAAAGGTTCACAGTGATTACACCACCTTACTGAATTTAAGACGGGAAACAGGAAAACTTTTTTCAGAATTCTGGTAAATCGCCTAATGAAGCTGGTTGTAATCACCAGCGATACGTTGTACTCAAATTGTAAATCTTGTGGGTTTAATCTCCAACACACCGGTGCACTGAATTCGTATAACTAATTGTCACGTTTTGTTTACGTGCCAAACTTTACTAATTGTCTGCGTCAGGTGGTGGTGGTGGATGAACGACACGTTTATATTTGCACCCGTACTTCTTACCAGTCAATACGAATGTGTGTCATACATCAGCAAGAATGGCAAATGACAAAATGTGAAAAATGATCCCATGGGGAGGCATTAGGAGAGACACCTCGACAAACTATAGCGGCTGCAAACCATCGGTGTCGTGCTGTCCTTGACATTAAACGCAGCCATACAGCTTCCACAGTTTCGCGAACACTCTGCAATGCCCCCTCCCCCACCCCCCATGAAATCAAGGATACAATGCAAACTCGCTATCCTGTGCCACTGAGCTCTCTCTCTCTTTCTCTCAAGGTCACCTGTCACACCTCTCCACCCTTCTCACTCCAACTGACCGCGTCTAATAATCTGATCGTCGTCCCCAGAACGAGCATCGTCCCGGTTGAGCGGCGCTTTGTCGGAACTGCACAGGCAGCCGTGTGGAACTCTCTCCCACCGCACCCACCTTCAAACAGCAGCTGAGGGGTCTCCTGTTCAGGCCCGCTCACCTGTCCAGGCTCGCACTTGTTCAGGGTGGCTTATGAGGAACTTTGATCTTTGACTTCGTCAAGGAGCATAAACCATCACGCAAACGCTGGTCATTCTCGCAACAGCTTTTGGACGGCCATCGAACAAAGACGCTCACTGCATCGTGCGGTTTCAGATGCGCTTCTGTGGCCGTCTGGAACACTCTTCCTTCAGATGTTCGGAAGCCACTGGAGCCATGCAATTTGAATCTAGATTGAAAACTCATTGCTTTATAACTGCTTTTTGTGTTTAGTTTGTTGTCCTTCCCCCACACCTCCGATTAGCACGGTTGGTTACGTACGGTGCGAAAGAAGTTCAACATACGTGCCTCCCGAGTTCTCGAGTGAGCAATGCGTACGATTTGCATGCGTAAAAATGTGCGTACATTATTTTTATTATTCATTTTAAAACCTCTGCTGGGCAGCATATGCGCCATATATTATTTATCCTTCGAAAACTCAGCATCATTTACATTCCAAATTTGGTTTTCAAAATGTACTCCAATAGATAATTAACAATGTGTAAACAACATTATTCAAAAACGACCCGTATAATGTTGTCATGATTGAATTTGAGAACCGACTTTAAATATTGATTTTGACTTTTCAAACAAATTAATAATACATGGGCTTTTGATGAAAAAAGATTACTGAGAATGGGAAAAATATATAATGTAATGAATGGAATAAATCGTGTGGGCTATCTGCTGCTGAGAAAAGGTTCGTGGGACTTAGGTTTTTTTTTTACTTTTATTTTCACGACCCGTGCTGAAATTCCACCGTCGTGGTTTCACCGGTGAGCAGAATGCACTTTTGCTTTCCGTGAGTTCGCGACAGCCCGCTAATCCACTCGGCGGGCCGCATTACAGAGACCCCGGCAGGGACGTGCGAGACAATTATCCAAACACATTCCATACCGAGACCATAATGCTTCTGCCGCGAGAGAAAGTGCACCCGAGGACAGTCGTGTCAATGCACCCATCATTTTTAGACACGAGTTACGGCCGGCCAGCGGCCCCGGCGTACGGCCCCATTTCACATTCGTCGTGCGGATTAAAGTGCGCGTTGATATTAATTACATTTAAGTGATTGGGTATTTGTGCGGCTCTACAGTTCATTATGTGTCATTATCAACATTGTCGATGTGACACCCTCCTGCCACTGCTCATCCCCTTCAGGCCTGTTTATGCATTCTGCAGTTGCGTTTTCTTAATCTGATCTAAGTATAGATTTATCTGAGATCTTTGGACCGTGACTGCTTTTCCAAATGCCTCGTCCACCTATCAGCTGCCGTCGCCTGCCTGCTGCTACCCGTTATCGTTATCCGCATATTACTCTCAGGCAGGTTGCTGTGACCCCGTTAGATATTCTTTACAAGTAAATAATTGACACCACATTGCAAAAGTAAACATATCTTGTGATAAACAAAAATATATACATACAAAATTAAATATTGCCATGATGCTGGAATATAAGGAGAAAAGTAATTACAGTTTAGATTACAAAAAAGTGGTCAACATTTAAAATTTAAAGATGGCATACAATGCACACATCACTTTAGTCTTCACTGTTGTGAATGCACCAATGTAAAACGCGTGGTTAGCATAAGAAGATGAGGCTTCATATGTAATATCAACTTATAACGTGCACAATACTCGCTCACTCGTGTCGAACAACTCAGAGGCGCAAGGAGTAGGAACCACGGACAGGCAGGAGGGCAGCCACGTGATAAGCCAGCGCCCACAATTGCTAAAGCTCTGCGGTCCTCTTAAGCACATTCCTGCGGAGGGAGCTGGTAGGAACGTTGGGTTGCTCGGTCAATGGCCAGGGTCAACGGCGGCGTGGTGTATTCCGCAAATATGCCCGACTGTGAGGGCGGGCACAAGCCGGCGTGAGTAGGTTGAGTTTTATAAGGGCACCACAGGGTGACCAGCCCCTCCCCACTCAGCCTCACCCCTCCCACCCCCCACCCAGCCCCACCCTCCCCACCCAGCCCCTCCCCACCCTCTCCTCCCCACCCAGCCCCTCCTTCCCTCCCCACCCAGCCCCTCCCTGCACGACGGACGGACGGACAAACTAATCCCCTGTGGGCTGGTGTAACCAGGAGGTTCCTACCAGTATGAGTGTTTACACGTGGGGCACCTGGAGAAAATCCACGTGTGCAAGGGGAAACAGTCTTCCCATCACACAGAAGGAACAAGTGGAGTCGACATGTTTTGCACGACTGCCTTTCGGCGAGCCCGTGAATGACGTCTCGACGCCCACGGGAATGGAGTTTCACAACATTTTAACCTTAGGGCGGTACCCCGGGGGAACCATAGTACCCCAGCTCTCGCATAATGAAAGCAATACCAACTGGAATGTTCTGAAACATCGATGCAAATACTCTTAGGTTTTTTTCAGTAATGTCACGTAGGTAAAATAAATCAATAAAAAAATTACCATTTTTACATTTTATTAGGTAAAAAATAAAATAAAAAAACTACCATTTTTTTTATTTTATTTTTTACCTACGTGACTTTACCGAAAACACCTAAGAGTATGAATCCTTGCAGTCACGAAAGCTTCAAATCTAAAATCGATGCAAATGCATTGTCACATCTGCTATTTCTGTAAAATACGTCCTACCCTTTCGTGCTATTGGATAACCACGGACGGGTCACAAAGGCCACCGTGGAAACACATCCAGGAAATTGCTCACGTACATGAATGCACATTGTCATTTCACGTGCTAAGATGCAAGGCGCTCAGGGCCTCGCCATGGCGAAATTGTTACGCTGCAAAATCGTCATTTCTTGAATTGGTGTATGTGTGTGTGTGGATATGCAGAGAGCCCTTTTTGTTGATATCCACTGCTGCATGAGGGCCTGCCCTCATGCTGTAACTATTTATAGCTATCACTCATGGTTCTGTGATACCCTTTTCTTCATGAATTTAGAGAATTAGATCTGCTCTTTGTGGTTTCAAATAACGTGTCCTCTCCGTTTTTGTTTTGTGCCCACGTTCAGTAACAATTTTTAATTCTCATTATACATGGTCACTTCTGTTTCTACATTCTGAGATGTGAAATGTCTCTCAGAACGTCACTGGGATCAGCCAATTCAACGACACAGCCATAAACTTCAACATTGCCTAAGAGAGGATGAAGCTAATCACAGCCAAATAAAAAAAACAGGCAACATAAAAAAATCCGCTTATAAGAGGCAGGGAATTTAGACGCCTGTCTAAGCAACAGATTGTGACATATTGTCGTGGTTGTTGTCACCTTGTAACTTTCCCCGCACCTCTGATTAGCACGATTGGTTACGTACGGTGCAACAGACGTTCAATATATATACAACTTCTCACTGCTGAGCAAACCACCTCCACCCCACCACATTTTATTCGATTCACTCCATCCCTTTTCTCTTGTCCAGAAGTGACCTCTGAACTCTTTCATTCCGTCTCACCATCTCTTCTGTGTTGTCCTCCTCTCCTTCTTTAGCCTCGCTCTTTGTAGTTAATCGTTGTCATTTTCTCACCAATTGGTCCCATGACCTGTGCTGCTCATTTCAACTTGACGTCTTTGTTCTTTCCCGTGTGTCAACCATTCCCTTTCCGCTCTTGCTGTCTGGACGGTGACGGTGCCCAGCGGTAGCGCGGTTCATCCGCCGCTTGTTTCAGAGCTCCGTAGTTTTTGACGGGCTGCCCCGCGGTTATGAATGCGAGCGCATTAACCATATACGTAAAGCCATGGTACCGGTTTCACGGTCGCTCCAACCGATGCTGGTGAACTGCCAGATGTTTTTGACAGGCAAGGATGCTCTCTGCAAGGACGGTCAGGAGTTTGTTTGCGCTGAACCAATGCCGCTGACACGATGCACTCCCAGAAGGCCGTGCAGCTGATGGGATGTGTAAAATGTATACTTTCGTGTGTGTGTGTGTTTTTTACGTCAAGGGACAGATGTGTGCAGGAGGTGTGTGTTGCCTGCTTATTGATTTTGCTACTTCACAAATGATGTATGTGCACGTGTTTTGGACTTCTTTCGCACCGTACGTAGCCAACCGTGCTCATCGCAGGTGCGGGGAAGGACATCAAACTAAAAAAGACGAGCTGCTCTGTGCCACGTGGGTGGAACCGTGGCGCAGCAGTCGGCACGCAGCGCCGTGAACCCGGCAACCTCCGTTCGATTCCTGAGCAATATCAGAACCAGCCCCGAGCACCCCCCACATCCACTTTACCAACTTGCACTGACCAGCGTGGTGAAGTATGGTCAAATGCCCCCACATCACTGCCATAGCGTGAGGGGCCTTCTTACACTGGTGGGATGACAATGGGCTGAGAGTGATTTAGCTATATTTTATTTTCTTGTGCTCGGAGCACGCAGGATCTATTTGTGCTGTGTTTATCATTCACACATATATATGTATGACAGCCTTTAACCTTAATTTTCTGTGGTTTGTACATGTGTAAGTACCATGTAGATTAAACAGTACGGATTTGAGGTGTATGCTGTATTGATATCCATTTGCTTTTTTCCATTGAGGGCACAGCTCACAAGCGATTCGGAATACAACCCACGGGAACCCTGACGCTCAAGGCTCATCCACCCATTATGAAATTGTTATAGTCATATAAGAAAAAATTGTTGGTGCAAACGTGTACATTTAAGCGATGGATGTCGCAGCCTTTCATATACATGGGGGGGGGGGAGGGGGTGAACGAGCTGGATGTATGGTAGAAGCGAATCATAAAGGTGCGATTTCTCACCTTGTTACCCATTGAACATTTGGTCAACGTTGAACATCGACTGTGGACTGTGCAGTGTGCTCCCACCCGAGTTGTATTTTACATACCCCACACACAGCCCCCCCCCCCCCCCCAGGCTTAAGCACGATCACATTCCAGGGTTTTCTCCGATCATACGTTTTGTGGTGATAATAAAAGTAGACTATTTTAGGAGGGGTAAATGAACAATATTCCGTTCGTCTTTTGTGACAGCAACTCCCAGACAAGATCTCAATTCCCGTTCAATCTGTGCCCCCCCCCCGCTCTGCCCTGCGTCAAGATAAACACGAAAGGAATGAAATCACATCGCATAACAATACCGTGATTTAATTTCGGTATTTGCAACAATGCTGCACACATTCGCTGCACCTGTGTTCATTTCATAAATATTTGATAATGTTAAGCGTAACCACCCCCCCCCTCCCCCCATATAACGTTAGCTCGTGTGCAGCGCCGTTTTATTCCCTTAAATCCTGGTCCATTTTGCACACAAATGCGATGTCACTTGAAACCAATCAATAGGACAGGACCTTGGCTGTGGAGATGACCCCCCTCCCCCTGCAGGGAGTTGGAGCGGCAGACGGAGGGTGAAATTACGCTCCATCAGCTCGCAGGAGAAGCCCGGTTATTTTCGCCGGGTGGTCAGACAGCCACATTTCAGCCTTCGTTATCAGCAGCGGTTGGCTCGCCACGCCGACTGTGGGACCCCACCCCCCTCCCCCTCGCGACGTTTTGTGCAATCGGGGACAAACAAAAGACATAACTCTGATAATGTGCACTGTCAGAGTTATGTCTTTTGTTTGTCTTATGACTGCAGGTATTGCGGTCTATACAAACATGACTCCTTGTAAAAAGGTGTCAGTTTTGTTGCCAGATAGAAGGGTAAAAAAACAATTATCATATTTTTACTGGCAAATGAGGTTCCCATAGTGTATCTACAAGGTGCTTAAAAAAATGTTAACACTTCCGAGAATTTGCAACAATACCACGAGAAATGTGCCCTCCGGGCTCTGGAGACCACCTGGAGAAGATTCCAAACATGTGGCGTCAACGATGGCGAACAAATGGAGACTCGTTGACATTTTGAAGCTATTAACATACATATGTTATCATGTTACAGTGTATTATCCGTTCTTTTTCCATTAAAAACGATGGTCAGTTTAACACGTAACCCATAAAAACCTCTATTATGAAAAACGATAGTCCCATGTAAGTGTTAACATTTTTTTTAAGCACCTTGTATAAAGAGGGGGTGAAGTTCAACTGCTTGAAATTTCATCTAAAAATTGTCATCTGTTGGTTGGGGCTGCACTTTCTTCAAACCCACCGGCGACGTCTTTATTTTGAGACACTCCGTGGCCACAGTAACAACACAATTTTTTAATTGAATGCATCGGTTGCATTTTTTTTTTACATCCGAGTTAAGTTTCCCTCGCGTATCTTGAATGCGCAATTTAACAACTGAGAGAATCTCTGGACGCGAGCCGTGGGAAACCATCAGTCTCTTCCACAGATCGTTGAAATATACATCGCAAATGTCGAAAACAAAGTGTGCCGAGCAGTGACACTTTATGTAACGTGGATAGAAGCAATTGACAACATTAGGAGGTGGTTATTACTGAAATAACAAGAATATCCGTTTAACACGTAGGCTTTCGCGACTAATATTCATAATTAAGTTGTTTTTTTTTGGTTAGATCGCGTAAGTAAAAATGTGTCATAACCCTCCACCACCCGACGCAGCCAATTAGTAAGGGATTTGACACGTAAACAAAACGCCAATTAGTTACTACTTCAGCCCACCGGCGTGTTGGAGATTAAAACGTTTCGCTGGTAATTACATCCAGCATCATCGGGCGATTTGCCTGAATAGTGAAGCAATCCACTTGCTTCCGGTCTTAAATAGAGCAACAGGACGAATATGTTGCTAATTTTAAATGTGGTGTTTCACCCACGATGCTGGTGCACAATTGCTCGATGATACGATATTACATATTTTGCCACCCTGTCATATTCATACGGCTTCTAATGGCCCAAACTGTGTTGCAGGAAACCTACAAACTGCAATGATTAACCTTTTAAATGTAAGTGCACTCACGACTTAATATCCTATTCACATCGACCATCCTACCCATCCAGTGCTGCCAAATAAAAACCAGCCTTTTTCACTGAAGGCGGGAGAGACCAACATTTTATAATAAAAGGCCAATAAAGTGACAGGATATGTAAGTTAAAAGCAGTAATTTTAACATGTGCTTATGCACTTGAGTTATTTTTGGAGTAATTTTCCAAATATTGATTTATATACTGTATATTTGTTATAATGCAATGCCTTATATGTTTAACATGTGTATTTACATGAGCGAAAAATTTTGTAAGTGGCAAAGTTAAATATTTACTCCCAAGAGACAAAGACCCCCGTATAGTCTTAACACACAGTTGGGGCAAGTGCTGTTAGCGAGCACCTATGAAGGCCGGAACGGCACACGAGGGAGTGGGTGGCCAGCAACCACGCCCGGCCGCCTTTGTCTCCCTAGTGGCGATGTTTACGCACCAAACTAGGTACTCATTTGAGGCTGAGTCGTCCTAAGGGAGGCCCAGGACCGGTTCAGATAATCGTCACTGGTGTTGGCCGTGAACGTGAATGGAATTCAGCATCGCCCGGTCTGTAGCGCAGCGCGCTAACCGCTTCCCAGAAGAGAGGACACTGCCATACAAGCAGTAATTGGTGAATATTATTGTGTGTACCGATGCGTTCGCAGCTAAAAACGTTTTCAAAGTGCCTTCCCACTCGAATGGGCGTTGGTTGGTGACGCCCATCACCATTTCTGGCCCTGAATCAGTGGTGGAAATTCCACATTCTAATGGTGTGGACCAGTCTTTTTCCAGAAGACAACCTTTCACAGTGGTCATTATGTTCGTGAGCTCAGAGGGGAGGGATGGCGGGTGCTTTACTTGTGGCATCAATGTTAATTCAGCATGGTGAGGTGGTAACATCACCTGTGCGGCCTGTTTTGGACATGGTGCTAATTTGAAATATGTTGTAAATAAATGAAAGTATATAAACCAGAGACGCGCGGATTTGTCAAGCGCTGTAACCTCTCCAACACCAAAGATGAATCGTGTATTTTTTCCCCCTCTCTTCCTGGTGAGTCTAAGCATTCAATTAGCTCTGGAAATACCACTGTACAATTGAATGAATAACTCGCCGTGATGTATAATCAATTCCGCATTGTTGTCACGCCGTATTTAGCCGCGAGACTCCAGACCTGCTTTGTGATCGTCAATAGGTTAATAGGCGGCTGCCAAGGCAGACGCGTGGGTGACAACGTTTCCACGAGGGGCTCTATTATTTGAACGTTTTTTTCGTCCTTCTTCAAATGATTCACTTGATTCAAATTTTGGCAATTTTACGGATGTTACTTTTACGTACAGAAAACCGAAAAACATTTATAGACTGATTTAAAGCTTTCGTGACTGCAGGGATTCATCTTCTTGGTTCTTTCGTCAGACCCGTTCTCCACCTGAAGACGGCTGCTTGCGTTGTGGCCGAAACGTCGTGAGAATTATTTTATTATGTTTTATTTTTATTATTTTATTATTTTCCTTCTACGTGACTTTACCGAAAGAACCAAGAAGATTTATACACTGATTTGAAGCTTTCGTGACTGCAGGAATCCATACCCTTTCGGTTATTTCGGTAAAGACACGTAGGTAGAAAAAATAATAGATCACTATTACCTACGTGACTTTACCGAAAGAACCAAAGAGAATGTATATATTGTATATATATAAAACAATGTATTATTAATTTTAGTTGTGATAAATGCCCTGCTGGATGAAATAATGTATATACTGCGTATATAAAAAATATAATAATTATTATTAATATCATTAGTTATGATAAATGCCCTGCTGGATGAAATAATGTATAGATTGCGCATATAAAAATAATAATTATGATCAGTTATGATAAATACGCTGCTGAATGAAGGCCTTCTCAAAGCTGTTGCTATCTCTTACGGTCCTGCGATTTAAACGTTTTCAAAAACTCGAATGTAATACTGCAGACCGGGTAAGGTTACCGCCGTCGAAAGTGCATTTGTGCTCCAGTTATTTGCTAAACTGTGCAGTTATGCACAAATATAATGATAGTATGGTGCGTAAAGACATTAATGAGGTGGTGATTGAGCGAGGGGGTCGTGGACATTGATGTTGCTTTAAAATGCGAAACGCGGGGTGCCTGGGTTCACTAATCAAGTTACCGTGAAATCTTTCATTGAGGCAAAGTCAAATTGAGGTCAGGTCAATGAATGACTTAAAATGCATGTAATGAGGTTAATAATAGTAACAATTTAGAAGACGTTAGTCAAAACACATTTTAATTGATTATTCGTTATCATTAAGCGATTGTTATGAAGCCTGCCTTTGACCATTCTCATCATAGAGCTAAGCAGGGCTGATCCTGGATAGTGCTTGGATGGGTGACCAGCATGCCCAACACAGGTGTTGTAGTCTACTTCGGTGCTACATTTTCAGCAAAGGGCAGTGCAATAAAATACACTTTTATGCAGGCGATCCTCGGCTTTTACACGCTTTTGCGGTACGCCATTTTTTTGAATAACGCGCGCTTTGCATTTAGACCTTCTATTGACGTACACGGCAGCAATTTTCGCAATAACGTCGCCCGCGACGCAACGTGCACCACCCGAGCCTGGCACCGGGACCCAGCGGGGTTTGACCGCAGCCAATGCGGCACGATGACGAGCGTGCGAAACCGCTTCTCTTTGTCTCCACAACGCAACTCCGGCGTAGTTGCAGGTAAGTAATAATACACCGTGATTTGAAGCTTTCGTGACTTGCACGACCGCTTGTGTTGCGATCGAAACGTCGTGATGTTTTTTTGTTTTATTTAATTTTTCTACCTACGTGGCTTTACCGAAAGAATCGAAGAGTTAGTAATACTGTACTTATTTATTTTTATTTTTTAGGAAGTATATTAGAGTTTATATGATGTTCCTTTCTTAATTTAAAGTATGATATTGTGTGTACGTGTATTGTACTGATATTGGCTAAGATAATATAGGCGATTATGTCTGTGAGTGAAATCCCCTAACTCCCTCCTTTCCCATTATTTCGTATGGGAACATTACTTTTGACATATGCGCGTTTCCAGGAACGCATCTTTCGCGTATGTCAAGGAGTGCCTGTACTGCAATATGCTCCAATGTATATATACCCCACCATCAACTGCCCATATTGACCAGTATGGTCAAATAATCTTCACCACTCACAGCAGTGGATTGACCAAGCCCCGTCCACGTCACTTGTAAGTCTCATAATGTATTACAGCGTGGAGGAGCTATTTCTGTATTATTGAGAAAATGGAGCAAAATGCCCACCTGGGAATTGAACCTGGGGCCTTGTATTTCAGAGGATACGTAATCTCCAACACCCACAGCGGCGCTGGCCATCTTAAGGCCGTGACACGATCATCATCGAGTCATATTCCGATCCAAGCGTGGATGGTCCGATTATTCAATAAGATGCAGTTTTATTTTGTCTCTCGCACTAAAACCAGATTGGATATGATTCTGATGCAAACCACACCTGCACCCTGGAGTGTGGTGCATTAATACAAATATTTCCTGGGATAATTCCTTGAGATGTCCATGGTATGCATGGTACCGTAAAGCCACTGAAACTCATTCCCTAAGAATCATGGACGTGTTTTAAGGACCCGTGTATGACTCTTGATTCAAATATTCCTGGATGAAATGGTGGCCTTCCCTTTGAGAGTAAATATTTCGCACACCACCGTGTATGCTTTCGCGGTTGCGCTGGCTATGGCTCTCCACTGTGATGTTGGGTTTGCACTGCGTGTGTTCAGCAGCATTGTTTTACATTTTTCGCCTTTCGCCTGTGAGCTTTTTCAGCGTGTGAAGCGAAACGTCGGACAATGTGCCGAACAACATGTGGTACAACCCGAAAATACATTGGAGCGTTATTTCAGACATAGCTTGTTAGTTTTGCTTCATTATAAAAGATAGGCACCGACTTCACATCCCCTACCTATGTTCATGTTTTTTTTTAGATATGAAATGCTGAAGATGTTAATGTTAAACACAATACTCAGATGGCCTTCGTCTGTCAAGGCATTATCGTTTGCGAAGAGTTGTAGGACAGTTGCCCTAGAAAAAGGATGAGTGGAACCTTCAAAACAATAGAGATTTTAAAAATAAATCAGTTTTCATCGTTGTGCAGATATACTCACATTACAGTCGAATGTGCCCTGAATGGTGAGCAATTAATGCAAGAAATTAATTTAATCAGAGCTGAACTCTATTGACTGTTGCGGTGAGACAAGACTATTAATAATCTTGATGTGAAGCTTTCGTGACTGCATGAATCCATACTCTTTGGTTCTTTCGGTAAAGTCACGTAGGTAGAAAAAATAATACATGGGTTGCTTGTGTGGCGATCGAAACGTCGTGATCTGTTATTTTTTCTACCTACGCGACTTTACCGAAAGGAACAAAGAGTACTATTAATAATGTTTTATATATGAAATGTATGTGTGTATATATATATCTAGAATAGTGCACATGGGGTCTTTTCTAATAACCTGATGAAGCGCAATAACATCGTGGTAAATGATCAAAACTGAATATTATTGGATTATCATTAGCCTTCGTTTTGGCACTGTGCGATTGCCAAGTTTTGGCTCATCATTTGGGCATTTGTCTTGTAATGTGTTGAAGAGTTGGAGGCTTTGGTAAACAATATATGACGCATGCATCCATTGACAGTGCTTCAGTTCAGTTGGAACAGTCCGGAACGCTGCTACAGGGATTATTTTGGCACGCCACATCCATCTGCTCATAGGACTCGAGATATATAGAGAATTGACAATGGTTTATGATTTTTGTGGATAAGCTTAAGGTGTACCGTAGTGGTTCGCGCCTTATGCCGACAATCGCTTTTCCAAGCCAGCCTCGAAGAATTCCGGACAAGTCGGTGGGGAAGCGAGCCCCTTGCCCTCCGTGACGTGGAACCACAGGGGTGCAATAGCTACACTTAGCCACCTCCATTTGTGCTCGGTTGTTTTGTTGACCCATACAAACTGACTCCCCGTTGCGAATGGACCATGGTTGTCACTCGATCCAATTCAAGTACACGTGAAGACAGTGAAGTGTGTGTTGTGGTGGTGGTCTCACAGTGGTAAGGGGTCGTGCAGTAGTTAGCGCACTGCGCTATTGAGGCACGTCAACCCGAGTTCGTTTTCCGCTTGTGGCCAACATCTGTGACGATTATCTGATCCGGTCCTGGGCATCCCTTACGACGACTCAACCTTAAATGAGTACCTGATGCGGTGTGTAATACATCGGCACTGGGGAGACAAAGGCGGCCGGGCGTCGTGCTGGCTGGCCATCCACCCCCTCGTGTGCCGTGCCGGCCTTCATAGGTGCTCGCTAACAGCACATTCCTCAACTGTGTTATAGGATATACGGATAATCTTGAATTTGGTAGTAGTCTCAAAGGGCAAGTAGGTCCTGGGCATCCCTTAGGACGACTCAACCTTAAATGAGTACCTGATGCGGTGTGTAATACATCGGCACTGGGGAGACAAAGGCGGCCGGGCGTCGTGCTGGCTGGCCATCCACCCCCTCGTGTGCCGTGCCGGCCTTCATAGGTGCTCGCTAACAGCACATTCCTCAACTGTGTTATTGGATATACGGATAATCTTGAATTTGGTAGTAGTCTCAAAGGGCAAGTAGCCTGGCAGTGCAGCCATGTCACCATCGCTGAGTGGTGGACAGCGGCTGTTATTGTATTAGAAATGAACAGTTGACCGCGTGATATATGGACTCATTTCAGTATTTTAAATAAATATGAAGAGCTTAGCAGCATTGATACGGGTATAATCTGTATGAAATATGAGATGTGACGAATGACGGAGGAGAGAATATATAATAAGGGGCAGTAACAAACAATATATAATGAAGCTATAGAGAAAAACAAAATTCTGAAGAAAAAAAACGTATCTCAAGGGCAATTTATCTTGCGTGTCCTGGTCACGAGCAGAGCGGAGGGAGAAAATGGCAGACGGTGCGAGGTTGCACCTGACAACAAATACCGCTGGCGACAAAATAACATGTTGACCCGTGAGGTGGGAGGGTGAATAAATACGAGTGCAATGCTCGTGCCTCAGAATGTATATTTGTCCAGGAGAAATCCGCGGAACTATGAAGCTCTTTTCAACAGATGTTTCAGTTACGCACCCTTTTGCATTCAACTGCTGCTTTCAACTCGATGGAACTTTTTTTAAATTTGAATTCACCAGCCTCAGTCTTTCCTGTCCTTGTAAATATTATTGACGAAACATCACCCTGGTGTGTTCCCCCAATTGCCTTGAGCGGAAGACAACCGATCCTCCCTCTTGCTTTGCCCGTCCCCCTGCCTTTGCGCATCAATGCCCATGAGCTCGGTCAATCCATCCTCCTGTAAAGGGGAGGCACAATATAAATATCTCATAAACCTGATCCAGTGTGAGCTCAACTTTAATATAACGCGTGTTGCTCTTAGGAACTTATCCGATTGAAAACTGATTAAATTGTCAAAGGATTACACTCCCCACTTGTGTCAGTCGTAGACATGTTGTCATTCCCCCTAGCACCTCTGATTGGCACGGTTGGCTACGTACGGTGCGAAAGAAGTTTAACATACCAACATACAAACACAGTTTGCCCTGACATCTATCCGTCGGCGTCCGTACTGTTAGTGAAACACATCAGAGGACAATCGCACGTTGATTATGTATGCTATTTTCTAAATTGTTTTACTTCCAAGTTGAAAAGCCATTTTCCCTCGACATTATGTTTTATTGGGAATTTATAGCGTTGCTATGATTGTGTTTGCTGAGAATTCAGCACTGAGATGTCAATGCTGGTGTAGCGACATCGCGGATGTCACTGTGTAATGCAGGCCCCAGAGAGGCACGGCGTCCGATGTAGCGACATCGCGGGCACCACTATGATGTGGGTGCAGTACCGGCTCTAGAGGGGCTCGGTGAACGCTGACTGGCAGTGCTGGAGGGCACCACGCTCTGCGTGCAGTGCCGACCCCTACAGGATAGGGTGCGAGAGTGCCAGCCATGGGAATGGGGTTAATTCGGACCATGGCACTCTGGTTGACCCCGAAAGACACGTGACCGCTAAAGTCTACACAGGGGCCCCAGGTGGGGGCTAGGGGTGGTCACGTGTCAGGGCCGAGATCCTGCTCGAGGGTTCTCGAAGGTGGTCGTGGCTAAGGGCGGAGCCAGCCACGCCGCAGAGGATATAAGCCGGGGCCCCCAGAGGGACCGTCTGTTGTTGTTCATCCTGAAGAAGTCTACGTTCTATGTCCTACAGCATCTCCAACACGTGGATCTGGACCTGAGCTGTGGTCTGGTCCGTTGTAGCTTGTCACGTTGTAATTGGTGCAGTTAGCCTGGTGGTCCACCACCATGGGTTGTTATCTGGTGAAGGAACAGTTACCCCTTTTGTGTTGGTATCAATAAACGTGTTGCCTCCAAAGAGAACGTCTGCGACTCGGTTGAACTCACTACACTGGTTTAAGGGCGTCAGCCATCGCTTGTGCCTTGTGTGCCAAAGCTAATAGCTCAGTGGGCTTTACCTGGAAAGCAAAAAAAAGTTTGGTGTCGTACATATTTTGTTAAAGTGATCTTATTACCTTTCCCATATTTTGCATGGCTATCGTGTTTTTGTTTAGTTGTTGTAACGTTCTGACCTGCCCCTTACAGGACGTCTGTGTAAAAGAGCTTCATAGCTCATCGAATTCTTCCTGCAGTATAAATAAACACGTTCCTGCGGAGTGGGCAGGTAGGAACTTGGTTGAACAGCGCATTCGTGCACGACAGACAGACAAATAATCCCTGGTGGGCAGTGTGGAACCTGTTGTTCCTACCTGTAATATTCTGATTCTGATAGCATGGCAAAAGCGCCGTGGTGACATCGCCGACATTTAGTGGTGCAAGGTTGTTGTATGCTCGTCAGGGCAGGATGGTGAATGGTGGTGGTTGTTGTTGTTGTATGCTCGTCAGGGCAGGATGGTGAATGGTGGTGGTTGTTGTTGTTGTATGCTCGTCAGGGCAGGATGGTGAATGGTGGTGGTTGTTGTTGTTGTATGCTCGTCAGGGCAGGATGGTGAATGGTGGTGGTTGTTGTTGTTGTATGCTCGTCAGGGCAGGATGGTGAATGGTGGTGGTTGTTGTTGTTGTATGCTCGTCAGGGCAGGATGGTGAATGGTGGTGGTGGTTGTTGTTGTATGCTCGTCAGGGCAGGATGGTGAATGGTGGTGGTTGTTGTTGTTGTATGCTCGTCAGGGCAGGATGGTGAATGGTGGTGGTTGTTGTTGTTGTATGCTCGTCAGGGCAGGATGGTGAATGGTGGTGGTGGTTGTTGTTGTATGCTCGTCAGGGCAGGATGGTGAATGGTGGTGGTTGTTGTTGTTGTATGCTCGTCAGGGCAGGATGGTGAATGGTGGTGGTGGTTGTTGTTGTATGCTCGTCAGGGCAGGATGGTGAATGGTGGTTGTTGTTGTTGTTGTTTGCTCGTCAGGGCAGGATGGTGAATGGTGGTGGTTGTTATTGTATGCTCGTCAGGGCAGGATGGTGAATGGTGGTGGTGGTTGTTGTTGTATGCTCGTCAGGGCAAGATGTTAAAGAATAGGTTCAGATATGACGTGCCACTGATGTTAGCCGTTGCTTATAATAAAACTCATCGCTGCTAGGTGCGCTAATCCTCCGTACCAGGTCTACAAAGCACACCATGCAATCCTGTAATGGGTGGGCAAACTCGAGCAACATTGCTTTGCAAAATAAGACATATTTACTCCGAGTAAAGTAACGAAGGGTAAAATCACTAATCGCATCTCTGTGATGAAATCTCTTTAAAGTCAATGTAGCCATTATATATTGCCTTTTACTACCTTATGGACAGGCACTTTTAAAGCAGTGTGGGAATTAAGAGAGTGCCTTAGTGTCGCAAATATTCTCGGGATTAACAGCATGGCACGAAAATGAAGTAACTTCATGAAGTGAGTGTATTGCCTGCTGTGACATACGGCTTGAAAACATCAACACGGATGAAGAAAATGGAACAAAAGTTGAAAGGTGCACAGAGTCGTGGGGAGAGAGATTCACGCTTGGAACGGCACTGAGAGACACAAAGTGGAACACAGGAATCAGAGAGCAGATGGAGGTCAGAGACATCGTATTGACCGCTTAACGAGTGGGGCTGGGCAGGACACTTCACGCGAAGGGATGAGGGCTGATAAATAACGCTGGTGGAAGACTAACAGCCAAATGAGGGGAGCATGTGCAGAAAGTACGTCAGGCTCTTGAGATCCGAGTTGGTGTTTGTATGCACGTTGAACTTATTTCGCACCGTACGTAGCCAACCGTGAAAATCGGAGGTGCGGGGCAGGGGGAAGGACAACAGACCGAACACAAAAAAATTTTCTAAAGAAATGAGTTTTCAATCTAGACTTTAAAGTGCATCGCTCCCAGTGGCTTTCCAATATATCGGAAGGAAGGGCGTTCCAGACGGCCGCAGAAGCGCATCTGGTGTCCAGGAGCACGACCGTGAGCGATGGCTTATGACTTAGGAGGCATTCATCCAGCAGTGGATATATCATGGCTGATGACTCTTACTATCGTAAATGATTTGAGAGAGACGTGTACAATTGATCAAAAACGACAAAGAGAAGGCCACTTCCGACTGTATTCACTAAAACATGCCGAGCATCAGACTTCTTGCCAGAAAATAATTGGGCCAAGTCTGACATCACATTTTCGGTGCTGTGCTGCAGGCACTTTGCTGTCTGTACCACCTAATTAATTCATAACAGTAATTTAATTTAGTTAAGACACACATTTCACTGAAAGCCTCGGAACATAACTTTTTCACACGCAAACATGGTTATCTCGAATAACATAATGCGATTGTTATGTAATGTATTTTATTCTCTTGAATTTTCGTATGTTGAACTTCTTATCTGAGATGCGGGGAAAGGACAACAAACTAAACACAAAAAACTGTTCTGAAGAAATTAGTTTTCAATCTGTACTAAAAAATGCATTGCTCAAGTGGCTTCCTAATATAAAAAGTTAGGAAATATACATCATGAGCGTGCGTTTGTCCTTCGGATGTATTTCACTAACGGTACGGAAGACGATGGATTAGATGTGAGTGCAAAATGTCTTTGCATGTTTGCGTGTATGTTGAACCTATGTCGCACCGGATGTAGCCATCCCGCTTTTCGGAGGTGTGGAGGGTGGGGGGTGAAGGACAACATAAACACACGCAAAACAAAAAGAACACGGCAGTCAGTGAGCATTGACATGGATATTGAACTCGCGTCACGGCCTCCCAGTGTTTTTGTTGTCGAGTGCTGATTTTGCTGCTGCTGTGTATAAAGAATGGGGGGGGGGGGGGGCTCCAAACTTGAGCTAAACCAACCGACAGATGGATCGCTGCAATTAAGTGCCAGTAAATAAACCCCCAATTCCGATAACGAATTATGCAAAGCTGGATTTTTTTTTCTTGGTCACAATTTCCACTCTTTACGTTATGTACGAACAGATACAGACGCGGCGGTTACTAATGGGTGGTTGGGATTTATTTACGGGGGAAACAACATAAATTAAATGAATATCCATCAACAGGCCACGTTTTGGCAATTAAGTGTTGACAACACAAACCTGTCGGCGCCATTTTGTCCCAGATCACCCACGCAACCTTTTCCCCACCGTCTGCATCGGCGTCCTGAAATTAACACGCATCAAGGCCATCATTGTCAATGCCCTAATCTGTCTTCTTGGTTCTTTCGGTAAAGTCACGTAGAAGGGAAATAATAAAATAATAAAAATAAAATACAATTCTCACGACGTTTCGGCCACAACGCAAGCAGCCGTCCTCAGGTGAAGAACAGTCTTTCACCTGAGGACGGCTTATTATGTTTAATTTTAATTATTTTATTATTTCCCTTCTACGTGACTTTACCGAAAGAACCTAAGAATATGAATCCTTGCAGTCACGAAAGCTTCAAATCTGGAATAAACGATTTTACACGACACTTTTTTTAAAGTTGTTTTAGCCGTGTCGCTGTTAAAATAGCCAATTTCTTTTGGGCAGATGTGTGAACGCCTCGTATTGAATATTTGCAATAAGTCATAATCAGAACAACCGCATAGCTGCCATCCATTTCGGACGCACGAATTAACTTTTCACTCTGCTTGGAGCACACGTACTTTGTCGACAGTTCAAATACGGGTCTTTGGTGAATAACATGAGTGCCGTCGCGTGTGTGTCTGTGTGTGTGTGTATGTGTGTGTCTGTGTGTGTGTCTGTGTGTGTGTGTAGGATTAACAATGGATGTGCTCCAAATAGACTGTCCCCTGGCAGCAGTGATAAACAGCCTCCCAGCCTTCAATTAGCAGAGAGACATTTTAACTTGTAATATGCTGCCATTGAGGCTTTGAAGCTCATGTCTTAGACGTGAGACGTACGTTGATAATTCGCTATTTAAGTTATTTATTTTACAAACGATATATATTTTTATTTTAACAGGGAAAGTCCACTGAGCTATATAGTTTTTTTTCAGAAGCGAACCGGTCACAAATTTAAACTCAACGAAGTGGCTTACGTGGAAATGTATAGCAGCCAAATACTCGAAACGCGCGACGTTGATTAAAAAAAATGTGGAGGGAAAAACCGGAGGACCCGGAGAAAAATTCACGCGACCACGGGGAGAGAGAGACACGCAAACTCCAAAAATGCAGGCGTCAGCGTTCGGGATCGAACCCACGACCTCCTGTATGCCAGGCGAACTTATCCAGTTATCTTGAAAATCAAACTTAACTTTTTGTTAAAAGTGGCTCTTCTGTACGCACTGTACTCATATCTATCGGCAGTCTTGCTGAATTAAACTATAGGTGCAATAGCAGTCATGTAACGATGCATTGATTAAAATATATCTTTTTACGCACGATAAATGTATTTTCCTATTTAAGGTTCTTGCAAACGATATGCTAAAGTCACAATTACGCTTGTCAACATAACATTTACAACTGAGCTTTGTCTGTACAACAGAGCAACGAGACACACCAAATTGCATAAGCAAAAAAAATAACAGTCTTGAATCAAATTACAATGTCAAATTGTGACGACGTTTAATTGAATTACTTAAAAGGGGTAAAATCGCACCTGACCAATACGCAGTGTACAATACAGGATGCTTTAAAAAAAAATTACACTTATATGGGACTCGTTTTGAATGGACAAAGAACGGATAATGCATTGTAACATAATAACAAATGTACGTTAATAGCTTCAAAAAGTCAAAGAGGGTCTGCAGAGCCCGGAGCCACACTTCTTGTGGAATTGTTGTAAATTGTGATAATCGGGGTTTCCCCTTTTTTCTAGCAACAAAACAGGTGTTCAGATATTAAAGCACCAAACTGAAACCTTTTACAAGGAATCATGTCTGCATTAACCACAATGCTTGTGGTCAGAATGCAAAAAAAACATACTCTGATAATATATGCATTGTCCTTGAAACTGATTGATCCACACCAGAGACAGCTTTCTTTTGAGCCTCGTCTCAAACGGTATTAGACCAGAGGACGCCAAGAAGTGTTAACATTTTTTTGAAGCACCCTGACCGTCTTTCGCACCGCAAGTAGCCAACCGTGCCAATCGGAGGTGCAAATATCTTAATGTTAACGAATGTGCTACGTGTATGATTTTTTTAATAGGGTTTGGGTGGGAGATGAACGTCCATGTGCGATTGAGCTGTCCGTGTGAGCACGGGATCCTCCCCCCCAGGCCCGTGCCACCGCCGAGACTGTAAAACTGCGTGGCCATGTCAACAAAGCACACGCGGAACACACACAATCGTAACATTCGTCAACTCCGCGAGCAATTGACGTGGTACAAATGTTACGCTTTTTAACTTGCCTAGGCGGGACAAAAATGTTTTAACATTCGTTGGGGCGATTTATCGAGCACGCACTTGACACATTTTATTTTGTTTTTATACATTTCATCTGCGGTATCTATTGATATGGAATGTTTCCTTTGCAATGGTGTCCAGTTCATGGGCGTGACAAAAGATGTTGACCTGGTTGTCATGAATATGATTAAAATACTGTATTGTGAAATGTTCCTTTCATGCAGAAGGAATATGGGTTAAAAATAAATCAACGTGGCTTCATATTCTGCGTGACTGCACATAGGGGCAGGCTAATTGCTCTGTTGATATGTCAGAGTCCATTCTTAAAAGGGTCATATTAACGGTAAACGCTGCAACAAAATCTCAATAAACCATTGTCCTCCTGCACGAGCGAGTGGGTGAGACCGGTCACTCATGAGTCGAGCCGTGCATGATTGGGCCTTCATTATGATGAGTTCCCACAAACAACACGTTCACATGTGGGAACATTCCTTATTACGGGAGAATAAATACATTTTTGGTGTGGACATTATTCCAGTAAGATTTTATTGAATAGTAAACAGTATCTCGTAAATAAAACGTGAGATCTTCATTAAAAAACAATTGTCCGTTTTCACGTATTAATACATTATCCAGTAAAGTGTTTTACTTTTTAAAGTAATAATTCGAAGCTTTTCAGAAATAGTTTGAGCTGCGAAGCCTTCAGAGTTGCATCAAGTAGAGCAACAGTATGCACGTTTACCATTATATTTAAGTCACTAACATATTGTAAACATTCAGAAAATGAGAACATAGACTTTTGTTTAATGCCTTTGCTGGAATTTGAGCTTGTTACATGAGCGATCCATGGCTGTTGGTCAAGACAAATGGTAGAGGGGTAGCCAAAGGAGGGAACACGTTAAGGGAGGATTGTCCCACTGCCAAGATAGATCGATAATTATATCAGCCAATGTATCGCAAGACTAACAGACGGTGGCGGATTGGGAAGGCCTTTCTCCAATAGTGGACTTTTCATGGCTGATGACGATCACGATGACGTCATTGAAGACTCTATGAACGAAGATGATTGATGACGATGACCATGATTGATAGTCAGAATCAGAAAGTTATAACAACAATACAAAAACACGAGAGGAGTGAAAAGTATAGGAAAGGTAAGCAAATCCCTAAAAAATACAAATAAACTATTTCTACCTATTAACTTATTTTTATAAGCGAACAAGCCATTATTGATAGCTCAACAAAGTGGCTTATCATACGGAAATTTAAAGCAGCCAAACAATCTAAATCAGTTAATTATGATGATTGATAGTGATTATGATTATTTATTTTGATGACGATAGTTTAGGAAACACTTTTCTCTAATCTGATAAAGATCTCCTGACCTATGTGTTGGGATGGTGACAGCACATGGCACGGTCATTTTGTCACATTACAAGTCCATACATATGATACTGAATGTTGCAGTACACCAAGCTTGACTGACATCCACATGTGCTTTTGAGTGAGCAAAGTCACGCTGCCTACGTGTTTCTTAATTTCTCTGCATCGGAGCAGCAGGGGGCTCAACGTTTACCATTTCACAGACAATTTGACCAATCCATACTGAGATGTGATGTTCCGTCATATTATAGGGTTGCACTCATTACACACAAAGTGCTTGCCACAAAATTAATCACAATACCTGGCTGATCTCGTCAAGGAGCATAAACCATCACGCAAACTTCGGTCACTCTCGCTGCAGCTCTGGCTGGCTATCGAGCAAAGACAGTCATTGCATCGTGCTCTTTCAGATTCGCTTCTGCGGCCGTCTGGAACGCTCTTCATTCTGATATTAGCAAGTCACTGTGAACTATTCACTTTAAATCTAGACTGAAAACTAATTTCTTTAGAACTTCTTTTTGTGTTTGAGTTGTTGTCCTTATCCCGCACCTCCGTTTAACACGGTTGGCTACGTACGGTGCAAAAGAAGTTCAACACATACGCATACAACTCCGTTCGAAATAGTTGCATAGACAGAAAGTAGTGTGGTAAGTCCAATACCGTTCGATTTAATGATTTGCTGTCTTGTACTAATTCGTATTGGTCTTCGTATATTTATTTCTCTAGTCATGTCGTATAAGACATCTCCTAATGCCTATGTGAAGACCCTTGGTTAGATAGTGTACGGTGTCTCTTAGCTTGACTCCTCTTTTGATCTGAATTGTGTTGCTTTCTTTAATAGATCCTCAATGTGGCTGGGTTAACCTCTCGACATGACTGTGCACATTTCTATATTTTCATGCAACAGGGTTCTAGATTTGGGCGACTGCATGAATTTCCTTGCGACTGAATTAAAGCTTAAATACCCTTTTGCATATGTAACAGTTATCAGGCAGGGGGTGTAATGTGTTTCACATAAACACGTGACAAAGTATTTATTTATTTATTTTACCACGTGCTCATGGTCAGAGAGCAATTTCAAACGGGGAGCGATGGTTGATGTGCTTTGAACCCGACCTTGAGTTCGATTTCCAGGCCACAGCCCCTCGAGTGGTTATTGATATCTGCACCAATCCTTGCCACGTGCCCCTATAATCACCCCACACTGACCAGCGTGGCAAATTTACCACACGGCCACAACAATCCCCATGACTGACTGGCACGGCCTGCCTGGTGAGGCGTTCTATTTATCAAGCAGTGGATGAGCAGTTGCATTTTACTATTATTTATTGAATCTAATGTTTTTTTTAAATGCATTGCTGTTTGTGGTATTGATGATGTCCGAAAGGGGATAGAGTAATCTTAGAGCAGATATTACCACTGGTGATTTACCTCGTCATCTAAATGTCTACTTTCCATTAGTAAACCAAAACCAGGCCAGCTGCAAAAAGGACTAATTAACTTGGATTCCTGTTCCAATCAATAAGATGCCAGACAGATTCTGTTCCACATTTCTCAAAGGTTAAACATGCATTCATCATGCTGAACCTTAACCATTGCCTCCCCATACTGTTTTGCATTTGCAAATGCAAATAAACTTTACAAATAAAAGCAGGAATAAACAATGCAGACAGGTAGATAAATAGGCAGGTAGACACATAAACATGTGGATACATAGACAGACAGATGGCTATCGATTATGATCAAGGATTAAGACTCTGTTGTCAGGAAGAACTGAATCAAAATTCGTTAAACAAAACAGAAAATCCCAGTATGTTAACAACATTTTACTATAAAGTCACGTAGAATGGAAATAATAAAATAATAAAAATAAATAAAAATAAAACATAATAAAATAATTCTCACGACGTTTCGGCCACAACGCAAGCAGCCGTTCTCAGGTGAAGAACAGGTCTGTCGGAAAGACAGCGTCTGAATGTCTTTCCGACAGACCTGTTCTTCACCTGAGGACGGCTGCTTGCGTTATGGCCGAAACGTCGTGAGAATTATTTTATTATGTTTTATTTTTATTATTTTATTATTTCCCTTCTACGTGACTTTACCGAAAAAACAAAGAAGATGAATCCCTGCAGTCACGAAAGCTTTAAATCGAAATTTAACATTTTACTACATAAATAAAAATGAATATAAAATAATGAAATGTGAAATCAATTTACTATTAACGTGAAAATATATGACGTGTATTGTGTGTCAGAATCAATTAAGTGATATTATGTATCTTAGCTGTTTGTGCCTAAACAGTTAATTTGTTTGAGTAATCTCGGACGTATAAATATATTTTTCTGCATTCACGAGTTTCTAATTTAATTAATTTAGATTTGTTTGGACTGAGTGTCAACACAAGTACTGTATGTTTTGAGACCGATAATATCCCTGGGCTAAACATTAGCAAAGAACTGAACACATGGCTTATTTCTTGGCATTGCAAATACAGCAAATGTCCTAAAGATAGCAATCGGATTGAAATGTTCTGTTCTTGCGTACAACTTGTCAAATGCATGATGTCGTGTTGTGGATTTGAAGTACCAGAAACATGAATTAGATATGTGTTTAAATACAGCAGGAGTACTGTATTTCTTTCTTCAAAGAGCTGCGTTTGAAGCATGTCTGGCCTTATCATTTGAGAGCCTGAGAACATGAATATGCCTCGTTGGTGTTGCTAGGCACACAACAGTTCACTTGCATGTTTTGTAATTTGGTAACACCACTTTACTTACCATTAAGTGATGAATAACAGTTGGGAGTTGTGTTCCATGGCCATTGCTTCATGCAATTCGAACCAAAATGCTCACTCATTCACGCCGCTGCAAAGGAGTCGTGTGGTCTCGTGTCTAAGGTGATAGAAACGAATTACATTGTCGTGAAGACAACAATACTGCATACACTCCGCAAACTAATCACTTGACCACCTGAGTCAGGGAATGTTTTAAGTGCTGTTTCGTCTTCTTCTTCTCCTTTGTACCCCCTCGTGTGAGTTTTAAAACACCGTCAAACGTACAATATATTTTCTCGGGTAATGTTGGAGTTCCACTGTGGGCATTTCCTTGTTCCAAAAGTTTAATAGTGTGAGACATCTTAGGAACTCTGCAGGAGCTGCTATGACATGCCTAACGCTGCTGCTCTTTTCAACTGGTTTACATCCTTCAGAGGTAACGATTATGACGATGGAAATAAGACCGCAGCTACAAACTCCCACAAGTGGCCTATACATTTCCCCAAGTTGTTAACTACATTTTTTCGTCTGACTTTGGAAATGTCATCTCCCCTTTGCCCCACTAGAGGTTAGCACTACTCTGTTGTGCTTGAACATTTAACTGGTGTCCAAAACGATTCAGCCCTTGCCTTCGTACATTTTCAAAGGCGTGTTACGGTCGATTTGTATGACTACAAAATATAATTTGAAGCGTCAATTGTGTCTTCATGCAATGTTGGGAGCTAACCGAGTTGCACATCTGTGTGTTGTGGTTTATTAATGGGAGAAGCAGTGCCGACGGTGGTTAGTTTTGTGCCACATCAGGGTGCCTCACACACGGCGTCCCTCGAAGCAATGAGAGGAGCATATTCACCAATGTCTAATCCAATCAGAAGTGGTCTATTGAGAGAAATGTTTTGCACACGAACGGCGTATTAAAGTATTCCGTCTTGAAAGAATGGAAATGAGAAAATTCTAAGCCTCATTATTTTGTTTTATATTGTTACCTTAAAGAGGACATTAAACCAATTTCAAATGATGCCCTAAAAGTGAACAATTTACGGAGGCGCGTATCTCTTAGCACCGTGGTAATGTCCGTTGCTTAAAATACTTTTGAGTAAATGGGGCGGTGAGTTTAAGTGCTGCACATGTACAGCCCATTTGTCAGTTGAGTGCTGGACAAGAACCTGGCCACGGCGTGCGGGTTCAAGGGGTTCATTGCGATAACGCCGCACTGTGCTCGTCTTTGCGGGTTGGTGACCGGCTGGTTGCGCAGACGCGTGAGCATGGAAATGCAGTACAACAACGACCTTCACTGAATTGCCTTGTGCTGCCCATCACGTACACCCGCAGCCTATATCCGCTGTTATGCACGATGGTTTAGCTTCTGGGATCTCATGAGATGGCGAGTACTCCAGGTTATTAAAAAATAGGTTCAGGTTATCATTCATATTTTACTGTGCACACAGAATTGACTGACAGGCAGGCAAAACAAATGCAAGTTTAAGACCAGTCCTGAGATTCTCTTGATTTAAAAAAAGAATCCAGGAATGATCAGTCCTGCAGCCCTCGTTTGATTTTAATTACATTTGAAGTAAATGTATGTGTGTATATACATATGGACAACTAGTATGCACACTTTTAAATTTGGCAAATTTTAGACTTTATTGAGACAGAAACACATTACGATGATAACAATACAACTTGTAATGTGCACAATTTCGCATCGGAGGTGCGTAAGGCCCATTCAGCTCAGTAGGTCTTTAAACTAAACTAGAAATATTTTTAGCCAGGTAAGGCCCATTGAGCTCTTGTTCAGAAGCGACCTGGCTACACATGATAGCTCAACGAAGTGGCTTATCACGCGGAAATGTATAGCACCCAATTACTGTAATCGCATGTTTCTCAATGTGGAGGGAAGAACTGGAGGCCCCTGGAGAAAAATCCACGCGACCACGGGGGGGGAGAAAGACACGCAAACTCCAAATTTACAGCAGCAGGCGTCAGGCTCGGGATCAAACCCACGACCTCCTGTAAACCAGGCAACGTAGTTAACATCTCCTAGCCACCGTGGCACCCCATCGTGGCGTTTTCAAGGGCAACCTTCCCATACATGCAGGGATGATACAGTACACAACAAATATTGGTAATTATATACGACTGGTGACCACATTTTTTAAATAAATAACATAACATTCTCAAACATCTTGATTGTCATAATTCTGATACTTCTGCCATATACGTGAACAGTGTATCAGTTTTCTCAGCCATTCTCAATCCCAGAATAATAATTTAATAATTAACTTTAACCATTTAATCAGCCATTAACAATCCAGGCATGTCTTAGTAACGTTTTCATCCAAGCTTTCTGTTTTTATCCGTGACTTTGAATGCCATTCATTGATTTGTCTTCATGCGCTGAATACAACAAAACATTAACTTGCCCTCTGTTGTTTGCCCGGAGTTTGCCACCTTGGTGTTGCTGAAGGGCATCGGGTGGTGTCAGAAGCGGTTCAGGTGCCATTATTTGTACCACCGATGCAAGCCATGTCCTGGAATCAAACTCAAGTGTTCTGGGTTCCACGGCTGAGTGCGTTATGCACTGCGCACCACTGTTCCACCTATTTGACAGATGATGCATATCGATCAGGCATTGATGTTCAATGACTGCGGTATTTGCCCTCCTCTTGACGTGTGCACCCATTACTCTGCAGACCCATGCAATCAATCACTTGAACAAATAAGGTTGTGGTGACGTCATTCCACAGATAAACTACCATTACAGCACTTGTATTATATAGATATAAAACACATTGCTTTGATATGATGCTTTCATCTGAATTGATGATGTTGGCTCACTGTGTGCATGTGTGTTGAACTTCCTTCGCACCATATGTAGCCAACCGTGCTAATGGGAGGTGCACTCTTATTGTTTGCCAATTTTTGACTCGGGGTCAACCTGGGTTCTTACCAGGGGGAAATTGAGTAAAAATTTTTTTACAGATATTTCATACACTGTTGGACGGTACTCGCCGACTATGCAATATGTAAAGTATGTTGATCCAAGCTATGATTATTGTGAATAAAAAAAACATCTGAAGTTACTTTGAAACGACACCGAAACACACATGAACGTAGCTTAGTTTGTGACGTGATATTTTTTGGTCTCCTGCATGTAGCTTCACTTGAAGCAGGAGCGACATTGCGCGGACAGCCGCGGTATAGCAGTGTCACGTGACGTCAAAGATGTCACGCGCGACCGTGTCGATAAAGGGCCGTCCATAAATGACGTCACGCGATTTAAACGATTTTTGATCCCCTCCCCCCCCCCTTTTGTCACACGGCGTCACAAAAAGTCAGACCCCCCCCCTCAAATATGACGTCACAAAGCTCTGCCCCCCCCCTCCCCAAAAACATATTTTCATTTTGAAAATAAAACATGCTTCAAATCGCTTTAAACTATTGACATTGTAGTGCGTATTTAATGTGGCGCTGCACTGATGTTGCAGGAGTGTTGTTATAACAATTAGTGTTGTTATAACAATTCTATGTTTATTTAAAGTTGCGCGTTTTGATGTGACGTCACATTTCTCAACCCTCCCCCCCTCGTCACACATCGTCACAAATGTCTGATCCCCCCCCCCCCTAGGTGCGTGACACCATTTATAAGATCCGCGGTGGTTGTAAGATATCGCTCATTTTTTAGTGTTGAGGTTTGTCGTTCTTCACACCCGCGCCACCCATTAGTGCGGTTGGCTACGTACGGTGCGAAAGAAGTTGAACATGCATTGCGGCGATTTAAGACCTCAACTTATCATCGCAGCGCGTCAACTCGAGGTACACCCAAGGTAGAGTCAATCAGACGTGGCCATGGTTTTTTTTTGGGGGGGGGGGGGTTGGGGGGGTGTGACGTGCCACAAGTTTAGAAGGCAGCGTGAACAAAGCTGTGATTCTGCCACTCGTGGCAAGCGGAGGAGGCCACGAGCAAAGAACTTTACCTTGACAAATTGCCATGAGTGTCGTTAATGGCAAATTCACTCAATCGCCGTTCTTAAGCTGAAGTATACAATTCTAGATTTGAAGCTTTCGTGACTGCAAGGATTCATATTCTTAGGTTTTTTTCGGTAAAGTCACGTAGGTAAAAAAGTTAAAATTAATAAAAGTTAAATAAAAAAATATATAAATAAAATTAAAAAAATCACGACGTTTCGGAAGCAACACAAGCTTCCGTCTTCAAGTGGAACCGTCACAGCACGATAGCTGTATCAAGTAAATGAGAGATTACAAGAGATGCCACTCCGTATATATAATGGTTGAGGGGGGGGAAGGGCCAGGAACGGCCCACTTTTTATTATTATGGTAAGATACGGCTTGAGACTACGGCTAGACTGTATAACAAATGACTGAGCCTTTATTATGGTGAGGTGCGGCTTGAGACTACGGCTAGCCTACATAAGTATACAACCTTCACACGATACAACCTTCACACGACGCATCTCCCGAATGCGGGGGTGTACAGCTTGGTCCAGATGTCTTGTGACACACATTTGATTCTCTAAAATTTGCTCTACATGTTTTAAGCAATGTTTATTTGAAACAGAAATGAATATGCAACAGAGAAATACATGTTAGGGGTCAATTAATTGGGGGTCACAGGACATCTGGATCACTCTGTACACAGTCGAGTGACCTAAATTTTGTGACACCCATTTGATTCTGTAAAATTTGCTCTAAATGTTTTAAGCAACGTTTATTTAAAACAGAAATTAATATGCAACGGAAAAATACATGTTAGGGGTCAATTAATTGGGGGTCACGTGACATTTGGATCACTCTGTACACAGTCGAGTGACCTAAATTTCACGTAATTGCCAGGAACGTCCCATAAGTGGTTCAGGAGATCAACTTTTTTTTTTGACTAAATATTGCTACAATAATATAGCAGCAGCAGCAGCGGCACGATGAGGTACATCTGTGGACTACTCTGTACGACAGTGACTATTCTTCTTCTTGGTTCTTTCGGTAAAGTCACGTAGAAGGGAAATAGTAAAATAATAAAAATAAAACAATAAAAGAATTATGAAAAAAATTAAACTTTTTATTATTATTATTATTTTATTATTTCCTTCTACGTGACTTTACCGAAATAATAAAATAATAAAACGTAATACAATTATTATTCAAATAATTATTATGTTTTATTTTTATGATTTTATTATTTTCCTTCTACGTGACTTTACCGAAAGAACCAAGAAGATGAATCCCTGCAGTCACGAAAGCTTTAAATCGAAAAATGACTATTCTGTTGAGTAAATGCACGTGTGTATATACATGAGTGTGTATATACATGAGTGTGTATATACATGAGTGTGTATATACATGAGTGTGTATATACATGAGTGTGCATATACATGAGTGTGTATATACATGAGTGTGCATATACATGAGTGTGCATATACATGAGTGTGCATATACATGAGTGTGCATATACATGAGTGTGTATATACATGAGTGTGCATATACATGAGTGTGTATATACATGAGTGTGTATATACATGAGTGTGTATATACATGAGTGTGCATATACATGAGTGTGCATATACATGAGTGTGCATATACATGAGTGTGCATATACATGAGTGTGCATATACATGAGTGTGCATATACATGAGTGTGTATATACATGAGTGTGTATATACATGAGTGTGTATATACATGAGTGTGTATATACATGAGTGATCACATCACACTGGAGCACACGGCCAACCAGTTTGAATCTCGACGATGAAGCTGCGCGTCACATTTTTGTTCAATGGACATTTGCCGTCCACGGCATGTACAGCATTTGAACATTGATATTAAAAAAAACCTACATACGTATTCCTATACCGCGCTAAATTGTTTAATGTATATATATATAAAAAAACAACATTAAATAGCCCCGTCAATCCACTGCGCGATGGAATCCTCCCGACGCGGTGTGGGTGATGGGGGTTGTTGTTTGGCCATACTTCGCGCTTGGGACGCATCGATTGTTTGAGGTGCGTGGGGATATTTCAGTTTCATGTATTACGTATAACCCTGTGAGCCATGCGGCTCTTGACTCGTGTGCAACCGCAACAAAACAAAAACATGAACAAGAAGCATCTTAAAGTGACTACACGCAATAGAAAAATCCAGAAAAAACACCGCATTTCAACGCTGTGTGCAAAAATCCCAGTGGGATGCAAGTCAAACAATAACAACCATAAGACAATGTAGATTAAAGTTATGAGGCTAACTCTGTAATACAACAAACATGGCTAAACCAAAAGTTTTTAAAATCACCACAATACAGCTATAAAACAATGAAACAGTGATCATAGGAACTGTGATTCAAATTTAACACTAAAAGATATACATAACATGTACGACCAAACTTTGCAGCCATAGCTGGCTGCATGAGTCACCCCATAACAGCAGGAGTATCAGTAGCAGAATCAAAACATTTCAATACACCTTTAAAGATCAGCACACTATAATAAAAACTCAAGATCATACCTTGCAGCGGATATAGTACAGTAGCGGACGTCTGTGAAAGAAAAGCGCTTGATAGCTCATCGGATTCCTCCAGGCTAAACAAAGATACTTCTAAAGATTATCATTCTGACCGTACACGTAGGGTACAACAATGCATTTGGCTGCACTGCCCTCTGCTGCTAACACGGTAGCCCTGTAGCAGCGCTAGCCCAGTGTCTGCGTGCGTGGTGGGATCCCATTCGAGATTTTTATTATTCGAGCTCAACCCTGGTGACCAGATCGGGCACATTTACATTCCGGGTGATTTTGTCTTTTGGCATTCATGCAATTATTTGGTGGGGAATCAACAGCGGTCACCGTATGGAGAGACTGATCCCTACCATAGAAATGTGGAATTTCCACCACTGGCTAATGGGTGTCAATCACACCTGATGATGATTGCTTGTGTTGCAATCGAAACGTCGTGAGAATTTGATTGTTTTATTTTTATTATTTCATTATTTCCCTTCTACGTGACTTTACCGAAAGAATTAAGAATATGAATCCCTGCAGTCACGAAAGCTTTAAATCAAAATTAAAGTAACTATTTAAGTTTTTTTACCAGGTAAGGCCCGCTTGAATAATATATCTTTTTTTAAGCGACCTGGCCACAAATCATATCTCCGTTCCTCGTGTGAGCAAGGAGCATTACCTCGACTTTTGGCCGCACTGCAGGAATGAATAGCACGTTTGCTCTAATTCTTGACTGATGTAAATGTCCCCTAGGTGGCAGCCGAGGGCTTTAGCATCACGAAACTGCGTTCCGAGCGAGCACTCCCTCAATGAGCGTGCCCACAACACCCTGCTGCATTTCGTTGCGACTTGAGAGATGCTGCTATGCTTCTCAGGGAAACGATTTTAACCATTTGCGTTTTCATGCCTTATTTGCAATATGTTATTTAATAATAATCCTCACTTTAGTCAAATATTAAAAAAAAATATTGCTTAAATTGTTTTCCTCCATTATGTAATTATTTTTATTTTACTTGCGACCTGTTATGTATGTGATGTTTGTATACATACTCATTGGTTCTTTCGGTAAAGTCACCGATGTTTTTGTTGATGAGCTTCTTGACTCACAGGTTACTTCAAGATAAACTGAACTGAGCTGAAGCCAAGACCTCTCTCTAATGTCGCTCGTTTCAGGACTGACACGAACGCCTCCCATTTGTCAGCAAGACTGCTGTGATAATACAGGAGCCCCCACCACCCTCTCCCAAACTTTCCCTTGTGAGACAATTGTGTGCCCCTTTCTCCCCTTCCTAAGTCTGGGCCTTCCGAGTTGAACAGAGTCGTAACCCGTGGCTCCGAGACTGGTTCCTCCTCCCCACACCCCTTCCTCTGTGTTCGGGATAATTGCGCGTCGAATGTAAACGGTAAAGGTTCAGCCCTGCAATGTTATCGCTCAGGCCACTGCTAGCAGAAGGTCCTCCGCGAGAGGGGCTTCTGAAGGGAACTCGGCATTACTCCTTCAAAGTTGGACAAACGTCGAGGGATGAGGTGATGAGTAGCTATACACCACCCTGCCTGCCGCGGTCGACTGTGGCGTAGCTACATTTATACGATCAGTGCTACAGTAAGTTAATCATTTACAGTGTTATGTAAATATACAACTGTGCTCAATGTAGGCCTCCCCACGCTACATTGGGCTACACGTATTGGACCATACTTCACCACGCTGGTCAGTGTGGCAGAGTCAAGGAGTTGGAGGGTGGTCGCTCAGGATTGGTTCGGATTCTCACTCGCCACTGATGTTCATCGCCCTGGCCCGGAATCAAACTCACGTGGCATGTGCTTGAAGACAGCAGTCACCGCTGCACCCCACCATAACACGTAATGCCAAGTTTTAATTTGCTCGAATCACAGCGCGTTAGTGAGCACTGGGCCAGTGTGAATTATGAGGCTTCAAAGGGTTCATTAGCACCGAGGCAGTGAATGTTTATCTGACAGCCCAGAATGAGTCATCAGCTAGGACCCCTGATATTTTTTACAGCTGTAACTACTTATTGACGCTATTCATGAACAGGTAATCTCAATAGCTCTGTGGTGTAAACATGACCGTATCCATACACGGTAAGTAATAACGCATTATATACCGTGGGTAGAGTTTACTCTTTTAGTTCCTTACCGCTGAGGTTGAAAGCCTTAGCTCTGCCTGTCGTTTGCATCATGGGGTCACGACAATGGAACGACGTAAATGAGACCCGATATAATTCAATTACATTTTAGAATAACGTTGTATTTGCCGCTAAGTACTTACCCTAGGGTGAAAGGGTTGGTCAGAAATGTGCGATTAAAAATACCCCACGTGCAAATTGATTTTTAAAGCCTTTTAGGCCAAGACTGTGACGTCTTTTCGCGTGGCTTGGACGCGATTGATATTATTACCAACTAGCCTTTTGCCCGTCCAAGGACGGGTGTATTTCAGTAAATCTGAAATTTGCAAGCGAAAAGCAGACCGCGACGTGTTATATTCATTGCATCAATTCGTGTGCAATTTGTAAGGCCGCGGTGACACAGACTTGTTTCATTTAAAGGTTATAATCTCTTGTTCATCATGACGACCTTTTTACTTTGATGTCTCAACAGCGTTACGGAGATCACGTGACGTGAGGGTTCTGCCTTTGTAGTGAGGGTTGTGAGTTGACGCTGAGGAGGGGGGAGGAGGCGCCTCGGCCCCCCATGTGGAGTGACGTCAGCCGCTAATGATTATTAATGAGGGGGGGAGGTCCATGTGGAGGACGTCACCTGTTCATGATAATTAATGAGGGGGGCTGGTCGACGTGGAGTGACGTCACGCGCGGGGCACACAGACATTCTTGGGCCATTATAGTAGTAAAAACAATATATGGGAGAGCACTTACAGAATCCATGCCATGCATGGTTTGTGTTCCTCTTTTTTTTATATGATCACATATATTATATACGTATAGCCAACTGGCTTGTAATGTATAGCCCATACATGTTTTTTGCAGTGCCGGATTAAGCTAGTGTGGGGCCTGTAGCATATGTTATAAAGGGGCCCTAAATAAATTAAAAACACGTAAATATTCAAACACGTACAGTTTAACTTGCATAGCAAAGTAATTGTATTTTTCATTTGCTATACAGCCAGATAATACGACAAATCGCTAAACTTAAACACGCAGTCATTCATACAAGTTGAAGGCAGTATAGTACTATGGTAATAGAGCAAGTGCAGAATCACTGAACCAGAATTGATAGCTTGAAAGCATTTAGCGCGGGGACCTTGAAAGTGCGGAGCCCGTAGCTACTACATATGTAGCTACTTTTGCTCCTCGGATAATCCGGCACTGGGGTGAGGCCAATGCACTGTTGGATGAAGGCCTCTCTATGTAGCCATGCGTCGTGGAGAAACATTGACGTAGGAGCACATGAGTTGCAATGCAACAGTTAATTTTACTGCATTGCAACGTGTGTGACCACCAGACTGCATTGTGGTGGGGAGCGAGAGCGTAGCAATGAGCGCTGTGCTAGTAACCTGGCGACCCAAGTTTGATTCAAGCTCGCGGGCAACATCGGTGACGATTATCTGAACCTGGTCTTGGGCATCCCCACGGTTGACTCAACCTCAAATGAGTACCGAGTGCGACGCGTAAAAAACATTGCCACTAGGGGCGTGATGCTGGCCACTCACCCCCTCGTGTGCCGTGCCAGCTTTCATCGGTGCTCGCTAACAACACTTGCCCCAAAAGTCTGTTAAGGCTATACGGGGGATCTTTGTCTTTGCATACATTTACCTACTGTCAAATGTAAAAGCATGATTGTAGTTTACTTAATAATAATGCATTTATACCCGCCCCATTCGTTAATAATACTACCCTAAAAGGAAAAAGTGTATGATAGCAATTGCTTCTAGCTAATTATTTTTTTTTGCAAAATGACTTCGCTCTTTCTGCCCTTTTTTACTGTTACTGGAGCAGCCTTTATCTGCTGTCAATATTTCCAATCAACTCAAATGGTTTCAATAGTGCAAGTCCTGTGTGTACAATACTCTGATATTAGTCACATCTGCCGTTAGACTTGCCGTTGTGTTCACGCCATATTTAGTGATGTCGTGTTAAAATATCTGAATGCCTTATCTAATCCTCATCATCTTTGCATTACGATGGACAACTTCAGCGTTTTCCGTATTCTCCTGCTTACGGAGGAAATGATTAATGTAGCAGTTTGACTCGACACGCAGCATAGGCTGTCGTATGATTTGGGGAATTCATAATACGCTGCATGAGATTTATTCCCAAAAAAGAATAGCCTCTTGAAAAGAAGACCAGTAGCAAACAGGTAAATTGTATGTCATCATCATCATCAGCAGTATACATTCTCAATCGACTGCTGGAATAACGGCCTCCCCAAGCCACGGCCATCTCTCACGATCCTTTGATATAAAAATCGAATCTATAGCGCCTACACACCAGCCGAGGTCATCCGTCTACGTACACGAGCTTGATTCTTACCCTTGCTGAACTGTTCATTGAGAATAATAAAATACAATCACATCGGCATTGAATGACAAAAAACGAGCGCATCATCACAAATATTACACGGGGGTCGAAGTGACGTGGCCACGGAAAGTCGATGGACAAAGACAAAAACATCGGGAGGGGTCTCTCAAAGGACATTATATCACCTGTGCGAAGACAATAGAGTCGTGGGGAAAAACAATAGATGCTGCTGCAACAATGCGTTCATTAAAGAAATGCAAGTATTTTACGGGCCAAATTGGGCAGCCTGATTTAAATAAATGTGGGTATTATACAAGAGCTGATTCCAGGTTGTTGCGGGGGGAGGGGGGGGTGGAAATTTGTCCAGGAAATGCACAGAAGCACAGCATGCGGCCCAGCGCGCGCGTGTCCTGTCGCCGCTCCGCGCACACGCGCATTATATATTGTCACAGCGAACTGCTCCGACTGCCTCTTGCTTACTAATAGCAGCTCCAGCTCTCACTGCGTGAAATCATGGCCGGAGTGTTTAGCGAGATAATGGGGAGGCTAACCAGTTAATCAGATTGGCCGCCTTTGTCTCCGCGCAGCACCCTGTAATTTGACACATCTGCCGGTACTGAAAAGGCGCCTCGCGTGGATGTGCCCGTCATCTCACCAACCCCTCGCTGAGACTCCCCTGCGGTTCGGAAATCAATTAGCTGGGAGTGCTGCGGTCCGATGGGAAGCTAATTAGCCTAATGCAGCCCGAGCAGTGTCTCACCGTTTCCGTAATCTCTCAATGAGCACTTTATAAGATTGTTCACAGTGTGAAAAGCTTAATTTGAGTTTCCATCCTAAGAGCTTCACCTACAGTTCTGTTCATCTCTTTGTCGAGGCAAAGTGCAGCATATTAGTCGAACAATCGCTGTAATGGTAAGGAAGCCTCCTGAATACGGGAACTGCATTTACAGGATGCCAAATATGAAGGGCTCCAACTTCCTGCAGAGTCATACTTATGGGCACTTATTGCAATTTTGAAGATTTTAGCTGCAAGGATTGCAGAAAAGCTGCACACAGCGTGAGTAGCCAGTTCAATTTAATAAATGTGTATATTCATACATAAGGGCCAGTGAATTTTTTTTTGAGAACGTGATGCTGAACTCACTTTTACTTTTTTGGCCCCATTTTTTTGAAAATGAAAAATCATAAAATGCACCCTACTTTACTGTATTAAAATGTATTGCTGCTCTAATTAACACAAAAGAAAAGGTGAGCAATAAGCACAGGAGTGTGTAGATTTATTATCCAATGTTAACCACCGACTTTGGATGTACCGTTAAAAAAATTACTTATGAAGTGTATAATTCTAAACAATACTGATATATGTACACACGTATGGCCTAGAGAATGAACAGTTTAGAGTTTGGAATGTATGTAGTTTATCGTGGACGAATAAGGATAGACACATCAGTTTATTACTTCGTAAAGTGAAGCCCTGTGTACCAGAGGTAAATAATGAGCTCTACGGTTGTGGATGAGTAGTGAAGATTGATTTGCCTTTGCCTGTGTACTGCCAAGATGTATGTTTTAGACTGGAGATAATGAATAGATGAATCAAATGAATGCTCCCCAGAGTAAGCAGTCCTTTACTGGCCAAACTGACAAAAGGGAAATTGTCATCTTACCTGTGATAAGTGAATGAATAATAGAGACAGTCTCAAAATCAGAATCTTTATTATCTTGGATGAATCCGATGAACTGTGAAGCTCTTGTTCACAGGATGTCCAGTAAGGGCGGGTCAGCAAGGTACATCATTATCAGCAGCCATGGTAAGTTCACTGCTGGATGAAATCCTCTCCAAGCTGCCAGAATAATTCATACGCCTGCGATATAATAATTGAACACCTGCACATGGGCTGATCTCATCGCTCCATCTCCTTGGTAAACATTACCTTGACCGCATCCATTTCTTGACCGCCACTCCGTTGTTAAACTTGATCTTTGGTCATCATAGACACCGACGTTTTGTTTGAGTTGGAAGAACCCCATGAGGCATAGAGCTCTTTTTCACCGATGTGCAGCCCATGCTGAGGTCGGTAACGGCAGATAATTGCAGAGGACGTTACGTAGGTAGATATGATAAACAATCATCCGTAAACTTTAGCATAACATAATGATATAAAGAAAATAACAGTAATTATTAAAAAATATATACTGTGTATATATTATGGATAAATGACACTTGCAAATTCACAGTTGTCAAATCGTCATTGCAAAACACAGTTTGCAGGTCACGGTTGAAAGTCACAGTTGCAAGTCACAGTTGCAAGTCACGGTTGCAAGTCACAGTTGCAAGTCACGGTTGCAGGTCACGGTTGCAAGTCACAGTTGCAGGTCACAGTTGCAAGTCACAGTTGCAAGTCACAGTTGCAAGTCACAGTTGCAACTGTGGCTGCAGTTGAGACGAGCACGTGAGTTGAAGGCCCAAGTCGTTATGGTAAATTCACCAAATTGAGAGAGCGCACGAAGGGCATTTCACAGAGTGGGTGTTGCAACAGCAAACGCTTTGGTACCAAGTGCAATTCTTCGTGCACGGATGGTCCTCTTAAGATTCCTCGGCTTTGCCATGAGTGTTAAAAGATCAATTGGATGACAAATGTGAGTCATTCTTTCCAGCTCCGTGTCCTGCCCAGGCCTACTTAACAGTTTGAATGATGCATTAATTTTGCCTGCATATGTTATTTGTCTTTCTGTCTCTGTAATTCCCAACATATATCTCTCTTTGCACATTTGTACTCAGTTCAGTTTTTGTAAAACAACAAATCAGTCGTCATGTTTCTGAACCATATGTATGACAGCAGAGAGTTTGCACTGATGAAAATATTTCATTAGTATGTTGCATTCATAATTAAAAAAAAGTATTTTCATGATAATGTCAAAAGGGCCTCTCCCTGCTCGTGTCCGCCTCTTTATTTCATGATTTCAAATTTATCTGCCTTTCATAGCTGTCCGAGATTCACATTTTCCAGTTTTCTCTCTTCGACAGATGTCTGCGATTGTTTTGCGAACCCGTCGCTCATATTCATCCCGAGACCAACTTGTCGCTGTATTTGTTCGTCTGCCATCCACTGCAGATCATTCCCGTTGCATGTAAGCTATTTCATATTTTCTCCATGGGATTTGCATCTCCTCTATCCAATGTTTGGAAAAAACAAATATCTTCCACCGCTGTGTCACGTGACTCCAAGTTAATGCGAGCAAGGGGGTGGGAATACTCGATCTTCAGTCAGAGTTGGCTGTTCTACCCCTGCCTCTCTATACTTTGAACGCGGCATCCCGCTCACTAAGAGCACTGGCCCCCGTAGCCGCACTTATGCAGCACGTGAATGGCAGCTGAGCGTGCCCACACGCCAAATGCTGTGCTTCGCGTTTGTCTGGATGTTCGCAAAACAGCGGGCGTCTGCGCCGGAACGTCGGGGGGGAGGGGGGGGGGTCCCACCCAAGTCAAGTTGATGGACCAACACACGGTTCTACAACACAACCACGAAATGCATTCTGGGTGACTATGCCTAACCAAACCGTACAGACACAGAAATACCCTCTCACACTCGCATCTAGCACAGTCGACGCGCAATAACGTCCACCAACACAAAACACTGTCAGCGGCCTTGCAACAACACCCAGCGTCCATCACTTAAGTGGCGGTGACGTCACCACCGGGCACCTGTGCCAGGCCAGGTGTACTCCGAGGCCACGCAAAGTGTCAAAGGCTCGCTGACAAGGAGGTCACGGAACAGACCCAGGCGCCGTCGGCCGACTGACTGAGACTGCTGGCAGATGCACCACCTGTCCCCCCTTACTGTGCCAACTTGCTGTGGTTATTGTTGAGAGCGGTGCTCCTCTGCCCTCCGCTGTTGTTTGAGGTCGACTGCCTCCAACTGCCCAGTAGCTTTCTTCGCGAGCCCGCTCCACAGAGGCCGATCTTGACACCACTGGTCCCAATCATTGGCAAGTCCACTCAGCTCTATATCTTCCTATAACACATCAGACCATCTCTTCTTTAGCCCGTGCTATACCCGTTTAGCCCCATTTATCCGGTCAAACAAAATATGTTTGGGCATGCGGTAGCTGGGCATGCGGGCTACATGCCCCAACCAATGCAGAGTTGTCTGCCGGAGGAGCTCACCGTTGAGACTTTGTCCAGATCTTTACAGTATTTGTCAGCTCCGCACACAATCCAGCATGGTTAAACCGATGATGGATCATAGGCAGGCCAGCCTGAATGTTTACAACCGGCGTAGATGTTGCATTAGGGGAGTTCACGACTCGAAAGCGTAGACGAGGGAGGGTATGACTGTGGCCAAGAAGACCCGAAGCTTCGTGTGGAGCTTCGGGTCTTTACGACATTCCTGTTACACTCCAAGGTGAACAGGGAATGGCTCTGACTCCCGGCCACATAGCTCTACCCCGGCCTGCCCACCATCATGAAGGTCTTAATGATTTTGAGCAGAGTCAGGGACTCCAAAAGCACGGAGAACAACCTAGAACTCTGGCCTATTGTTTGTATGTAGGTCCTGTTGGAATTCGCTACACCTCTGCTGTAGTAGATGGATGGTGAATATAGCAAATGTGCAGGACCGCCCTGGCCTGAAACCACATTGAGGCTCCACAAGCCTCTCCTCAGCATGCCTGGCAAGGTGATGTTGAATAATCCTTATCAGGACATTTCCCAGCACACTAAGGAAGGAGATACCCCTGTAGTTGTTACAGTCTGTGCGGTCCCCCATCCTTCCAATGCGGCAGAACCCATCCAGTGGCCCAGACTGTTGCAATGGTGTCAAATAGGGCAGTCTGCACACAAACGTCACCCTCCCCACAGCAGTTCGCTTGGTAGATCATCTATGCACGGCACTTTTCCTGGTCTCGGACTCTGGATCGTCTTTCGTACTTCCTCAACAGATGGCACCTCATCCAGCCTTGTCCAGCCACTCACAGGTCTCAGTCCGGCAATGTTTTGATCATCCAAATTGTGGAAGGTTCAACGCGCATCTCCTGCGTCGCAATCGAGTGCAGTTTAGCAAGGTCCATGGTTGTCACGGGAGAGAGGAGCCAGACGCTTCCACAGTCGGGACTTTTAGAAGGATCAGAAGGATTGTGTTTGCCACGTCCATAGCCGCCAAACAACCAGCGAGTGCCTGTGATTTTATCTTCGGCTGCTAGAGCCGATGGCGTGGGGGGTTCTTTTAGGACAGTGTTCTTCATTGCGAGGCCACTGGCGGCCCCTCGTGGCCTTTAGTGCGGCCCCCGACAATACACAACGCGTGAAAGCAGCCCCTCGCAGGCGGCGTGGCGGCCCACGTGCACCGATGTCTTATCGGCGAAAGTGGCTGTCCGCGGAAAATTAGTGAAGAACACTGCTTTAGGTCTCGTTTGAGCGGCAGAGCGATGTCCTCCACAATATTTTGACTCCCGGATTTTCGCGACAGCGCATTGGAGGTTGCCTGGGGGTGATGTTAACCATCGCGAGTAGAGAAACCTTTCCAAAGTCCTGCCTGCTTCCGCAATTGGATGGCCTCTAATTTGTTTATTTTTCTCTTCACAATGATCTTCGTGAGTAATTTATATACATAGGCACACATATGTGTGTGCACTGTATACAGCAGTGGTCGGCATGGACTGGTGTACAAAGGCTTTATATATATAATTCTCAGAACATCAAAACGTGTTCATAGGCGTTCTTATTCCTATACGACAATGTTTCCGCGGAGTGGGGGGGGGGGCTGCAGTTAACATCGGATGCAGGATGATAATTTATTTCATCTCGGAACATCTAGATTTCCACTGTTCATGTTAACAATACGGTTGTGAAATATGCTCATTTTAAAAAAGCTCTTCCTTTTACAAAAAAAATACGTTCAAAAGCGACACTTGGTGGGATAACACAACAGCACACCGGCCCTGCAGAGTGAGTGAGGCATAGAACCCCCACGTGATCTCTTGGGGTGTTTGCCATTCGCAAGAGTACAGAATGCACCCAGTAAATGCACAGCTACCATCATGCACGGGAACATTCAACAGCAATCTTGCCTAAACGCAGTGATTGTCGAAATTACATGACCACCTTTCTGTTGTAAAGTGTGGCCTCGGTGGAAGGAAACGTTTTAAAGACAAAAAAAAGTGAATGCACCGACGGTCCACACCTCTTTCGCTCTTGTGTGGTGCTCAGGTTTATTAAAAGTTGAGGTGCTTCGATCATAGAACGGCGGCGGGGTTGATCATGCTTCACCAAGCTGGTTAGTGCCGGTTGGAGTAGAGAATACATTGTGTCTCAATAAGCAGTGGCTTGATCATGGCTGCTGCTGCTGTTGCTGTTCAGTGAACGATAATAGTACGACGAAGGGGACTTGGAAGTAGGTGCACGTTTTTTTTTTAGGCTGCATCGGTGAGAGAGCTTGAACCATGAGGTGGTGCTGCAGTACCAAGCGTGCTCTCTCCTCGATGCGGATGCACAGGGTGAGATTGCCAAAGTTACAGAGCAATCATGCCGCTAATGTCAGGGCATTATCAAACGCATTCATTACAATTTATAAGAGGGTGAAAAAAAAAGCGACCCTTTTTCAGCGCGATGCCGTGCGTTACCAGCCCACGCCAATGCTCAATGGCTTCGCCAGGGCTGAACCTGACAGATGGATTATGGCCCATAAAAGGCAACCCTGGCACTATTTGAAAGGTTCATTTCTTTAGTGAAAAATAGGATGCCGTATTACCCAGGGCTGCTTCGCTCTGCCAGCCTGGCTATTAAAAACAGGTCAATGGAACAAAAATGCCATTTTAATCTTTCCACAGCTTTACTATTGTATCTGACACCAACCTGCTATGAGCAGATATATACAGTACATAACGCAATAAACACTGCAATGTCTGTGATATATGCTAGGAGACACTTGATATAACCCATTATCCTCCCATATCGCGTAATTTTCTCCAAAAAATGCTCGTGTCTTTGTGTATAAAATCTCCTGGCCATGTATACAGTGTGTATAATAATTGACACTGTGCATGATGTACATATATGCACTATATACTTTGGACAATGCTTGGTATAAGCTGCTATGTTGTCGTGTTTAGAACTTAAATGAAGGCACTACCTAGTATGCTCGCAAAGAAAAACGAAAAGGAATTTTAAAGGCAAAAAATCATGAAATTGGAACATGTATAATACCAATATTTTTTGTTTCCAAATGCTTACCTACAAAACAATAAACATTGCTGCAATATGTTTGTGCATGTCACAAGTAATCGCGCAGATTGAATGACGCACACATTTAAAAATACAAATTTACTGTCCAACATTTGGATTGAACATAGGTATGGTATTTGTGTTCACGTTCGTTGAATATAATTACTTTAAATGCACTTAAAATTAACAATGAGTCCACTACATTGATCGCGAGTGGAGCGGTGTGCAGAGTGCTATGAACTCCGTGATTTGGGTTTGAGTCCAGGTCACTGTTGTTGATATCAGTGAGTGATATCTCAACTAGTCCTGGGTCTTCCTTTCCAGCAATCCACACTGACCAGACTGGTGAAGTATGGCTAGATAACCCCCCACAATCGACAGTGTGGGGAGGCCTTCGTGCTGTGTGGAATTGATAAATTGTCAATCGTAAATATACACAGATCGCGTATCGCGTTATTTAATCAAACCAGAGGATATCTATGTGCCTAACACCACTTAACACGTGGTATTTGAAGTGGAGTGCAGAGAACGGAAATGGACACATTCCCAAGTGTAGCACCAGTTAATATGCCCTGAACAGCATTTCAAATATTAAAACCTCTTCAACCTCAGTAACTATCTGCAAACGATTCCCTTGTCAAGAATTACGACCACAATATCACCATTACAAAAAATGTGGCATCCTAGTATTGTAAACAGGAAAATATATGAGAGTTAAATTTGCATAAGTTTAAAATGTAGTGCGGACCGATGTGCATTGAACATTTCACGGTGACACAATACATCTTGAGGGGTCCGTGACATGCCGGTTTTGACTGCACAGATGTAAACGTTGTACGTTGCATGCAGACACCAATGCAACGTGTGTGCACGCGCGCGCATGCGTATGTGCGTGTGTGTGTGAAAAAATAATTTATTTCTTCATACCCTCTTGATGGGCTCTCTGGTGACCACTCCCTGCAGGATACATATCTTTCTTCACATCCACTCCCACCCATCCCTACTTGTCCAATCTGCCTGGATGCCTTTGCGCTAATTGAGACCATCAAGATTATGATTGTCGTTATGTTGGTGCGGGATGAGAGATAGAAGCATCAATATGCGCGCTGCACTTCCACGAGAATGCTTTTTCGCCCCCTAAAACATTTTAAATGAAGGGGCAGCATTGTAATACATTCATAGTGTTTGCATAAACACGGTCAGCGTTGGGATGATTGAATTATTATCGCGTGGAAGAATTCCGTAACTCACCTTTATGGCGCAAAGAAGCGTTGCATTTACGCATTACGTTCGTTAATAAATTAATTCATTTCAGTAACTCGCAAAGCTCCATCTGTTACATAGGTTCTGTTCCTGTTACATTTTCCCCGTTACCAGTCCGCGGTGGTGTTGAGTTGTCCGAGTTTTATTTCGGTGTTACGTGTGGTGGTGTCTATGCCACGACGTCTCGGGGATAATGACTCTCGTGTCCGTGCTCTGCATCACGGTTATTAATCTTGTAAGGACCCTGGCTAAGTTTAGAGCAGCAGGCCCAAAAATAGGTCTAATGTTACAAAGTGCAGTCCGCCATCATAGAAAGACCGACCATTTCGGCGTGAATTTAATAACACGCATTTGGTTTGTTTATCCACAATTTCATCATCGTAATTTTTTTTCTTCCGGAGGCCAAAGTGGGCCTCGCGAGGCTTTGACCACCTGCCGCCAACGGCATTCTGCGAGCTTTCCTGATCCCCTGTCGCAAGCCACCCGTAGCTGCCCATGCCTACCCGTCTCTGGGCTGCCCTTAAGCCCCAGGGCTGAACCCAAATATCCTGTGGGCATGCCCCCCTCCCCCCCATTCCCAAAGGATCCATTAGGTACAGATGGCTCAAATGGTAGCAATGCTATTTTTTTTGCAGGCAGAGTTTAGGTCAGGGCTTATAGTAAGTAGCACGTGATGTTATTGTTTTGTTCAAATCAAGAGGGGTTAATTACAAGTTGTATTATTAACACATATTTTTTGATAATTGATAACATATTTTTTCTTTCTCCAAATCAACATAAAAAGGAGGCAAAACCGCGGACGCATATGAAATCGTGTGAGAATAGCTTGATAAAGAAAAAGTTTAATATTTTATATGGAACTGTTTTTGCTGGTGCTAGGTGGATTGGTACATCACAGGATCGCGAGAGATGGCGATGGCTTGACCGCGATGGCAAAGTACAACGGGACTGTGGGACATAGTGGCATGGATGGCCAGCCTTTCCATAACCCTTTGTGTCCACTACATTTATGTACAGAAATTCAATTTTCCTTACGTGACAAACCTTCCTAATTGGCTGTGTCGGGTGGTGGATGTATATTTGGAGTTTGCATGTCTCTGTCTCCATGGTTGCATTAATTATTTCTCCAGGTCCTCCGGTTTTTCCATCCACATTTAGAATCAACATGCGTTTGGCTGCTGCTATACATTTACACGTGATAGGTCACTTCGTTGAGCTGTCATTTTTAGCCAGATCACTTCTGAATAAGAACTATATTGCTCAGTGGGATTTACCTGGTCCCAAAAAGAAATCACACAGCAGGTACATATACAGCAGCCTGAGACACAACGCACAAGATTACACGCACCACGAGACTGAGAGCCACGAACTTGAGACATTTTGCCGTTCTACATATGCAGCCCTGACACGGAGGATACGGGACTCAAATCACACTCTGGGTATCCTTTATCTGCAGATTATTTTTGATCGCAATTGCATTAACAAACCTCCAACTAATCATTCAACAGTTTGAGAACAAATACAATGCAAATTCATGCGACTATCATGATCATTAGTTGCGGGTTATCTACTGCTGGATGAAGGCTGCCCCAAGCCATCATCATCTCTTACTGCCGTCCAATGCAACAGTATGTCTAGCTGCTTGCACTGGAGCCTATTTCATTGCTTTGTCTCTGTGGTCGAATTTTATTCTGTTTTCCTTCAGGCACATTGGATGAATATGTATAACTATTAGCATCTACCTCTGAGTAATCTTGGCTTGGGGCAGCCTTCATCCAGCAGTATATATCTTTTTTCCTTAGAAATTGATCGATCCTGATATAAGTTTCAAACGTAAAATGACCTTTTGCAGCGAAGCCGTTCATCCTTCCTTCACCTGCTGATCCGACATTTTGATGGCATTGTATTTACTGCGATGACACTGTGACAAAAGTAAGCACAGGATGTAACTTAAAACTCAACACATTCGTCAATGGAACCATGACGAATGTGTTGACGTTGTTTGTCCATTGTGGGTGTACACCACTGTTAACGCAGCTCCACCAAATAATTAGTGCACAGTATATACACTAGCAACACGCCATATCCTCTTGATGCGATTCAGAAAGTTAAAACCGGCCCAGAATTTTTCCCGTCTCACTGTAAAATCATCACTTTGCGAATGCCATTTGGTCGAATGACCCAATTGTTCTATGGCGACATTTATTGGCAACAGAGGCATCTTTTTGACCGTCTCGAAAACGAAGTGGACCTTGGACAGGACTGATGGCAACCAAAGGGGAGAACACGCGACAGGACTACCACCACCACAACCACCAACAGAGATGGAGCAATGAGATCAGTCTGTACACAGAGTGTACGACTGTGTGTGATGGACGCGACATAGAGATGCTTCTTCTTAGGTTTTTTCGGTAAAGTCACGTAGGTAAAACATCAAAATGAATGAAAATAAAATATAATAAAATCAAAAATCACTGATTTCACTGAAAAATGAATGAAAATAAAATAAAATAAAATAAAAAATCAGTGAAATCAGTGATTTTTGATTTTATTATATTTTATTTTCATTCATTTTGATGTTTTACCTACGTGACTTTACCGAAAAAACCTAAGAAGATGATTCCTTGCAGTCACGAAAGCTTCAAATCTAGAATAGAGATGCTTTTACCCAGCAGATAATGGCTACTAATGTGAATGCTAAAATAGACCCTCGTCTACGAAGCAATCATTATCACCACACACGGCAAGCGATGATTTAGCACAATATAACACAATCTAAAGTAAAACAAGTTGTTTCGTGACATTTTATACAATGTTCCCTATAAAGCACATATGTTAGAGCCACGTCGCCTATCGACCTCCACGAGACGTTCCAGGACGCGTGACACTGACAAAGAAGAAGACGACGGAGGAGAAGAAGAAGACAAAATCCCGACAGTGGCCAGATGTCGACCCCAAGCCTGGATCTCATTCACCGCAGCCTTTCATCACATTAGCCTTCCTTCCGCGGCGAACTGGCCGGTCTCGCAGGGCTGCGTGGAACAGACGGAAGCGGGCTGCGGGTCTCCCTGCACTCCCCCCCCCCCCCCCGTTGTGTTCTCTCGCCTCGGGCTATTGAGCACCGTTGCTTCTCCGCTCAGGCAGGCAGGCAGCTTCGTTCCCGAGAAGACCAACCCCGGCAGACCGACCCACTCCGTCAGCCGCGCAGCGCTAACTTTCTCACACCGCGTGTGAGCTCAGAATTTTTTTCGTGACCCCCCCCTCTCTCCCCCGACCCGACCTCTCTCTCTCTTTCTCTCCTCTCTCTCACACACACACATTGACAGCAAATGTGTACAACTTTCCATTGTGGTTGTGCTCCGATTAGCACCTTTTCATTTTGCACTGTTGGCTCCGTACGGTGCGAAAGAAGTTCGTGCGTGTTTTTTTTAGATGTTTTTTTCTACACACAACGTGAGCGTCGGTTGAATGCACTTTAATGAACGCAGTTGCACGTGTGTGTGTGTGTTGTGTTTACTATCTCTTGACAAAGCCGGTGGGTGGAGTTTTGTTGTTTTGTTATAACCATCCCTGATGTGTCGCCCGTGTTGGTTTGTTGCAGGGGAGCGGTAGTCGAGTGGGGAGCGCACCGCGCTGCCCCCCCCCCTATGTCGACTCAGCCCTAAAGTAGTACCTGGTGCGGTGTGTAAACACCAGAACTAGAAAGACAAAGGCGGGCGGGTGTGGTGCTGGAAACCCCCTACCCCCTTGTATGTCGTGCCAAAGCTATCCAGGGGATATGTGTGTGCTTGTAAAGTTTGATAGTTATCAGTAGCAATCTTTATAAAATCTGAATTTAAGATAACGTGTCTCCAGAAGTAATGAAAAGCACATTGACATTGTAGCTCGACGCATCATGAGCATTTACAATCGATGAGGCTTTATGGACTATGCTTTGCGAAGTCCAGAGAGGCAAGATGTGTGTGAATGTATACTTTGACAAGTCAGCACTCAAAATTGAACAAGAAGGTTCAAGCAATATAATGGGATGGCAACTGGGGGGAAAAATGTGAAGAAAACAACGTCATCCGTGCTTTTCACAGTCCAGTTCATGTTTGTGTCTCTGTTATGCAGTGCATATTGTTGAGTAATATATTCACACACACACACGCTTGCATCGTTTTAAAAGAAAAATTGGATTCATACAGCTTGCAAATACAACTTCGTTATTTATACACGTTTGTACATGATGTGTAAGGATTATTCTGATAAAATAGTAAAATTGTACAATGCAAATGCTGCCCCTGGCCGCCATATTTGTTCAAACATTCACTAATTGCATGTTTTTCAATCAACAGTGATTGAATGCATTTTTGTAAAATATAAATCATTGACAATAATGCATGATGAATACGTCGCATTGTTGATCGATTTATACATATGTATATTTGAACTCTCCAACGTGATTGCTAATCATAATTAATCAATGTCTTTGATCATTAAAAATGATCAGAAAATGTGTGATGAATCATTGGGCATGATCAAAAAAAATTCTTATTGTAAACCATTTTGCATTCGTTAATCATAATTACCCGCATCAATTGTCTCTAATATTTTTTACCATTAATATTTAGGCCTATCTGCATCCAGTTTTTTTTGCGTGTTTGTCTTCGTTTCTTTGTAATAACATTGCTCGCGAAAGCCTCCGTGTTAAACTGTCTCCGTTCCGTTTACGGGGAGCTCGTTGTGCACGGCCACACGAGTTCGATTTCCACTCACGGCCAATATCGGTGACGCATATCTGAACTGATTCTGGGCATCCCCTAGGTCGACTCAGCCTTAAGAAATAATACCTTGTGCGGTGTGTAAATCTCAGCATTGGGGAGACAAAGGTGGACGGGTGTGGTGTTTGCCACCTACCCTCTCATAACAGCACTTGTCCCAGCAGCCTGTTAAGGCTGTGCAGGGGATCTTTGTCATTGTTTTTTGTGTACGAATTGACATGTACACACACCGTATACACCAAGGGCGTTTGAGATAAACAGATTCATGTGCTCCTGTAAGTGTAGTTGTGCCTGTTTAATGTTTATGTATGTGAGTTTTATGTGTGTTCATTGCACGTAGAAGAGTGTGGGTGTCAACCGTAATTTGTGGGCATGAGTGTTCATGCACATCAGAGTGCATTCCTCTCGGCAATGCACGTACTATATACGTTGTTGGTTATATAATTATCGTCACACACATCGGGCTTTAATTTGAGACAAAAAATTTGAGAAAAAAATTACAGTTACTCGTGTGACTAATACGTACATTTGTTTGTGTACAGTATGTATGATTCTAGATTTGAAACTTTCGTGACTGCAAGGATTCATATTCTTAGGTTTTTTTCGGTAAAGTCACGTAGGTAAAAAATGTAAATTAATAAAAGTAAAATAAAACAAAATAAAAAATCACGACTTTCGGAAGCAACACAAGCCTCCGTCTTCAGGTGGAACCGTCACAGCCACGACAGCTGATTACATTTATTACCTACGTGACTTTACCGAAAAAACCTAAGAATAAGTATGTATGATTTCAAAGTTATGGCAGTGCTCATCTTCATTGGCGATCCTGAGCCATTGGTAGAAATTCCACATTGCCATGGGAATTTCATCCTGTCGATAGGACATCCACTAGGGATATTGGCGATGCAGCACCTTCAGCTACTCCACCGAAGGGAGGATGAGCTGAGTTTATTCTCGCAGGGACTTGAACTTATGCTCCAGAGGTTCAGCGGCTGCTGCTCTTACCACCGAGCTTCATGCTATAACCACACGTAGGGCCGTTAGCCCTTTGTCAATCCACTGCTGGATGAAGGCATCTCCCAGGTCTGGTCATTTTATGGGTGGTTGTTTGACCATACTTCACCATGCTGGTTAGTGTGGATTGGGGACGGAAGGAACTCGGGAATAATTCTGATATGACTCACCACTGACGCAACCTAGGCCGGGAAACGAACTCAGGTTGCCTGGTTCAGTGCGGTAATCACTGCGCCACCGCTACACGAACGCAGGACTGCAGTCAAGTGAAGTCAAAGTCTCTCTGCTCAAATTAAAAACGTGGTAAAGCTCATTGTCATTACCGCCCCCGAGCAAGTGGTGAAAACTCCACATTCCTCTGGCGATTGATACAATTCACATAGTCAATCCGATGCTGGATGAAGGTCTCAGTAATTTGCGGCATTCCTCAATTAATCAGACCCTTTCACATTACTTAAAAAAAAACCCTGGCATAAACTAAACAATTCTCATTGATAACTAGATGTACATGGAATGTCATAGTCTCAGATTCACATACGCATGTTACAGATCTTCAAAAATTAACATTTGTTTAACTGACATCTGAAATTTCTACAGCATCAAGAATGTTTTCATCTAAATATTGTCAAGCATGCCTTAGAATGGCAGCTTTAATTCTGACAAAGGGTTGGCCTTGTGCCTGTATTTTTTACCGTTACATTCGGGAAACAAGATCAGCATTATTGCATAAAACATAGTATATAAAAAGTCTACATCATTTTGCTCTTATAAAAACATTCCCAGCGGAGACATTGCCACTGCTGTGTTTTATGTAGAGTACCATTAATGATTATAACCACACGGCAGTAATCAATAGTAATAAATTTACAATACACGGTGCACTTTGCAATTTCCTTAATCAAGGCTTTTTCACTCCCAGTTTTAGCAATAGAAAAAGATGGATTATAAATATTTTTGTTAACTTTTTTTCCAGCGGGCGCTGCAATCGCAGTATTTTTACGTGACAATATATCCCTTACTTTTCGCGCGTGCGATTGCAAATACCTTTTTTGTGCAATTAATGTGAAAATTTTGGCATTAAAACTTGAGTTGCACGACTATAATAATTCCACTAGCAACAAACACAAAAATAAAAAAACCCATTTACCCCAATGGAGCACTTAATGTGAATTTGGCAAATGTGCGCAAATGTTGAATAATGCAATGTTACCATGCGGCGTTTGATACATGGTATCATTTCGAGTACTGCTGTGCAACCAATTAACATACATTCTCTAAATTTCACGACTACTTTTGTCAGAAATGTCAAACGTATTGCTCTTTTTGGCACCATGAAAACATCCCTCCTATGGCAAGATAACTACTGCGATGCTGCACATTGCCGGAGTGTCTGTGCCATGAGCTCTCGTGGCTTCCCATACATTAATAGCACTGGTGGCACATGTGAACAACCTGAACTAATTGCATCTAATTCTCTTAGTCAATCACTCTTTAATTGTTCCCCAGCCCAAGTTTTCAGTAACCACATCTGCCTGGTAGCTCATTAGAAATCCCATTTGTTAATGCTTGCAGTGAAGTTTGAATGTGGATTTTTTTTTACATTCCACAACTTTATCGTGGAGATTTCCGAGCAAATTGCCTCTACATGCAATACATCACGAAAAAACATTCCCGATGTTCGTATGGTAATATGTATAATTGAAAAGCCCAAATGTGGATATTTCAGCAGTGCAGAAATGTCAATTTCTCAATTGAGAGTTTGCTTTTAGGTAAAGATTCCCCTGGTCATTGTGGGAAATGCCAGGCGCTGTTAGTGGTATGACCCATGTCGTGTCACATATGCAGAGATGCAAGCTTCATTTTGGAGTGGACACAGCCCCTTACTCAATTCATAAACATTGCCTTTAACTTATTTATTTTGAAGACAAATTGCCGCTGTGGTGTAATGGTTACCACACTGCAATCCAGAGGTCGGCTGGTTCATTCTGCCGGTGTGGAATTTGAAACAAACGGTCTTAGTTTTTGTTATTAATAATACCACCACATCTGACCACCCAGCAGTGTAAATGCATTAACCACAATTCACCGATTGACATTTTGCGTGTGGTGGGGTAAAGTGTGGCTACTCCTGCCTCTTCCAAGACCTTCTGCCAGTGCCGAAGAATATACCAAATACCAGAGGTGGGACAAAGTCATTGTTATGCAAGTCCAAGTCGAGTCGCAAGTCATCAAATTCATGACTCGAGTCTGACTCGAGTCCAAGTCACATGACTCGAGTCCACATCTCATAGGTGGGACAAAGTCATTGTTATGCAAGTCCAAGTCGAGTCGCAAGTCATCAAATTCATGACTCGAGTCTGACTCGAGTCCAAGTCACATGACTCGAGTCCACATCTCATAGGTGGGACAAAGTCATTGTTATGCAAGTCCAAGTCGAGTCGCAAGTCATCAAATTCATGACTCGAGTCTGACTCGAGTCCAAGTCACATGACTCGAGTCCACACCTCTGCCAAATACCCTATGGGGGCGGGGGGGGCTCTCAAGAACTTCCTCGAGTCTTGGCATGAGCAAGAGATGTCAGGGCCGCACCTTTACCTTTTCATTGAGAAAACATGTGACGGGACAATACTTTTTTTACGGAGCACACACCTGTGTTGATTGCAAAAGTGACAGCATCGAGGAATAACGAAAGAGTCATGTACAAAGCAGGGACCTCATCATTGTAAGTAGAACCACCAAGGATTGCCCAGGAATGTGTGGGGGCCCTTTTCTGCACGAATTAAATAACTGGGGGGAAACAGTGCGCCAACTCTCCCATTGTCTTGTCAGTGGGATAGCATGGCAAACGTTGCGCTTGAAGAGAGAAAGCGAACAATTAAATTTCGATTTAAAGCTTTCGTGACTGCAGGGATTCATCTTCTTGGTTCTTTCGGTAAAGTCACGTAGAAGGGAAGTAATAAAATAATAAAAATAAAACATAATAAAACAATTCTCACGACGTTTCGGCCACAACGCAAGCAGCCATCCTCAGGCGGTGTTTCATTCTTCGCCTGAGGATGGCTGCTTGCGTTGTGGCCGAAACGTCGTGAGAATTGTTTTATTATGTTTTATTTTTATTATTTTATTACTTCCCTTCTACGTGACTTTACCGAAAGAACCAAGAAGCGAACAATTAATTAAATATCCGCATCAGGCCCAGCTCAAGTTCCTTTCGGATGGTGGGTGGGTGGGTGGGGGGCGGCTGCTGTCTGAGCCACCGTCAAAGTGATCTTGGGAGGGGGGTGGCATAGGTGCACACACACAAGCGTACCTACATCGACACATCTGGAGAAGAGCCCTTTCGGCAGACATGAAGTGCATACACCGCCGGAATACCGGGGTCTATTTATCCCTAATGCCACCCTGTAAATATATTGCCCCACAGCAGGTGGTCAATTTAATGGCTACCTCCTCGCAGAATCTTGCACTTGATTCAAAGTTGGTTGCTTCATATGCCAATAAATCCCAGAATGAGCAACAGCTGTAGCCTTGAACCTTTCAAAGAGGGAGTATCATTGAGCTGTGGGGTGGGAATGCCATAGCCACACCTGGCTACAGAAGGAATGGGGAATTTAACTGATTCTTTCATGATTTTATAAAAGTACCTAGTCAAGCACCACGAAATTGTGATTAATGCACCAAAAATGGACACGATGATGAGTTAAGAAGTGTATTCTTATGTTTTCCAAATTACATGGGTATTGGATTCGCACTATCACAAACTGCTAAGTCAAATCACATGAAGAATTGCTATGAGCAATACTATCGGATTTTCTTAAAATGTTGATTTGAAATGTGGTTATATTTTGTTGGAGTGGAACTTATCCGAGAGCACATCCACTGGGGACATAGAGCGATGAAATCAGCTCATATGCAGGCGCTAGTAGGTGGATTATTGCCTTCCAATACCGTAGATGATGGTGGCTTGAGGCCTTCATCCAGCAGTAGATTGGCCATGACTTATGATTTTTTTGGGTAATTGTGTTGTCGTTGGCAAACCATTACTAAATAATAACAGCCTCATGCAAATATTAGTACCATAACAGATTATTTCTCAGGTTACTTTCCTGTATAGTTCTGGAGTCATGTTGCTGTGAAAGAAGTTCAACATACATACGTGTTTTACACAATCGTTCCTTGTTATAAACTCAAAATTACAATGCACTAGTACAATACAAATATTAATCAAATAATATATTTGTGACCTGATTTTTTAAAACGTGACATTGTTTTTATATTCTTATTTAAATTGCAAAAGACTTTTATAGTTCTCCTGAATATTTTAGGTAGTGGCATCTGTGTACCTTGTGCATGGCAGAAACAAATGGATTTCATGAAAATATTCTGATAAAACATAATGTGCAGATTATGCAGGAAATGGCCAGAGACTTAAAAGATAAACGCGAGCCAAGTGCAGGATTGTTTATGCTACACAACGTGTAGAATTGTGGGATTATAATGTTTTATGTTGTGAGGAGGTAACGCAGGGTACACAATATTACAAGCATAAATATCAAGTAAGACTTTTTGTTTCAAATTTCACGTCATTTAATATCAATGTCGATTTAAAAAAAAGTTACATTTTGATAAGCACTAACATAATTACTTTTTCCGAGGAAATACCCACAAACTCATTAATTAAGTTGCCCTAAAGGCCCCCGCAAGAAGCAGTGGGACAGTGGAGATACTCACCTCCCAGCTGCCAAACGCTCGCTCGCCACTCCTAGCAGGTGCATGCTAGGTGGTGCTGACAGTGTAGAATCCAGCACAAGGCACGCAATGCCACGCTGATCCAAAATTTATATAACTTAATAGCATTGGTTGAAATATTTATCCTAAAAGCGCATTTATCTTCTGTTTGTATGCTAAAGTATTCATTATCGCAGGGAGTCAGGCAGGACGGTACACCTTGTGAAAGGCGCGGTCAATTATGTCAATTTCCAGGCTATCTCTGCGGGGTGAAGTTCAATTTCAATATAAATGGCGAAAAATATACACGTCACATGACTAATGGAGTCCTGTCTCCGTGTGTCTTTGAGGACCCTGTGGGTGATGGCTATAATACACTTCAGCATAAAATTATTATGCTTTGCTGTTTGCTCATGTAATAGGTGAAACCAGAGTGCATTTCTGTTAGCATATTTCATTTTACGCCGTGTAGTTATACTTAACGTTGTAATTAATTAATGTTATTTTTTACTGAAATTGAAATGTATTGACATTAGCGATTGCTTGAATTGTTTTTGTTTAGAGAATGGCCCATCGTAGCAACTTTTCAAAGGACTTCTGATTTGTTTTTTAAAAGGTGGCCTCTTTATTATGTATACAGTCGGGGGTGGTGGGGGGCGGGGCACACAATATTCCATGAGCTCTGCTATGATACACTTTGTTTTTTTCGGTAAAGTCACGTAGGTAAAAAAATAAATAAAATAAATTAAAACAACTAAATTAAATCACGACGTTTCGGGCGCAACACAAGAGTCCGTCATCAGGTGGGTAAAGCATGTCCTACTGCTGATGCAGACTGTTTTAAAGGTGTTTATTTTATTTTTTTACCTACGTGACTTTACCGAAAACCAAAGCGTATGAATCCTTGCAGTCACGAAAGCTTCAAATCTCTGCTATGATGCTGTCATGTAACTTCTATTACTTTTGTTATTTTTTTTTTATCGGTGGAATTGAGCAAAATATGATTGTGTCCTTGTGCTGGAAATGAGAACCAGGCTGGGACCACCAATGCTTGAGAACAAAGTTTTAATCAAGGACAGCCCTGCTCAGATTTTAACTCAGAGTCTCAACACAACCGGCTCAGAAATCCAACCCAAAATCAGAATAAATCAAATAGAACTTATAGAATTGCATCAAGCAGACAGGGTTTCAGTGTACAGAAAATCTGAGATATTTAAACGTTGTCTCAAGCAATAATATTTGGAGAACTCAAAGGTATTCATACTGGAGGAATCCGATGCGCTATGAAGCTCTTTTCACAGACGATCCCCTGAGCATTCCAGCTAACTCGACATAAACAATTCGTCATAATAATAATACCATTATCGGTGTTATAATGATAATGATTGTATAACTCATAATTTGTTTCCTTTAAAATATCCAACATTTCCTTTTGAATATTTGGAGATTTTTTTTTTACTCCAATGGGCTTACTCCATTGGGTGATTAAAAATAAGCAAGCTTTTAGCTGATACAATCAGCTTTAATGAAGCATGTGGCGGAATTGTCTTTCAGAGCCAACTGTCCGCGTGCTTGGTGGCTGCCACTATTAGAATAGGGTGAAGGTTGGGTTAAATATCCTGCAGTAGACTGGCCACCTGCTCACATGGTGAGTTATTGCTTAATCGAGTATGGCTTGAAATCATGTGTGCCCTGTCAGCCACTGATACAGGACTAAATGTGTATTTGGAAAATGGATGCATAGGTTTTTTTTTTGTGCTCTATCATAGATATTGGTTATTCCGAGTCTGAAGTTCTCATGTTCGTGCACAGCTCCATTTTTCAGAATTACCCCTTTGCAATTTAAGAGTGTTTGTTTTTTTGCATGGCAGATTGTCTCATATGCAGCAAGGCACTGCCATGTAGGACAAATGTGATGTAATTGAATCTGTATTCTTTGGGCCTTTTGGTAAAGTCACGTAGATAGGTTGAAAGAAAATAACAAAAAACTACGACGTTTCGATCGCAATATCAGGATGACGATCGCTTGTGTTGCGATCGAAACGTCGTAGTTTTTTGTTATTTTCTTTCAACCTATCTACGTGACTTTACCGAAAGACCCAAAGAATATGAATTCCTGCAGTCACGAAAGCTTTAAGTCAAAATGTCATGGAATCTGTTTTATAAAAAAAACTTGACATAAATAACAACACTTGGAGATTAAATTCTTTTTTAAAGCAGCCTGTATCTTTAAAGACTGTGCATGACGAGTCTATTGTAGTCACGTGTAATGAAATAACTATCTCACAATACGATGTCGGAGCACTATTAGAGAACAATGTGGCGCATTAACAGTAACTTGCCAATAAAACTGACCCTAACCATAGGAATGTGTTGTTTCAACTCCTGTTTCAGATCCACCAATAGAGACGAGCAGCAACTGCCTCGGCTCTGTTGAAGCAGGAAGGCTCTTTAACCGAACTGTAAGCCATAACTAGGACCATATGTCTAGTAATGAGATTGTATACACACCGCACGTCAACAATGTGGTGTCTAAATATTCCATTATAGAGGAAGCTGGGTGCCTCAGGGGATCAATGTCCATTTAGAAGTGCTGAAATAAACCGAGCAAGCAACCTTTGAGTTTTGGAGCGCATAGGCCCAACTCTTCTCTCGAAATTTTCTTGCTCGAGACAAAGTTTAAATATCTCAGGTTTTCTGTGCACTGAAACCCAGTCTGCTTCTCGCAAATTGTTGATTTCTATCCGATGTTTTCTGGCACGACAAAAGGGTGGCATGAGAAACAATGTAATGTAGACACTGTAAATTGCAGTTGTCCATCGTTATTCGCGAGGGATACGTTCCGGAGATGTTCGTGGATACCAAATTCAGCGGATAATGATATTTGGAATGAATTACCTGACATAAATACGTAAATAAGCTCTTAAATACATTAACATTATCATAATAACAAATCAATAAGAATTTAATCTTGACTTCAAGCTTTCGTGACTGCAGGAATTCATATTCTTGGGTCTATCGGTAAAGTCACGTAGGTAGGTACAAAGAAAATAACAAAAAAGTACGACGTTTTGATTGCAACTCAAGCAATCGTCATCAGGAGAAAAAAAATAGTCGTAGTTTTTTGTTATTTTCTTTGAACCTATCTCCGTGACTTTACCGAAAGACCCAATAATATCAATAAAAATTGGTTATAATAAACATAAAGTAAAAACAAATAAACATTAAGGTATTAAATAACAGTTCATGAATGACCTTAAATTATTATGCTGCTTCGCAGGAGCATCAGCGCCACTTTATCTCATCACTTTTTCTCATCACATTCTCTCTCATCACTTTATATCCACGCTATCTTTCTCTCTCTCTCTCTCTTGGTGCAGTCTGTGCAGAGTTCCAGATGCGATTCGTGTGGAGCCACAAACTCGGAAAGCAAGTTCGTGAATGAAGAGGAAATGCCGCACTTCGCTTGAGGACAGCACCTTGAGGAAAGATGAAAGGAAGCAATTGACAGTTGAGTGAGCTTTTGTGATATTTTGTTCCATGGTTGTTCCCTTACAGAGAAGCGGTGACATACACGCCACCGCTTCTCTGTAGGGAGTTCCAGATGGAATTGCGCATCAAATGCTTACTTATGCTGGCAGGTGCTTGTGTCAGTGAGTTCTCGCCTGGCTATTAAGAGAAGACACCTACCTATCTACCTATAACAATCCGTAACATACTGTATTATTTTGGAACTCACACGAAATAGATAGAATCAATATTCTGTTGGATACGGCTCTCAAATACGCAAAAAAACAGTCCCTTTAGGTTGTGTTTACAATTAGGTTTAGTAGAAAAAAACTAATATTAAAAAAATGTGGCTTGCTTATAAATGATATTACCGTGTTGTGGGAGAAATATAATTATATTGAGCACCGTTCAGTACATTCTCTTCACTGGTATTCTTCCAACCATAACTTAATTCATAAGAGTAACAAGTCAGTGCTGCGGTTCAAGCTGGCACCCTGCGATTCAAGGTGAAATGTGAAATATTCCCAACCCATTAAACTCTGGGGACAGCTGCAAGGTTAATTCACATTACCTCAGCCGAAAGAACACAACTGTACCCGATAAAGTACACAGTGGAGTAATCCTCGTATTAACCTTGGAGGAAATGAAATAGGAATATAGCTCCAGATGTCTACCATAATCTTCCCTCTAATAAAAGCTCTAGATTTATACCAATTGCAGGTGCAAAGTGACAGTGTATACTTTGCCTAATTGCCAATTTCCCTCCCTTTATGCTGTTTTTACAATTGGAAAGATCACTGCTGCAATGCTTCTTTTTTAAATTCTGTACTTTTCTGCATTGCATTACTTTGTAAATGATCAATGTTGTCAGTCTGGTGTGTGATTTTTTTGTATTTGTTGCAGAAGCTAAACATTGTAATCGATGCTACTGACATCATATAATATAATTAAATGTTGTGTTTGTCTAATGTTGTACAAAGGCATTCAACTAATGATGGAAAAATGCAAATAATTCAAAGTAGTGGATGCATGACCCATAGACTTTCGTATTATAATAACCACACAACACCAAAAAGGATGTCTGACCAAAGAACTCTTCCGAATTATAAATAGGATCTGTTAAATAATGCTAATGTATAGAAAACGTTGAATCGATTCTATGTCACTCATTTTAAGTTGTCGCAGAAATTAAAGTGTTTTAAAGGGATCTGACATAACCTGGATTAAAAAAAAACACCCAGGGAGGAGATGGGTCAGTGAAATAATGTGAAAATGCATTTTTTGGAGGAAATACGGATTTAATGGAATACCGAAAAGCCCTTCTAAGCATTTGTATATATTCTTGAAATAAATAATTTTGTTTTGCTTTGGAATCCAACAACCCATTTCGGAGACTTTTCTCAAGTTGCCTAGTGGCTTAGAGGTGCCACACATCACGTTCAAGTCGACTCTCATCAGTTGAAATCCCTTGTACAGCCCTAGAAACGTGATATCGAAATGCACACGAGTGATTAATCTAGCTTCTCACGTATAGCGAGTTGATGGTCTTTGATCATCAAAGTAAACGTGGTTTTAATTAATTCAGCACATTTTCATCTTTAAGGACTAAAAGTGTGTGTGCGTTTTTTTTTTAATTGTGTGGCAAATTCTCCTTTGGCAGGGCCAGTGAGAAGGTGGAGTGTGCTTCGTGTGGATTCGAGGGAGTGGAAGGGACCTCAGAAGTTGTTCCGTTACATCGCCTTGTAGAGCAGTTGGTCGGTAACCAACACAACAAGAAGAGACATAAAAAAAAAACCCCGAAATATTTCAAGATTCGCAATGTCACTCGAATACAAGATGGCGATTCCTCTAGCAACATCCCCGGAGGCGTAGATTGCTGACGCCAGCTGTAGAGGCTGCTCTCTAACACAGGACTTCTGTGAGAGTTCCACGTACGGATGCATTCATCTCAAGCGAATGAAACTCCACTGGTTCCACGCGTGCAGGGCTCGGCTAACCCTGTGGCATTCGACGGCTCTTTTCAGGACTGTTGTTTCGTGACGTCATTTGTTAAGGAACCGCCGTCACGGATTCGCATTGCGTTGCTACTCTTGAAATGTAGAGAGTTTAGTTGTTGTTGTTGTACCGAATTCGAAACAAAACCCCGGCTCTTCTTGTTATTTTCAGTTGCCGAACCCTGCACTCGTGCAACTTGAACGTTTTTGAGAAAGAACACAAAGAACCACAGTAAAGTGAACGATATTTTACAACTGCAGTATTCCATCTGTAGTTTATTGACCATCGAAAGGCCACCAAAGCATGTTTAAGTGCAGGCAATTGCATGCTGGTGGTATGGAAAAAAATGGCTAACTTTGGCAAAAAGACAAACTACGATCAAACACATTGTGGGTGAGGCGTGTGTCGCCGGACCGAGATAATGCTGACGTATTGTTGAGTTGTGTGGCAAGAAACTGAGTTATATTGCCGTCTTACATATATATAATTTTTTTTTATCATTGACACCTTTTAATTATAAACATTCTGTTACGATTGCACATTTCATACATTTACAAAAGGTATGTATTTCTTTCATTAAAGTGTCAAGAATCACTGTGGTTTATGCGTCATTTGAGCCAGAAGTGTAGCAAAACAGATTTATAGAGATATTATTTTTAAAGTGTGCCGTTTTGGTACTTGTGACATGAGGCATGGCCAACATCTGTGCTCGCGTTTGAAGCATTTTTAATTTGTCAAATATGTACACAGCCTGTACCAACGGACAGGAACACCTTTCGTTGTTTTGACTTGAGAGTAAAAAGTCGTGGGTTTGGTGGAGGCTCGTTGAAACCTGTAAAAACCCTTCCTCAACTTGATGCAGTGCAACGTCACGTGTCCGAATTGCTGGAGACTTAAACCATAGGCGGTTATGTGAAAATGTTGGATTTGTGAACACCTATGGAAAATGACAATTCACACCATGCAGCAAATACTGCACTGAGTGTGGTCGGTTAATTGGTGGGGGGGGGGGTCAGATATGTAATGTTGCTTTTGATGCGTATAGAGTCGGCCCAGACAGAATGCTATGCCAGGCTTAAAACGTGCGTCCGTCCGATGTGCATCGCCGTGAAGAAGTCTGACTTTTACTCTCACGTGCAAATGTCTCTCGGTTAGGCGAGGCTTGTGTCTTGCGGCGCGTGTGTGGTGTGTTCCGACCATTTTAAAATTCAGCGGAATATTATTTTATGGCTGTAATCTCCAGTGGGAAATGTCTCGCTGAGAGACACGGAACGCTTCGCAAATCCACCCCTGACTTATTCTTGGTACTTTCGGTAAAGTCACGTAGAAGGGAAACAATAAAATAATAAAAATATAAAACAATAAATTATCACGACGTTTCGACTGCAACACAAGCAATCATCGTCAGGTGTGAAAAACACAGCAAGAAAATTTGAAAAAAGTGACTTGTCCAGGTGCCAGCCTGAGCCAAGCAGACTTGCAAGGACCAAAGAGTAATACAATGAAGTTTCCACGACATTGTGTGGCCTCATGAAACGTCAGAAAAAAAAGAAAGTGACTTGGTGCATATTCTGCATAAGTATGACGATATCGAGACAATGGATAAAAAAGGACCACACTCAAATGTAACTTTATTCCACATTAATGAACTCCATATATCCGTCGGGCATGACCCTGACAATAATTGCAGAATCCGGTACGCGATCGAGGTGACCTGAAGGACTCTCTCACACATGATGGGCACAGGTGTGGGACATATTAATACGAAAAACACACACACAGACACAGCGATACACACCCCCACAGAGCAAACACACAGACATTCTGGCGAATTGCCCGATGATGCTGGATGCAATTGCCAGCGAAACGTCGTGCTACTCAAATTGTAAATGTTGTGGTTTCACGCTTCAACACACCGGTGGGCTAAAGCAGTGAACTATTTGTCTTTTGTCAACGTGACACTTTTTTACTGATTGGCCGTGTCGGGTGGTGGAGGGTTACGACACATTTATAAATAACGCGATCTAAACCCAAAAACGGTGATTATGAATAAGCTGTACTACAAAGTTCAGTGGCAGCATGCTGATTTTAGTGGAATCTCGTGTGAAACTTTCCAAAAGGAGTCAAAATGTATTTGTATAATAATGTTTTTCCTCTCCGCTGTACTTCTATGCTCCATAATGAAAAGTATATCAATATTCACCATGTGAATTTACGCAGTTGTATATGCTCCGATGTGATAAATAATCACATTGTAACCTCTGGCCTGCGCGAGGGGACAGGATGTGTAGTCTTTAGAGACTTGAGTGTATGTCACTGCTGAAAATAGAACAAACACGTTAGTTATGTTGTTCGCTGTTAAACATACACACTTTATTTATTAAGTGCTGGGAATAAGAATTGCTATGTTTTATTTGTAATGCTAACTAATACGTAAACAGATATATGCACCGTTCGTTAAGTTGTTCAGCAGCATTAATAATTACCCTATCTCACGAAAACAGCTTAGTCAAACATAGTGGCCTGCTTAAGTCATTAATAAATAATTCATTTAAAAAATGGCGTATTCTCGTATGATCCATGCATGTAATTAAATGACAATTACGGTGATTTGTGGCTATTACTGTTAGGGGCTATGCTCTAAAGGTTAAATCAATGTCGATAAGCGAGATAGGGTCTCGTTAGTGCCAAAACTATTAGTCACTGCGTAAAGAACGCTCCACGTAAAACAAGTCACGCGCCATGCAAGTGTAAGCAATTCTATTTATCCGTTTTATTAATGTGGCCATTGCTTGCTTTGTTGTTATTTGTTCATTTCGAACTCGCAGCCAAGGTGGTGCACACGTGTGATCCGCGCGATCTTGACGGCAGCAACAATCTGGTGCCACTGACACAATTTCTCGAATTCCACCCTTGAACGGCGGTTCAGCACCGTGCTTAAAAGTCAATACCGTAATCCATCCAACGTACACGATGTAGGTGTTCAATTTTGAGAAGTTATGAGCGTCACATTTTTTGTACACATGGACGTTTTATGAGCATGTTTTTTTTTAAGGCTCAGTTGACGCCATCATTCCTTTCAGGGTTGATAAATTGAGTACCACTTTGTGGTTGCCCACTGGCAAAATTGGTCTTTGCTTTGAGAATGTGACATTTCCATCACTGGCTGAGTTGTATATGGTGGAACATTGACGTTAAAATACATTTTATCTCAGGATTTCTGAATAAATAACAAGGGCTTGAGAAAAGTTAGATTTTAAACAAATTTGCAACTCGATCGTGTGTACGCCATGTTATTTATTTCACCTAACATTTCACAATTTGGGCATTTCCCATGTTTTTCAGCTTAATTGCTTCAAGTGCTTTGGCGTCCCTACGGGAGGATCCGGTTAATAAATTCAGGCTAATACAGGCAGCTGGTGGCTTTGCACCCTTTCTGCAGCATCCATATGCAAATAATCCAGCACGATGTTTTAATATAACCATGATTTCCACTCGTAAACCAAGTTGCTCTTTGAACATTTCAATATTCCATCACCTTGCCCTTGCCAATAAAGACTCTACCTCTTTTCACAATGGAACCAGTTTCTCAGATGTTTATTTTTTGGTTCGCCATCGAACAAAAACGGTCACCGCTTTGCACACTTTCAGTTGCGCTTCTGTGGCCGTCTGGAACGCTCTTCCTTCTGATATTAGGAAGCCACTGGGATATATATACTTTTAAATCTAGATTAAAAAAAGTGATTTTGTGTTCGGTTTGTTGCCTTTCCCCCACATCTCTGATTAGCTACGTATTGTGCAAAAAAAGAAAGTTCAACATACATACATTATGGCATGATCAGGTGAAAATAATGTTGGGACAAAAAGTATATACGAAAGCCAATACTGTAAAATTAATGCATTGAATTATTAGGTTACCACTGAACTTTTTTTAGTTACGTGGAAAAATGTCTTTAGGTAATTGAGGACTGAATGAACATTTCTGCTTATACCTGAGGTAAAGAATTATCTACACTGTGCATGGGAAATAAACAAAATATGGAGTGGACAATGCTCTTCTCCAAAATTAGTGTATAGTTGGAAACTGGACTTATTGGTTTGGAAGAAATATAAAACACTTTCACTGCAACAAAAAACATTCCATTGGCCAATTAACCAGAATGTGCACAATCTTGGAAGCTAAGCAGCAATTTTCCTGGATAGTTCATGAATGGGTGATGATAATGCATAACAGTTCTTATAGGCTGCAAAGTTAGGTTGTGGTCAGTGCCGAAATATACATTTATTTTGTACTGTTTGTGCTTCTATGCCCCAACATCAATGCTCCCCATCTTCATCAACCTGTACAGACCAGTGTGGTAAAGTATGGGAAAATAACAACATAACCATCCAGCAGTTGATTGATATAGGGGCTGTATATGTACGGTTTTACTAAAAAAACATAATTTGTTCTCACCACACGTGATTTTATTTCCACTTAGGCATTCTACGTAAATTCTCACACTCAATTCATTACAAATAAAATATGATTTGGGATCCTTTTAAAGGGTAAGAGACAACTAAAAGCATGCATTTGTATCATATAAAATACAATCCAGTCGAAGACACTGACAATGGCATGACTACATTCTTAAAACGGTATTACAAAGGGTATTAAAGATGACACAGAATGGCAGAATCTTGCATTACGGATATGAGTATCTTCCAATAACTAAACATAATCATCGTCATCGTCGTCGTCGTCATCATCGTCATCTGTTAATCGTAAATCATCATTAATCAACTGCCGTCTGAAAACTCTCGTTATAACAGCCGAAAACCTCACGCGTCTGCAATCCATCTCAATCTCACAAGTGCCCTCTTTGCTTGCCCCCCTCCCCCGCCCGCATGTGTTCCCTCTCGTGGCTACTGGCCAGCAATAAACTGTGCAGATGTGGTTTAAGCTTGGATTGTCCCTGAACTGATCTTCTCTTGAAAAGGGGTGACCCTTAGTGGTGGCAGCACTGCCATTGCTGGCTCCCACAGCAGCTGCATAGCCCATCTGAAAACAAAAAAAATTAACCCGTAAAAACAAAGTTTTTCACTCTAAATCCTTTATATGCGTGGCGGCTAGAGTCCTCTCGTCCTCTGGCTTGAGATGGCTGCCACCTATGGGTCAGATGATTGTCTGCCAGCATTAAGCAATTGGTAATTAAATATTTAATGTTTTTTCCCTAAACAGTGTCAAATTTTGGAAACATTTTTTTCACGAAAATGAATTGTCACGCACAACGAGTCTGTGTGGAAAATGTCAGCTCGATTGGATCACGGGAAGTGGGTTAAAAAACGACCGAAAGATTTGCACGGTCGTAAGCAAGCAAGCAAGCACGCAAGCACGCAAGCAAGCAAGCACGCAAGCAAGCAAGCAAGCACGCAAGCACGCAAGCAAGCACGCAAGCACGCAAGCAAGCAACCAAGCGAACTTAATATAAAGGATTTTAAAAAGTCTCTCCGTCCCAGCTGCTGTCCACCCTGATCATTCTGGGCGTAGCGTGCATGGCTGCATAGGAGGGTTTTTTTTCTTCCCCCGTCTGAAATGAAATGTTGTCCACGTGATGTTAACTGTGAGTGCTGCTGTGGCGTAACGGTTATTAGCACACTGGATTGCAATCCAGAGGCCGCGAGTTCAATCTCCCGGGCGTGGAAATTGCAACGATGGGACGAAGTTTATTAAATAACCCCTGCCTCTGTCCACCCACAAGTAAGAATGGGCACACTGCAGTTCGTCGATACGCAGGTTGCGTGTGGTCGAGTAAAGCGGGCATGCCCCCACTGCTCCCAACCCGGTCTGGCCAGTGTGGAAGAGTAGGCAAAACTCTTCTCGAGTGGAGGCCCTTCCACCGGCAGTGGAATGAGAAAGCAATTGCAGGGCTGCGCCTTTGCTCTTTTTTTTTTATTCCCCTGTCTTTCACAGTTGTAATTTTTGAAGTGCCATTTACTTGTCACGCTGGTGATTGGAAAAAAAGTGTTGTTGCAGACTTCCGTACAGTGCTCGTGTAGTGACATAGAATTGGTCACTTAGCGGCATAGCGCTGGCCGCTGGCAGGGAAGGGGATCTGCAGCTTGTAGCAACCCTGACTGACAGCAGGCCACGTGATAGACCCGAGAGGGATCTTGGAGAACGGTTACGGAAACGACACGTCGAGAGCCCGCTCGTAGGTTCTAGAAGGGGGGCGTGGCCAGGGCGGAGCGAGGCCGCACTGACAGAATAAAAGGGGCCCCGGGAGGGGACCTCTGGGCTGTCGTTTGGAGTGGGATCCTCGTCGTTGCTGTTGAAGATCGTCGTTGTCTCGCCGCCTTTGTCGCTGTCGTCGTCACTTGATATATTGCGCTGCTAGATGGTAGTTGGCTGTCTTAGTTCAGCGCCGTCAGTGTCAGACGGCAAGTGTTGTGTGTAGGCTAGCAACCAGTGTAGAGTTGCGTATAAGCGAGAGACAGAGGAGTGTGTAACAGTGTAGGGAGTGTATTGTACAAAGTGTGCTCGGTGATAATTAAAGAACTGCCTCCAATAACTTACATCTCCAAGTCAGCCACTACACTTACATTTCGATTACATTGGTAATGTAGGATACTGACGTGACGGTGTGCATCTTAGATGGATTCCCTGTGTTTGCACTGGGGAGCAGACACCCATGGAATAAAAGAGAGCTTCCCACAAGTGGTATGGCTATTGTCGAGTGCACAGGCGGTGCAAATGCCCCAGGGCCCACGAGTCAGAGGGGCCAAGTAGCCACGTTATCAAAACGGAGGGGATGTTGGAAAGCAGGGCCTGATTCATTCCTGGCACCAGGGCCCCACGCAATCTCACGCTCTGCCACTGCTTTCCACCAACTATTTTTACTGAAAGTGTGAATGATGATTGCATACCGTTAATGTGATATACATTAGTTTATTGACTTAATGATTAATTATAATTAACCATTAATTATCATCAGCTGCAAGTATTAGCCTTAATATGCTTCTCTCCCGCAGAAAAGACTTGCAATCTTTAATCCAGCTGGCCATTAAAATTCCGTGTAATGGGCTGCACACTAATTTAATAGCAGTGTATGATGTGCGGATCTTTTGTAATGCAACTCTTGATATTATTCAAAAATAGCATCGCACGGTACACTTAACAGGTTTTCGACATTTATGCAGATGGCAAAGCCAGTTTTTGACAGCGTAATGTTTAATGGAAGAAAAAAAAAACCTTTCTCTTTTGCAGATGTAACCTTTGACGGGTGCGTGTATTACATGATGGCAGCTTTGAGCTGCACACTTAGTTCATGCCACTTGCATGGGGCATCAGTATTGGCAGCAAGCGCCCAACCTTTGCGGTGGCCAGCTGTTCTGCCTGCACATCTCGCCGCTGGTTGTACATGTCGACAAATCGCTTAATTTCTTTAGATCTCCGCTGATGTCTGAAGAAGAAGAAACATAAACATCCGTGCACGATTGCTTACGATATACCCACACGGATAATTTTATTTGGCAGTTTGTCTCTTGCCTCGTGACGTTTGACTTATATCGCATCGATCGTAAACACAGCAGCTATCTGCTGTATTTTACTCAATATCTGTAATAGCATAAATGCAGCCCATTGAATGTTGTAACAATCAATTTGTACAATCATCTAAAAACATTTATGAGGTTTTTTGTTTGTTTGTGAAATGTAGTTCTTTTCAGAGTTGGTTTCGACAAGCCAGCAGATGAGCAAACATTATTAATTCATGTTGCTCATTTTACTATCTTATATTACAAATCAGTATTATTGTTGTTATTGATTGTTCCTCGAATGACATTACTTCTGTTATGTGTGCTTAGTAATAAACATGTAAACCATTCAAGTTAACTTTTCCAATTAGTCTGATGTGGACGGTCAATCTCATTTACTAATATAATGTTTCTTACATTTCACCAGTTTTTCCTAATAAAGGGGATAGATTGTAATGGCATTAAAGAATGAAAGCTTGAAAATTGTAATTTAATAAACAAAAAGATATTTAGTTATATCACTAAATTTGAATAAAAAAATGTGAAATTCCAAATTTTCCTTTTAACAAACTATTTAATACAATTACATTTTTGTGGAATGACAGACCGGGGACTACAGTGAGGCTGTATCTCTTCATAGAAATATACGTGCTAAGTAAAACCACGGAGCCACAATGCACATCAAATGCACGTGGCATTATATTTGTCAAATTAATAGAACATACACGATTTCATGGTCCTGTGGATAGGACACTTTTGTTAAAATTGAAAGGTTTGTTACTTAAAAATTGTGCAATAAGACGGGTTAGCCTTCTCAACATCGCCGTAATTACAATAAATTGCAATTAATCTGTGATTGTGAACTACCATAAAATAATCACCACGATGATGCATCTCGCTGATAAATGTCGCGTTTCTAACCGATGCACAGGCGTGGAGAAATCCTTTGAAATTAACAACAATGCTGAACTGTTCACATAAACTGCAATCGAGGTACATTGGTTCTATCCTAATGATTTTCATGACAAGCTGGAGTGGCAATGCACAAAAGGGGCAGACGAAACAAGCCTATCGCCAGACAGCACCTTCTCCCTTTGGCAGGGAGTTGGGAGTGGGGGTGGTGGGGGGTAACAAAGTGCATACTCATCGAATTTAGGGAAAATAATACCAATATTGAGCAATTCATGAACTCTGCGTGTGAATGATAAAACCTGATTTATTGCGCGGCTGATAGCGCCTGCTGTTTGCTTAAACTGATGAAAGAACGCACGGCGGCATGGAACGTTTTGCGCTTTGTTTCAGTGCAGATGCCAGAATTGTGATTTCATGATTTAAAAATTTAATAATAATTATTATACATCTAACAAAAAGAGTGAGTTGACCTTGTTAATTGTTCAGGTTTTAAACGGTCTGCTTTTCTGCAGTGAATTAACTCACAATATAGTATCTGCCGGGTTGAACGTGTACCGTAACTGTCATTTATTAGGCCATAAAGAGAACGCAATAAAGACTGGCTGCCATATGCACCAAGCCTCCCCAGCACTTTATGCAAAGCACGTGACATGAGTCAGGGTCAGGCCACCTGAAAGATGCCAGTATGATCACGGGTACATGTGCAGAGTGAAGGGTATACGGTGTATATATATATACACATATTTATTTTAGCAGGTAAAGGTACACTAGGCTATGCCGCTCTTTTTCAGAAGCGACCTGGCTACAAGTGATAGTTCAACGAAGTGGCTTTTCATCATGTGGAAATGTATAGCAGCCAATGCTCGTGGGAGTGTCCAAACTTAATGCGCTTTAACGCTCCTGACCAAAAAAAAAATACTCGCAAATCCGTCTGAACAAATTAAAGACACGCACAAAAATAAAAGAACAACTTTAAAAACCTGAATATATATATTTTTTACATAGCGCTGGCTTTGAAAGGACCATAAAAAGCCCATGTTTTGGATTTTACTCGGATCATAGCGTCGTAATACCAACCATAATACTTGCTTGACACAAATATTAAGATGTGCACATCTATATTTGAAGCCAGGTAGCGTGAAGCAATGCTGCAACTAGTTACTACGGCTAGTTTATGAGATAAAAATAAATTTATTCAAAAATGGGTAACCAGCTTGTCATAAATTCCTGCACACTGAGCAGTATTGTCCTCAAAATGAGGAAAATCATCTTCAGTGCAAAGGTCACGACGCTTGCTGCTCCACAATGGGTGTTTGGGCTTGTCTGCGTCACGTGGTACATTTTGCCTCACAGCCATTGGCCACCGCTGTCAGCCCAGTCTGTGCTCGTGCAGCCCACGTGACGACTTACCTGGGTGTGGCTCTCATCCTCCGAAGCTGCTGTGGCGATAATTCACTACTATAATCACCCAGGAATGTCCTTAACGCTCGTGACGTCACTCCACATCGACCAGCCCCCCGCATTAATATTCATGAGCAGGTTACGTCCTCCACATGGGGGGGGGGGAGGCTCCTCCCCCTCAGCGTCAACTGACAACCCTCACTACAAAGGCAAAACCCTCACGTCACGCGATCTCCGTAGCGCTGTTGAGACATAGAAGTAAAAAGGACGTCATGATGAACAAGGGATTATAACTTTTAAGTCTATGTCACCGCGCCCTTACAAATTGCACACGAATGGATGCAATGAATACCACGTCACGGTCTGATTTTCGCTTGCAAGTTTTCAGATTTACTGCAATACACCCGTCCCTGGACGGGCAAAAGTCTAGTTGATAATAATGTGTGGCTGGCAATGCTCGGTTCATCGAATAAACATCCCGAGGGTGGTAGTTCTGTTTCTCAAAGTGCTGAGGACCAGCGTCTGATAAAGCATTTAAAATTTGTCATCTCGATAGATGTGCTATGTTTACAGTGGAAGTGCTCTACGCGTGTGTATACTTTAGCTGTAAAATCTGCAATTGGTAAGAGAGTCAGTGTCGAAATTGAGCTTACATTTTCACCTTCGACAGTATATAAGTTGTTCAAGAAAGCGAAGACGAATTAGATATCAGTTTCTCGAAATTACGCCTGCATGCGTTGCATTGAAGAGTAATCATTAAGTGATATAATCCGGGATAGCTCCAATGAGGTTCTGGTGGTCCCTTTGAGCTGCCGCCATGAGAGAGCTTGCTCTGAGCGCGTCTTGTAATTTCTCATTGGCGTCGCGCGTTTTAATAAACAGAACAACAGCCTGCTAAGTGGCATTTACAATTGCTCACGTTTCTGTGACTTGGCATTAACGACAAGAAAACCCGGTCATATACTTTGCACGCAGTGCACCTTTTCATGGACATGCAAGTATGGAACTTTGTCGATTATACGTCTTCCGCCCCCACCCCCCCCCCCCTTTCAGGAAACGGAATTTGAAAAGTTTGTACTGTTTCGGACTGCACAGTTGTACACGTACACAGCACATGCTCAACTTGTGTGACTGTCGTACAAGTGTTAACATGTGGGTGAACAACTGCCAGGTAGAGTGCATCGATGCAGAAGTCAATATGAATCATTCCAAGTGAGAGTTGGGAGAGGTGAATTCTTCTTCCCTTTGACCTTTCCAGGGACCCTGTTTCGCCTCTCAAATGGGGTTTCTTATCGGTTCATGTTCAGCGGCCACCATTGTAAATGTATGTTTATAAATACCTTTTAATGTTCACACGGTTGTACCTCCAGATACCTTAGTAAAACACCCATGACTTAGACTTATTAAGGTATCTGGAGTGTCCACACGTGTTATTGTTTTTACGTTAACCTACAATACATATTTCAACTATTTGTGAAATATTTTGCCGCAACAAAACGTTTGGCTCTGCTCTCTGCCTCTATTGCAAGCGATTTTTTTTTGGATTTACTGCATTTATCTGAGATATGAATGGTGTATTTTTTAACAATAGTTTACGACCCAGAACGCATTGTTTCAAAGCATTATTCACGTGCGAGTAACCGTTGTTTGTTGTTATTACCCCTGGAAGCTATATGCGGTGTGGCTCTTGGTACCTGGCCAGCCACCAAAATGCACACGTTACCACAATCACTATAAAGCTGGCTTCGCGACCCAGGCACGGTTTTTGGCCTTTTCAATTCTGCTCAGGTTTGCGACTCCCACATCCTTTGAGCTGCATGGATCCATGGGCTTGACCCTTCCCCTGTCGCCCCATGAACTCGACTGTCTCCCCATTCCTCCACCTCCGCACTCAGAAGGAAGCAATTATTTTAAATATAAATATATCTTTTTTGACATTTTAATCCAGGCTCGGTTTAGGTTAGGCAATCCCAAGAAATAATCTATTTACGATGTAATTCTACACCATTAAAACATAATCCTGAAGTTGACCTAGGCGTGGAAAGCCAACGGTCAGTCCTCTTATGTACGTACGATGTATGTAAGTTTAACTTCTTTCGCACCGTACGTACCCAACCGTGCTAATCGGAGGTGCAGGCTCATTCACGTTGACCCCCGTGGGGGTCACAACTGGTTCTGGGCATGGCACGTGTGAGCAGAGCGAGCAGCTTGCTTCTCAATGTGAGCTGCACAAAATAAGGGCGTTCACAGCAGCCATAAGATGATCTTATTTGTTGTAAGTTCTCTGCATTTTACTCACCTTCACCAGAAGCTTTTAAATCTCCCTTGCAGAGTTTAATGTTGAATAATAATTCGACGATGTTTTAAAAAAAAGTTAATCCAATCAAGGGATTAAATCATCATAATGCACGTATTTGTTTTATTTAATGTCCACACAGACAATACTTAGGTTATGGGAAACTGTGTTACACCGAGTGAGCATGGCAATCTAAATCGTTATCTCTATATTTAGATTTTTTTAGCTTTGTCAGGAGAAAAAAAAGTCAGTTTGCTTTTGCGTGTACACCAGCATAGTAAAATTCCACATTTGTTTGATTATAAGTTCACACTAATAGATTTCGTATTACAGATACTGGTTTCCTGATGCAGACACTTGCAGGAGGAAAAGGCATACGCGTGGATTTCTTGAGAATATAATTAGTGATTGCAGAGAGCAGTGCATGGGTAACTGTAGAGCCGGATACATTTCCATTTATTCACTCATAACCATTACACACAACCCTGATGAGAGCTCATTACACCATCTCATTTTCAAGGGAGATTTTATAAAACTGCAATATAGAGGGAGAAAAAAATAATATAATGTGAGATTCAACTACCACGTTTGTTACATTTATTTAAACACTAGCAATAGCATGTCCATATTATGCTGGTTAGCCAATGCATTAATTGATTTAACTGATAAAGAAAATGTCATATGTTACATTTGGTAATGTGGCATGCTCTTGTCTTTTTTGCCACGATTACAGGGCAGCCTTTTCTATGAGGAGAAAATCGCTACGTACGTCCACCAATACCACAGTTCATGCACTCATCTGATCGGGGAAAGGTGAAGGTGAGGGGGGGGGGTGAGAGGGGGCACGGATGAAATTAGGCTATACATATGACTTAAAACTTTCGTGACTGCAGGAATTCGTATTATTGATTCTTTCGGTAAAGTGACGTAGATAGAAAATAAAAATAAGAAAATAAAATGTGTAATTTTAATACATTTTTATAGTTTTTATTTCCTATCTATTTTATTTCCTATATACATATGTTTATTATTTTACCAGCGTATAATGGAAGTGAACAGATAGAATGTGCGGTCTGCTCTTATTGTTTGCTCGACTTTGCACACGCGTTTCAAGTCACATGGACACTGAGTCGCAGAGCCTCATCGAGCGAGGAGCAGTCGATATAAAATTAAACCGGCGTGCAAGCGAAGATGTTGTTTTTCTCTCTCGCAAGCACGGTTGATCCGCCATCCGCATAATCCACCCCAATGGAGAGTAAACTGGACGCAAGTTGTGCAGAGTTTGTGTTTGCGCGGATGAGTTAGTGCTGTTCGTGGGTGATGTGGATGGGGCTGAATATATCTGCATTGTTCGTGTTGGTTCATATGCGCAAGTGTGTTGGCAGGAGATGCACTTCTGTGTGCGCCAGCAGCGTTTGATGACTGGTAATAGCATCACTAAAAATGCGTACCATTTTATAGCTGTTCCATACGCGCCTATTAGTATTCCCAAAATGTGTGCATTTTTAGGTGAAATGAAATCAAACGCATGTGCATTGTAGTTTGATTAATCAAAATCAAACGTTTTTCTTTCCGTTTTTAAACGCAGGGTTAGATAGGTGAAGGTTTCAATACAATTTCACAGTTTTGCTCGCGCGTCTCAGGAGTTGGTCCTGTAAAATGTATAAATCGTTTGCACCGCACGGCACACAATTCCCTGCGAACCATGACAGGAGAGAAAAAAAAATTGATAATAAACAAACAAGTAAATACATTTATATATACAAGTAGAATTTGCAGGTGCGCGCTTTGTGTGTGTGCATTCATTAGACGTGGGTGTGAGTATGTTTACTTGCGTGGAGCCGTGTGTGCGCATGGCTCTGCCTCTGATTATGCAACGGTAACCACATGCCATGATTATCCGAGATACCCACGATGTAAAATCAGCGATGGTTCTACGCTTTAATGACATTATGGTCACGCGATGTGTACGTGCGCGTTGTTACGCCCTTTGTCCGAAAACGTCCGCCGCCGTTCGCGGGACCGCTAATGGAGTTCGCACTTGCACCGGGGCCCTTTGTGGAGGGACCAGGGGCATTGGATGCACCGGTTCACGTGGCTACGCCACTATCGATGGAAACATCAATGGAGTTAAGACGCTTTTCGTTTATTGCTGGCTTGAGGATTTCCAGCTGTCGCTGACTAGCGACCTTGCGTGGCTTGTGCTGCCCGGCTGAGAGGCTGTTCTCGGCATTCTCAGAAATGTCACGTGATTCGCGAAACCACTGGGGGGCAGCTGACCAGCACTTCCCAGAATGTAGTGATTAAAAAAAACACAATTAAAATTATTTTATTCTTTATTTTACCAGGTAAGGCCCACTGAGCTATGTAGCTCTTTTCCAGAAGCGACGCTGCCACAAATTACAACTAAACGAAGTGGCTTTTCGTGTAGAAAGTTACAGCAGCTACGTACTCTCAACGCGCGCTTACACATGTGGAGGGAAAAAACAAGGGGACTCGGAGAAAAATCCATGCGACCACGGGGAGGCAAACTCCAAATATACAGCATCTTGAGATAGTAAATCTAGCTGTGACGGTCCCACCTGATGACGGAGACTTGTGTTGCCTCCGAAACGTCGTTATTTATTATTATATTTCTATTATTTCAATTATATTTATTATTATTTATTTTTTACCTACGTGACTTTACCGAGTACAGCAGCAGGCGTCAGGATCGGGGTCGGGATCGGGATCGAACCCACGCCATCCTGTATACCAGGCGAGGTAGTTAACATCTCGCCATTGCGTTGCCCCGGGGGAGCTGTCGCCTGTGGAGGTGCTGGAAATGCAGCGATGCACTTGGGGCTTGTGGAAGAGCTGCTCATCCACAGCCGTGCGTGCAACCTCTGGATGGAGAAAGCAGTTTCAAGGCCACGTGTGGGCAGTGCGTGGCACAGAGGAGCGGCTGTAAGAGGTGCATGGAGTCTGAACCTTTTATGGCTTCTGGGAATATGCCTCGTCAAAATAGATACCGTTAAACTTTGGTGATGAAAGTCTGTTTGGCAGATTGACTTTTGTATATTTATTGATACGCTACACATGAGCATCGACGATGATAAATAATTAATCGTCAAAATAATTTTCCCCCTCCCATCAGCTTATTAGTGACGAGGGAGCCAAACGCATTTCCGCCATGATTCCACTTACTCAGGAAGTGCACATTTTGACTTAAAGCTGTCGTTACTGCAGGAAAAATAATAAAAATAAAGTGAATGTAAGTAATCATAACAAAAATCAAATAACAAAAAGGTTTTTTTAAAGTGCATACAAATAAAAATCATGAAAATAAATATTTGTATTATAATTTTTATTAACTTTATTTTTTATTATAATTTTTCAATCTACGTGACTTTACCGAAATAACCAAAGAATACTCAGGAAGTGCTCTCACTTTGTTCAATCTAGGCCATTTTCCCACCAGATCCTTCACCATCGCATCTATCCAACTGGTTTTCTGCCTCGTCTATTTGTACGCCTCCTCGCCCAGTACGGGCTACCTGCCGGGACCCGTTCTCGCCACGTGCGGTTTCCCTGCCCCCATGCATTGTCAGTGCGAAAGCGGGCAACCCTCGTCACAGGTGAATCAAGGGGGTGCCCAGAAGCTGGCGACACTCTTATGTCCAGCAACAGCAGCAGGCGCACGGGTTGTGCTACTCGCATGATGGGGAGGCGCTGCCAGTGATGAGGGCATTGGGGGCCCACAGTGTATCTGGCCGATTGCCATTGCGCTTGGGATGCCATCATCACATGGGTGAAACAGTGACAGTTGTGGTTTGTGTTTCTCTCACTCTCTCTGTGTAAATTCTTTTTTAGCAAGTCTATGTGCGCTTGTGTTTCTGAGCATTGTGCGTGTTGTGTGTGTGTGTCGCCGTTGTGTGTTTGCCTACTCCCCTCCGTGTGTGTTCACGTCAACGTGTTCGCATACATGTTAATACGAAAACTTGCATGGGTTTGTAATTTATTTTGCACGTGTGCTTTTTACATGTAGGTCTCTCGCACAAGGTGTTGTTTCTCATGTTTTGACATTAATGTAACCAAACATATGATTACATGTTTTTTTAAAAGTACAAATCTATACTCCGCATGAATAGGGCAATGCCTGACGCTGCAAATGACCACATAAGGCGGCACACGTATTTAATGTACAGGCTGTTCTCCTATAACGTGGTAGTTGTGTTCCTGAAGAACACCGCGTCTTGTAAAAACCGCGTTATATGTAATATAGGGTAAAGCACAGTCCGCAATAACTTTTGATATCTTCTGTGCACCGGTGTGTTGAAGAGAGAATCAACAGCATTTTCAAATTTGAGTACGACGTTTCGCTGATAACTACAGCGAAACGTGAAAAAATGAGATGAGGTTTTACCCTTTTCTGGCAATAAAACAGGTGTTATTTTTTCAGGTGTTAAGGTGTTCAAACACCAAATGGGAGCCTTTAAAGCCTAGTCTCATCAGTGTCAGACCTGTAGGCCAATCCGTTTCAAAGACGATTAATATTTATCAGAGCATGTTTGTTTGCATGTTCACCACAAGTACGCGTGGTTAATGCGAACTTGATTCCTTGAAATATGTTTCTATTTGGCGTTTGAACATCTCACCACCTGTTTTATCACCAGAAAGGTAAAAAAAAACCATTTTTTTTTCATACTTTGATACAGGCAAAGAGGTTCAATTTTTTTAATACACACGCATCTTGCTACACGCTTGCTTGGTGTGGGCCCCTTCGCAACGCGGCGCGCAAATCAGATCCAAGGAGCCCACAACTCTCGCTCAGCCGCCACTCGTTCCTGCTGGGACGGCGCCAGGCATCCGGAGACCTTCAATTCGATTCTTTGTCTGTCGTGCGCGGCCGGCCCTTGAGCGTCGCCGTTCTTCTTCTTGGTTATTTCGGTAAAGTCACGTAGAAGGGAAATAATAAAGACAGCGTCTAAATGACATTCAGACGCTGTCGTCCCGACAGACCTGTTCTTCACCTGAGGACGGCTGCTTGCGTTGTGGCCGAAACGTCGTGAGAATTATTTTATTATGTTTTTATTTTATTTTATTATTTCCCTTCTACGTGACTTTACCGAAAGAACCAAGAAGATGAATTCCTACAGTCACGAAAGCTTTAAATCGAAATTTCGTCGCCGTTCTACTGACGGCACCGTACAATGCCACTCCCAAGGCGTGCGTCATTCTTGATTATTAAGATTACTTTAGATTAACAGGTATATGCTGTACTACTATTACGACTACACACATACACACGCCCGGTACGCTGTACACAATCTAATCTCCAAAGAGAGAGAGACAGATTCCGCTTGTTTGAAATATTTAGATAAGGGGGAGGCGGGGGGGCACGGAATGGTTATTGTTGTTCTTTGAAGTCATTCCGAGATTCTTAAGCGCAAACAACGAGAAGGAAAGGTTAATGACTCCATATGTCACAAGAACCAACATTTCCCCCTTTAGACCAATTGCAAGTCTTAATTAAGTAATTGCAAAGTGCAAGTAAACCCAGCAGAAAGCATGCGCACTGTGTAACAGGCAAACACAACAGAACCCTGCACAAACAATAAACATTAGTTGGTTTGTTTAAAATGGCCTTTAAAAATTGGCAAGTAGAAATAACCAAAGCTAATGAAATGAACACACAATTAGAGTTTAGTGTCTCTACACACTATGGTAGTACCATAAATGTTGCAAGTTCGTTTCCAATATAAATAAGTATGCGCACAAAACATTGAAATGTGCGAAATCGCCAATCTTCGGCTGTTCTTACCTTTGCGTTTGGCGCGTGCAGGCATGTGGACAAAATCGACATAAATCACTCGCAGGGTGTGGCATGCTATTTGATTTTGTAAAGTATTGGAGTGACCCGTTGGTTTGATTGCTTCACGAAATAAATGAGAGCATTCGAAACTGGAAACACGAAACACGACGGAGCCTCGCCCATCACTGCAGTGATAACTTCACGCATTTTTTAAAATCAGCCGCTGACATTATTTCGATTTTTTTTTTGCGCGAGTTCTCAGTCTTTCTGCTGGTTAGGAAGCCCATGCATTATGCATATAAACTGCCATCTAATCAGAAGCATGTTCATTGGAAAACACTGGCTTGGCATCTGCCCCCTGCTTTCTCCGTGTTCGCTTCGGGGTGGGGAGGTCATAAAGTTTCGTGCCTCGACGAAAGGACGCATGCAGGCACTCCGCATGTTGGCAGCACTCAAACATGAAGTGGTGCCCCCTTGTGTGTAGCCAACGTGTCTTTGCCCCCCCCTGCTTATGTCGCTGAGTGTGTGAAGTGAATTGATTATTTTAATTGATGCAATATTACGTTGGCAGTGAAGCAAATATCGTTTTCTTTTTATATTCCACGTTTCTTTTTCACTTATCTCTTTGTGTTATTGTACGTTTTGAAAAGAATATGTTCCACTCTGGCTATTGCCGAAGTGGTCTAAGTAATTCATTTCCATTCAAATGTCTGGATGATGGAAAGGATATTAGATAAATATACATTTCTGAAACGGGGTGGGCTTCATTGAAGTGCCTTAGATTACGCATTTTACCCGCATGACTCTGGTTGTGTAGAGTTGTATGAAGATACTCATTGCACACGGCCCAGCTTCGTCTTGGGTTTTAGGAAAATCCGATCGTCGGTAAAACTTGCTGTGGTTGTGGGCACTCGATTAAAACGTCTATTACTGGTAGGAACCTCCTGATTACACCAGCGCACAGGGGATTATTGTGTCCGTCCGTCGTGCAGGGAGGGGCTGGGTGGGGAGGGGAGGGTGGGGAGAGGCTGGGTGGGGAGGGTGGGGCTGGGTGGGGAGGGGCTGGTTACCCCGTGGTGCCCTTATAAAACTCAACGTTTAACCTACTCACAGTCGGCCATATTTGCGGAATACACCACGCCGCCGTTGACCCTGGCCATTGACCGAGCAACCCAACGTTCCTACCAGCTCCCTTCGCAGGAGGAATGTATTTACTGTGCGAGGGTTACCGTTGTGGCATTGTAAATTCAAAGAGTCGCTCGTCTGATATCCTGGCGCGGCAGTTGAAACAATGGACCAGTTTCTTAAATTCTCCCGCCTCTCTCCACAGAGCAATATTAAGAGGTACACTGCGGTGAGTCGACTGTCAGGCAGTGGGGTAGAGTGGTGCATACTCCCACCTTATTCCAAGATGTCTGGGCAGCGTAAAAGAGTAGGCAAAATTCCTCCCAGAGGGTCTCTCTTTGTAAGTGCTGTTCAGCCGGCAGTGGCACGAGCTAGCAATTACAGGGCCACACTCTTAACTAAACTGATGTGTGTGTGTGCACCAGTGTATGTATGTGTGTTGAACTTCTTTCGCACCGTACGCAGCCAACCGTGCTAATGAGAGGTGCGGGGGAAGGACAAGGTGTTGGTGGGTGCCTGTGAACACCCATCAGTAGTTTTTACTTGGGACTCAAAACCCTCGGAACTCTCATTCGCGGGACTGAAATCTGGCACCGGGCCTGCCACTGCACCCAGAATTACTCCATCCCCGGAGTGAATCATCACTGTGTGGATTAACCTTAATCCGACAGCAACATATATCAATACAACGGCTTCAACCGCAACTGCGGAAAAATGTTAAGTTGTAGCAATTGAAACGTTTATGACAGCTGTGGCAAGTGTTTGGTCACCAAAGTGAGCCGTAATGCTTTTAGATTTACGCAACTGATTATTGCACACATTTACTTCGAAACATTCCTTGACATTTTTATTCTGTTCTAACAATGCGTTGCACTTTCCTTTTGAAAACTCGAGTTAGTGGTGGCATCTCAGTGAGGTCCTGTAAGGAATTCAGACCGATTGCATCGTGCTCATTTAAATTAAACTTCACGAATGTAAATGTGTGAGAGAATGATTTTGAAAAGGATTGATTGGAACTGGTTTGCTGATATTTAGATATTTATTATTATAAATGGACAGGGCAAGTTGGAACAGGGTTTTTAAAAATCAGTACAGTAATTTTGCTGTGGCGGTTCCACCTGAAGACGGAGGCTTGTGTTGCTTCCGAAACGTCTTGATTTAATTTAGTTGTTTTCATTTTAATTTATTTTGTTTTTACCTACGTGACTTTACCGAAAAACCCAAAAAGTATGGCTTTTAAAGACATAATTTCCAGTCTGTGCAGGTTGTGGGGTGGATTATTAGATTGCACGATCATCAAAGTTGGCGGAGGCTTCATCCAGCAGTGGATCGATAATGGCTGATGATGATGATGATGAATAATGGCTGATGATGATGTTGAATGATGGCTGATGATGATGATGAATGATGGCTGATGATGATGATGAATGCTGGCTGTGATGGCATGTTGCCTCCTTTACCCGCGAGTCTTCGTGGTATGGTTGCACATCTGTGACATGACATTGGTGACTCACAGACAAATGTAGGAACATTGGAAGGGAATTGACTGCAACGCGAATAGATTTAGCCGCAAACTTCACGATACAAACCTGTAAGCAGCTGGCATGCAGAACATCTGAATGCACCTAAGTGTAACTGCCATGAAGTGAGAACAAATATACACGTGACAATGTCGATGGAACAAAACCGCGGACAATCTTGACATATGGAGGGTTCAATAAGTCACGTGGTAAAGCAAGACTTAATAGGCATGTATACAAGTGAGCACTATAGACTATTTTTAAAACAATATATCTGCAGATAAAATATTCAATTTAAAAAATGTGAACATCTAATTTGCATTCTCTGTCAAATGGTTGACATGACTTAATTATGAAATTTTGTTAAAATAAATTATTTCTATTTTAATAAGGCAGTGCTCACACGTAGCTTCCATTTTCAGAGAATATATTGCCATTTTGCTGTGCATAGCACCGGTTATATCTCCGAGTCTCCTATGGAGGAGGCTCGGGAAGGACGCTACCGGGCAGTTGGAGGCAGTCGTCTTCCAGTAACAAGGAGGGCAGAGGAGCTACGCTCACAACAACGAGCGGAGCGCCTGGCGGATAAAATACAGCAAGTTGGCACAGTTGGATGGTACAGCTGGTACATCTACCAGTCATCTCAGTCAGCCAACCCATGGCACCTGGATCTGTCCCGATACCTCCTGTCAGCGAACCTTCGACACTTCACGTGGCCTCAAAGTGCGCCTGGCCTGGCACAGGCGCCGTGGTGACGTCACCGTCACTAAGTGGCGAATGGCGGCTGTATTGGTTATATCACCTTACCCGACTCCTCTTCTGAATATTATCTCGTCACTTTATTTATGCAATCTCGGTGTAGTGGTTGCTTCTTCGTACATTATTTTGGGAAATATATGCATTGTTGCAAATGGAGAAAGTATTAGGAATCGCATTATCATCGTTACATCCAATAACATTTAACAGAAAGTGGTGGAAGTACTTAACAAAGAAAGTTGCAAAGTCGTGTACAACAAGTTTTATAAACAAAATAAATTCATTGCAAGAGGGACACATTTGGAAACCATACAGCAGGATTACATTTATAATTATTGAAGGGGGATGATATACATGATGAAATAAAGATACTCATTAAAACAGGATAAAATCTCAAAGCAATGTTTCTGAAAATGAACTTTTTCTTCCATGATTACACTATGCAACACAATTTTAGTTACTGGGTAGTGTTGTTTCGTAATTGCTTATGCATAAAAAGTATAGAAAATGGCTATTATTTCCCACAAACTTTGCGTTTGTGACCAGGACAGTGATATTTTGAAATTTACATATTTTCATTGAGAAAACGGGCGAAATGTGTCTTTTCGTTCACATAAAGTCAGAAAAAAACAACAAATGAATCAAAATTAACATGTATTTGCACTAACGTAATACAAAAATTACTACAAAAGAATTATAAGTGAGTAGTTTTCAAGATTTACGATTATACTGTAAATCACTTTCACGAATCAACCCCCAAATGTAGCCTCCCATCATGTTCTCGTTATACTGTCCTTGGTCGCGGCGTTCAAAGTCAAGTATATCCTGGTGGAAGCGCTCGCCTTGTTCCTCCCAGTATGCTCCCATGTTCTCCTTGAATTTATCAAGATGAGCATCAAGGATATGGACTTTGAGGGACATCCTACAGCCCATTGTGCCGTAGTTCTTCACCAGAGTCTCAACCAGCTCTACATATCATGTTGCTGCTCACCCCGAGCTCTCATTACTCTGACAGTGGATTGCATTTGTGCTGTACGCCTTTTGGCGTGCTCTGGTCTAACACCGTTTTGAGACGAGGCTCAAAAGAAAGTTGTTTCTAGTGTGGACCAATCAGTTTCAAAGACAATCCATATATTATCAGAGTATGTTTTTTGTTTGCATTATGACCACAAGTATTGTAGTTAATGCAGACATGATTCCTTGTAAAAGGTTTCAGTTGGGTGTTTTAACATCTTAACACCTGTTTTTTGCCAGGGGAAAACCTATTCTCATATTTTGGTACTGGCAAAGGAGGTCCGACGATATGTAGAGCTGGTTGAGACTCTGGTGAAGAACTACGGCACAATGGGCTGTAGGATGTCCCTCAAAGTCCATATCCTTGATGCTCATCTTGATAAATTCAAGGAGAACATTGGAGCGTACTCGGAGGAGCAACGCGAGCGCTTCCACCAGGATATACTGGACTTTGAACGCCGCGACCAAGGACAGTATAACGAGAACATGATGGGAGGCTACATTTGGGGGCTGATTCGTGAAAGTGATTGACAGTATAATCGTAAATCTTGAAAAACTACTCACTTCTAAATATTTTAGTCACACATGTACATTTTTATTCATATGTTATTTTTTTCTGAACGACAAGACACAAATTCGCCCGTTTTCTCATTGAAAATAGGTACATTTCTAAATATCACTGTCCTGGTCACAAAAACAAAGTTTGTGGGGAATAATAGCCATTTTCTATACTTTTGAGGCATAAACAATTAAGAAATAACACTTACTATCCAGGAAAATATTTTGTTACACAGTGTTATTACCCAACTTAAAAAAATACGAATGAAACCAAAAAGAATAATGACAAAGTCAACAAAAACATAAATGTATGCAAAGTATTATGGAAAGTTGCCCGTTGGGAATTGCACAGAGAGACCGAAAGACGAGCACGTGGTCCAGGTAACAAACACAAATGCAACATATCGCATTGCCGATGCAAAAAACGTTGAGTGGGTTTGGTCAGGGCACATCGCGAGAGTGAATAATGGCAATGGACAAGAACTGGTAATGGAATGTCAGCCAAAGTAGTGAAGGGAGGCAGTCCACCATGGAGATGAAGCGATGGGACCAGTTGATTTGCAGGAGCTTGGTGAACGGTGGCATCTGTGAAAAAACAGCTTCAAAGCTCATCGGATTTCCTTCAGTCTACATGCAAAATTTGATCCTGATTCTATCCATGAGAGATGGTGACAGCAAGGAGAGTACTTCATCCGGCAATGTATAGACATGGTTGATGATGATGATGATGATCATCATGTTGACGTGTAGCTTAAGACTTAATTTGTGTTTGGTCACCTTCCCACCATGACCAACTGTAGTTGCGTATACCCAACAGTACAGCATAGTGAATTTAATCTTTATGCGATTTCAGGCGCTGTGAAAAAAGCAAGGTTTTGTTTTTGTGGTTCATTTTAGTCATTGCTGAATTGTCAAAATTCCCACATACGGCACCATGTTCTTTTCATGGCACAATATAACCACAAATAGAATTGTGACATTGACATGACTTTTAAGTGTAATGACAAAAAAATTGTCGACAATTGATTTCTATTCATAGAGCTATATGAATGTAACTGCATCTTAAGATGCTGTACGAGTGACGGACACATGCTAGGGAAAGGGGTGATGATCGATTACTGTATATTATTTTGATTTGCGTTGTTAACATTTATATTATTTTACCAAAACGTATCAATTCCACTCATGGAAATGAAAATTTTAAGATTCAGAATATCCAACAGTAAACAGCAGAATACATAAATGTTTCCGCAACGCTTCTTATTTGTAGGCATTGTAGGTTATGCAAACCTGAGAATGCTTTGAACCATAAAATCATGATTAAGCCACGAGAAAGTATATGTGTAAGGATGTACTGCACCTTCCAGTTTGTATAATTTTTAATTTCATGTTTGGCATTGAATCGAGTTTATCAGAATAAATCTTCTGATCTGAGGCAGCTGTAAATTAATTCCACAATATTCCGGATAAATATTCACATCTGCCATTAACAGGTCTGCTGTAGATCATTTACCCAGGGTTAATTAGCATGTTCGTGAAATTATCTGCATTTTTATGCACGGTGCATATTAATTTCTAATATACCGAGGTGTCATACGCCATCTGGTATCGTTTGATATATTCCGCTTTGCCTAATTTTTCCTTCACTTTGAATACAAATTACTCAGCAGAGTGGTAATATCTGATAAATACTGCCAGGCATACAAAAACTCTTTAAAACACAATAAAACGCACTGGTTTCCTGCCAGTTTTTGGCTATATTATGTATAGACTTAATAGATTGCTGCAATACAAAATCTGCTCAGTGTGAGATCAAAAAAAAAACAGCCCCAGTTTGGTAATACTGCCTCGAAAAGCAACTATGTTATTTTAGTGGCAATCGAAAATTACATCGGCAAAATCCTGCTGCTGATATTGTGTAAAGATATGTACAAAAAAATGTATAATTAGTCGTGAAGTACATGGGAGTACTCCCCAGAATACCGTGATAAACTAAATAATGAAGCAATAGTTCATTAGGTAATGCTTACCCAGGCATCTCTGCCTTCAGGAGAGCTAACAGCATGATTGCTTTGCATCATCTAAATGTTGCGCACAACCTTGGCCAGAGTTTATCGGGATGAAGGCTATCATGTGAGGCAGCTACACATTAATTTCACAATAGTCTGATATTTAGGAGTGACATTAACGTCCTTGATTGAGATTTTTCAGAAAAAAGAATATGGTGACTTATTCTTTGGTTCTTTTCGGTTAAGTCACGTCTAAAAATAAAATAATAAATTAAAATAACATATTACGACGTTTCGATTGCAACACAAGCAATCATCATCAGGTATAAAAGAAATAGCAACAAAAATCTAACTAGAAAACTATAGACAGACATACAAGCAGACAGACATCACAACGGCACACAGAGAGAGGACACAAATCGGCACAAAGAGAGGGGTCGTTTCTGTGACGGTCCCTTAAATATAGAGAGGGGGGGCGGGGACGGAGAGAGGGAGGGGGCAGAGAGAATTAGCATATCAATGAGTGTACGGCAACGTACTGCTGTTGCAAGTAAGATGACAATATGGTGACTAAACGGCCTCTGTGAGGACGCTGATGTTGGTGCCGTCAGATCATGAAGGTGTGTGCCATTATCTCGCAAGCTGGAGCTTTTCCAGCTAGAGACTATGTCGACAATTCTATATATTTTTAAATATTGAGGCAGTGTTGTTCTATTATTTGTGATCGGCCACCATTGCCAACGCAGCATCACTAAATAATTTGTTCAGCGAGAGGTTAGTTCTATGTTCGATCGTGGTTGACCTAGTCTATCATCCTGTGTGTGTGTGTGGGGGGGGGGGGGGTGATAAAATAGGTACTGATTTGGGCCACACTGATGAAAAGGTGACAAGTAGCATAATCTTCTTGGTTCTTTCGGTAAAGTCACGTAGAAGGGAAATAATAAAATAATACAATTTTAACATAATAAAATAATTCTCACGACGTTTCGGCCACAACGCAATCAGCCGTTCTCAGGTGAAGAACAGGTCTGTCGGAAAGACAGCGTCTGAATACTGGGCATGTTTAGCAGCCAAATACTCCATTCAGACGCTGTCTTTCCGACAGACCTGTTCTTCACCTGAAGACGGCTGCTTGCGTTGTGGCCGAAACGTCGTGAGAATTATTTTATTATGTTTAAATTTGATTATTTTATTATTTCCCTTCTACGTGACTTTACCGAAATAACCAAGAAGATGAATCCCTGCAGTCACGAAAGCTTTAAATCGAAATTTAAGTAGCATAATGATGATGCACAGGACCACGCGAGGGGCGTGGTTGGGTGGGCCCTGCACCACCAAGCGTTCCTTTGGACCCCCAACACAAGTTCACTCTGTTGTGAATCACACTTACGGTGGCCCACACAATAGCTCTACTGGCCCTGGTGGAGAAATGTTAACTAACTCGCCTGGTATACAGGAGGTCGTGGTTTCGAACCTGACCCTGACGATGGCTGTATATTTGGAGTTTGCATGTTCTCCCCATGGTCGCGTGGATTTTTCTGCGGGTCCTCCGGTTTTTTTCTCATCACATTTAGAATCAAGATGCGTTTGAGAGTATTTGGATGCTAAACATGTCCAGGTGATAAGCCACTAGTGAAAAGAGCTACATAGCTCAGTGGGCCTTACCTGGTAAAATAAGAAATCGTTTAATTTATAGATGCATATCAAGTTCATACATGTATATTGTAAGTGAACAACCCTTTTATCAACGCATTGTTGGATGAGGGTCTCCTCACGCCTTTGACGAAGGTAGATACGGACATGCCGGAATGAAAGTACAGCATCGTACAACATCCGATTTTTTTTCTAGATTTGAAGCTTTCGTGACTGCAAGGGTTCATACTCTTAGTTGTTTCAGTAAAGTTACGTAGGTAAAAAAAATGAAATTTAAATGAATAAAAATAAAATAATAAAAATCACGATGTTTCGGAGGCAACACAAGTCTCCGTCATCAGGTGGGACCGTCACAGCCAGATACAGTCAGATTTGCTGTATCTGGCTGTGACGGTCCCACCTGATGACGGAGACTTGTGTTGCCTCCGAAACGTCGTGATTTTTGTGATTTTATTTTTTATTAATTTAAATTACATTTTTGTTACCTATGTGATTTTACCGAAAAAACTAAGTGTATGAATCCGATGTTTTGCCACACTGCCCTCTGCTGCTCGCCGCATGGCTCCGCAGCCTCTAACACCTGTTATGCATGGTGGTCAACCCATCCAAACACTATCCAGGCTCACATGTTGGAAGTTTCTTGCAAGTGCAGAATAGCTTCCAAGATTTGTCGAGATTGGGCGTAGTCCAGGCAATTAAGTAATTTTGCATGCGGACATAAATTCTCCTTATAGAACTGTTACGTATTTTTTTAAATATTCACATAGAAAAACTAGCACTTGGCATGGAAATGTGGAAATTACACAATTGGTTTATTGCTGTCAGTGGTGATGAGCACCGCCCCATGCTTGCTTGACGAGCTGTTTGAGCAGCATAGATTCCTGGTGTTGCAAGGCAAGCTCTGGCACTTGACATTGTTATCAACATCAGTGTGTATATGTTGGATGACAATACAATCTGTTCATTATTTAAAGCATCAAGGATGTATTGTGGATATAATACCAGGAACGAGATGGTTCATCCTGATTTACAACATTATTCTACGGAATTATTCTACCCCCAGAGATGTTTTTTTATATCACATTTTATTTTTATAACTTCACAATATTAAAATTCTTCATTAAAACAGACGGTTATCCAATACTGGATGCTTGATGTGCATGTAGCAATTTATAAGTAACCAATTAAATTATCTTTGTTTCATTAAGTATCCTAAATTTCCGGCAATCCGTTACACTTTATCGCACATTATTTCTTATAAGATGGGGCAGTAAAACATTCACTCTGTGTCTTTGTAATGCGGGCCACTTATACAACCACTGTGAAATGTGAGAGCCAGCAACCGCATTGGAATTTCATTTTAACTTATGAATGCAACGGTTATGCGTATGCAGCATGGAATGCATTGCATCAGTGTACAGCATTTAAACGATTTCAATGTTACGTTTAAGTTTCTATAGATTTATTCATTTATCACCTGTGTGTGTGTGTCAACTAGGGCCATGGGGCAGTTTAGCCAAGGGCAAATTTCCATGGCTCGGCAAAGTGACTTCCTACTCCAGCACAGATGCTGGGATGTGTTGTTATATGTTTGTTTTGTAATCTATTGCACTAATTGTGAGTAAATTTGTAATATGAGCTACACCACAATCACGCATTAATCTTTTGAATGGCATTATGTCCTTTCGTGTTCACTTATTATACTGGTGTGCACTTAATTGCCGTATTTATTGTATTCATATTTTTTTGGGGAACATTAGCATCAGTTACGCTCTGTCCACTGCTGGATGAAGGCCTCCCCAAGTTGTCATGATCCCACAGATTCGCGTGAGGCAACAAACCATTTCGATTCCTTTGCTCAATTTCGACAGTGGACGTCCTCTCTTAAGCACCCTCCCACATCTTCTTGGTTCTTTCGGTAAAGTCACGTAGAAGGGAAATAATAAAAATAAAACATAATAAAAATATGTTATTATATTATGTTATTATATTATGATATGATATTATTATATTATATTATTATATTATTTAATTGTATTATGTTTTATTTTTATTATTTTATTATTTCCCTTCTACGTGACTTTACCGAAAGAACCAAGAAGATGAATCCCTGCAGTCACGAAAGCTTTAAATCACCCTCCCACACTTGGATGCCACTTCACCGCCAGTCTCGACCATCGCCGGTCGCCTCTTTCAGCAACGAGTCGTGCCCAAGGCCACTTATTTTTCGTCACGGTGCATGTCACGTAAACTGTGCTTCTTCTCTCGGTCATTTGTTTTTCTTCATTATTTTGTTTGTGGGTGGAATTCCGATCATGCATCTCTCTCACTACATTTTTGTGCATACAGTATTTCAGCTTTTGTTCAGTTTCCTTTGTCAATGTCCATGCTTCTGATTCATTTGGCACAGCTGTCATGTATGCCACTGTTTGAAAACATTCTCTCTTCGGCATGCTGGTATCGTGTGTTTCATTCCCAAGTTCAATTTTACAAACGCACTCAAACCTGCTCTCACTTGCCTCTCCATACTTTTTTTATTATCCTGGTCCAGCTTTAGTGTTTGCCAAAGGTATAAATAATTTGCGGTGTCCCTCCAACAAATATTTGTTTTTCTTTCAGCCAACTTATTATAAAGGACTTTTATTTGGTGCTCTTATTTTTCATGAAATCCAATTTGGAGCCTTCTTTATTGCACTCTACAATCTAGTGGCTGGTGTACAATACCATTGGTTGTTATAATGATAGTTTTATAGTGGGCATGAGATGGTTAATATTATCTCTGTGTTCATGGATGTATTTCTCCAATCCAGTTTTCGGAATGCATCTTCCAACGTCACTGTCACTAACATTGGGGAGAGCGGAGCCCCTAGCCTGGCTTCCCTATTTTTTTTTTGTAATTTGTTACTTTCTTCATGATTTAATTCTTGAAGATAGTTGTTTGGGAACATTATGCAATGTACTCAAAAAGAATTGATAATTATGGAACCATATTGCGTGGACTTTATGTATCTTTTTCTTCATAGGCTGAGTGTTAATTAATTTTATATTTGTTTTAAAACACTATTACTCATACTTTGTGATTGTGACGTGATCTCTGAATTAACTTACATCAATATGGGACACTATTCGGAGTGCACCTTCACGTGAAAACCCAACAGCAACAAAATGTCCATACGTGTAAACATACTTAAATAATATCGGCAAAAATTACATTCAATTAAAGGTACGTCGTGATACATTAAAAAAATTAACGGCATGCATCATCATGATTGATTTAAGTTACCGATATGCTTGCATATGCAAAGTAGCTGCTTTTAAAAGAAGGACTCCCTTATGGTTGGTCAAGCTGCAGTGGGCGCGCTACGCCTTTCAGGCAGGGCGCGCGCGCGCGCGTGTGGTCATGCAGGCAGCGGAGGAGCCGATGGCAAGAGGCTGGAGTGGGCGATGCTTTGGGATTCGGGGTGTTCCCTTCAATCGGCGTGCCATCGGCCCAACAGATTTGCATCGCGCAAAAGGGAGGAGATGGGGGGGGGTGCGGAGAGGGTTTGGCGGGTGGAGGGGAAGGAGGAGGAGGAGGAAGGAGGCGGACGGGCGGGGGGGGGCACTGTGAGTTTTGTAATTAACCGCAGCGACTCCCTCCCATATGCTGGGTTTAATGACTGTAAGGAATTAGCGAGTGATGAACAGCTGGGCCAGCGCGAGTCGGCCGAGACGCAAAGCGCTACGAGCGAACGGCGTCTCGGCCGCCCGCCGCGCCTGTCCCACCCACCCAACGCTGTCACCCGCACCAGCTGTTGCCGTCACTCAGAGTGAAGGACAGGGCAAGGCAGCGAATCACCGGCACGCACCGCACCGCACGGCACGCCGATGCCGATGATGCTGCACCCACCACGTGCGCTCCCAAATCCCACCCCGATCGCTGCACCACGCGGCTGGGTGCAGAGACGCCCCCGCTCAGCTGCTGCACTCGCTAATACACGCGGGCGGGATGTGTTTTGCTTGTTTGCCTGTGGATCTGCCACGATTTTGTTGTTGTTGTTAGTTTTGTTGTTGTGACCGGTGTTGTTTTGATTCTTTTCTTCCCGCGTTTGAGTAAAAAAAAGCAGTAGTGTCGGAGTTTGCGTACTTTGGAATTCTGAATAAAAATGACAGCGTGCCACTTTTGCCAAGTGGGAAGAACAGCTTGTACGTGTCCATCAAGTCGTGTAATGGAATTTATTTATTAACAAATTGTTTTTTTTTTGCTACAAAGGAGAATGTGTTAAGAAGTAACACGGAGTCTTGTTTAGGCGTCTGTCCCGAGGCAACAGCGACAACAGGTCTAATGAAATTCAGAAGGAAGTTTACGGCACGACTATCTGTACAAAAATTTCAAATTAAGCTCCAAATTGGTTAAACCTGTGGTTTTTCACCTTTACTGCAGCCTTGCACCCCTTTTGTTTCTCAATAGTTAAACACATGTTTAATGTTAATACATACATGGGGTTTGATGAAACAAAGTTAGTCGTACTTACGTGTCCGTGCTTAATTTGTATTTCGATGATTTACCTTCTAACAAAAATCTCGCCATGTCTTGTACCCCAGAAAGGGCATCCAGCACCCCCAGGTTAAGAAGAACCACTGGTTTAAACAATGACAATAACTAGTGCCACTCTTTAAGTAATTGTTTACATCTTTGAATGAAAATAATGGTGATTAAAAACAAATGTAATTTTTATTCCCTAGAGCTTACTTGATGAAGTCAACGCGCTGCTCAACAATGCAGAGATGTCACCATATAAATCGTATATGGTCGTCTAATTGGCAAAACTGTAGGCATTAATTAATTGATCACAAATCACGCAATTTTACATCTGATTTATGTGAAAATGCAGCGTTGGACAAATTTACACCATTTGTTTCACGACCTAAGCAAAGTATTAAAAAGCGAATAATTTCACGGCACAAATATGGTGAAAATGCAAACCAATGAAGCAGATTTATACGTTTAAAACAAATGAAAAAAAAATACCAGAAATTCGCCACATCCCAGATTTGTCGCCAATACGGTCTTGTTAACAAGAGTGTGCCCAGAAAATTACTCGGCATACACAGCCGTGTAGGCAGGGCCCAGCTTCTGGGACAGACGCAGCTTGGCTCTCAAGCACGCTAAAGACAGCATGTGATATACCTGCAGAGGGGGGAGTGGGCAAAGATACAAGACTTATTCCCAGGGTGGGCAGCTTCCTCCTCCCCCACCACGCATGCTTCCGCTTCAATAAATTATATGCCCATTATTTAACCAGGTGGGAAGCCATTGAGATTTATTATTTTTTAATGGGAGATCTTGATAACTTTACGGTAGATACAAGGAGATTTTTTTTTATTCCATCACATTATGGGCCATTTTCAAATTTGAATTACCCCCCCGTCCCCCCCCAATTACCAGGCAAATGCAGGAATTGAAATGTCAACTGTGTGCAAACTGACCCAGCGATGAGTGCAGTCATCCCTGTGCTTGTAACCTGCCTGGTGCTCTGTTTGTTACCTTATACCTTTCCACACACACAAAGATAAAGACGTCCCGTATAGCCTTAACAGACTGTTGGGGCAAGTGCTGTGAGCGAGCACCTATGAAGGCCAGAACGGTACACGAGGGGGTGGGTGGCCAGCACCACAACAAGCCGCCGACGTCTCCCTTGCAGCGATGTTTTAACGCACCAGGTACTCATTTGACGCCGAGTCGACCATGAGGAGGCCCAGGACCGGTTCATTAATCGTCACTGATGTTGGCCGTGAGCGGGAATCGCCAGGTTCATAGCGCAGCACGCTAACCGCTACACGACCGCTCCATGATCAAACACGCGTGTCAACACACTCCCAATATGCATAGTTTCCGAGGTCACACAAAATGCACAATCGGCTTGTAAGTCATTCACTGATCCGTTGAGTTAATACAATGACACGATTCAAGGTCACGAATCGATTACTTTTTTTTTTGTCTAAACGCGTACAAGTCTCGTTCGTGCCATTCAACGAAACGTAACATTGTGGACGACTACCATTTGCATACAATTTTCACAAGGGGTGGTGGAGCGGTGATGCAGTGTTTTATCTTGTTGTTTGTGAGCCTACTGTGCTATGAACCCCGGTGACCTGAGATTGAGTCTCGACCGTGACCCCAACATCCAGTGGGTGAGTGATGTCAGGTCCGGTCATGGCGCCCCCACCTTCCCCCCAACCTTCAGGACCCGCACTGACCAGCGTGGTGAAGTATGGCCAAACAACTCCTATGACCGACATGGAGTGGGTCGGCCTTCATATACATACAGCAATGGATTGACAACTGGCTGTGAATTTATATTGTTATAATTTCCGTAAACGATACATGCCCACATGGGCGATTCCATGCATGTTTTATGAGCTTCGGTGTTTTTGCTTATAATTCGATTAATCGTTACATGGCTGGCGGCTTCACAGCCAGATCAGCATTTCAAACTGTGCTGTGACCTCGAGAATGATTACATCATCGGCAAAGGGGGTCATGCCATGAGAAAGTGAGCAAGTAAACATATATACAGGGTGCTTCAAAAATGTTAACACGTATATGGACTATCGTCTTTTTTATGAAAAAGAACGGATAATACACTGTAACATGATAGCAAATGTATATTAATAGCTTCAAAAAGTCAAAGAGTCTCCACTTGTTCGCCATCATTGTCAACGCGTGCCTGGAATCTTCTCCAGGTGGTTTCCAGAGCCAATGGTGGAGCCAGGATGTTCAGGAAGGGGGGCAACCCCTCCAGCAATTAAAAATGAGAGAAGTTGGAAGTAAGTTAGGACTTGTCCCTTGCTTTTAATTCGACGCGTGTGCGGCGATGGCGCAGCCATCGATCGAGGGTCGAATTCGAACCGCGTTGTGTGATCGGCATCGCGCTCGCTGAAGGTGAATGCCTTCAGAGAAGTTGTGTACTGTATAAGCAACTGCGCACAATTCTGTGAGTCACTTATAACTGCTTTGCCGTTACTTATTGCCAATTATGGACTCAGACTATTGTCCTATCATCTCAAAGTCCCTGGCACGTAATAATATGCTACACAGTGGCAGTGGGGGTCGCAAAATGCCGACTTATTACTAATAAACCCCAAAGATCCGATCGAAATTAGGGATTTCGATCTGATCATTGGGGGGGGGGGGGCACGTGCCACCCCCCCCACCCACTGGCTCCGCCAGTGTCCAGAGCCTGGAGGCACATTTCACGTGGTATTGTTGCAAATTCTCAGAAGTGTTAACCGCTTGTGCCAGGTTATGTGCAATGTAAGGCCACATGAAGTGTCGAACGCTCGCTGGCAGGAGGTCACGGGAAAGAGCCAGGTGCCATGGGTTGATTGACTGAGATGACCGGCAAATGCACCACCTGTGCCGCCTACTGTGCCAACATACGGAATATATAAGTGCACATACGTACAGTATAGAGTAGTGAAACACTCACCACCCTCCTAAGACTCCCTACCATAAAAAGAGGCTCTCACGTTGTTGAAACGACCCCTGCCACAGATGAACGACGATAGCCTGCCATGTTGGGTCACCAACTTCTGAGGTGCTAAAATCCAGGACCTGTCTTTGGAAGAAGGAATATCTCACAATTCCGGAAGAAGGGAGAATTCCGTGTATTTGCAGTGAAATTATTCTACAACTAACAAGAGAACGGGACTCCCAAAAGGCCCTGAAAGAAAGACTCACAGATTCCCTGGACAGCTTCCTCGAAAAACAGACATTCCTGGGAAAACCATGACAGGTGGGCAAGCCGAATGCCACGTGAAGCCAAAGCTTCAGGGCTACAAGTCATGGGCATGTATTCACTGCAATTTCCGTTGTATGTATATATATATGCTTTTGTTTGTTTGGATGAACGTTAATCTTTTGAGCGGCAAAGTATTTTGCTCGAGAGGCCCTGTTATTATATCACAGCCATTGTCTTGTACATTCCAGTAAGAGAATGCAGTAGTCGGGTTATCGATAAAGTATCTGCTATATGTATGAATATTAAATTAACGTGAAACTAAGTGGCTGTTTAAAAGTTTCTGAATAAGGCTATCGGAATATGTGTTCCGGCCATACTGCGTGATTTTTTGGCATGATGTCCGACGTTTTGCTTGTGTTCCTAAAGAAGCACAATGACAAACACATATTCTGTGTTTTGTGAATAGGGGTCGTCCATAAATAACGTCACGCGATTTTGGACGATTTTTGACCCCCCCCCCCTCGTCACACAGCGTCACAAAAAGTCAGAACCCACCCCCTCAAATATGAGATCACAAAGCTCTGCCACCCCCCCCCCCCCAACCATATTTCCATTTTGAAAAAAAAACATGCTTAAAATCGCTTTAAACTATTGTCATTGTAGTACATATTTAATGTGGCGCTGCACTCTGATGTAGAATAAAACATGTATTAAAAAGTCTATTTAATTAAGTAGAACGTGTTGTCTATATTTATTTAAAGTTGCGCATTTTGATGTGACGTCACATTTCTCAAACCCCCCCTCCCCTCGTCACACATCGTTACAAATGTCTGACCCCCCCCTAGATGCGTGACGTCATTTATGGACGGCCCCATAGGTGACGAAAAACCCATTGCGTCACCTCCACGCCAGGTTCATTTTGTGACCCTGCCAATGTGTTTCGTAACAACTGGTGAAGTTAACTGATGGAAAATTGGTACTTTTTTGAAGCAAACATGAAAGTTTGAGTTTTCATACTTTTCTTCCAATAACTTTTCCACCACCCCTTTGTATGAACATACTGGAAATCTGTGACAAAAGAGCTTTATTATTCATCGGATTCCTCCAGTGTCAATAAATATTCTAATCTGTATCTTTATTCCACTAAAGACACCTTTAAAATACTGATTGATTATAGATGTTTGGGTTAAGCCACGATAATTTAGGCATATTTCTGTTGTATGGCCCTCCGCCACCCGACATAGCCAATCAAATTAAAGTGTCAGAAATACAATTCTCAAAACCGAATTTAGCAATCAGAACGACGTTTCGCTTCAAATTACGCCAAGCATCTTCAGGAGAAGACTCCGAAAATCTGAATAAAATCTAGGAATTCTGAATAACCATGCCACCTGACACAGCTTTCTAAATAGGTGTAATGACGTCACAGGAACAACCAATCGTATTTGAGCTACATACCAACCATTACAAAATAATGTATTTTAATTTTATTCTAATTTATCCGGGCACATGATTAACGTGACATGCATTATTCAGAAAACGACTCATGGATATACAAGCGTGTAGCAGGATAGCATGTATTCTGTTAACCGAAGCTTCAGTTTACAAATTAATTATGTTTAAGAAGACGGGTCAGGTGACACGGTTATTCTGACATTCTAGATTTTACTGACTTACTTGCTGGATCCTGTCCTGAAGATGCTTGACACAGTTTCAACAAAACGTCCTGTATTTGATTGCTATATTTGGTTGTGGGGATTCTTCTTCAGTGTACTGGTGAGTTGAAAGAATAATAGTTGGTGCATTAAATGCTTGTAAAGGTGAGCCTTTAATTTACTTGGCTATGTCGCGTGGCGCAGTGCTTAACGACAGAAATTTAACTGGATCATTACGTGGCCTAAACCAAAAATGAATCCCGAATCATATTCTTGGCTGCGATAACCTAAGTGCTAAGTTATAAAACACAGTGAAAAGACTACACATGTTCATGTTAAATTTAATCAACTTGCATTGGTTCTTCTCAATCATCACCCATGAAAGTTGGCATTAAAAGACATAGTTCAATCTTATCTATATAGCCAGATAAGAGGCATTACCGTGTTAATACAATTCATTTACAACGAGGCCATTATGCGGTAACAAATGGCCCGGTATTAAATAAAAAAAAGGTTCTTAGTAAGAGAGTGTTGCCTCTGTATCAGCAATTAACGTCGTCTGTTTGAAACCGCGAGCGCATTATCAATTAAGGTCACCACTGAATGAACACAGCTGCCCATGCGGGTGTGCGGGATGTAAATGTGCACCGGGTTACTTTTCACGGAGCGGCGTGTCCACATTTCTATTTTTGCGTGTCGCGGTGCGCACACAGTTATTTGCATAGAACCAAGGCGACAGCTGCATGCAAGACAACAAACAAAGATGCTCGGCATATAGCGGTGCGCACTTGTCTCTTCTGTGTGCGTTATCGGCACGGCCATATGCCATACAGCATGGAATGCCACTCGTGCCTGTGAACAATGAAGTCACTGCGGCATACATGCCCAGGGCAAGCTCATTACACAAGGTTTACATCTCTGTCTTTGCAGGCAAAAAAAAAACATCGTGTTTCTGGCCGAAAATTAACTGATCAGTTTAATAAAAGCACGGCGAGGAGCCGGATGATTTGGTTTTGTTCATGTAATTAATTAGACAATCTGTCACGGAGTTTTCAGAGTAATTTTACGCACAATGCTTCAATGTCATAATGAGGCAACACACGGCAGTTCATGCGGTGTAAGTGCGCAGGGGATATTATACGCGGCCACAATTTTTTTACGTGAAACTTTTTTGGAGCAATAATATGTTTCTAAAGCTCCAGATCTATATATTCAAACCCTTCCTCCCCCCCCCCCCCCCCCAAAAAAAAAAATTACAGACAATGTTTACATTTCGCTATTTATCTGGGTACATTTTAAACCCTAAGACCTTAATACGTTCGTACATTTTGTCCTTACATTTTTACTATGAATTTACGTTGGAAACATCAACATCATTCTTGATATTGATATCAGGTATTTTGTTATTACTTCAGACTCTGCGATGATGATGATGATCATGAGGTCTTACATGGAATGCAAAATAAAAAGCCATTGCCTCATCACCCATCTGTTCATAATGAGGCACTTTGCTCTTTAAAATAACCATGAGAGTATTTAGTAGATAGTATGCAGCAACCAAGACTGATAGGACAAAAAAGCCTTAAAACAAAATTAGGTTGTAATTGTTCCTGTGTTTTTAATTTCAACCCTTTTATAATAAACGTCTTCCCGACTTACTTTTTAATGTACACTTTTAATGCATTTACTTTGCAGCTGTTATGCCATCTTTTTTGCATTTTTTGGACATCTAAACCCTGCATATGAAGTGGGTTATCATAAATTATTGATGTAGTAAACAGGAGATATATTCAAAATAGTTACCAATAATCTCTGCTCGTGTCATCTGGGAGCCCTAATTATCATCCAAATTACAGATTACAATGAAATATTTAAGCAACAAAATCATTTAGCTCTGGAGGATCTGCATATATTAATTTAATTAACCAGACTGTGCGGCAGCATCAGATTAGATGAGAGTTAATTGACATTTCGTTTGCACTGGTAAAGGAAACAGAGGGGCCGGGATGTCCTAATTGATTTCTCTTTGGATTTTTTTCAAGGGGCTAGCTTTCAATTAAAGCGGTCACTCTGTTATAACTGCTTAATAGCACCGAGCCTCGGGGGGGATCCGAAGAGACATTTTTTAAAAGGGCACTGTATCCCTATTTTTTGAAGAGCACATCGCTTTATGTTTGTTCCAAACGTGGGCTTTTTAAATGGAAACATTTGTTGTCTGCTGATAGTTGCAAAATATAATTCCCTTTGACAGTGTCTTATTAAAATAGTTCGGTCCTATTAGATCTTATATCGATTTTGCGCCGTAATATGTATGATAAATGGTTTGAAATGCAATGTTTACGGCTAATAAATATGGAGGGATACCTTTACATGTACGATACGATACATTATTTTATAACCTTATTTTCGACATCATTTTGCAGCATTAGTTTTCTCCAATTGTAACATGTAGATGTATACAGTTAATTCGTAGCAATATCGCAACACATTTCTCGTGAATTTTTTTCTGGGGGTACCACAACCCCCTGGAGGACTTCCCCCCCCCTTTCCCAGACGAATATTTTCTGGAGCTCAGCCCTGGACAGTTCTGATTGAAATGAAGCCCTGAGTATCGCGTTTTTTTCTATCACAATTTATAAAATGTGTTGAAGAGTTCAAACTATGCACGTAATCTCCCACACACATCAAATATTTGTGTGTCCAGTGGGCTGGTGAGATATTGTGCATTGTTGTTTTTGTAATTTTCACACTAAATTCGTATGCATACAGCACGTGACATTGGAATTTTGTGAACACATTGGTGTTGATGGCTCTCGTCTGTGCACCCAAATGAATCATTCGTGCGTACATTTACACGTGAACATATTTATTTTAGCAATTTGACTTTGTGGTTCGTCCATGTCGCTATAATTCATCACGGGTGGCTTCTGCCACCTAGAAATTGAAGTCACCCTGTGCAGTCCAGCATGGCTTCATCTCTGGCTAAAAACTATCAATGCTGAATTTGTCACGACTCATTCTCGGCTGCATCTACTAAGGCCCAGTGCTCTCGAGTCTATCTCTCTTGCCTTCTTGTCAGAGGCTTCCATGAGAATGGTCACTGGGCAGAACATCTGCATCTTGGCAAGTTCTGTTGGGCTCATCTTTGAGCCTGCTATGAGAGGTTTTAAATATATTTAATACATTTCAATCGAGTTGGGAATTGTTGAAATGCACTATTCATTGCAACCCCCTCGCTTCAATTTATTCCGAAGTTGTGTGCTAAAACTTGTGGATGTTTTATTTTTAAGGCGGCAAAAAACAACTTCCATGGTAGGCTTGTAACATCTGCTCTTTAAAGTAGGTCAGCATGTAAGCTAAGGCTCCCCGAATGATAACTTTGAATCCTAATGAAACCGGTAAAAGCAAACCAAACAGCTGCTGTTAATTAAAGCTAAATTTAGTTGTCGAATCTGCATTGGCAGGGCTGATGCCAAGCCAACAACTCATCTGGTCAATCTATCAAGACGCTATTGCCATATTAAGAGGGACTGATTAGTTTCCGGGACGGTGTGTTCTGTTGGGTTATGCAAATACGGCAGACTGTGTGGGTAATAATTTGGTTTTCCCTTACAATATTGGTCTTTATCTTCTCCCATCATGAATGATTTACTATAACAAGAATGTCTGCGTGGTAAATATTGATGCAAAGCTCTACGCATAGAGGACATTTAAATGTTAGTGTGTGGCGCGGAAAAATGAAATATGCCCTTAAAGCCATACTTTAAAAACTGATGAAGTGTGAAAAGCTCCCATTTATTTATATATTTGGAGGCGTTTAAAAAATGCATTGATATGCGCGCCATTTTACTTGTGCAACATAAAATGAGAGAACCTTTTTAAAACGAGCATTAGATAGAGCCACATCTGCATTTTTTAAATGAAGTGAAGTCCACAATGTTTTTGTTGTAAAAAAGAAATATTTGTTTTGGTGAGTCTGGAAATAATTTTCTAATACAGTAGCGTGTTTAAAAAAAAATTAAGATCCAATCTAATTTGCCAAATATGATTTGTTCATACCACTGTTTGAACCATATGTCTGTTTAAACCATATACGCATCAAAAGCTTGGGAGAAGGGACTGGACGTAATTTGCAAAGCAAATTGTTATTATTTCAACAGAGGAAGCACAGCCAAAAGAATTGAGATCTGTACATCCAGTACATCGGGGTGCATGCTTATCACATTACTATTATCTTTCAATGCAGCTGCCATTCACGTGAAAGCAGTTTTTATATCATAAATATTGACCGCAACGAGGGAGATTCAAACAGATTAGGTTAGTTTCGCATTTACAAACATCTTGATTGTTTTTCACTCACGGCATTCGGTAATATATTCTGAAAGGTTTCTGGATCCTGCACTAGTCCTCGGGCTGCATCTAAGAGTGGGTGTCTCACGTCTTTCCTGCACGTTCTCTTTGCACATTATCACAGCTCGAATTCTTCTCACTGTCAGGCTCCTATAGATGAGCTGGGCCCTGCAAGAGCTGTTGCGCAATTCCTCACCCGTCAGCGGCCATTGCTTCACAAACGAGAGTCAACGTAAAACTGCGACATTTCTAGGAGGCTCAACTGAAACACACGGTTAGCTGGCAGACTTTCTCGCCATCATCTCTGCTTCTTTTTACTTAGCCAAGCCGACTCAATCGCAAGCCCAGATCACACGGCGAGCGGTCGCCTCTGGTCTTTTTTGACGTTGGTCCCCGTTCAGTGGCCATAGGCCCTGCCTACTCCTCGACCAATTCCACCCACGATTCAGGTGACCCTGCTCTATGAGTTGAACAAGAAACATTATTTAAAGTCGCACAAAATCCTGAATTTATCAAATGTTTCAGGACACCAAAACTGCTGTTCTGAAACCGGGACGGTCCTCGCCAAATTTGGGACATTTGGTTGCTTTAAGTTCATGTTGTCTGCCTTCTGGATGAACATCAACAATTTATACCTGGACAAAAAAAAAGTCATTCCTCTGCATGTCCCATGTGTCCCAGGAATTGCTATGCACCAGAACTCTGGACGGATTGCAACAAAGTAGTCTTCATTGAAACACTAAAATGCATACCGAGTTATGGTTTAAATAAACTTAGCAAAGCTATGCACAATGACAAAAATAATTGAGATCTGTAAACCCAGTATATTGAGGTGAAATATCTTAGAGTAAATGGTCTTTTCTGGGATCTGATTGACGGTGCAGTGTATATGTGGTCAATGGTAGAAACACCTTTTTTAAATTTACGTTGCTCAAGTGGTTGGTTGGTCTCTAATACATTGATTATTCTGTTCCCTATCACGCATGTAAACAATTCACATATACGGTGATAGGAGGGCTATTGAGTCTGTAATTCTTCCAATTGATTTCGTCTACCTTTTGAATAAAACACAGATTCATAATTCTTCAAGTTCTTCAGACTCTGTCTTCTCGACAGACCTGTTCTCCATCTGAGGACGGCTGCTTGTGTTGTGGCCGAAACGTCGTGAGAATGATTTTATTATGTTTTATTTTTATTATTTTATCATTTCCATTCTACGTGACTTTACCGAAAGAACCAAGAAGATGAATCCCTGCAGTCACGAAAGCTCTAAATCGAAATTCTTCAAGTGATACGTTTATTTTTGATGTAAACATTGAGTAAATAGGTATACGTATTCTTTCTCAACAGCTGGTGCCAATCCTTAACGATGTCCACAGTTGTTCCATCTGGTCTGGGAGCTTTCCATTTTCAACACTGTGAAGGGGCAGTGTTTACTTCTTAAAATGTGACATCGGTAATGTCCTCCCCCACATCTGAAATATTATTTTTCTTCAAATGCTATCTAATCACATTTTCTGTAGAGAACTTTATAAATAATTATTTACTCATTAGATCAATTTATCTTGCTCTCTGATTCCAAGAACACAGGATGAGATGTTACTATCCTTTGTGCAAGCACTTCCAAGAGTTCATGAACAGTGAGCCTGGTGAAATTTTGGGAGCGCATCGTCAGTAGTGTAATTTAATAGTCATCAACACCCTTTGTGCTGCTTTTATGTTTCCATTGTGTTGTGTCCTCTCATATCCATTCTCATTATTTTCCAAATGTCTTTACAGAGTTCCGTGTATTTTATTGTTTAGTATTTTCATCACTCTTCATATCTGCCCTTTGATTCGTCATGTTTCAAATAGCTTGCTATCTGCCTTATAACTTTATACTGCACCATCCATTACAATGCAAATTATTATATAATTATTATATTATTTACAGTGGTAACATTTATTTAAAAATGTTCCTTCTGGAGGAATTCGAGTCTTGCTTCATGAGCGAAATGTTTGACGTTGACCGCCTTGCTTTTTGTCTGTAATTAGCTTTGTCATCTCTTTGGCAACGTTGGTGACAAATATACGATTTTATTCTGATGATAATTATTTTGGTTGCGTATTAAAGGTTTCTTCATGAAAGACTGTGAGTTAAATATATTAACCATTGTCATGTTTTCTTAGAGCTCATTCCCATATTACCGGGTTAATATTTACTTAACGAGGATGAGGCAATGGCTGCAGTATGAATATCCATTGTGTTTGCCTGTGAGCTGTGTACTCAAGCATTTTATGAGCCATATTGTGTGTTTATTCCACAAGGAAACTGTGCCATTTAGGACAATTAATATTTCACACTTCTTCATACTTTCTCAGACTTCTCTGACGCAATTCATAAATTATTCCCTTCTCGTCTCATTTTCCCTCCTGGATAATTTAAAAAGATTGAATGTGCGAAACTAAATGCTTCAAATATTTTTGGTTTATAATCAAAGGTATCGCTTTTTATTGTCTGGAATGCTAACGATGTGATGCTAATCTGTGCAGAATCAGATGCATGGTTTTTAAAAGCCAACATGTTCACAAGACAGGAAATTGAAATGCATTTTTGTTTTGATTCTCTTTTGAGACTTGTATTGTACAATATGTCATATTATAGCTTACATACGCTTGGTTCAAAATATTGCAATTGAAAAAAACTACAAATAAGAATGTGCCCCACACTTTGTTCATTGTTTTAATTTACAGCCCAGCTACCTTTGTATCTCTAGTAATGCCATTGGTGCACACCTGATCAGGTAGCCATTTTCATTTTCACATAAGGAATGCTAAAATAGTGTTCAGATGCCAACTCCCACATTGAAAATACATCTGTGTGTCCCTGGGTTCATTGTGCAGTTAATTTTTATCATCTCACAGATACCACCACCACGGCCATCACAATCACCGTGACTACCACGCACCACTACCACCTCCTCCTCCACCACCACTACTACCAAACACAATCACCATGATCAATACTGTAATCATGAATCATCACTATCAATGACCCCAATGCCACGTGGGCCCAATTAGCCCTGCCCACCTGCTGCCAGACGTCCGGGGGGCCCTGGCTTACGCATCACAACGCCGGGTCACGCCACTGGCATATTGGCTTGCCTCTGGCTTGCCTACAGCCGGGGGCTATGCCACAATATACTCCGGTGAGTCTGTGGGGTTTCATTTGGTGAATATCAGCCATCTCGTTCTCGTAAACGTGCCCCATGCACATGCTTAATCAGTCTTAACCGGTTGTTGTTTGTTGTTGTTGTAAAGACTTCGCCTTAAAAGAAGACATGTTATAACATGAATTCACACACACACATATATATAGAAGCCTCTGCTAGGACTTTATTATTGAAATTGGTGGAAGAAAAAAAACTATATGTATTGACTGGGTAAAAAAATAATGAAGGCAATCCTAATCTCTATCCAAGTCAAATAGTCACAATGGCTCTAGTTCACACAAGGGTTGAACAGTGGTCATCTCCACTGACAGGCGTGAGTTATACTGGTAGGAACCACCTGGTTCCACCAGCCCACAGGGGATTATTGTGTCCGTCCGTCTGTCCGTCGTGCATCCAAAAATATGAGGGGTCGGGCTGGGTGGAGAGGGGAGGGTGGGGAGGGGCTGGGTGGGGAGGGTGGGGAAGGGCTGGGTGGGGAGGGGCTGGGTGGGGGCTGGGTGGGGGGTGGGAGGGGTGGGGTTGGGTGGGGAGGGGCTGGTCACCCCGTGGTGCCCATATAAAACTCAACGTTTAACCTACTCACGCCGGCTGGTGCCCGCCCTCAGAGTCGGCCATATTTGGGGAATACACCACGCCGCCATTGACCCTGGCCATTGACCGGGCAACCCAACGTTCCTAACAGCAAACTCCGCAGGAATGTGTTTGTATGAAATTCGACATTATAAGTATCTCCTTACAGATATAAAACATCCCCACTATAAATGGCGCATGCATGATATAATATTTTCTCAATTACTACACCTCGTGGGCCAGGATTATTCAACACCACCGTCTATCTAGCACCTGCATGCGTTCACACGGTGTTTTTTTTTACAAACTTGTAACTCATGCTTGAGAGTCAAACATGTGGCGAATAATTATTGTAAAGTTTCGGTGCATTTCGTAGGCAAGACCTTTTTTTGTGAGAGTCGAATTGTGAAACTAATATTGACTCTGGCCACAATAGTGGCTCTTGGCGGTTTAAATCATGGCTATTTGTGCATTCTGCATGCAGTTTAGTGATGTCACGTGATATGATGGGAAACTCGACCCTCTTGTCACAGTCATGATATTTCTGTCCAAAAATCAACTTTTACGTCGTATGAGTTTACTCTTGTTTCTAACCTGTGTACTGTGTGTCTCATCCTTTACAGAAATTGTTCGAGCTGTCGTATTGACTGATTCTTTTGTTATATATAGTTAGAGTGATTAATTTTTTTTTATATTTAAAACAAACATTTTCTGGTAACTCATAGTTCCTGACGTATTCAAGGTTTGTATTGCTGGTTACGTATATGAATGTATGTTGAATTTCTTTCGCACCATACATAGCCAACCGTGCTAATGGGAGGTACAAGGGGAAGGACAACAAACTAAACACAAAAATCAGTTCTAAAGAAATGAGTTTTCAAAAAAGATTTAAAAGTGCATCGCTCCAGTGGCTTCCGAATATCGGAAGAGTGTTCCAGACAGGCGTAGAAGTGCATCTGAAAGCGTGCGATGCAGTGACCGTCTTTGTTCGATGGCTAACCAAAAGCCGCTGCTTGCGAGGATGACCGCAGACATACAAGAGTGGTTGGTGAATGATGCAGAGATCAGCTCTGCGATGTGTTTTCGGATTATTCCACACATTGTTCAACATGCCGTCTTGAGATTTTGGTCCACGTACTGGGAGCCTTTTCAAGAATGTGGGGCGAAACGTCGGACATCATGCCGAACGACACGACAGTACAACACAAAGACGCGTTGCAAACCTGTTCTGGACAATCGCAAAAACCCACTTGAAGGTGGGTCCTCGTACACCTCCATGGGCAGTGTGGTGCCTACGTGAAGCAACACAGCAAATGGGTTGCTATTCTATCCTTGCGAAGAGAAGTATGTTCAAGAACTAAATTCCAATGTCGAGGTCTGCTCGCCACGAGATGGCTTCAGGAGAGAGTTTTGCTATTCCTCCATTGACGGATTGTCGACTATGGTGGTTTGCTGTATGGCCTATAGTTTGGGTTATATGGCTACAATCACAATGTGGATTGTCTTTGATTTCTCATTCATGGAGATGTGCATATCGGCTTGCTGATTTTCTGATACTGTTGATGGTTACAGCAGCGTCTTCGATGAATGTAAAAGCCAGGAGGTGCGATGTTTGGGTCTCGAATGAGGTGTTTATTCTAGATGTCCAAATTGTTCCACTCTGTTCATCAACAGTGTTCTTTCAGGTCTGGGTGAGATTCTAGGATGGCAACAGCATGGTTGGGACATGAGTTGACGGTGCGGAACATTGTTGAGGTCTTGATTGATGGGTAGGTGGTTGTTGTTGGCAACAAAATGTGGAAACTCCCTTGAAGTTTCCATGTCTCTCTGGACAATTTGCGATAGGATGCTTTCCAGAACAAGGAACCAGGGGATTGATGTTAATTTCCGTATGTAGGTTATGATTGGGTGGCAGTTCACACCACATCAACGAAGGCACCCCATGTCGTCTCTGCTAATTTCTGTAGCAGGACGAATCTTTATTTGGTCTTTTCAGAAATCCGTTTCACGTGAGTCTTGTATATATCACGTTGGAATTATTTCACACCGTACGTAGGCAACCATGTTGATAGAAGGTGCGGGGGACGGATAACAAACTAAACACAAATCAGTTCTGAATAAATACATTTTCAATTTAGATTTAAAAGTCCAGTGGCCTGAAGGTCGGGCTACTATCCATGGTAACCCTGGGATATATTGTAATGGGGTAAGAAAACATCAAGGATGGCATCTGCTGCAGGATTGTTCAGGTGTAAAGTGCTTGTGGTGGCTTTAGAAGGATTTGGTCGGAGTCTCCAGGGGCAAAATTACACCTCCTATAAAGTTAGATCAGCCGTTAGAGTATTGCCAATGTTCTCAAGGTTTGTGCTGTGTACAGCTTTGTCATCTCATTATTGAACTTGCGAGGTGATTTATATGGCAGGTCACTCGTATGTGTTAATTAGTGATTGTGCTAATATCGAGCCTTGAGCGGGTCCTCGGGTAGTAATTCTATTGCGGTTGTGTTTATCAGCGAGGGGTACCCTCAAAGTACGGTTGCTGAGTACCGCGTCGATTAGGTGTACAGTTGAATGTCATCTGATGATTTTGGCCAACTTCAGCAGCAGGCCATGGCGCCGAATAGTTTCATAAGCAGCAGAGAGGTCAATCATCGCTGTGCCCAGTTTTCTGTTGACGTTGGAAACCGGCTTCAAAGAGGAGGTTTAAAGGTAATTGTCTGTTCGCAGCAGCTATGGCCGGTTCAAAAAATCCAGCTTGTTTGGGGGTTATCGTCTGGCAAGCATGGGGCATGTTCCATCGGCGTGGAGCTGGAGGACACGAGAGTTGTTGGCCCTGCAGCTGGAGGGCGAGTCTTGTGGCTTTCCAGGTTTTCAGAATGGTTTCCATTCTTTCTGGATTCCCCCCCTGTCTTGTGCATGGCCGGTGTAGAGGTTTTCATCGGGACTCAGGCCTACATATCCCCGGTGCCTCGTTCGACTTTGTGGCCCCTGAGGGCCGTTTTGGACTTCGGCGACAGTGTGGGCTGCTGAGCTGTCTATACGGGTTTGGAAGCGTGATTCCCTCGTACGTTTGGGTCCTTCCTGGCATAAACAACTCCGGCAACAATACTCTTCTGAAATGTCTTCTACTTCATTCCAGAGATGGAGTAAAGAGGCCTTCGTGGGCATATCGCTATTGTTTTTTTAGTTCTTTAAAGAAATCACGCGATCACTTTTCCCGTATAAAATAGTCATTAATGGTGTATTTTATCACGTGCATAAAACATCCCCCCCTCATATAAAAAGAACACATTCAAAGTATAACGCACATTTCAGTTTTCTTATGGTATAAAATGCTTTAACTGCGTTGGGGGCAGCCTTTAAAGAGTTAATTTTAAACATTTCATGTTCACTATGTAGCTTAATTTAACAGTGGTATGGGGAAATTCGTTATATATTTCCTTAAAAACAGTAAAAATGTTTCAGCATTGAGTAAAAAAACACATATGACTCATGTTTGGTGGTGGTAAATTCGTCTAAAACAAGTTTTAGAAAGTGATATACTTCAGATATTAACATTTCTGCCTATAATTGTGTACCAATTTTAACACGATATATTTTTTTAAAATACATTTTCTAAACAGTTCTGTAATGGCTCTACGACCTTATTTGTGCAGCTGTCCCAAGGTCACATTACTGGCGACTAATAAAACTTGGCAAACCTTTCTCATTACAGCTAATGCAACGTTTGAGTCAAAATATTCCACTCGGTAATTAAAGTGAGCAGATTGAAACAAATTATGTGCTGAATGACAGCCCGCATTCATAAGTGTCATAAGCCCTTAATAAAAACAGTACCAGCCATATTGCACGCTCCAGCATAAATATTCCATGGCAGAAACGACGTAAATCAAATCACATAAATTTCCGCGCGCCAAGCGTAGGAAGGGAAAAAAAGTGCGTATTTCCTCATGCATTATTAGCTCGTGGAAAGTGTCACACTCCCATGCTCCCCAACATTTGATTGTGGCCGTCTGTAACGGAATAAAGTCGCACCGCGGAGTCCGGACCCCGTGTTTTTTTGGAAATCACATCGCCTTCGTATAAATTATTTATTAGCAACAACGGTCTGCAGTCTGTTACGACCACAATTTGTAAATGCGATTTGAAAGCTCAATTTAAAGCGTGAGCTTTAAATGAAACCGATGATGTATACTAAAAATGCGACATAAACGTACAACAAACACACGCGCGCACGCGCACATATTGCATTACTCGTGCCTATGGCATTTTCTGTCTCTTTGAGTGTTCTGTTTGATTTGCAAGCGGTTTAGATTTATAGGAAGAAAAAAGTGAAATGTCAATATGCTGACTTTTTCAGATATCCGCTCTTGTTGCAAAACAAAAATCCCAGGTAAGCAAACATCCCCGTCATAGCAAACTTAACCTAATAAAATTGATGGTTGCTATGTTATAAAAACAAAGTAGAGAGGGTAAAATAATTCATTGTCGAGGTTCAGAGAGAGGTAAGAAGTTGTGGCCCTGAAATGAGCAATGAGACGTGGGGTGGCTGAAAGCATCTCATGGGCAACGAAAATACCATCATCAGGCCATGGTTTATCCACTGCTGGATAAAGACTTCCCCAAGCTGTTGCCATCTCTCATGGACTTGCAATGCAACAACCCATCTGGTTTTGCAAACAAGCTGATTCCATGGCTCCATCTCTGTGGCGCATTGCCTCTCGAGGCGTGTTCCCTCCTTTGGGTTCCATTCCGTAGTTAGCCTCGACCGCCATTCGTCACTGGTCTCAATCACTACCATCATCCCTTTCTCGCGATGTGTTCTGCCCAAGCCCGCTTACTTTTCTAATCAGTCAATATGATGGATCTGACTCGCATATGATTTCTAATCCACGTGTTCTTTTTTTTTCTTCCCGTTCCTCAGTGTAGTTCACAGCATCGCTGAAATCCACTCGGCATCTCTAGAAGACCTTGTGTGGCTATGAAAACTTAATATCATGGCGTTAAATGTTGCTACTCCTGTATTTGACGTCGTCATTTCAAGTGTACACCTCATAATGTTTGTTTGCACACTTTTCAGCTGTTTCATTTTCTTCCTCAATGTCGACGTTTCTGATCCAGGTAAATACATACCTTCATCTATAGGCACATTGCTATTTTGACCTGGTTATTAAGTTCAGTTTTTTCCAAAAGCACTCCAACCTGCTCTTGACTCCCTCATCATAATATTAAGCAATAATACATTTTAATGTGTAATAACAATGTAATATGTATGTACATATTTGTCGTTCATAGTTTGAGTATTCTCAGATTTGCTGATACCATAGTCATTATAATAAACAATGGACTAACACATTATAAATATAACTAATAAAGAGGATTGCAAATTGGCGCTCAAGATAAACATGAGCAAAACAAAAGTCACTTCGATAAGTTCGCAAACCAATGGAGATATCTGTCGCACGGACACAACTGGAACACACACCAAATGTGTGTACCTAGGGATGGGTACGTGCACCTGGGATGGAGTGTGTGTACCTGGGATGGAGCCTGTGTACCGAGGACAGAGTGTGTGTATGTAGGATGGAGTGTGTGTCCTGGGATGGATTGTGTGTATGTAGGATGGAGTGTGTGTATGTAGGATGGAGTGTGTGTATGTAAGATTGAGTGTGTGTATGTAGGATGGAGTGTGTGTCCTGGGATAGAGTGTGTGTATGTATGTAGGATGGAGTGTGTGTACCTGGGATGGAGTGTGTGTATGTAGGATGGAGTGTGTGTACCTGGGATGGAGTGTGTGTATGTAGGATGGAGTGTGTGTATGTAGGATGGAGTGTGTGTATGTAGGATGGAGTGTGTGTACGTAGGATGGAGTGTGTGTACCTGGGATGGAGTGTGTGTATGTAGGATGGAGTGTGTGTATGTATGTAGGATGGAGTGTGTGTATGTAGGATGGAGTGTGTGTATGTAGGATGGAGTGTGTGTATGTAGGATAGAGTGTGTGTATGTAGTATGGAGTGTGTGTATGTAGGATGGAGTGTGTGTATGTAGGATGGAGTGTGTATGTAGGATAGAGTCTGTGTATGTAGGATGGAGTGTGTGTATGTAGGATGGAGTGTGTGTATGTAGTATGGAGTGTGTGTATGTAGGATGGAGTGTGTGTATGTAGGCTGGAGTGTGTGTATGTAGGATGGAGTGTGTGTATGTAGGATGGAGTGTGTGTATGTAGGATGGAGTGTGTGTATGTAGGATGGAGTGTGTGTATGTAGGATGGAGTGTGTGTACCTGGGATGGAGTGTGTGTATGTAGGATGGAGTGTGTGTACCTGGGATGGAGTGTGTGTATGTAGGATGGAGTGTGTGTATGTAGTATGGAGTGTGTGTATGTAGGATGGAGTGTGTGTATGTAGTATGGAGTGTGTGTATGTAGTATGGAGTGTGTGTATGTAGGATGGAGTGTGTGTATGTAGGATGGACTGTGCGTATGTAGGATAGAGTGTGTGTATGTAGGATGGAGTGTGTGTATGTAGGATGGAGTGTGTGTATGTAGGATGGAGTGTGCGTATGTAGGATAGAGTGTGTGTATGTAGGATGGAGTGTGTGTATGTAGGATAGAGTGTGTGTATGTAGGATGGAGTGTGTGTATGTAGGATGGAGTGTGTGTATGTAGGCTGGAGTGTGTGTATATAGGCTGGAGTGTGTGTATGTAGGATGGAGTGTGTGTATGTAGGATGGAGCGTGTGTATGTAGGATGGAGTGTGTGTATGTAGGATGGAGTGTGTGTATGTAGGATGGAGTGTGTGTACCTGGGATGGGGTGTGTGTATGTAGGATGGAGTGTGTGTATGTAGTATGGAGTGTGTGTATGTAGGATGGAGTGTGTGTATGTAGGATGGAGTGTGTGTATGTAGGATGGAGTGTGTGTATGTAGGATGGAGTGTGTGTACCTGAGATAGAGTGTGTATGTAGGATGGAGTGTGTGTACCTAGGACAGTTATTGAAGGTGAAACTGGATGAAAATGACGAAACAAAGAAACGGACAAGAGCATTTGTCCAAAACTTCAAAGAAGACTTGTGATATTTATCATTATTAGAGTGAAGTTTTGGATACCCTGTATAACAATTGTAATACGATACAGGCAGATCAACTTTTGTAACTTGAATAATGGTATTATGGTATTTTGGTAGAGATTGACAAAACAAAGCCAGTCATAGTGAATAAACAAAGACGTCCAACATGATTTCAGTTGTTATTGTTTTGGTTATATAAACGATTAATCAAGTGCCTATTTGCGCTTTGTGGAATACGTCTTTGTAAGTTAAAGAAATGTTCACACAATTATATATTCTACGCTTGTTAATTTTAATGTTTTTTGTGTGCAATATCCACTGCATTTGAAAATGATCTGCTAGGATGTTTTAATATCACTTAATTACATTTACAAATGTAATTTAATCTTGAATGCTTTATAGGTTATTTTTTTTAAGCTGAAAATAATCAGGAGAAAAAATGTGAATGCTATAAAATTAGTAAACCTAATTAGCTATTATATTTGATTAGATATTCAGCTGACAATTGAAATTACTATTTCCAACTTTGAACATTTAATAACTTAAAAATTACAAAAGTGTGTGTTGTATTTGCTCGGAGAATGTAGTATCTATAATGCAATAACATTTTCCATTTCTGTTTAAATTGACATTCACCATCAGATGGAGCAATGAAATCAGCTGGTGGGAGGTGTGGATCATTGCATCACAAGATCGCTGGAGAGACGGTGACGGCTTGAGGAGGCCTTCATCCAGCAGTGGATTGATTATAGATGACGATAATTTTGTCTAAAATACTAAACATTAATAATAACTAGATGTACTAACACAGAGTGCCGCGATTATGCTGCAGAGCTCTCTGATACGCTCTCGAGTCGTGCCGCGTGTTATTTGGCACGATGTCTGACGTTTCGCTCCACGTGCATGGAGATTCTTCATTTCATCAAACACATCGGAGAGCAATAAGCTGTATGCTTTCGTGTTTACACTTTAAAATTCATGGGAATTGCAACAAACCCTAATTACTTGGTACGAGAAGCGTGTTTAGTTCACATCTACGTGGTATAATCGCACGGCATCAACAACTGTATTCACGAAGATATATATTTTGTAATGTTATCAAAAGAGCAGGCTTTGAATGCATTGCGTTGTTGTATGACCATGTACTTTCAAAGCAGACAACATCATCCATTTGTTTTCTGATTGAGTTTAACACATTCCTGCGGAGGGAGCTGGTAGGAACGTTGGGTTGCTCGGTCAATGGCCAGGGTCAACGGCGGCGTGGTGTATTCCGCAAATATGCCCGACTGTGAGGGCGGGCACAAGCCGGCGTGAGTAGGTAAAACGTTGAGTTTTATAAGGGCACCACGGGGTGACCAGCCCCTCCCCACCCAGCCCCACCCACCCCACCCACCCCACCCAGCCCCTCCCCACCCTCCCCTCCCTACCCAGCCCCACCCTCCCCACCCAGCCCCTCCCCACCCTCCCCTCCCCTCCCCACCCTCCCCTCCCCTCCCCACCCAGCCCCTCCCTCCCCACCCAGCCCTTCCCTGCACGACGGACACAATAATCCCCTATGGGCTGGTGTAACCAGGAGGTTCCTAACAGTATAATCCCCTGTGGGTTGGTGTTACCAGGAGGTTCCTACCAGTATTACAGCATACTCGAGGATTCGAAAATTATAGTCCTTTGACCTCCACGCTACATCTTTCCTCGTTTATCAATGTACTCCCCATTCAAATACAAACGAATCCGTGCCATGCTGCACGCGCCTGATGATGATTCAACATGTCTCACGTGACGCGCCAAGCAATTAACGCCGTCTGCATTAACAGAGAGCTGATTCAAATGAGGATTGCAATCTCGGTGTGCGGTATACACGTGTTTCACGTTACGCGGGCAGCGTAAATTGCTTTGCACGTCACGTGGGACGTGTTTAACAATCATCTGGCCCGTGCGGCGTGCAAAAAGTTAATTTGTATTTGAATGTGGGGTAAAAGCGGAAAGACGTGACGTGGTGTGTTGCGACGACTGCAGTTTGGGAAGCCTTGGAGTACACACTTCATATTCTTTGGGTCTTTCGGTAAAGTCACGTAGATAGGTTCAAAGAAAAAAAGTATTTTTTGTTGTTATTTTCTTTGAACCTATCTACGTGACTTTACCGAAAGACACAAAGAATATGAATTCCTGCAGTCACGAAAGCTTTAGGTCAAGATGTACACATTTTATTTTCCCTCGCAGAAATGTTAATGCGCTCACTCATTCATACGGAGCGCATAGATGTGTTAAACGCAGAATCATTTGGGACATTTGCGGTTGGACATTTCTTTCCTCCCTGAGGGCAACAGGAAAGTTACATGCGCAATTAGCGTGCGATCTGACAGTTCTGCCACATATCTGCCAGGCTTCCACAGTGAACTCTTCTTGATGCTCTCTAAGCATATCACATCTACATTCCCATTGCTTTTCTTTCTTCCAGAACAATCCTCGAAGGTGGTTAAACCGTCGTGTTACGCACGGCGTGTTTTTTTTTGAAGCAGGTATTTCCCGTTCACGTGCTTACATTGACTCCAGACGCTTTGCTACTGATTGATGTTTGTCGTGGAATTGAGTAGGCTTGAAATCTTATGGAACAACTGATGTCAACAAAGCTGTGTTTACTTTACATTTTTTTGAAGTTTGGAATATCTGATTTTTTTTATCGAAAGTTACATCACTATTTCTTTGGACGAAGTAATATATCGTCGATAGAAGCAGCCAAGGAGTGACAGCTAAAAAATGTCACGCGTTCAGAAGGACATCTACCTAGGAGATGGACGTCTACATAGGAGATGGAGCAATGACATCGCTTTATGTGCAGGAGTTAGGTTTATGTGCAGGAGTTAGGTTGATTATCACGTTCCAGAATCGTGAGAGATGGCAATGTCTCAGGGAGGCCTTCATTCAGCAATACATTGACCATAGCTGCTGCTGCTGCTGATGATGATATTGATATAAAAAAGAGACCATAAAATCAAAGTTTGAAATATTTCACCACCTAATTAAAATGCAAAATGTTATATTTCAATCGTAATGTAATTACTTTAACTTTAAAGATTACCATAAAATAAGAAAATAAGTTGAGTGAATATTTCTCTGCCATGTGTTTATACCATTACCCCCTTTAAAATGTTCTGCTGTCTAAGTGCAACACGGATCCCTCTTAAATATTCCGACAGCCTCGGCGCACAAACAAGTGATCAGTCCCTTAACGGCAAGTAGCAGCAGCAACAGCTGACACCAAGTCTTTCATTCTGATGGGAGGCTGGTGCAAGACAAGAAAACGCCGAAGCTCTGGGATTGTATGCGAGATTTCGCAATAATGATGACTGAGACGATGATTTAAATGAATTATAAAATCAATCTTTTTTTTTAAAGAACATGCTTAGAATAATAAGACATCAAAGCAAATGGATAGGGAACACAAATGAAAAGGTTGCAATTGTGCAATACCCGCTGTTGATTTTTCTAATGAAAATGAAAATCGAGTTTAACATGATACGCATTTTATGATTAGACATGTTTATCTTCATGATTCTTTCGGTAAAGTCACATAGAAGGGAAATAATAAAATAATAAAAATACAACAATTCTCACGACGTTTTTTCCACAACGCAAGCAGCCGTCCTCAGGTGAAGAACAGGTCTGTCGGAAAGACAGCTGTCTGTTGTGGCCGAAACGTCGTGAGAATTGTATTTTATTATGTTGAAATGTTATTATTTTATTTCCCTTCTACGTGACTTTACCGAAAGAACCAAGAAGATGAATCCCTGCAGTCACGAAAGCTTTAAATCGAAATTTAGACATGTTTAATGAACATCCCATGTTTTCAATCTGCTACTGGATGAGGGTTTCCCAAAACCGTACAGACGGCAGAGGTGACGTTTACCATACTTGACGACACTGGTCAGTGCTTGGTAATAATAGCCCAAGGTTGATGAGGGGAATTGCCCCTGGTCAACCTTGCCACTGATGGTAGCCATGGCTGAGATTCGAACTCAAATCGCTGCCCTCGTAACTCAGTGCCACTCCACCCATATAAATTTGTATTATTATTCAGAATATCATGATCTCACTTCATGATAAAACTGGAAATGGCTTTGGAGCTTTGTACAGTATAAAGGATGGGCGGGGGGGGGGAGAATCTGCTGCTGTGGCGTCGCTTAAGGGAGCTGGAATTTCAGGTAATTCATGAGAAGCTACATTGCCTCTTCGCGCTCCCTGGCACCAACTGGACCATGGGCAAGCGCTGCTGGAGAGATGCGTCGTGAGTGGATCAAGAGCCACGGGTGTTTCTCAGAGTTTACTCTCGATATTCTGTTTAACCAGATAAGGTCAACTGAGTTATATAGCTTCTTTTCAGAAACGACCTCGCTACATATGACAGCTCAACTTAGTGGCTTATCATGTGGAAATGTAGAGCAACCAAATCACCCACGTTGATTCTAAATGTGGAAGGAAAACACCGGAGGACCCGGAGAAAAATACACGCGACCACGGGGAGCGAGGACACGCAAACTCCAAAGGGGCCGTCCATAAATGACGTCACGCACCTGGGGGGGGGGGAGGGTCAGACATTTGTGACGATGTGTGACGAGGGGGGGGGGGGGTGAGAAATGTGACGTCACATCAAAATGCGCAACTTTAAATATATATAGACAACACGTTCTGCTTAATTAAACAAATGTTTTCTCCTACAACATCAGAGTGCAGCGCCACATTAAATACGCACTACAATGACAATAGTTGAAAGCGATTTGAAGCATGTTTTATTTAGGAGGGGGGGGGGCAGGGCTTTGTGACGTCATATTTGAGGGGGGTCTGACTTTTTGTGACATCCTGTGACGAAGGGGAGGGGGGGGGGGTCAAAAATCGTCCAAAATCGCGTGACGTCATTTATGGACGGCCCCAAACATACAAGCGTCAGGGTCGGGATCGCACCCACGACCTCCTGTATACCAGGCGAGGTAGTTAACATCTCGCCACCACAAGTGGCAGCCAGTTTCATCCAGCTCTCAGATTGGAATACCACGGTGTGGTGAGTGTGGTTGGCATGGGCCCCCTTTCCTCATTTCCCTCCCCCCTCCTTGTGCCTCGGTATCCGAGACCCTGAGCCCGTGGGCCCTTGTGCAGTCACACACCACCGTTTTCTCCCTCAATAGTTATGCCACTGTTGCAATATTATCAGGGGGGGGGGGGTGGTGGGGTACATTTTATATCAACAGGCTCCAGTTGGCTTTAGCTCTGAACCCGCCTGACCGATGCACTGTTTTAACGCTAAAGAGCGTGTAGACTTTCAAGCGCACTGTTACTCTTGGCCACTCATCATGGCATAAGAGTTTAAACATAAAAAAAACTAATACTTTAAAACAGTGGCGTCACGAGGGGGGTGGGGGGTGCCGACCGCACCGGGTGACACCATCAGAGGGGGTGACACCAAATGACTGTCTATAACAATTTTTGTGGAGTTTTTCAGCAGAAATCTATAATTTTTATATTGAAAAAACAATTATCGTAAGCCCAGCTTACATGTACTGTATCAATATGCCTACAAGGCTAACGCTCTATGCTAATTTACTTTTTGAACCTTCGAATGCGCTCCGGTCAGAGCCGTCATTGTTACCCAACTGCAGTGACGTTTCGAGTCACGTGGTTTCGTCTGCCCGCGTCACAAGCACGCGCTGTTGTGTTCGTCGCTGCTCGTGTTTTTATCGTCGCTGATTTTGTCAAATGTGCTGGTGTTTTAGCTACAATATTGTGGTAATTAGTATTTGTGAACCTATATCAATAACTTTTTTTGAGAATGAAGTAGTAATTAAAGGAAAAGGAGAAAAAGCAAAAAAAAGGCTTCTGCTCAGTTACTAATAATGGTGTAACTAATAATGTTGTAATTCAATGTAGAAAGATTTTACAAAAAAAATTGGTGTTAGTATTCATATAGTCTAAGAAATATTACATTTAAGCAATTTACAACTACATCGCATTAGTTTATGATTAATATACATGTTTAGAAAAAAACGTACATTTTAAATTAAGCTTATTAATTTTAGTCTTTTTTAAATGTTCTTTAAAAACATCACTGTCTTGCAAATATATATCTGATTTAATGTAGTTCTTAAATGTTTTGACGTTTTTTTTACTTCGAATTCTATTGTTTTCTTACCGAATTTTCACTTTAACCACATGGAACTATATAAAAGTACACTTAGGCTGTACGTATGCTCTTGTAATTTAAAGGTGCCATTTTAATTTTGCTAGTTGTTTACGTCACTACTATTGCCATTACATACAGTGAAATACGGGAATTACGATTTACGAGTAACATTAGTACAAAAAACATTACTAAGTTTTCTGTACGGTCTGGTACGGGAAGAGGTTCATGGGGGGTGACACCGTGAGTTACCGCACTGGGTGACACCAACCCTAGTGACGCAACTGCTTTAAAATGTACATCATAGTATTGTAAGGGGTGTTCATAAAGTGTGTGCGCAAGATTACTTAATTACGGTCACACCTCCAACCAAGAAACGTCTATACACAACTCGGGAGTTAATTTAATGCTCATTTTAAATGATTGAAAAACAAAATATCTAAGAAATGGAACACTGTACGGTTGATATCCTATGGATCTTTCGGTAAAGTCACGTAGATAGGTTCAAATAAAATAACAAAAAATAACTAAAAACTACGTTCTTTTAACCTATCTACGTGACTTTACCGAAAGACCCGTAGAATATGAATTCCTGCAGTCACGAAAGCTTTAAGTCAAGACTGTACGGTTGATGGCATGTTCATCTATGGCGTGTCGGTCAATGGGGCTATTTGACCATACTTCACCATACTGGGCGGTGGCGGGGTGTGGCCTCGGGGGGCGGCTGGGGGGTGATCTGATGTCATTGGCCAATGGTGATATCCGAAGCCTGGCAATCAAAGTGGGCGAGCTGGGTTGAGAACGCATTGCCCTGACCACTGTGCTATCGCTCCACGCCGCACGGCACATTTAACACGTTTAATGTTCACGGTGCTAAAAAGAAAAAAACCCACCATTGTAATGAAATTATCTGTGCAGGAAAAAAATAACACCAATTGTAAAGGGGGAAAATGCCTGTATAATTGTTATAAAAGGCAATACCGTTGTCAGTGGTTGATGCAAGGGAGTTTTACTTCCATCTGCTGTATTACAGACAGCAACATAGCAATTATTGCCATTTGCGGACGTTGGAGATTATTAACTAATGCAAGCACCAAAACAAACCTTTGCTGACGAACACAATGATCGTGTAGGCCATGTCTATTAAAGTTAGATTCACAGTAAGAAAGTAGTCCACATTACATTGGTTACAAATATGAGTTATCAGGCAAATATCAGCCACATCATGGGACCTCCTTTGCCAGTATCAAAATATAAGAATAGGTTTTCCCCTTATTTTGGCAACAAACCAGGTGTTAAGATGTTAAAACAGCAAACTGAAACCTTTTGCAAGGAATCATGTCTGCATCAACTACATATACTTGTGGTGAAAAACATCCTAACACCTGTTTTGTTGCCAGAAAAAAGGGGAAAACCTATTCTTATATTTAGGAAAATATTAATGATCTAGTTCGTTCAAATGTATCAGATTATGTTAGTTTTTACACATTTGCTTTTTTGCATGATATTGTCATCATGTTTGCGTCGTCGTCATTATTTCTCGTCATTATCATCATCGTTCGTCATCGTTATCGTCAACTGTAAGTGCGTGCTTGTCATTTGAGTAGGCGCAGAAAAAGAAAATGAACGCACAAACATTCAATGGCAATCATGTAAAGGGCAGGTCAAAGTGAACGTGCAATGTTGGGACGCGGTGCCAGTCTATGCGGGTGTAAAAGTGCAAAAAGCCACAGGAGTAGGAATGTTAAACAATGCCTTAGAAGCCTGCGTTTCCGGACCCCTTAGCCACAGATCATTTTAAAAAGCTTAAAAGTGAGAGAGAGAGAGAAAGGAGGGCAAGCGACACTCCCCGCGGGTTAGCATTGCAAGCCCCCTCAGCCCGAGCTGCGATGATAATTAAATTATATCCACGGATGAGAGAGAGAGAGGCTTGTTCTAATCTGTCTGCCGTGGCGAAGCTTCACGCAGCCACTCGTCTTTGTTGCTTCTCGCACAAGCGCCTGACCCCTGACCCACCTAATTCCCTGCGACAGCCCTGAATATCGTGACAAATTAACGCTGAACTGTGGGCTCTGAGGGGACAGGGCTGATTTTTTTGCTTATGAAATATTAATGCGGGAGAAAAACAGCCTTTCCCAGCCTCAATTAGTGGAGAGTAAACATACGTGCAGAATTTTCCCTCCGGCGTGCCTCAGTCTAGCCTTCTGATTGATTGTTGAGGGAATTGCACCGTGCTGACGGTCAGGAGTTTACTTAACTTTGATAAACTCTGTTTAGTAGTAACAGCCTGCATCGCTGATAATTATAGTTTAACATCGAGATGAAGACGAAGGATTATGGGGCCTTTAACTAATTCTTTCCTCTCCGTGTCACCAGCGAGAATCAACCTCTCTGAATTGTGCGTTTGTGAGCAAAGCGTGCACGCGGCGAATGCACGAAAACGATTTCGAATTGTTTGTTCTTGGCACTGTGTTAGCCAGAAATCTTTACACCACCACACACAACCTGCATATATTTATACGATGTGAAAAAAGAAAAATCTCTCTCGTTCCCTTGATTTGACAATATCTTCAACCCATGGCTTCCTCCCAATAGTCCTTTTAGGATTATGCTAATTATATATACTTAATTTGATATAATCTACACACTGCTAATTTACTGTGTTATTCGCAGAAAAATGCAAATAATTAAAGTTGAAAGAAAAAAAGCAGTTTTGAAAAGCAAAAAAAAATAGTTTAGGGAGAGATTGTCATAGAGCCCCTGGGAATGAACCCTGTGTGATTCAATCTTGAAGGTGCCACACTCGCCATTTATTTTCTAATGACAGCTGCAGTTTGATGGACATCTTGATTGGAAAAAAAATCCACATTGGCTGAGGTTCTGTGCCAGATTAGATGGCTGGAGAAACAGCTTTTTCTTACAAAATACACATTTTAATTGTCTCGTGCGTTAAAAAAGAGCAAAGCAAGTTAAAATAAAACACACCCGTTTTTTCCCCCTTCAAATTTGATTGAACTAGTCTTGACAGTATGGGAATTAAATTCAATTTATCTAACTGTATGTAACAACAAATTATACATTTTCCCTATTTTGACGTTGTTTAAGCTTGCAATGGCTTTCTCTCAGTGGTAAAATAGGTTAGGATTTGTTAGCTTTTCCATTACGTATATAAACTTCTCAGCACGATACAATTCCGAGGCTGAGGTGGTGGTGAGTTGCCACTATTTCTTTCCAGCATCCTGAGATGCGGTCACATTTAGACGCCGGGTAACGATCGTGATGTTGCGCACGTTTAGATATCAATATTTCTTGGTTCGTGTTGTGTCTGTTGCTTTGAAACAATGTGAAGCTATTGTATGGACGGACAGGCGTGTTCCAGTTTGCTTCAAATGCACCAAGCCTGAGTTGTATCCGTTTGTTAGAATCACACGGAGTCGCCACAATGAGACCATCTTGACTCGTCAGCGTGCCATCGAATCAAAGCGTTGGCTTCTGGGATATTGAGATACTCCACACCTTCAAACATTTGTATTCACATTTTGACAACATTAAATGCACGTTCATTGATAATACTAAACTTGAGTCTCAATAAAGGGATGTAAATTGGCTTTGACCTCAATCCAATTCACTCACTGAACCCAATGTGTGGGAGAGTAGTATCGTGGAAATGTAATATATTGTCTGATAAAACCAGAACGTTTCTATAATACCTTCATGTGATATCATTACAAAACAAAAAAACATTGATATAACCACATTATGCAGCGTCATTCAACCTGCATTTACTGTACACATGCATGATAACAATACATGTACGCAGACCATTATTTCACACAGAAACGCTTGACTGGATCTCGTGACTCTTCGTCAGCAGGGTCCTGCTTCAGATGCTTGGACATTTCCTACCCGAGTATATTTTCGACCGAATACTTCACCGCTAGCCTTTGTCTTTTTAAAACAAAGGCTACCGCTTATAATCGCGTCGCAATACCTTTGCGATGACAAAAGAGCTACGGGCCAAATCTTCCATTTGTCACGGCACATTGTTGTGAACCGCCAACCCCCCCGTTGGGCCACGAAAACGGTGTGTAGCTTGAGCTGGCGGCTCTCTGCTTTGCCAATTCGACTGCTACTGCAGATCTTGACCCGTGGCTGGATTCCTCCGCCAGCACACCGAGTGCTAAACGAGCTCGGAAACCGTTTGGCCCGAGCATCGCTTTTCCCCTCGTATGAGAGAAAACACTTTGCATCGCTCTCAAGCCTAAATGGATTCACACGGTTTCCACACGCTGCCGTCGTGTGGCCACACGGATCGGTATTCCAGCAGGCATTGTGCCCCCCTCCCACCCCCCCATCGCTTTTGGGTTTTGTTTTACCGGTATCTCCACCCCCAGTTTATAACTGGGCGCCGTGGTGGACGAGATGTTACGTGCCTCGCCTGGTATGCAGGAGGTCGTGGTTTCGATCCTGACCCTGACGAATGTATTTATGATTAACTTATTTCGTACCCTACGTAGCCAACTGTTGCTAATCGGAGGCATATTTGGAGTTTGCATGTTCTCTCTGTGGTCGCGTAGATGTTTCTCCAGGTCCTCCGGTTTCCCCCTCCACATTTAGAATCATGCGCTCAAGAGTATTTGGCTGCTATCAATGTGCACATGATAAGCCACCTGGTTGAGATGTCATTTGTTGTCAAGGTCGCTTCTGAAAAAGTGCTTTACATAGCTCAACGAGCTTTAGCTTGGTTAAACACATTTGTTGTTGAGTTTTTCGTTGATAACGCATTGCGTTTCGTTAGTGAACGGCCGTTGAACACGAGTCCCATTGCCGTCGACACGTGGGGACGATTCTGGCGGTTTGGTGGACAGCGGCGTCGTGGACTGCTCATTGGAGGAGCAGGGCACGTGGCATTGCACCATCCCCACACTCGTCCCCACCGAAACGTGTGGGGAGCAACGTGCCCCTTCTGCACCCTGTGTTCCCACGCCCACGTGTGCGTCACAAATAGGTAGCAGTATGTTATTGTGGGGTTGTTTCACGAGGTGCATCATAGAGACGATGTTTGGAAAGCGTTCTGAAAATGTGCTCATTGGAATCCTCGGTCGTAGTCTTGTACGTTACCACATGGATTTATTTTTTTTAACCTGGCTACCGTTCTTCAATTGTACACACACACACACACCTGTAATTAAATTGTATACATTCTAACAGATGTTATACATGACCGTTCTTGTTTACAGAAGTGAAGGGGAAGGCAACGATTGACGAACTGCATAATACGGCTGCTCAGTACGGCTCACGATAATGACTTACATGGCTTCTCTTTTGTTCGTACGAAACAAAAGTACTGTACAACAAACACTTGAAGATACGTGTGTTGGAGGGGCAGAGTTGGGAAAATACACGAAAGTAAAGTTTACCCTGGGAAGTTATTGAAAGCGGACCGTGATCACGATGATTAAATAAAAATAACGGACGAGAGCAGGTTCGAGTGCTTTTTGGAAAACGAAACTTAATTGAAAAGCAACGTACCGATGTGCTTAAAGAAAACTTGAAAAATGGGCGTACAGTCTGTTACTTTCTATAAGATACGGATCATAAACCTGGACACCGAGAGACGGCCTCGCAGCGGCGGCTTTGGGCTAACCATCGGTCACTGCATCGCGCGATTTCAGATGCGCTTCTGCGGCCGTCTGGAACGCTCTTCCGATATTAGGAAGTCACTGGAGCGATGGCATGTTTAAATCTACGTTGAAAACTCATTTCTTTATAACGGTTTTTTTTGTGTTCAGTTTGTTGTTCTGCCCCCTGCACCTCCGATTAGCACGGCTGGCTACGTAAGGCGCGAACCGAGTTCAACATACATATATGCACGGAGTACAGAATGTGCATGTTACATACATAACAATGACTATTTAGAACAATTGCCGCGAAAATTGATGATGGCCGGTGATCGAGAATAATTGACGGAGAGGCAGCCAAAAAGGGGAAATCCGACTCGAGTGGACGTCCACCTCTAAGATGACGTGATGAGATCAGCTGATGTGCAGGAGATAGATCACGTGATCAGGAGGCACGGCGATGACTTGGAGGAGACTTCGTCCAGCGGTGGATAGATCATAGCTATTCATGATGATCGATCATGTTAAGTAAAAATCATTGAGAGCAGTCATATGTGCACTCACACTGTAGATTATATCGTTTTTGGAATCCGTTTATTTTAATTAATTAACTGATTACATGACCATTCCTTTTCTTGCTATGTATACTCTCGTGCCAAAAACAGGAAAATATAGCAAAATACTGGAGTAGATGTTTCTATGAAACATATTGCTGCTTAGCAATTTCAGAAAAATCACAGTACATATCCAAACGATTTAGCCCATAGTTATGATAAAGGATCGGACATTCAAACACTATCACTTGAAAATAGAAAATGTGCAAAATCACACTGCGGTATTTCCGTGCTTGATGTGATTGACAATGTTTGGTCTGATGGGACGCAGCTTAAGTTTTCCTTGAATTGAACTCATTCACAAGCTTCAATTTAAAGCTTTCGTGACTGCAGGGATTAATCATCTTGGTTCTTTCGGTAAAGTCACGTAGAATGGAAATAATAAAATAATAAAAATAAAACATAATAAAAATAATTCTCACGACGTTTCGGCCACAACGCAAGCAGCCGTCCTCAGGTGAAGAACAGGTCTGTCGAGAAGACAGACCTGAAGACAGACCTGTTCTTTACCTGAGGACGGCTGCTTGCGTTGTGGCCGAAACGTCGTGAGAATTATTTTATTATGTTTTATTTTTATTATTTTATTATTTCCATTCTACGTGACTTTACTGAAAGAACCAAGAAGATCATTCACAAGCTCTTTAAAGTACACGTATTAAACAAAAACATCAAGCCACGTTGCACATAGGTGACACTCGTGAGACGACAACGTCGTGGATAGTGGTGCTGTAAGTCGGAGGAGGGCTGGCATACGGAAGAATGTCTCGGCACATCTGCACGCCGCCAGGCTGATGGGAGGAGATGGAGCTCCGCACACTCTTTTTACACATTAAGAGCGGCAGCAGACACGACGGATTCAGCCGCCCTCCCCACCCCGCCGCCACCACCGCCGCCCCCCCCCACCCCCTGCGCATCAAGGGAATTTGAGTTTTGAAAGTGCGAATTGTGGCAGTAGCAAAGGTAAGCGGACACCGTCCGCAAAACCCGGGTCTTCGTGCGCGCTCGAGCTGCGTTTTTCACCGCCGATTTATGGGTTTGCAAGAGGGCTTCCCTCCCCACCAGGATGCGGGCACTTTTTTTTCCCCCTCTCACTGCAGTCTGTTAAATTTCGGACATCTGCCTGCCTTTAAGCTGGCCCTACATATTAACCTTTTGCTGCGGTTGCTGACTGTGAATCTGTCACAGAGGTGTGTGTGTGTCTTCTTTGTTGTGCTATTTACAGTGGAACAAAGGTGAAGGGTAAAGCCATAAACACGCCGTGCTGAATCGTGCTTCTGCCGGGGTCACTTAAGTGAGCTTTGAAGGGAATTGAAGCAGATTTCGACAGCCCCAGCAATGCCTTTTTTTGCAGCATAGCCTAAACACCAGGATATTCATCTTAATATGAAGGCGAAAGGTAACGGTGCAGTGCTGCAATTTCTTGCTCACGCCATTGATGGCTGAAGGGCCTCCAGGGAGTTCGTGAGAGACCCCCTTCTCGAGTGTATTTGGCCTACTCTTTCTCCCACCACATGCGCCGTGCCGATTGACTGGTGATCCATTTACACTGCTTGGAGGACATGTGCGGGGGGCAATTGATATATACATAAATATTTACGTGTAAGCAAAGTACTCGAAATCGATTTGAAAGTGTATTACATTTAAACACATTTTTAGTATCAGTTGACGTGATTTTTTTAATATGTTTAGCTTCCTGGATGTATTATTCATGCTTAGAGCCAGTTTATTTTAAATTAAAAAATGCGATTGATGGTTACCACCACTCAGGTTCAGATAACCAAGACGTGTCATGAGAAAAATATTATTAAGCAAATAACATTATGGGACTAGGAAGATATGCAGCAGCTTCCTCAAAATATAGTAATCCTTGGAAACCAGAAGAGGTGACTAGCAAAGGTGAATGTCACTGCCTCTGGTCAGGCTATCTGTGAAAGACTGAAGTCTGTCTCCTGGAGACCGACCCACGAAATTATAAATGGTTAGTACAATAATGTTTTTGTCAGTATAGAGCAACTTACGTTAAATAACTTCTAACTCTTTTTAACATTTTTACTCTGTATTGTACAGTATGGTATGTATAATACAAAAACATAACAATTTCAGCCAGGTGGCACTGTTGATAGAGTGCTTTGCTTACAAATAGAACGTTGCACATTCATATCTCAAGCAGGGCTTTACCAAATCCATCAACTCACCAAGGTCGATCAAATGAGCATCACTTTGTGGGAAGGCGACTTACGAAATAACCCCTGTCTTGTGAATGTGGAATTGCCATCACTAGCGCAAGGCTGTTATTGAAGATGGGGACCACAAAACAACTGTGAGCAAGCAAGCTAATTTGACCTTTGACTTTAACAACGTTATATTCGCAGAGAAAACTATTTTCATGAATACACACGTAGCAACAACAACAAAAAGGGCTAAAGTACACAATCTCTCACATGTGCCAGTATTAAAAATAACATGTAAAGAACCGTTTCCTGCCACGTGGTGAAGCGAAACGGTGGCAGACTTGTGCCGAGTTTAAATGTAACTGGCAAGAAAAATGCGTGCCCGCGTTTAACTCGGGCAATAAAAATAATCAGGTTCCGCTGGCCTTTCCGCTTGCTGTTCGGCACGCCAAGGGGGGGCAGGCTGGTGCAGTGCTGTGACACGGGGCTGGCCACCTGCTCAGGGGCTCGTCTTCATCTTAATCCAACATGGCCTGCAACCAGGAGTCAGTGGTGCAGCACTACACAATACACCGGCCAGCCAATGAATAGGCAACAAGGGGCATTGGAGCCATTTTAATGACATTATTATGGCCATTTTAAATCAGCTGCTCATCCGATGTCTTTACTATCTTACTTTCATGTTGTTAGCTTTTATAGGCCTTTAAGAGGCTACAAATTAAGGTCTTTGGCAAGAGGATGAGATATTATTATATATGCACACTGTACTGTGATACTTACATGCAGATTTAACATGGAAAATACAGCATCTCCTACAACATGGTATATTAGCCAAATTAAATATAATTACCAACTCTTGTGAGGAGGAAAAAGCTGCCTTTAATAAAGCCAGTCCAGTCTTGCTGTGTAATTTGAGGAAGCATGGCTACTAATCTCCTGGCCAGGACTTCAGATTAAAAAAAAAATCAGAATTTAATAGTGATATCAGCCTGTAATTAGTTCGCAGTCGTGCACGTTGTTCTGGTTCAGTCAAACCCACTCCTGCAACAGTAGGAGGAGCCTCTCCCATAAGCTCATGAGCTACATGCATCGCGTAATGGTTTTTCTGTCCGGAGAAAATCCTTCATAGCGATCTGTTTAAATCCAGCCCCAACAGACGAACGTAGCTCACACGGCCTCTCCAGTAACTCCAACTCTGTTGTCCACCGATGTGTGTACTTCGCTGCACCTTCCCCCTACTTGGTGTTGTACTTTGTTCGCGGAATTTGTAAAGAATGCTATTGTGTGTGTGTAAACATTGCTTTTTTTATCAGGATAAAACGAGTGGGATTCTCAAAACCAAATAAATCCCCAGGCGTTCACAAATGAGCACACGGAAGCACGAACGCTTAAAGATTGACCGCATGTGGTCACCAAAATTAATGTTTAGAAGCTGTCACCTCGCTCCGATTTAACGCAGTATCTTTGGTTCTTTCGGTAAAGTCACGTAGGTATAACATAAAATAAATTAAATCACGACGTTTCGGGCGCAACACAAGCGTCCGTCATCAGGTGGGACAACCACAGCAAGAAACAATTGCTGAAGTGGATGAGAACTAAAAATGTAGATTTAACGCAGTCTGATGTTCTGATAGTACTGCCATTTAGCACCACGTGTTCTCACGTTGCAGGTAACACAGCTGCTCACATTGCAGGCAGCTACATGCAAAGTGAAGTGGAAAACAAAAGCCACACCAGCATTTTCACATACGTTGCAGTATGCAAACATACGATCAGTATTGTGCATACCGTACTGCACAATTTGGATACTGAAAATATGCAAATTTTTGTTATATTTTCCAAAGTATATGCAGACATGCAAATATATGCTCTTTACAATTTTTACAGTACTTTAAAAAATAGGTTTTCAGTTTTTCCAAAGCAGTATATTCGTGGTGCGTACTTATTTAATATCTCTTAAAACGTGGTCAAATATTCCCCTTACATTTAAGGATATATGTTTAATAGAAAACCAAAGGGTAGCGAATTTCAGTGCACACGCGTTAAAGTTAGCAGTTAAATGTTGAGAATAGGCCACTCAAAGTGCGCACAAGTAATATGTATGTATATTTTTAAAGTAAACTATACTCATCACACATTGTCTGCCTTACAGGCTTCCCTGGCGAGGGTGGAAATCTTTAAAGGTACTCGGGCATCTATCACCGTTATTTGTATAGAATTTTGCCGTGGTCCTTGCAACTTGTTTAAACAAAGGTATACATATATATCAAGTCTGTAATTCTAATATAAATTGGGGAACACACATCCCCCCCAATATTCAAATATGCTCAAAATGCCCCCCCCTCCCAATATATTGCTATAAAATAGATTTCTGTTTATATGATTGTGGTTATGGTTGTACTTTATTCATTCCTAATCTCTGCCATTACATACAATGAAACAAGAAAAGGTAAAAAAGAAAAAAACAGAGCAATGTAATACAATACACTATTAGACATTATTGTAAACATTTAATAAAAAGTCCATCTTATGTGTTAGTTATTTTTTTCATATTTTAAGCAGGAAATGGCAGAAAATTCGTTTTCAAATTTAGATTTTTTTTTTTCTGGGGGGAGGGGGGACCCCAAGCCCCTGGAAGATTTGGTCCCCCCCAATGTTGACTCCATGGCTACGGCCTTGCTATATATGAACACGCAGAAGACTGGCATGCTTCTGGCTACTCGTCTTTCTCTCGCATATTGTTCATAAGCAACTCTCCAACTCTTACTTTGGCGGCAGCAGCAGCAATAAAAGCCAGTTTCATGATCACGAAATGTCACTGCACACCCTGGACAACCTTTCAAATGAGATGTTACATCTCAAAACTGTTTCCAGGTAAAATGCATTTATAAACAAAACACACTCCCCAACTTTACACACTTCAACACTGCCTTATATACACACACACAAACACATCCTTCCGCTGAACTGAAACTCACCCATACATTCAAAGCCACGCGTAATCAAACAGCCCAATAGCAAAGCGTATTGACACGAAGGTAATTGTTAAGTACGAGCGGCAAAACCCCACACGCAGGTCACTCATGTCTGCGCACGCCGTGCAACTGTCCGAGACACTTTCTGGGTACATCCCGTCTGTTCTGAGCCGCTCTCACGCATTTATTTCACCTAATAAGACGGTCTAATACTTAATGAAACACCGTGATGTAAAGCGGCTCAGCTGGCAGTAGATCAGAAGTTGAAGGGAGGCTGAGTTGCCTCCCCAGTGTGCTGTTTGGCAAAGGGAAGACTACATACCTGTCGACCCATACGGTCTACCCGTATTCTTGTACAGGGAAATTGAGTTTTCAGGTCCATACGGCGTACAGCCGTTTCAATAGGGGAAATACACATTTTTTTGGTTTGTGTTTCTCCCTTGTGATGGGACTGTCGGATGAACGTTGAGATTTAGAAGGGGCACGGGGTGACTAATAAGGTCGGAATTGGTAGGCACTGATGAGGGCTTGACAGGTATGAACTATCTAATGCTTATATATTTATCTGCAATAGTATTAAGTTGGCTCAAATGTGGACGGTCATGAAATACTCTATTCTCATTGGCTGTCTGTCAAGCTCCCCTGCACGTTGATTGGCCATCTGTCAAAATCCAGAGTTGCCGATTGGTTAACTCTCCTCGCGAACTTGTTTACATTCAATTCTGCTCCTATGCACGGTCTCTGGAGCGCCACACGTCTGCAAATGTTACCATTTCCCTGTATTTACCTACAAAATCACTCCAGAACTGTTACAGTACATGGTTGAACATTAATTGTAGACTGCAAAGTTATGGCTATTCAGACACCAAATCCAGTCTACAGTTTAAGCGTTGTTTAATCATTTTTAATGTTCTGCAAGAGAGGTAGAGCACACTCAAAATTAGACTTAAGAGACGGACAGAGGAACACAAGCATCAGGGACGAGACACAATTTAGAGACATCAACATTGTCTTTTAATAAACGTTGGCTTTCACCGGGCACATCGCGAGTAGGGATGATGGCTAGTGGATGACACTGGTGAGGGAATGGCAGCACGAGAGGAAAATCCATCGCGGAGATGGAGCGATAAGATGATCTTGTGAACCAGCGAGAGACGAATTGTGGCATTGTGGATCATTGAGGGTAACAACGGTGTGGCCAGGCCTTCATTCAGTGGAAATACGATGGATAATGATGAGGATGATGGCCTGTGTTAATGCTTTAATTGCAATCAAATGGTTAATGACGTAATACAAACGACATTTGAACACAGTGTTAAAAAGGTGATATGCAATATATTAACATATTGAACACGAATGTTCAAATATCTTATGAGAATTTTGATTGGGTTCGTGTCAAATTCACGATCAAATACATCAATCGAAAACAAAAATGAGTTCCTAAGAATCGTAAGAAGTTGGTTGAATCCAGGTTGTGAATTCCGTAATTTTGCAGAACACACTCGGCGAGGGTGGTAAATCACGTTGATTGTTGTCACCAGCCTACAGTCACAAATCACGGTAACATGACGAGAAGCAGTTAAGGAGTCTGAGAATTTTCAAAAAGATAAAGATGGACGCATGTTAAAACGCTTCAGGAATTCTAATACGACTATGAAACCAAATCTACGGGATTATTTTTTTCTTTTGTAAATGTGCATATATATTTTTAAAACTCCGTTCTACAAGATAACTCGAGCAGATATTAGTTGTTCCGGCTGACATTTTGCAGCGGGTTAAATAGCTACAGTAGGGTTTTTATTTATTTAGTTATTTACCCCAACGACGCAAGAAATGCACACGACTGACTGGCACCGTTCGTCTGTTATAAATGCGTTGCCTACGATGCCAAAGCACTGCCGCAGAAGAGAATACACGTGCAAAGTCTGCGTGAATTTAAAGGGTAGAAAAAAAATATGGTGTGGTACGATAAGCTAAAGCAACATTAGTTATTGCTGTTATCTCCTTAAAAATTGTGTTGCTTCCCGAAAACATCTGCAGCCGGTGACGATTGTTTGTTGATGACAGTCATTTGTCAGCGTTCTGACATGCCTCAGATGACGCATTGCATGTTTATGGGGGTGAGCCTTAGGCTCAGCATTTGAATGCTCGCTGCCACGATGGATGGCGGTTTACTTTGTCGAGGTGTTGCGTGTAACTTTGGATGGCCCGAATATCCGGTAGCGAACGGGCAAATGTGTCCTGCATCTGACACGGCACTTCATCACATTACATTTGCCAGCCAAATGCCTTCGCGCGATATTCAGTCCGGGCAATTGTGTTAAACAAAGCCAAGCTTGGATGCTAACACGCATGCACTGTAACTTAAATAATCGTGAAGAATCCTCACGGTTTTTTTTATTTGCGTATATACAGTAATGCTCTTTAAATAATTAACGGAGCGTGTGGTTTTCTTGATTGCAGAAAATAAATAGTTAAATGAAAACATTTGGCACCGGGTCATAGTGGAGTGAGAGGAAGGGATTGGAAGTGGAAAAATAAATGTTTGGAGCTAAAGAGACCGCATGCCTTCACCTGTAATAATGAGCGCAAAGGATAATGGTCAGACTTGCTACAGAGGCGTCACATTCTTCCATGACTTCGTCATCCCAGAATGCACTTCAAAAACCGTGTTTAATGCTAACTCAGACTGAATTACTGGCTTTAGAGTCCTTGAGTCGACCGGAGTTTTCGAAGGGAATAACCACGAATGCAAACAACTGAAGTCTGCTTTTTTATTTTTTGAAAACGTTGTTTTTGAACATTCATTCATAATGACGATGCGCGTTCTGCAACACGGTTTAAGTGTATGTTAATCAGTCGTGGATTTACAATGACCCGAATGTTATAACTGTATACGCTTAATCACCTGACAACAGCGGTGTGGAGCCAGAGCGTTGTGGCTGCATGACCCCTACCCAGAGGTCGCAAACGAGTTTTGATTCCTTACTCGTACATGTACCCGGCCGCACCAGGATCGCAAATGGGTACCCGTACCCGGCCGGGTAGGGGTACTCGTTCCCTACCCAATTCCCTACCCGAAATGAGTGACTAACGGTTACTCACCAGTGACTCACGGCCTACCCGTACCCGGCCGCACCAGGGTCGCAAACGGGTACTCGTACCAGTACCCGGCCGGGTACGGGTAGCCGGGTATCGGGTAGGGTACGAGTATCGGGTACCCGGTTGCGACCTCTGCCCCTACCACTTCGCCACGACCCGCGAACAATCTTTATCCGTCACTGCCTAGCATCTTAGCCGCTCTAATCGGGTACTTGAGGGGGTCTATTTTCTACCTGGCAACAACACCATGTTTATAACTTCACAAATCCGGCTGTCGGCTGATGAAGCTAGTTGTGATTACTGGTGAAACGTCGTAATCAGATGGTAAATGTTGTGGCTTGGCTCTCTAACACACCGGTGTGCTGTACTGTACTAGTTACGAATTGGCATGTTTTGTTTACGTGACACACCTTACTAATTGGATGTGTTGGGTGGTGGCGGGTTTAACGACACGTTTATATATTTATGCGATCTAACCCCCCCCCCCCCAAAAAAAACCTGTATTGTGGATGATATTGGTCGCGAAAGCCTACGTGTTAAAATTGCTTTAACCCACCTGCAACGAAGAGATTATGTGTTGGGCCTTTTATGTGTAATAAATATACTTTGCTTACTCAGAGGGCTCTTGAAATATATTTTTTATATAGGTTGCCACCCCATCGAACAGGTTGTAAGGTCAGTATTGGAAACTAAATACATATATACATACCGTATTTCCTTGGACTTGAGTCGCGTGCGTGAGTAGAGCACTGTGTATATCACTTCAATCTGGCATAGAAGCAACAACGCTCACTTATTCTGATTGGGTAGAAGTGGGATTGCAAAATCATAATTGACATGCAGCCCAGAAAAAGTTTAAAATTGAGTTACGGGGCTTGCATCAGCCCAGTAACAATGGCGCCCTTGTTATTGGTTGTTTGAGTCATGTGACCGTGCAGTAAAAAAACTGCCGTGATTAGTTTAGGGGATTGTGAGGATGATGCAAACAGTCTGATTTTGTGACAAAGATGCCTCCATAAATTAAAAACATAAATAATCCTTTACATATATATAAACAAAAAAGTTTGAGAGTAACAGAAATCGACAAATATAAATAAATAAACTTCAGCAAATGTATACACACAACATGGGTTACCTTTTATTTTACCCAACAGTTTACTTAATTGTGTTGCCTAACAAGGCAATTAGCCGCCAGTGAGTGAATCTGACCACATATTCTTTCGGAGGAAACATTGGTAGGGGAAAGAGTTTCTTGACATCTAGCGAGTATAATTTGCTAACTGCATGACTTCATCCAAATGGTCAAAAGCTACTTTTCCTGTCTTGTAATCTTGGCTGGCAAGTCTGCATTTACCGACTTCATATGTGACTGTTGTCAAGTATAGTGTTGCATTGCAATTGGCAACACATCAGGCAAGATGCCAACTTGCTTGATATAACACTATCAATTGACCGTAAAAATTTGCCCTTCAAACTGATGAGAAACAGACATGCAAATTGTCGCTAAAATATTAGTGATTAAGAACAGAAACGTTGGAGAATGTAATACCGCGCGGTCTGGTACAACACCGTTTTCTGAACAAAGGAAAATAATTCCAAGGACACAACTGGAAACAACAAAAACAACAATGCATTTCTCAGGCAATTGTTTAAGGCATGCTGGGTCATAGTGACGAGATAAAGACTCGAGCAAGAGCGGATTTGGAGTGAGTTTGTAACATTTAATTTGGTAATGAAAAACAACGTATCAGTGTGCCTAAATAAGTAAGCCTTTTGAATTAGTGCATCTTAGAAGCTACGAAATAGAATAAAAACGTGGACACTTACAAAGAATGGAACAAAATTCACAAATAACAATGGAAATATGCATTCTGTTAATTATAATATATTGAAATGCAGAAAGAGAAAAAAAAACATGGATTGGGAAAAACAAATGAGGGACATCATATTGGTTTTAATGATTAAGAAAAGTGAGGGAGCCTGGTCAGGACACGACAGTAGAAGAGGTTGACGGCTGATGGATGAGACGGTGACAGCGGCCGTCTGGGGAGGAAGAGACGACAACCACCGTGGAGATGGAGTGGTAAAACTGATCTCACGGGCGGGAGCGGGATAGAGGCTTCATCCAGCAGTGGATGGAACATGGCTGATGATGTTGATGATTCAGTCATAACAACATGACCTTGGAGCGGAGTGTTTCTGCATAGATTACTATGTATATCAGCACAACGCACATTGAACTGAACCTATGTAAATGCGGTGCGCATTGGCGGGGCAGTCATTGCTTCCCTGACAGCCTCCTTCACAAGTAATCATCTTTAGCCATGTTCAATCCACTGCTAGATGAACGTCTCCCCAAGGCAACAACATCTCTCACGATCCTGGTATGTAATAGACACCTTCAAACTTCGCAGCGAGTAAAATGGAGCAAGTAAAGAACTGAAACCACCTGTCTGTTTGGAACGATCTCAAGTATGTATGTGTATGTATGTTGAACTTCTATTCGCACCGTACGTAGCCAACCGTGCTAATCGGAGGTACGGGGGAAGGACAACAAAAGTGCAGACAGCGCACTGGCCCGTGAGACAATGTCGAATGACCTTTATGGAACTGCGACACGAATGAGCGTGGAATAGTGACATGAACGCAGCGATCGCAATCGGAAATGGGCTGTCTGTTCACTTTCAGAAGTGACAGAATGAAACCGCTGCACCTGAGAAATGCGACGGGACAGATTTGTGTTATTGTAGCCCAGAACAGGCGTAGGTAGGTTTTTTCGGTCAAGTCACGTAGGTAAAACATCAAAATTAATAAAAATAAAATAAAATAAAAAAATAAAAATCACGACGTTTCGGAGGCAACACAAGTCTCCGTCATCAGGTGTGTTGCCTCCGAAACGTCGTGATTTTTTTAATTTTTTATTTTTTTTTAATTAATTTTGATGTTTTACCTACGTGACTTTACCGAAAAAACCTAAGAATATGAATCCTTGCAGTCACGAAAGCTTCAAATCTAGAATTAAGGCGAAGGTAGGTCGTGCTTTTGTCGCCGCAGACATGACAACGTGTGAGTGCACACCAACATAAGTGCTACGTTATAATTTTGTTCATGCTCAATGCAGACATTGGTTGGCTGTGTAGCGAAGGTGGGGTGATCTGTAGTCAGAGATTATATTTATTTTAGACATTCAGGGCCAGCATCCATACATCTGGTTAAACATATCTGGAGACAGGGCTAAGTAACAGAACGGTTTCATGAAAGACAAATATCATCCAGATAATCTCCTGACCGTGGGTCTTAAAATCGCAAAATCCGTGGCCTTTTGGGTACAGCCAATCAATTTAGAGGGTCTGGGATTTTGTGAAAAGGGAAAAATGTTGGCAGAGAAAATAAATGTATCCTTGTGGTTCACAGTCCTTTCTTCAGAGTGATTTAAAAAAAGAATAGTAATCAACGTCCTAACGGCGAGCTGTAAAAACAATCTCCGTCACGAGTGATCATGTTTGATAAGTCAAGGCAATGGTCTTTTCAGAAAAAAGTGAAGATCTGGTCATTAAATTGATGGTGGCAGTCCGGACTAAAGTTACATGCAGATGATAGCCAGTCGGCTTGTATGGGTTAGTTGGAGTAATATTCATGACCATACCGAATAGATGAAATGCTAAATTTGAGGCTTCTACAAAAAAAAAACCCTCACAAAAAACTACTCTAATAATACATTTTTAACATCACTTTTGACGTAAGAAATAAATATAACGATGGTGAGTCACACATCAAAATTGGTGTAAAATTGTAAGAATGTTCTGAAAGGGGCATTCAAAACAATTAAAACACGAGTTATGAACCACACATATGACCAATAACAGCATTGTGGACATATTTAAGCACAGACAGGACACACGAGGCACGTCGAATAACACAACAACAACATATACTTATTTATCCAGGAAAGCCACATTCACTCATATGACTCTTTTTTAGGAGCGTCCTGCATCGGGTTTTTATTTTAAGATGTTGTCAGCTAGTTAATGATGAGTGTTTAAGTACGCGTGGAAGGAAACTCGAGCTCCCGCAGATAACCAATGTGTATCGAGGGGGCAACGCTTCAGCCCCGTGTAGATGGAAACAGACGGCAATTAGTCCACTTGCTGTACTACCTTCCCCTGGCGAGCCAGGGTATGGAACCTGAATGCCCACAGAAAGGGGTATCACAACGTGTGTGTGGTCCACCAACCCTCACCTCCACAGTGCTGGTTTACAAGTGTAAATAATCTTCTTGGTTCTTTCGGTAAAGTCACGTAGAATGGAAATAATAAAATAAAAAAATAAAAAACATATTTTATTATGTTTGAGTCACGTAGAATGGAAATAATAAAATAATAAAAAGAAAACATATTTTATTATGTTTGAATTTTATTATTTTATTATTTCCATTCTACGTGACTTTACCGAAAGAACCAAGAAGATGAATCCCTGCAGTCACGAAAGCTTTAAATTGAAGTGTAAATAAGCCAGCACCACCCAGCTTATGTGACTCTCCCTCAAAGTCGTGGTAAAGTTTTCAGTTCAGCGGACGCATGCATCTGTAACAGTATGCAGGTAATGTAATGGATATTAAAGACAATTAAATCATTAGTAATGACTGCAGTGTAAAAACTGTGACATCATGTACTTGAACTTTGCAGGGATACTTTGCCCTAGGGCAGCAGCCAATGGGAGCAATTGGCCTGAATTATAACAGCATGTATATATTTAGCGATAAGCCCACCATTAACAATTTTGAGTGAATGTGAAATGATGATGTCATCATATTAAAACTGACTTTCGGAAAGGTGATGTCTTGCGTAACAATTCCACTGCTTTTAAACTTAGTCTGTGCCAAAAAAACCGTACAGAGAGTACTAATGTTCAGACAGGGACACATGCAATGGAGCGGCAAGCAGTGTTGTGTGCGCTGAGGGAAAAATACGTATCGTTTCATCTGCTTCACTGGCCACAAGCTTCAGATGCATTGTTTATCATGATGAGCAGGTTGCATTACCTCAGCATCAGTCACATTTCCACTCCAGAGTACATTCCCTGTGTGTGAAGCTGTGTGCAGGCCACTTGTGAAGAATGCAAGTTTTCAATCATTGCATATATCACCGTGTAGGATATGTGGAATAGAATGTGTGGACTTCTGTGTAAAGAACATTAAAAACAAACTGAAAAAAAATGCACTGAACGGCGTAAAGAGAGATACATGGATCGGAGAATAAAAAACAAAGTGCAGACATGTGCACTGTTAAGGAACGTAAATGGGCTTTGGGTAGAGCGCACCGCTTGAATGGATGATGGCCGATAGACGAGACTAGTGATGGAATTACAGCCAAACGAGGGAATATCCCTGAGTGGATGGAGATTGAGAATGAGATCAGCTCATGTGCAGGATTGAGATAGATTTTGGCAACGTAGGTCTACACGGGCTGGCAGTGAGATGTGGGGAGGCCTTGACACACAAGTGGATGGAACATGGCTGAAGATACCCCATTCTCCCTCATGAAATCCCTTCTTTGCCAAATGCTGTCTTATTTTTAAGGCCAAATAAATAAACATTCGAAACAACATATTCAACAAATCTTGTTGTGATTTCTAAACGATTGCAAATGGCAAATGCATTCCGCAGCACACCATTTACAGCACAGCACTGACTGCTGTATATACAACATGCGTTTCTAAGACGTGTTGTGTTTAAAAAATAAGTATGTTTATAACATTACAATTAACCAAGCTACGATACTTGTATATTCAGAGTTTATCCTGTAGATTGCCATAAATCAATAAAAGAAAATGGAAATAATCACAGCTCACTGTTCTTTTATGCAAATGTTAAATAAGATTTGTGAATGGTTTAATTCTAATGCATTTTATGCCTGTCTATCCAACAATAGTCCTGATTAAAGCTTTAAGTGTCATGTGCTTGGAAATGCACGAGGTGTTTTTGCAGATTACCTGCCAAAGTTTTTGTTTTGCAACTTAATTAGCAATATTCTCCGTCAACTGAAAATAAGCTATTATGGAAGTGAAACAGAGAAGTGATTGGTATTAATTTCACCGATCCACGGCACATCTGGTGTGTCTCTCAGTATCATCACACATTATGATAGCTTTGCCTATGTATATATATATTTTTCTCTTTTCATGGTGTACGGAGGATTGTGTGGAACACCACCACCACTCTCTGATGAGGATGTTTATTGAAAAATAAAAACAAATTTAGTGTAGCTCTTTAGCATGTCATGTGTAAGAAAAATTGCTTCGCACACTGGGACGCAGAGTGTAAATTTTTGTTGACATTTTAAATTAAGATACCTTAATTTGACAGTGTTATCTGGTTGCCTTGTCATCAGCTGCTCTCTGACACGTTAGGCAGTATCCATACCTTTAATAAATGAAACAAGCAGTATTTAAGTTGCTGATATATGGCCTATTATTTGTTTTTAAAACATATTCTTTGTAATCAGTGTGTAGTACCTGCTGTGACATATGGTTTTAAAATTCGGTCATTAATGATAAGTGTAGAATGGAAACTGAGAAGTGCTCAACGAAGCGTGGAGAAATGCGTGCTTGGAATTGCAATGAGGAACAGAAAGAGGAACACGCGGATTCGCGAATATGCGCAGGTGAATGACATCATCCAAACTATTAGGACAGGTAAGCGGGCTTGGCCAGGACCTGTTGCTGAGATTCCAACTCGGTCTCATAACCACTTCGTCAGCATTTCAAATGGCCGTTCACAAAATGTAAAAATACCTTTACAGGTGGCTTCAAATAAGTGAAGAACCTGCTGCTATGCTGTAGCAACAACACTGGCTTGAATACAAATTATAATAATGAAAAATACGTGTTTCTCGGCTGTAGGATCTATCTAAACCAGTATCAAAATTATAACAAATATAAGAATAGGCTTTACACTTTAAGGCAATAAAACAGGTGTTAAGATGTTCAAACACCAAACAGATACTTCTAGATTTGAAGCTTTCGTGACTGCAAGGATTCATACTCTTAGGTTTTTTCGGTAAAGTCACGTAGGTAAATAAATAATAAAATTGAAATTCATAAAAGTAATAATAAGAATAAAACAGATACAGTCACGAAAGCTTCACATCTAAAACAGATACGTTTTTCAAGGCATCACGTCTGCATTAACCACACGTTAATGTAGACATGCTCTGACAATGCATACATTACCAGAGCATGCGTGTTTGCAAGTTTTGTCACAAGTGCGTGTAGTTACTGGAGACCTGATGCCTTGCAAAAGGCGTGTGACCATCTTAACACCTCCTGTTTTATTGCCAGAAAGGACAAAGCCGATTCTTATGTTTGTTTTTTTATCAGCTGCAGGAAGTTTTGAAGTGCTGCTTGGACACTGCATGCATCGTGCGACTCTCGTATTTTGTGTAAGTGTATTCCAAAGCAATTCACAGGACTTCAGTAATTGTGTAAGTTTCATTTCACGAAGCCCAATGAGAAGATGTCTCTTCTCTGCTGCTGCTGCTGTTCCCATAATCTGGAACTCCCTTATTCTGTCTTTAAACAACGCTGAAAACTTTCCCTAGATCAAGTCCAGACTTTCCTTTCCTCTTCTGCCTGTGACTGTCTCTCCCTGCAATGTGTCTTCATTTGCACATCTGACGAAACGTCGTCTCATCTCTCCTCACAATGGATCCCTCTTTCCTTGCTTACATCACCTACGTTTTCATATCCTTGAGATGTGCACGTTTTCCCTTCGTTTGCACAGCGTTTTGAGATGCAATTTGTATCGTGTTTTTGAGTTTGCATTGCAGAGTAAAAGGACGGATTCTTGTGGGGTAGCCAACACCTTCCTTACCAAAGTGCCTTCAAGCAGCAGTCAACTCCTGCAGGGCTTTGTCTGGTACAGAAGAAGCAAAGAGTTGCTGATGCCAAATCCGGAGTCTCGAGTGAGGCCTTAACGTAACTTCATGAATTCACATCTCTAGCCACCTGTACCGCATTATCATAACATGATGCAAAACCCTACACATTGACATCGCCTGCAATTCAAGTAATTTCCAACAATGCATTGCAGTGCAATGAGCTAAATGTGTTAATTATACAAAAGTGAAACGAATAACTTATGTTCATTCACATTGTGTCATCATCATCATCATTAGCCACGGCCAATCCACTGTTGGATGTAGGAATTTCCAAGCTGCCACCACCACCTCCTCCTTCTCCTCTCATAATCCCGTGATGTAGCAATCCAGCGAGCGCGCTGTGCTACGGCTGTGTGTGGATTGGCTGCTCGCTTGGCTGCCTCGTGCTTCGAGCACGCAGCTGAATTCTGGAAGAATAAAAAAAACACTCGGCGAGAATTCTGAAATGTGTTGCGACGATAACGTTCGTACGATCTTACAAAGCACACAGGCAAGGACTTAAACCCAGGGCCAGAGGTTTTTTTTTACAGGGGCAGAATAATGTCGCTGGTTGTGTTTAGTTTGTTGTCCTTTCCCCGCACCTCTCATAAGAACGGTTGGCTACGTGCGGTGCGAAATAAGTTTAACATACATAATGTCCAACGTATACTCTAATCGGGTTTAAACAATGCTTAACTCGGCATGTATGCACGTTGCTAGGTGGATCATCCAGCAGTGGATTAAGCATGGCTGATGGTGATGATTTGCACACAAAGCCATAGATATGGCAGATAGGACTATGTGCATATGATTAATTTATGCACAAGTAAAAACATATTTCTGAAATGTTATTTATTTTATTAAATATATGATAAACCCGATGCGTAAGCAACTTTGCCTTCATTGAGATCAAATATGATACGATACGTGATATCATTGGCTTGGGCCATGATGACATCTATATCTTGAGGACGTGTGAGGCGTAGGAAAAGGTCAAAACAAACAGTGAGGCAAATAAATAGTGTATAGGTGATTGGAGATATTTTTTGAATTTATCGATGTATTAACCCTTTTAGAAAATATTTTGTCTGCTTAATAAAAGGTACTTCGACTCAAACGGAATGCATTCACATTCTGACAGACCATTGTTATTTTGGACATATCCCAGAAGGTAAAGTTGTCAAAAATGTCTCCATTTTATGATTATTAGCTTAACAGAAATACATAAATAAAAGCATGGCTATCTTTTTCTACATCGTCTGGAATAACACAAACATAGGCGAGCATCGATATGCTTAATTATTTAAATATTAAAATGCTATCTTTAAAATGTAAGGCAATATTTGTTAAGTCAATAAGAGTAGCACATATCTATGGGACCCATTTACCAGTATGAAGACAATGAATTGCACCTTGATGCCTTGCAATTGGTGTCTATGTGGTGTTTGAACGTCTTCACATCGGTATTTATGCCAGAATGGGTAAAGCATTTTGTTATCATTCAAAAGTAGCACCATATTAGTATTAAGATATATATTTAATCAAATATATCAATAAATATCAGATACAGGGATTCTTCATATTTAATACTTTGAAACACTTAATTATGTTATACTTGAATAAGTTTCAAAAATAATATTTTCATTGTGATGCATATGCCCGGCATAAATGAATGTGTTCTTTCAGCATATCTTTTCATGCCCAACGTCCAAATAACGAGAGTCCTTGATCGAGCACTTAAGTGACTCAATGTAGCGCAAGTAGGAGATGCCTTTGTTGTGTTCCATCTCCTGAAGCACATGTGGCACGGAATTAAATTGTGAAGTCATTGTCATGATTCCACTTATCCCATTATAGTTTGTTTTCCTCTACAAATTAGACAGAGTGAGAATTATGCTTGAAATTGGAGGTAATTAAATTCATTTAAATGATTATACTTTGACATTTAACAAAAAAACATCTTCATTAGCCAAAATCTAACCACTGCTGGATGAAGGCCTCCTCTATAACTTCAACATCTCTCACGGTATTGCGAGATAAGAATCCATTTCGCTCTTGCACTATGAGCCGATCTCATCGCTGGGCATCTTCTTGGATGTGTTCCCTTCTTCGGCTGCTATTTCATCAGCTGTCTTGTCCATCGAACATTATCCCCCTTGGGTGACATGTACTGCTCCGACTCCAATTCATTTTATGTGTCTAATAGCGTGCATGTACAGAGTGGCCCAAAAGTCAAGACACATTGGGTTATTTCAGTTATTTTAACACCGACATGAAAATATTTTAATTGTTTATTCTTTGAGTTAATATTTCATCAATTATCGTTATTAATATATTTATTCTTGTTGGGTCACCTCAAATCCGTCTTTTTAAAAACATGACCAAGAACCCTGAATGGAGACAAAACATTTTTAAAAAAAGTCCTAAATTAATTTCAAAAGAGAATTCGTGCATTAATGTTTATGGCAGTCCGTTTGAACATTTGCTAAAATAAATTAAATAACCCGATGTGATTTGTTAAATAGATATAATAACCTTACGAGAATTGACTTTTGAGACACCCTGTACATTGTATCACAAGGAACAGGATGATGACAAAATGTCGAAGACAAGCAACCACGAGAGCAAAGCTGCGTTTTTAGGAAAGGCTTCTCTACCAGTGGCCACGGACATACCATTAATCAGATTTTGGAGCGGCAAATGAATTTCAATTACCAATGTGCATGGCCTTCGTGGGCTATGAAAAAAAGCATTCAACTCACTAGAAATTGATGCAGTCATCTGAGCGCACACAAATGAAGGTCAAATAAAAATATATACTTAGATATAATAAATACAATTACAAGTATATTTATATTGACAATGCTAAAATTCCGTGCAACCTCCTGCAAGTATTATTACTTTGTTGATCATTCAGTTGAGAGTTAATTGCGACGAAATCCTTACTTAGAAAAGAGTAGTGTAAATAATGAAATTGGAAGGTGATGGATATAAATTCCGATGATCTATTGGAGTACATTAGGTGATCTGCCAGATACCTGAAATGATTGAGTACCATTTTCCATTCTTTTTTGCTCGAATCATTAAAAGAGTGAAAATTATCACGTGTCTTTCACTGTCGTTTTTATGCGTCTCACCACCTGCTCAATGTTGCCTAATGCTTAGCGTGACATTATTTGTTTTCTCTGTACATCCATCAATGCAAGGTAACACGTTTCTCAGATCCAGTTCAATACTGCAAACCCATTGCATCACCTATACAAAATTAATGGGCATGAGCGAATATCTGGCCTTGAACATCATAATGACCAATGGGGTGGTGTCTATGAGCCAATGGTGGCATTTAAATAGTTATATATTTATATACATTAATGACAGGAGCCAGTCTATCCGCGGGACGATGATTGTTGATTTACCAATTATATGCACCGGTTGTTTATCCGTTTATTCATGCCCAACCTGTATTCCAATTGTGCCATTGGCATTGTGTCATAAGATGAAGTGTCCATTCGGAGTGCTCACATGGTGAAATGTGGCTGGCAGAAGCGGATATCGCAGAACTGCATCTGCTGCCCGCCACGTGAGATGTTCATCACGTGACTTGTTGCATTGACCCCGGCAGTATGGGATGATAGACGTGACTGGTATTTGAACTCACACGTGTCCACTTGTGAGTTGCTCAAACTACCAGCAGCGGCACGAGCCCCGATTGTGTGTTTGAGAAGTGTGAAATGGTGATGAGAGAAAAAGGTAAGCATTTTTTTAAATTACATGCTCAGCTACCCCAATTGGCACAAGCTCACCCACACACATCCGCGTTTTAGTTTATTTTCCACGTGTGTCAGTGCACATTTGGCCAGAATTGAGACTCTCTGATGTGCATCTTCGTACATGTCTGAAAACGGCAATGCATCCACACAAAATGATAGTTAGCTTTTGCTCAATTAAGCATTGAGGCGGTGCTCATTTCCTGCTTATAGCCATGAGCCAGTGCAGGAAATTCCACCTTCCTATGGCAGGAGCGAGTCTATCAATCGAACAATCACTGTTGACTTTCCTCCCAAAGTGGTACTCGGAGACAGAACATTAGGCTTATATCGATAAAATTATAAGTTGTTTTTTACAAGAGTGGGATTTAAAGTGCAGTAAATTGGTGTAAAACACACATGACTATACATACAAACAGGTACGAGAACCTGGGAAATGACATACATTCTACTTGGTTTTTCTCAATTTGGCAGCTTGCATCTATCTGGGTTCTATATGTACCTTAATTACCATCTGTCTTCGGATGCTCTGTTCATAGTTTGTTTTGCAATGGTTCACATTTGCTCTATTAGCACATGACAACACTCTAAGATGCGTTTGACTGACATTTTGGAACAGGCATTTGGAAAATCTTTATACATCATTCCGCGAATGTAACTGCTACCCGAGTACTGTATAGAACCTACATGTCGTCATCTCATTAAGATCATCTGTTTGGCACCATGTGACAGCCATCTAGGTCAAGGGCAATAGACGCAGCAGCTGATGATTTACACGCAATTTACTTTTTGGCTGTCAACTTTGACAGAGTTGCAAGCCAGCTCGGGAAAGGAAACCATTTTAATGTATTTGCTTTTTTCTAACAAAAAAACATTAATTGGAGACAAAAATACAAGGAATAATCAACAGATGATCTAAAGGTTTTGCAACTCATTGGTGGGGGGAGTGGTGGCACAGTGGTTAGCGCACTGGAATATGAACAGGATGATGCGAGTTTGATTCTCAGCCACTGATAAACGCAGTGGCGAGTAATATCTGGAATGGTCCTTTTATTCCCTTAACCAACCTGTATGGACCAGCATGGTGAAGTATGGGCATACAACCCCCATGATCAGCATGGGGAGGCCTTCATCCAGCAGTGAACTGACAACGAGCAGTACATTATTTTTGTGAAATAATATATTTTAGATACAATTGAATAAAAAGATGAACAATGTTCACAGCATGCCTGTGGGTGTAAAATAAACCCTAAAAATAATTCACTTATACATAAGAGGTTGTTTGGGTTAGATAACTTAAATATAAAGGTGTCGTTAAACCCGCCACCACCTGACACAGTCAAATAGTAAGGTTTGTTACGTACACAAAACATGCCAATTTGTGACTAGTACAGCACACCGGTGTGTTGGAGAGTAAACCCAGAACATTTACAATACGACGTTGCACCAGTAATTACAACTAGCATCATCAGGCGACAGCCAGAGTTGTGAAGAAAACCTCCTGTTTCGGTCTTACATAGAGGGATAAATGTCACAAGTGACGACAATCACATTTGGCTGTCACCTGATGATGCTAGTTGTAATTACTGGCGAAACGTTGTACTTAAATTGTAAATGTTGTAGTGGGTTTACTCTCCAACACACCAGTGTGCAGTACTTGTAACGAATTGGCATGTTTTGTTTACATGACAAACCTTACTGATTGTCTGTCGGTTTGTGGCGGGTTTAATGACATGTTTATATTTACGCGATTAAACCCAAAGAACTTCTATTATAGATAATATTGGTCGTTAAAGCCTACTTATTCAATAATTCACCTACATCTGTGAAACTGCATTAAGATTATTTTCATGATTTATTTTTTGTCATGGCCAAACACTTTGAACAACGAAGCTGGAAGCTATATTTAACGAAATAATAAGGTTTTAAAAAGTAAGTAAAAAAACATTTTTGATAACAACTACTTGCATTTTTGGTTAAGTTAATTCTCATGAGAGGCTGCTAATTTTGTGGATCAACTGCTGATATTGTAATATGCTTGAGGTGAAAAAGAGCTAATTTGTAACAATGGCATTGTGGGTGTTTTGTGTGTTTTCTGTCTGAAAAGATGAATTCTATATGATTGCTCTTATCAGTCATACCGCCCCGAGTGGATTGCTCGTGAGTGATCTGTCGATTTTATGCGCGCGTGGGAATATCCATTGTCATGAATAAATGCTTTTCCTGCCCATGTCATTGACTGATAGATACACTGTTTTGAGGAGGAGTCTGCCTTCAAAGTATTTGAGAGCAGGCAAGCCAAAAAAATACAACAGCAGAAACTGGGCAGCTACATTTTTTTCGAATTCACCATTCTTTACATAACGTTTGAAGTATTAATTTTGGGTTTGAAATTATTGAACTCAAGAACAGCATGATTGTTTTTGTGATACTCTCACCACACTGACTTTACTATCAGAGATGGGATTTCTAGATTCAACGTTTTGGGATGCAGATTATTCAGTTATTAAATCTTGACTTAAAGCTTTCGTGACTGCAGGAATTCATATTCTTTGGGTCTTTCGGTAAATTCACGTAGAACTATTTTTTTTTGTTCTACATGACTTTACCGAAAAACCCCAAAAATATGTGTTCAGTTATTAGTTCCTTATTAACCCAATCAAATAATGGAGGATGTGACCATCTCAATAACTTGTCAAATTGTGTTGTGGATGCATTGTCACATTTTATCCGATATGGTATCTGCATCCAGCTAGTTAGGGCAGCTGGATAATGACTTGGATAACTACTCAATATAAACGCACTAGGCCACAAAATCAAGCACATGGCCTCAATCGTGACGATTTTAAACAACATCACGTTTACATTATGAACACAGTGGTATTATCTTATGGCAAGTGCTGTGCATGGGTATACAGAAGGTAAAATGTGAACAGCCCAAGCGTATAAAGTATCGGCTGAGCAAACGCACACGTACACGCGCTAAAATGTTTTTGGAGAGTTTCCAAAAATACAAATGAGTGGTGTTATGCAGAGTCTCAAACAGGATTCCGTGGTGAAGGCGATTGGTACACCTACAGCGGTAATGCAGCCCTTGCCATTAACCGGGCCTGACGTAGATAAAATGTTCTCCGGCGCAACACGTGTGGCACGTACATAAAAGCTCCGAGATTAATCAAGTGAACAAGTGGCTGCCTGCGAACCAACACGCCGCTGCAGTGTCGGGGAGTGATTGAGGTGCAAATGGAGAGTGCTGGCAGCCAAGTCCGCGTCTAAGGATATCGGTGACTGCCGAGGATGATGGGTCTTCATACCGGGTTGGGTGTCGGCCTTTCAGCACAATGAGTCTCTCTGTCACGAGCTGCCCTACCTTTGGTGCAGCTTCGTGATCAATTTAGACGTGCATTAATAGCGAAAGGACACAATTCAGCCAATTAATACCGCGATTATACCTCGTGTCGTAACCGGAGCAATTTTAGAAATAAAGAGATGACAGGCCAATGTGACACACATACACACCATAATCAGGGTATGCAATAGTTCAGGGTAGAGTGTTTCCTAACATGCTTATACAGGTGCATGGTTGCAGAGTCATGCCCCTTTCATATATCTATTAAATGGCATGACTGCATACCACGGAACTGTCTTACTTATAAAAAAAATAATAACACATTTGCGTTGCATTCAAGTAGGTCCGAACGCACGTATAAAGGTATAAGGATGACAGTTAATCGATAACTGTGAGCCTTTTCTTGCGAAGCCGGAATGTAACCCCAATGTGTTCATGCGTACAGTACTCGTAGCGGCACACCCGAAGGAACAAGCGGATTGGTGCCTAGGTGCGGATGTGTGCAAAGACAGGCGTAAAGATGATATTGTGTTGTCCATTTACTCTCCCATTCAGAGGCTAAGTGTAATTAAGTGAGAGGGAGACAATATGGCCGGGAGGTTGTAAGGCAGTGCCCAGAGCTCTTGTAAAACATCTGCGGTCGAATTTTCAGAATTTCCACGTCCATTATTTCTTAAGTGCCTACTTTATGCTCCCCTAGCAATATCGAAACATTTTTAAAGATTACGATACTGACCGTTTTAAATAACCTAGCCTCCATTTAAATGTGCACATTTTTCCAAAAAATGCTTTCCTTAAATAGTGTTGCTGAAGATCTCCCACTAAATGATGGAGAATGATCACAGCGCTGTGCCGTTGGGCAATGTTTACCATAAGCGTCTCTGTGCATGAGCACTTGTCAATTGTGATGGATGGTTTTTCTCAATAGCATTGTGTTTAAAGATAAGTTTAAAAGTCAGTGGGACTTTACATAACCAAGGATTGCATTAAATGTAATATTTAATGATTTGCCATATGTTATTGGATGTGTTTGTGCTATAATCCTGTAACTTCAGTGTCATAAATGGGAACATTGGAAATAAGTTACGTTTAATTATGTTTGCATCTGCTGCATTTTTTTAAGTCATGAAATAATACTAATTATAATTTAGAGCCAGTTTTTAATCCACTGTTGTATGAAAACCTCCCCATGCACTTCCAGTTATGGGGGTTGCTTGACCATAATTCACAATGTTGGTTGCTGAAAATGGTAAGTGGCCAGGATTTGTTTCATCACTTTCTGCTGGTGTTCGACGTGGCCAGGAATTGAACCCGGTTTGCCAGTTTCGCAACGGAATGCAAGTCTTTAAATACTCAATCAAGATATCTGAAATGTACACGTCAAGACTGATGCATAGAACACACGTACCTAAGCTTACGAGAACTGTAGTGGAGCGGTGGTTCTCTTTGCCTTGATTATGTAGTCTTCATACTCTTGATGTTGTCTTCCGCATTCCGTTTTCTAAACAAAATCCTATACCATTTCAAATAAATAAATAAACATGCACATTACAATTTACGTAACATTTGCATGCTAATGCTGTTTGTGTTTGGCATTGGACCCACATTGCAAATTTCAGCGGCACATTAATAATATATTTATATCACTAACATTAAAAAAACTATAAAATCGGCATCTTACAATGCATAAAAAGATAATGGTTTGTCAGTTGAATTTAATTTCAGACCAATAATCAGTATAATGCTGGAGTACTGTATTAAACATTTTAATGGCACAAATTATACAAAAGGAGTCTTATTTCTTGTGTTATACCAATCCATCTCTTGCTTGAACATTTTTTTTTTGGCACGCGAGCACGTGCCCATTACCGCAACAACAATATGCCGCAGGTGGTTTTTAAAAGCGGGTGAAAGCCTCATATATTCTAATTGTGCAATCTGCTAACCTGGCTAGCATAAGCCATGAGCAGCCCCTTTGACTGGGCTGTTCTGCCCAGTCCACATGGCAATGTTATCAATCTTGTCTCTTTGAAGATATCTGGCTATAAATCAGGTTACAATAGTTTAAATCTTGTCTTTCTGATGTGTAATAGGGGTTTTATAGCCATATGTCTGTTTGGCAAGCCTTGAGCTATGGGGATGCTACCAAAGAGGCCCAAGGAGCGTGTCTCTTGCTGCAAACATCAATATGAAATGTCTTGTTGTTTGTGGAAATGGTCAATGTTGCCATGATGTTGAGTTTCGTGATTTTTACGCTGTAATTTAGATGTGAGATTCAAATTTACGTCTCGCAAAAAAAAGATGCGCCAGTCAAGAAGAAGACCGCATGTGACTTCTGCTTCACCTGGCTAGATCAAATATTTTAATTAACAGGATGAGCACATACTCTTTGGTTCTTTCTGTAAAGTCACGTAAGCATAAAATACATTTATTTTATTTTCTACCTACGTGACTTTACCGAAAGAACCAAAGAGTATGGATCCCTGCAGTCACGAAAACTTCAAATCAAGGATGACAGTATCGTATATACAGAACGTGATACTGGTAACCGGTCAGGTCGGGTCGCAATCAAAAGGCTGCGAGTTCAAAACGCAGCCCACCATTCCTCCTGGGTCGATACAATGAGTACCAATTTGGTCGGCAGGTCAATAGTAATTGTCGACACTATAAATAGACTCGATTCTGACATACGATAGTGGAACTTCCACCATTGCTGCAAGCCTTGTGAACAGAAGGTAAGCACCGCTGCAATGCTCATTTGAGCAGAAAATCACTTTGGCTACACTGTACTGGTATAACATCTACATTCTGTCCTATATATTGGTATGGGGGAACGGTGGTGCAGGGGTAAGCACACCGTTCTATTAACTTTTGTGACCAAGCTAACTTGAGTGTCAATTGATATCTGAATCGATCCTGGATTTAGATATCAGTCCTCCCCCAACCTTCACCAACTCACACTGACCACTGTGTGATAAACAACCCCAAAACAACCAACATAGCAAGTGAAGGCCTTAATCCGGGAGTGGATTGAAACATGGCTTTACAAATGAATACCGGTGTATCTCGTGTTCTAGCATCTGTACTAATATTTTGTTGATTCTAATATTTTTCTTTTCAAGTAGAAACTAGCGAAAGAAAAACTTGCTCATTCGGAAACGTGGGAATATTGTCATTGTCTGTCTAACTTGTAATCCTGTAACGCACGTTTAGCTTTTTATGTCAGCATACTTTTGAAGCCATCAGATTATACCAGCACGCTGAGGAAACGTCTGCTCCGCAAACAATATTTTATCAACATGAAACGTAAAACATATATCGACATAAAAGATCATTCAAAGCGGTTGTTATAACAGCTCCGAACAATAAAGATAAGGTTTATTTATTGGCGCTAGAGATGAAAGCTACGGCAGAATTGCAGAACAAAGTCTAAAGTTGAGATATCATCATAAAAGGTCCTGCAATTAAATAAATAAACGTTTTGCCATGAATGGGACACGTGAAGTCAAGGCACTTTTAGATAATTAACATAATGTTGTCATCCATCTCACACACAGTCCTTTGATAAAAGGATCAACAGTCAGTTGTTACAAGTTATATGCATTTAGTTAGCAGAGCTAATTGTGACACAGGCACTTTAAAGTTTTTTCCCCAATACGTATAGAGCCTCATATTTGCATGGATTTACAGTTCTTCATTTACGATTAACTTATAGTTTCCAAAATTATACATTGAAGACCCAATTTTACGAGCAATGTCCTTGTTTTTAAAGTAAAAAGTAGGCAAACATCATTTGCAAGATTCATGGTCAGGTGTATGTTTCAGTGATGTGAAGTCCACATTGAGCATTAATTTGTGTCCAGGTCCGAAAAAAATCTAACCGCTATAGATGCTACCCACAGATCTGCCATGTAGAGCATTCACAACATCAGATACTGTCAAAACGTCAGTATCAACGAAGCGGATACATTGTATGACCACTCTGAAACCCCACAAAGCGATCCTGCGTACAGAATATTTATACAACTGAATGTTTCTCCAAAGAAATCTATACCGATGGCATTCGGAATAAAATCCTGTCCTTTTTAGTAATTCGATGAACATTGAGTCATATCCCCCAACATTACTCTAATACTCCCTCCAATAGCAAGCAATTCTGTTCCAGATCAACTTCAAGACGACACTTGCTGCTTTCACCATCCTCCATGGACCTGCCCACCTCTCCCCTCTTGCTTCAATCTAATCCCCTCCTTGCGTCGATGCCCTCGGTGAACTTTTGCTCAGTGGGAGGTCGTTGTCTTCCACTCTGCTATCCCCATATTCCGGCAACTCCTTTACCTCCTACATCATCTGTTCTGCCGGCTCCTTGCCCCTACTCAAGTCCAGACTCGAGACCATCCTCTTTTCCCAATAGTTATAACTGATTGTTTCTTTCTCCTATAATAAAGAAATAAGCATGCAAATGCCCTACTGTTCCTTAGCTTGTCTTGAGACGTGGTTCCATTTAGATGCTATATACATTCAAATTGTACGTGATTATTGTATTACACTTCACCGCACAATTTGGTAATGTACTTTCGCGGGCAGATTCTAAAGCTATGTATCCAGAAGGCGATCTCTTGGTGAATAACCTGTGCTGTAAATATAAAGCACTCTCGTCGTAGTGTGTGTGTGCCTAATGTACGTCGCAACAGGCGTAATGAATCCACGCACCTATGGGGAATATACTGCAGAGTTCTCTGCTTCAAAAGAGCTTATTGCATAACCCCCTTCGCTGAGCGTGTGCCCCTTTGGCAACATCACTGGCACGATGGCTGCACTCCTAGTCGCTTCGAGACGCATTTTATGGGTGCAAAATTCCTGCTGTTTTCAGATGGACACGATTTGAAAATAATGCAAAGTGTGTGCACTGTCAAAGTGATATTCACTTGGTCACCACAAGTATGGGTCATGAGCAGACGAGGAATGGATTCAGCAAGGGTGACTCTGCTGATGAGACACGGTGTGTCGAAACTCACTCAGACTTTTCTCGTATTTACCCAGTAAGGTTGAAAAATAAATCAGCCGCGGAAGGCCTCGTGGCCAATGGGGTTTGTAGAATCTTGCATTTTGTATGTGGAGAAGCAAATACGGGAAGGAGGTGCATTGTCTGCTTATGTAATGTTATGTTGTTACGTATTATATAGTTTTGCGTAGAACAAGGGACCCAAATCTAACAGAGGAGGTCCTTGCCCAAAAACATCTGGCAGTTCACCCGCATTCAAGCAAGCCTGACTCTGCTGATGAGACCCGTAATGCTGAAGTGATCAGAGTTTACTTGAATTTAACCAATGCTGCGAGAAAATAAAAATTCTCAAAAGGCTGTATGGCACATGTGATACGTAAACAAGTCCTTCTTTTTTTAGGAGAATCAAATATGGGAAGATGTAGCGTGCTTGTTTATTTTGATACCAGGATTTGGATGACATGGTTTCCCAACAAAGTTTGTTGATGGGACCACAACTCATCAATTGAAATTGATTCATACGCATCGAGTGATGCGTGTGAGAATCGATGAGTTTGGATAATTTATGATAATGGCGTGAAATATTTTGGTAATTTTGCGCTCAGGCTAATGAAGTGAACAGAACTGTACAAATTAGTCCCCAAAAAGAGGAAAAACTAAGAGCGGTTGGTATGAACGAGACCAAAATAAAATATTGATTATTTTATTAAATTATAATCCTTAAGTGTGGAAATTAATGGGATCGATGGAGGAGGGAACCGTTACAGACGTCGGAGCAATCAGCAGCCACATGTGACGGTGAAAAGTTACTTCATTTAAAGGCCATATTTGACTTGGCATTAAAATGCGATAACTTCCTTCCTAAATTGTATTTGAGAGTCGCAATTGCTGCTGTATTAACTTTAATTAAAACACCATTTTTGTAAAAGTTTAATCGCACTTAAAGAAATTATAATATAAACAATAGATTTACATTGAAACTGATATGCAATTTGGTGGAATGTAGCTTCTTACACATCTACTCTTGCAGAAAGGGTCCTCGTCGAAAAGCATCTGGCAGTTTCACCAGCATTCAAGCAAGCCTGACTCCTCTGATGAGACAATGAACGTTAGAGTTTGCTTGCATTGAACCGATGCTGCGGAAATTATGTGGCTGATGGGATGTAGAAAAAGTGCTTTTATTTATATATGGAGAGACAAATATGTAACCGAAGCATCTTTTGTCTGCTTAGTTATTTTGTAAACCTTACTCTGGGTCTCCTTGGTGGGTTATGAGGCAACTGTAAAACTTAATCAAGATTGAAATGAGAGATGTTTGGACAGACAGAACACACACAGACACCACTGAGAAACTCTCTCATTGTCTACTAAGGTGAATCAATAACTTTCACATTGGAGAGCTCGTTGCAACACAAGCCCGTTGGGAGACATAAATACGGAAAAATTCGCATTTCAACTCAAAATTATGTTTGCAGATGTGGGCCTGGGCAGGACATGTCATTACACTGTGTAACAAAATATGTTTTTGTTCCTGGGTAGTAAGTGTTTTTTTTACTAATTGCTTTATGTCTCAAAAGTGCAGAAAATGGCTATTATTCCTCACAAACTTTGCTTTTGTGACCAGGACAGTGATATTTTGAAATGTACCTATTGTCAATTAGAAAACGTGGTGTGCATTTGTGTCATTCCTTCACGTAAAGTCCTGGTCACAAAAGCAAAGTTTGTGGGGAATAATAGCCATGTTCTATCCTTTAAAGGCATAAGAAATAAAAAAAATATAACACTTACTACCCAGGGACAAAAATCGTGTTACATAGTGAATTATTAGGGCTGGTGGCTAATGGTCAAGCACAATGATAGTGGCAACCAACGAATGGAACCCATCCGAGAAGAAGTCCACCAAAGACGATGGAGTGATGGAATCAACTCGTGTGCAGGTGTTTGGTGGATTGTGGGAGATGTTGATGGTCTTCGGAAGGCCATCATCTAGCAGTAGATTGGCCATTGCTGATGATAATGATTATGAGATCTTTCACGATTTGGAGACCTTTTGGAGTTCATCCATTTATCATTGTAGGGTTGCCACTCGCATCTATTTATATAGTTTAAAATCTTCTTCTCAAACCCAACCCTCTGAACTGTTCGATCAGTCGCTGTGTCACCCATTAGAATTATAGGTAAACAGGATTGAGAGCTTTAGAAAATGTTAACTTGCTTTTAGAAACTATAATTATTTTTAAAAGTATGTTGTCACTGTACCTCCCTAAAAGTATCTGACTCAAGTTCATAGCCTAGCAGCAAGGAGAGAGGAAAAATACATGATGCCTGCTGAACTTTGTTCTATTGAATGAGACAAAATTCATAAAAGCTATAATAGACGGAAAATAGTATGTTCGTGTAACCTAGTGGCAACTGGTCAATAATATATTGACACAACCAAGATAGATGTTAAAATCCAGTGACGTGAACATACGATGACCGTACTGGTCTGGGTAACGATAAATTCACTTTGGTCGTACGTAAGAACAATAACAAAAAAGGTATCTATTTAAGCCTTGCGATATTGCCTTACTACATTGTGAGGACGAAGATCGCCTGATTGATTATTCAGGATTGATTAATTACTGTACATCCTTAAAAAAAATTCGATCAAATTGGATAGGTTCCCAAGTGGATTAGTGTTGTAATTAACCTCATGGGCTCGTGTCCCAATAGACCCGAACTGAGAGCCCCCTGATGATCCTATGACCTCCCAATGTTATCTTTTCCCATCAGTAGCACGTTGATTCAGCACTGTAGTCTTTGAACTCAAGACCGATTCCTTTACGTACAAAGAGTGAGCCGGCCACGGGCTCTCTCCTACATTATTCATAAGTGGCACTCTATATTTCCCAGTGTTACACTATGTGCGTAGTGTGTTAAGTTGTCCCACAAACTTCACCTGGGATGAAACGTTAAGTTCCAGTGACAGAAACTAAGAGTGGATGCCCACGAGCCGATACAATTACTCTTCCCGTCATCTTGTTGTGTTCTCAGGTTGTGCCCCCGTGTGCTGTTCGTCATGATGCCTGACGTTTTTTAAATCCTTTATATTAAGTTCGCTTGCTTGCTTGCGTGCTTGCGTGCTTGCTTGCTTGCTTGCTTACGACCGTGCAAATCTTTCGGTCGTTTTTTAACCCACTACCCGTGATCCAATCGAGCTGACATTTTCCACACAGACTCGTTGTGCGTGACAATTTATTTTCGTGAAATTATTTTTTTCCAAAATGTTACACTGTTTAGGGAAAAATAAATAAATATTTATTTACCAATTGCTTAATGCTGCCAGACAATCATCTGACCCATAGGTGGCAGCCATCTCAGGCCAGAGGACGAGAGGACTCTAGCCGCCACGCATATAAAGGATTTATAGTGAAAAACTTTGTTTTTACGGGTTAATTTTTTTACTCTGGATTCAGTTCAGAAGCTTCCCAGCACGCGGAGTGACGCATTAGACATCATGCTGCAAAACACAAAGTACAACCCGAAAACACATTATACAATTATACAGCACAACTGCGAAAATTCCACGCAGAAGTACCGATCTCATGTACAAACCGTGTGTTAAATCACTCATTAATCGCGTTAATGCCAGCGTTCTATTGTATCACACATTTGCTTTATTGAAGTGAACAGTTACATCGAGGGCCTGCGTTATATGCTGCTGTAAAGGCAGTCTCTGCAAATATTTTGTGTAAAAAGGACCATGATTATAAAGGTAGGTTTCTGTAGCCAACACACTGATTCGTATTTGTTTTTATGGTGAATCCGCATAGCAGATTCATCCCAAAATTCCTGTCACCACCCAACATGATTGTCAAGTTTACTCGATTTCCAAGTAGACTACGTGATGAAGATCAAAGCAGTTTGTGCGAAAGGGTCTTAAGCCACCGATGAGCATTATTGGCCACAATTTGATCGATGCTTTGGAACATATGAATAATATCATAATGTTAACGGGTGTTGGAGGATTATGGAACTACTTTTTTTTTCATACAAACTACTACGTGGCCTAACCAAAAAACAAGTATGGATCAAAGGGCACAATGGGACTATTCAGCTTCCAACTTGAACATTTTTCCATTGAAACATATTGGGAAAGTATTTTCTACCAATGCATGGAGAAACCTGCCACAATGTGATTACTTGTAAAGCAGTCAATTGCACTGTTATTCCTGTGATAAAAATATGGAAATAAACGTGATTGGATAGAAATAGTGAATATACTTTCCCCATGTTCTGTACATTGCGTTGAACATAATAAAAGAGTAGAGTGGGGGGTATTATCCCCTTTCAAGAGCAGTGCTGCTCTGAGTTGGCCAACGTGGAAGTCACGTGGGTGCGGTGGTGCATTTCTTGGAGAGGGAACATAATCGTCACTCTAATTTCTTTTGCTTCTTCACAATCTGTGATTTTAATTTGCGGTTTTATGGTTTAATATTACCCCATGTTGTCTGTTATACCAAGTAATAAGCAAGTACACACTAATTGTTTGTGATAAGTTTGGGCATTGACGGTGCCTCCGCAGCCTAGCAATTATGACATTGGCTTTGGATATGGCAGACTTTACTTCAGTTCTGCTTCACTCGCAGCTGCCGTCAGCTAATTGTGGCTGCCCCCATGGCTTGCATTGTCAAGGACAAAAGCGATAAACTTTACACAGATACTGGGGGCGCTCTACCTCCCCGGATAGTATTTGGAATAACATCACTCTACTGTCACATTCATATTTAATTGAATATCTGGCATTGCTAAACAATATTTTGATTCCAGCAAAATATTATATTTAGCCTTCTGATAATGAATAAAAAAAGAAGGCCTTATTTAGCAAAAGCGCACGTTATTCGTTGTTTTCAAGAAAAGTTTTGGAGGAGCACGTAAAGCAGGAAAGGCACACGGATGCGCAACAAGAGATGCAGCAGTGGCAGCTTTGCCAACATGAGACGTGGACGCTCCGTGTACCTATTTTGGATCCAGTTTTTGAACTCGAGCCACTTCCACTGGCAACGAATTCTGGGGACAACAACAACCACCACCACCACCACCACAAAATCAAGCTCTGTCGGCAATTACACCGCAGTGTTCTTTACGACTGTCAGCCAGGAAAGGCAGTGAGTGACAGATGATTAATTTAATAAGCAGCAGTGTCTCATCCTTCAATTTTACAGTTTTATGTCACAGAAATCACTTCTTCCCTCCCTCCAACATGCTTGCACCTGCTGTGGAAGGCATTTCTTTAAATATTTTTTTTAGTGAGCGCGCTGGCCCAGTCGTGCGGCCGGCCTGCCTGCCTTGGCAGCATGCATCATCTTATCTCTAGCGCTGCAATTAATCCCACGTGACAGGGCGGCCGAACGAGCTGCCATTATCGCCAACGACTCCTATCACTCATTGCATTATTCCAGCATGCGGCCGGCACAAACACCTGCCTTGCACTGTAATTTACCCAACCAGTTATTAGCAATACAGTAAATCAAACGGCTCTAAAAAGCGCGCTTATTAGTCACGACAGCATCCTAGGCTGACGGGGTGGGAGGGGGGGGGGAAGTTACAGAGTGATGTCCTCATCCAGGATTCACTGTTTTGTGAATCGTCACCACCAGAGTGTACCCACATATTGGTTCTGTAAATGAGTACCTCCCCGGCGTTCCTATTCAATGAAGCCTCGGTGCGGGTTTATGTTTTTGTTGCACGATTAATTGTTCACGAATTCATTAAGTGCGGCACTCAGAGGTTTGCACTCGAGAGCAATGGCGTGTCCTCAACACCCAGCTACTCCCCTTTCCGCTTTTACCCGGGGTCCTTGAAAATACGTTTTGCCCTCCACCCCCATCGAATGTCTTAAGATTAACCCCCGGTCTGTCGTCAGCGGTGTTCAGCATTACTTAAGCCATGAACACACAAGTGCCGCTGAAGCTACAGACAGACATTTTTCCCCAGCTACAGTTACCTTTCATGGAGCGCAAACACTGTGTAGTGCCAGTGTTTCTATTCAACTGTGCTGCTTTGTGACTGGGTAGCCCAAGAGGCTTGGAAACCGTGCCAACCACTTTTTTTCACTGAAGTGTGACATTTTTTTGTTGTTGCAAATGATAAATTATTTGCTTGGCCGCTTGCGATGTGCTGATGATTAGACATGTGATACTCAGGTGTGTGCGCACCTGCATCACGCTTCAGCAGTGTCCCTGACCCAAACAAAGCCAGCTGGCTGGCACCGAACGCGCAAACCCACCCCAGCCACCAGCAAACCCACCACAACAACAACAAAAACCTTAATTTACGATTATTAATATTTCAGAGAGCAGCCAGGCTTGGGGTGTGTTGTGAGAGGAGGACGGGCATTAGTGCTGCGCTGGCGGCAAAAAAAAGTGTCGGGGCTTATCGCGCGGGGGGGGGGATGGTTGGAGGAGGGGGGAGGAGGGGTGTGGAGAATAGTGGTGGTAGGCGAGTTGAACCCCTCCGGGCCGTGCCCGCCGCTGGCGTTTGGGAGCGCCTAACGCCACCACCACCACCACCAACACTACCCGCCTTATCAGCGCCCGCAGCAGCCGCTGCGCCGCGGTCTGGCCCGGCTGATTTGGGCAGCGTCCGCGCGCGGCGCGTTAGGGCTTCGCGATGGATGGTGGTAATTCACCACTCTGACAGGCAGGTAAGGGCTGCCCGCAGTGGCTGAGAAAAGAGGTAAACCCGCCTCGTGTTGCCCGGGTTGAGTGTGCCCGAGTTAAGGGGTGGGGGGAGAGATGGGAGTGGCGGGGTGGGGGGCCAGCAGCACTCGGGGCCCGACCCCCCCCCCTCCGCCCCCCGCATGGATGGCACTCGAATACAAAGATCCCCCGTATAGCCTCAATACACTATTGGGGCAAGTGCTGTTTAGCGAGTAAGGCCGGAACGAAACACAATGGTATGGTGGGTGGCCAACACCACGCCGGGCCGCCTTTGTCTTCCTTAGTGTCAATGTTTACACACCGCACCAAATACTCGTCAGAGGCTGAGTCGACCTAGGTGAGGCCCAGGACCGGTTCAGACAATCGTCACCGGTGTTGGCCGTGAGCGGGACTCGAACCTCTGTGCGTCTGGTTGGTTAGCGCAGCGCGCTGACCGCTTACACCACCGCTCCACTCTGCATGGCCACACACGCACGCGCACACACCCCTCTACACACTGCCCGCCCTCCCCACCTGCTCCTCCAGCCTTGAATGGGTGCCATGTGCGTAGCCAACGCACGTTTCCTTGGTGCAGCGCTAGCGGCCACCGCCGCCACGGCTACGAAAGGTGGTGGTGGTGGTGCTGCCAGGGTATCAAGCTGGCACACATGGGCAGGGCCCGCACGACGCACGTGCACACACACGAGCGCGCGCGCGCCTCGCTCCAAAAGTGAATGTCTTTTGTTCCTCGTTTCAGCATTGAATGATAAACCGCCGGGTCCTTTCATATCCACGAAATACAAAAGCGTAAAAAAGGGGTAATTGGACAATGCGTAAAATGTAAATGTTTTCATTCGGTGCGCGTTATTGTTGTTTGTTGTTGTTGTTGTGTGAATTCGGCGCGTGTCGCTCACGTGTCGTAGCTCGGGCTCGACGGGTACGCACCTCGGGTCTGCTCCGTGTCCCGAGCAAAGTGGCGTTGGGGACGGTGAAGTTCGTGGGGCTGTGCGCGTGTCAGCCTCGGCTCTCCTTGAAGCCACGCGAGAACGCCGCCCCCCCGACCCCCCATGTGACAGCAGCTTCCGATGCACGCAAAGTTTGAATTGTTAGCGCGTTACAAATCACGCGCTGTTCTACGGAGTTAAAGAATGCAACAACGTGAACCTTACATTTTGTGTTACGATGGGTGTACTCTTATCTATAATCTAAAAGTCCAATTACCGCATGGAATCAACCGAACGGATTTGTTTTCTCCACGTGCTTCTAATTCCTGTGCATGTGCTACGAAGAAGGGCCATGGACTGAAACGTCGACATACTTTTTTTCCTTTTAAGGCCGTAGTGAGTTTGTTGTTACTTCTCATCTGTGCCTATTTAGTCAAATCTGTTACACAGTATCTCCATATCACCTACCACCACATCCTTTCGCGTCCACCCTCTACACCTTAACAGACTGTTGGGTCAAGTGCCGTTAGCGAGCACCTATGAAGGCCGAGACGGCACGAAGGGGATGGGTGGCCAGCATCACGCCAGACCGCCTTTGTCTCCCTAGTGGCGATGTTTTACACATCGCACCAGGTACTCATTTGAGGCTGAGTCGACCCAGGGGAGGCCCAGGACCGGTTCAGATCATCGTCACTGGTGTTGGCCGTGAACTCGGGTGGCCGGGTTCGTAGCGTGGCGTGCCAACCGCTATGCCACCGCTCCCCCGCCCTGTAGGCAAAGACATTGACACCTTTAGCTAATGGGGGTGAAGATAGCGGTACTTTATGCAGTTGATTTTCGTAACCTCGCCACAGCGTCCGTTCATAACATTGATAGCATAAACAAAACACAAAGTACCGTGCTGACATTTCAAGCAGTGACCGTTCTTCAGAGCAGAGCTAGAAATCGATGATCAAATTGTTTTATATTAGGTGACGCATTCAACTTGTTTTTGTGCTTTCATGACTGGCGTGACAACATTACGTTTGAAAGAAATAGAAAACGTACCATGTGAGCTGCGCAACATAGCATAAGTTACCGACAGTGCCGTCATTCATGGTTAGAGAGGAAATTGAGATACCCTCCAAAACATTTGTACTGTTTTACTGAATATACTTTTGGACAGATTAACTTACTCTATGATGTTGTTTAAACTACATCTGCCAGTGCAATTGAAGTTCTGTAATTTAGTATATATAGCAACACAATATCTAGAATGTTGTAAATTACAGCATTGAATGCTCTGCTTCGCTACATTTACGATCGAATCACGCGTTTCGATGTTACATAAGTGATTGGCAGTGACCTCTAGCCACGTTAATATTTTTCACGTTGGCTCAAGTTGCTCCCTGTGACAACAAAGTTTGAAGGTTCTGCCTCGAGGAGTCCTTGAACCATCATCACATTTTTTTTAAACTGTGCAAGAGCACAACGTGTGGTTTTAATCACCGCGCATCAAATGGTGACGAGTTGCAGATACAACAATTGGCATCTCAAATTAAATTCGTAGCTGCGTTTTGTGTCATAAACGCAGTCACAAGAAATTCTTGGAGCTAGTTTTGCGTTTCATCTTGCTATCGTAAACACTTTACACATTGTTGCATTTAGTGGCGATATAAATATGGCGCAAGTTTTATAAGAAGGGATTTCTACTTGCTGCGCGAGATCATTATTAAACATCTTCATTACATCAACATGCATATGTCACGCGATACATTTCAATTTTCGAAAAAAATGTTCTGTTCGAGAATGAATTATTTTGCTTTCAATAAAATTTAGTACATCAGTTGTGCATTTACGGACATTTCAAGCCTGGTTCAACTTCAAAATGAAGGATCTTCGCACGGCTTATCGCAGGTGGATGATTATATAAGCGATAATATGAGTTACGTATTTATTGTGTAGGATGTAATGTGAAATATCAACCACGAGATCTGCGCATTCGCTTGCTTGTACATCTGGAAACCGGGCCGATGTTTATCCCACCTTCTTGTGACCTGCGTCAAAGACATTGTGTGCAGATCATTAGAATTGTAAACGATTAAACCAATCCCAAGGGCAGCTGTGCGAAACTGACAAAGCTGGTTTATGTGGGGAATTTGAGTTGTGCTGCCTGCTTTGGCACTCGACCACTTTCTAATGCCGCCGTAATGCCAATGCACCGCATCACCATCAGTTGCAGTGAACCGACTCAAATGAGGTATGTGCTTTATCGCCTCTCGGGATCGGGTAGAATACGAGGCTTGGCATTGGGCCAGTGAATCTGTCTGCTCACAAGAGTTCACCGCAGGATCATTGTGCCACGCTGCTGTTTCAATGCCCTCCGTCGCAGTAAACTGGAGGGCTGGCGTCCTCATTCCCTGTTCACGGAACGCGCAGAATTGGCCGTGAGAAATTTTGCGGTAATGCGGCAAGAAAATAAGGATGCCAGGACAATTAATTCCCATGTCCTTCCTGGCCGCATGCCCACATTTTGGGCGCTTTTAATGCAATGATTACATTAAAGGAGAGTATTTGTTTTAACTGCCATAGGGGAAAATCCTAAACATGCCACGGCATCGAGTACCAGAGTCCCACACCACTGCAGAGTGCCTTTGAATTGTGCGGATAAAAGGCGCCGACAAAATAAATCAGATCAGACATTGTAGTGGCCCTATAGCCTTTAAGGTCATGCCTACCCGCATAAGGAACAGCATATTGTGTCAGCGATAATCCATAAGTTGATAATGCTTGTCATATGAACCTGATTTTAAACAAGTTTTCTTTTTGTGTTTACCACGCTATTTTGTCTAGGCTGATAAAATGCCCCGCTACAGTAGCCTTTGAACAGCCCCTTATTGAAGTATCTAAAGTATAGCTCTACAGACTTTTATTTTACAGTGAATGATGTGTCGCTATAGAGATAACAGCGTTGTCTTAATGACAAGACAGCCGAGGAAATGATCAGGGTGTGCTCACAGGGGCTCCAGTGGCAAGCCCTAATTCCTGTCTTCAGTGTTAATCCCACTATTGCAAGGCTCCACTTCAAATAATTCAAATATTGCTTCATTATTTAAAATACTTTTTCTTTTCTTTTAAGGAATATATTGTGAACGACTGGATTTGATTACACACTATTTCATTACGTAACATAATCACATTTATGGCTAACCATGATGTTTGTGAGTGTAAACCAATTCACAGTTGTTTATGCATGTGGGATGTATTTGTATTTTTATGTAAATGTCAGGCACGTATACTGGTACTGTTCGACTTACATATTCCATAGAGTACATCGACAACCTTTATAATTTTGAAAGTAGCTTGATTATAACTTATTAATATTATTTTTGTTTACGTTTCTTCAGGAGGGCCCTAGAACATTTTCCCAGCAGTGAATGGGCCATAATTGCTGTGCATCAACCCACTTGAGCAATATGTGAGTATTTTCTTCGAATTGTAAAGTTTGGACCACGACACTGGTACACAACGTTATTACTCTTGTTAAACGATGTCACGCGATCTTTAACGTCTACTGTGAAGCAGACGGAACACACTTTTACAGTTATAACATTCGAACCGTGAACCTCTGCAATGAATGCGATACCACCGTCTCATATCAGCGCCCCAATATCTGTAACTTTTACCGAATGTTTTACTAAAATGAGTCTGATTTTCGCCAATGAACATCAAAGGCAATTGATGTTCTACCCGATAAGGGCATTCCGTGGGTCAACTTTGAGTACCCCGTGTGCTTTGATAAGGTGTGTGCTAAGGTATGTTCTGGGGCAGAAACAAAGGTGATTGGATATTATGCTGCCTCCACCGCTGCGCCTTGTAGCCCATGGCAGGTTCTTACTCGTTAACAATGGCCCATTCTCAACAACATAGCCAAGTTAAAGTCAGCCTCTGCTCATTAAATATTTTGTTTGTCTTCACGAATTTTTTTTTTATGTAGGCTGGGGTTGCAAGGTGATCAGGAAATGGCAGAACGACAATGGATTAAAAGTTAAATATATCTGTGTGGAGCTTTGAGTGTGTAACCTCCGAATTGTGAGTGTTTTCTTTGGATATCCACGTTTTTTTGGTCCTCCACATACCAAACGCAAAATTTAAAGGGCCATGGAGTCTTGAGGCTCAGCGACGCTTAATAAAAGGGGAATTACAATGATGTTTGCTCCACAATATATTTTTCGATATCATCATTATTGTGTGATCGCATACTTGGGGTGGTGCTAATCTCCAGTTTAAGAGCCCTGAAACAGTTGTGAACATTCCATATTCCTATGGTGGGGGCGTTTACCCATAGGACAACACATCGTTCTCTTCCCCAGATAGTTGTCGCTAAATGCTTACTTAAGCGGGAAATCACTTTGACTTTTATGGAATAATGGATGGCTCAAACCCGTGTGCGTGCCTGTGTCCACGTTTTTTAGTCCATGAACCCAGACCAGATATCGCATTTGTCGGTACCGGATGAGGCGGTAGAGCTTTTAGTGGTTCAATTCCTCAAAGTGGCAAACAACAGCGACCTTTGTGATAACCGTTTTAAATGGGTGGGTTATCAAACAGTTCGCTCTAGTTCGCCGGACAAATAAACCAGCACTGCCACATGTGTTGTCACGTTAGGTGGTAGCAATTTCTGTTCTGGCACCCACTGACTGTGTATGCCAGAGCGAGTGAGGTTGCCTGTGCAAACTCAGCTCCAGAGATGAACACACCCTACAGCCTGCACGCAACATGTTCAACGATTAAACGGGTAAAAACCTATCACTATATTTTGCCACTGGTAAAGGAGGTCTCATAGTGTGAATGCTTACCCCGAGCTCTCAATACTCTGATAGTGCACTGTTTTTGAGTTGTACGCCTTTTGGCGTCATCTGGTCCAATACCAATGGAGACTAGGCTCTAAGGAAAGCTGTCTCGGGTGTGGACCAATCAACTTCAAGGACAGTGCATATTATTACCATTATCAGAGTTGTTTATTTTTGTTTGCATTTTGACTGCTTGTGTTGTGGTTATTGCAAACATGATGCCTTGTATAAAGGTGTCAGTTTTTTTACCAGTTTAAAGGGTTAAAACCTACTACTAGATTAAACGGTGGTCAATGAGAAATCGCTGAAACAATACAATAGACCACGTTCTGGTGACGGATTACAAAGCACAATGTACAATTGAAAAGGAGAGCCCAGGTGGCATACGAGTGCGTGATCTTACTTTGCTTAAGATATATAGCGCTTCAGATATGTCCTCTTAAAACCTGAATAACTCAAGTAAGGGTCATCTGGGTAAAATATGCTGCTGTAAAAGCCAATCGCAAACTTCAAAGTCTGAATCTTCGTCAGGCTGTATGTGATGCTTGCATGACTTCGCAATAGGTGCAAATTATTGCACAGATGTTTCCTGATATTCATTTGAGGTTACATGGCATATCAGCCACCTTTTTGCTATATACACCAGGTAGGATGCATTGCATCTAAAGAAAATGTATGTAGATTGAACTTCTTTTGCACCCTGCGTAGCCAACCGTGTTAATCGGAGGAGCGGGACATTATATGAAAACCCATACAATTGTCCAATTATCATACTTTATTTGTCATATATAAACTTTGAATTTAACTTTTGTGAATAAAAAAAACATTACAAATGTTAAAAGGCTTGTGATTAAAAAAAGAACACCAAGCATTAGCGTTTCATGTCATTGCAAGCAAAGTTTGCAGTTGTCTGCAATTATCATTTATTCTGAACAGCAACTGCAATGTGAAAACTACGTTAATGTACATCCAGACAGAAAACAAACTATACAGTATTTTGGTTGACGGAAAAAACCATACGACGCATTACACGATTAAAGGTAGCAAACGAAGGCACAGCTTCACGTTTCTCTGCAACGATTTACAGGGATTAAAAAAACACATTGAAGGCAATAAATTATTTTTCGAAGCGGTTTTTTTTTGTTGCACTGCGCTAACGGGGCAACTCAGCGGAGCCGCGGTGTCGAGTGAAGTGTGCGTGGGTGTGCAAGCTCCAGCAGCAGCAGCGTATCAGTAGGGAAGTGGCAGACAAGATTCGGCACAAGCAGTGTGGCTGAACCAAGGTCCTCTCTTTCCCAGCTGACCCCCCCCCCCCATCGTGCTACACCATGTTCCGCATTGTTCCCGTGGAGCACATGGCCCTCAGAGACAAATAATTGAGGAATAACGCAGAATTACTGACACTTATTGCTGCTGGGTAATAAAGGAGGCCCTATTTAAGTGGCAGCATGGGCAATGATGTATTCCTTCATGTCAAGCCTCATATCTCTATAAGTCAAGTCTGACTTATGAAGCCTATTGATAAATCAATTCAATTCATGGCCCTTGGCCAGACAAGAGATTGGTGCTGCATTTTCAAATGCGATGGACGTCAAAATGAACCGCATTTATTCAATAACTGTCACCCTGGCGAAGTTTGCCTTGAATAAAAAAAGAATTGCCATTAGAAACTGAAATACGGCATGTGTTAAACATATTTAATTAAAACGTAAAATAAATCTCATTCCAAACTTTCCTAGGGTAAACAAATTGCAAAGTGTTTCAACGTGTGTGTGTCCATGCAAAATGTGTGGAGACATACTGACAAGGTCTGTGTATAAACGCGTAAATGAAAGGTGCTGATCCTTACCTGAACTACCAAAACATGTGTTTTTCTTTAAACATATTTCATCCTTTCCCAGAGCTAAGCGATTCCAGTTTAACTGACCGCAGGCATTACGAGAGTATTACATTTTTTTCTTGTGTGCAATTACATCTGACAACAATGCAAACAACATGTTCTGTAATAGTAAATATTTTTTTAAAGTTTAAGAGCCCTGTGTCAATCCACTGCTGGTGAAGGCCTTTTTCATACTGTGTCAGTCTTGGGAATTGTTTGAACCATATTTAATTACGCTGGCCGGTGTGGATTGGTCAAGGGGAGATTGGACCAGGACCGGTTCAGATATCCATTCACCCCTGATGTTTGCCTTGGCTGGCAATCAAACTCGGGTCGACAGATTCATCGCGCATTACGCTAACCACTGTCCCACCGCTCCACCAAACATACTTCACATGCAGTGTGTGTATACACACACACACTATATACATACACTGCATACATTTATCAGCCAGGCCTGTTCGACATCACGTGTATTTTTTCTGTCTTCCTCGTTAAGTCACGCACGCACGGGACGGGACAGTAAACACGTTTCAACAATGACATTGTAAAATAATAAAAGCATTGACAGACTAACATGTAATATTTTATCAAAGTTATCTATACGATCAGTTTGTATTTTATGAGTAAAACATGAAGATGGGGGTCTTCAAAAATTTGCCTGCAAAAAACAGCCAAGCAAATCATTAACATTCCCGAAATGTTTTGGCTGTCTTTCACATACACAATACACGCAACTGCTGTTCAACATTATTGACAACATTGTCAAGTCATCTGTGGTACAACCTGAGAGTTATGAGAAACTCCAAGGGTGGAGAAGGTTCTGTGATGGAGTCAACAGAGGTGCCTGTGTATTTTCAAACTGGAGTGATTCATACTTGCACCTACCAACCACCCAATGTAATCCAAATTGGGGAACACACAAGTCACTTTGGCGGTTGGCACATTTTCCATTAAGTGAATTAAAGTCGATCGATGTTCTTTGGTTCTTTCGGTAAAGTCACGTAGATAAAAAAAAGAATAAAGGGAATAAAAATAATAAAAATACAAGAAAAATAAAACACTCATGTACACTGTAGGCGACAGGCTACAGTCTACATTTTTTTTTATTTACTTTATTTTTTTATCATTATTTTTCTATCTACGTGTCTTTACCGAAAGAACCAAAGAATATGAATTCCTGCAGTCACGAAAGTTTTAAGTCAAAATTTAAAGTTGTCCGAGTTTTAAACTCAACACGATATTGAACTTTGAGATCCCTATGACTACTTTATCAAGAGTTGACCATTAAGCTTCTGTCACAACCCAAAGAACAAGGGACCCTTTTAGAAGGGTAAGCAACGCCAATGATGCATCGACATGGGCACAAATTCTCTCATAGGTAAACGCGATCCTCATGTTACCTTGGTTAAACTACCTGCAAGTACCATGACCGAGTCAGCATTTATTAATGCCCATAAAACAACAACAACAAAAACAGATGCCCCGCACATAGACAAACAAAAATAATAGGGGTGAGCGTTTGTTTTAGGGAACATCTGTTGACACATTGCAGTCAGTGTTCATTTTAGCTGGAGCTAACCTAAAGGAGGGCAACATCGGCTACGAATAGCGGTTTCCTCGGACAAGTCATTGCTGTGGAGACCATGGATTGGGATGCAGTGCATTGTGCCAAACCAGCGTGGAAATATTTCACAGCACACGTGAATCGGTGCATGTGTGTGTGTGTATTCTTCTGTGCAGCGCTTAATTTCAGCCGAAACGCCGTCCCGACAATTATTTTGACATCCAGCCTCATTCATCATACCTTAATATGCATCATATTTTTTTAAAAACCTGTTCCTAAGATTATAGGAAGATGGTGTATAATAATGAGGATTATTATGGATAGGCATACCTCGTAGTCTAGTGGTAGTGCCTTACACCAATAATCCCCACTCCAAGCCAGCCTAGCAGCATTCCGTAAAATATAGAGAGAAATTAAGCCTTGCCACCATGTATATATTAAATATACACGATTGCCTTCATATAACTATATACAGCACATAATACAAATATAACAAAAGTGTTTGATAAATAATTTATTTCACTACACAGTTTGTGTGATCAAAATAATGAATTAATATATAAGAATTAGCTTGGTACAGAGTTTATTTTGTTTATTTGCATCGCTATTTTTTTTACGAAAAAAAACATTTTAGCAAACAAAGGAAACAGCTGGAATAAGACCTATATGATTCAATCATGGGCTTTAATCATGTTGGCACGTGTCATCTGGGAATTAATTAGAGGAATCATCATGAAGCTTTACGTCTTGTTGCCAAACAGAAAATCTCGCACCAAACTATCTCAAGCTGATGACATTTCTATCATACAAAAAGAAAACCCCGCTCATTACTGGAACGTACAATTACGGAATATTGTTTTTTTTTTCTTTCTTTCTGGAATTATTGCCTGAATACATGCAAGCTTTCGTTGTGATTATTGTACCAAACATATTTTGGTGCTAAAAAAATTGCACGACGACAAAAAATTATAATAATAATAACTAGTTATTGGGAGCCATCTCTGTCCTCCCTAGGCATGATTCATCATCATTTTTGGGCATGTGGGCCAGCAAGAAAAAAAGACAAACACTTCGGGCAGGCTGCAAACACGCACATTTATCAGTGTCCATTTGAAAATGTAAAGGCAAATTACCCAGTCAAGTTTTATTCACCTATAAATATCCTCAAAGTGTTCCCGTTAAGAGCTTCTAATCGCGCAAAATTACACGAGCTTTAATAGTTATTTAATGGTGTGCATCTCCACCGATCGTCACCTTGTTACATGTACAAAGGAGGTCCTCAACACGCCGCCTTCTGAAGCCACACACCGCAGTAAGGCAGGTTACGTTGAAGCGCTCCGTTCGACGCAATAACGCATTAGCACAGTCAACCTTCCCTATTCTCTCCGAACACACAATGAACAGCAGCCCTACGTAAATCAACGCATTCGCTTCGTAAAATAATCACGATGCCGCTGATACAGGACGCGTACGCGTGAATTGTGTGCAAGGGTTACTCCACGTGAAAAAAAATCTCGGACGTGAGCCAGCCTAAGTAAGACAAATTAAACAAAATTACACACCTTCGTACCGTATACAATGGAGCAGCTGATTGCTGCCCTTTAAACTGGAACTCAAGGAAGTCAACTGTTCACGAGTGCCATTAAGGTGCGCGTTCTGACCATGCGAGCGTTCCTTCCCCCGCCCCCGTGCCCCCCCCCCCCCTTCCTTTCGGTCCATTGGTAAACATCTGCGGTGCTCGAGCACTTAACGATGGTGGCTGGAGTGACGGATGCCCAGCGATTAGGCCGGCAAGCCGAATCAGTCTTTATTAAGTGCCGTTTAGACGCGCGGCTGTTAATCACCACCTCGAGAGCGCTTGCTGGGCCCAGCCGTAGGTTTGCCACTATCAGGGAATCAATCCATCACATCAGCACTAATTATTTGTCCTCATCAACCAACTGTTTTCCGCTGGCTTCACCCACCGTTTTACAAACAAATATCATTTGAATTTCAAGATGTGCATCCAGGGGTACCCCTAACACCTACGCACTGTAATACTGCACAGTAAGTAATGCACCTGAATTTTATGGTAAAAAAAAAAATATGTTCAGTTAATTAGATACATCAATAACACCCAGCACCAAATGCCAACGAACACAATTTGACATTATGTTTAAGGTGCTTTTTCGCCTCGGATTCATTCCTTATGATTATTCATTATCCCCGTTCAAAACTTCTGTTGTAAAATCTGTTTCTAATTCTGCAGGGACGAGATACATCTCTTGTCAGTCGGCGTGTGCGCCAGAACACGTGGATCTTTCTCTTGAGCACTTTTAATCTCTCGGGACTTCAGTTTAACGCAGCGAGCCAATTCAGATCACTCTGATAATTGTTTTTGCCAAGTACAAATAGTCCCTCCTTTTTTAACGCTCAGTGACCCCTGTCCGGATTATTGTCTCTGTCTTCTGACTCTCAATGTGCTCTCTGCTCACACGCATTGGTTGTCACCTGCAACGTCAGCTTCACAACGATGATGCGTTTATTAAAGGAAATGATGCTACTCCCGTGTCATTGTTGTCTTGTTAGTTTAAACCTCGTCTACACAGACGGGAGGGGATCTGTGTGGCTGGCTGTTAATGACATCTGCATTTTAGAGATTGCAGTCGATATTGAATTGCTAATCATGTGAGCATGGCTCTTTTGGAATTTTAATAGAAAATACAGTAAAGCAAATAAAAAAAAGCCCGTTTGATTTTGTTACATCTTTTACCATCGTATATATACTGTTAAGCTGCAATTGTACCAGCTTTAATGAAAGTTTAGCTTCAACTGGAATTATTGTTAAAGGATTTTTAAACTCACTGTTGCCAGTTGTGATTTTTTAAATTCAAAATAGCCATTTTATTAACTTAAATTGGCGGCACTGCTATTTTAATAATGAAACAGATTTACTATGAATGACTGCAAAATCTAATATTAAATATATATCAACTACCCAACACAGACAACATCAATTTCAACATTATATTACTTTTAAATCAATTCATCTCTCCCTTACCTCCCGTCCTTCATGTTTCAAGCTGCCTTCTAAAGTGAACAATTATACAAGTTCATTCACAATTGCTGTTCGTAAAATGTAAATGAGCTGAAGATGCATCTTCATGTCGGGAATGCAGACTTATCAGCAGAGTATTTTGTTCACTCTAACTTGAACGAGTCTACCATCATGTAAAAACATAAATTCCTAGTGTTGCCTTAAAAGCCACCGCGCGACTACTCCGAGTTGCTCTGCTCTACTTCTCTGTGCGCCTCCACTTCGGGGCTTGCGGCACGGTGATCTTCTACCTCGTCCTCCTCATCCTCATCATCCTCATTGTCATCATTGTTGTGCGTGTCCACCTCATGGTACGCGTCACTTCCTTCGTCGCTATCTTCCATGGAGTCGTCCATCATCATCTCGCCGGTGGCATTTGGGCTCATCCCACCGTCGGACTCATCCCTGCATCCGCTGGCGCCACTCGCCTCGCCGCAGTGCTGCTCCTGCTGCTGCCGGCCTGCCTCGTGTGCCGCCTGTCCCTCCTGCAACGCTTCCCGCATCGTTCGCTGATGGTGCTTCGCCTGGTAGCGTTGATTCTGGAAAAATTTCAGGATGGTGTGCCGCGGAAGGTCCAGCTGCGCCGACAGCGTTTGCACTGCCTCCTGGTCCGGGTAGAGCCCCACGTCCTGAATGAAGCTCTGCAGGATGCCCAGGGCCTCCACGGAGATGCGTGTGCGGACGCGCGCCTTGGGGATGGACGGCGGGCCCGCGCCTCCTCCGCTGCTCGCGTCCTCGTCACGAGCCGGAGGCAGCGGGGGAGGAGAGGCCGCTGGTCTGGTCGCGACGGCCAGACGATCGCCCTGGATCAGCACCAGCGGCTGGCTTGTGGGAGGCTGAGGACACGGGAAAGCGCACGACACCACTGAAACCACAGCCCGGACGCTGACATTACCATACTACCAATTACACAGTTATTCTGCTGGAGCTGCTGTTTTGCAGCTTTCGCAGTGGTTCGGTTTAGGCTACTAATGAGTGTGTCACTAACTAGGCATCATATGTATTTTTTTTTATTCGTGTTGCATTCCATGCCAAATCCGTATTTTCCAGAAATGTAATTATCACCATCATATTTGATGTGAAAATATTTTTTACTTGCAAAAAGTATAAAGTGAGTACTGTCTGAACTCTGTGTGTGAATCCCATACACTCATGGTGGGCGACCACTGTTGCCTTCTACATCCAACTGTGCTCTGCCAGTCGGTGCCCGTATTACCCACCCCAGAACGATGATGGGCACAGTTGGTGCAACTTGAACGCATGGCCTCTCTCAGTTGCACTATATCTCAGTTATTTTAACAGGCGAGCCGAAACCAACGAACAACAGTACACTCGTTATATCATGGGAATTTCATGCAAAGTGTTACACATTCCAAAAAGATGTGTTTGATGATGTTTACGGTTAAGCTCTATCAGTGGAATTTCAAATCAGCTGATATGGTGGTTGCCTCTCTCAGAAAATAAGGAAAGCTAAGATGTTTAAAGGCAGGTGACCACAGTTGGTTAGCTCACTCTTGTCTCTGCATTCATTTAAAAAACGCTTATTTGTTAGCAATTGGAGCATATGGACACAGTAAAATAAAACTAAAATATCCCTTTCACGCTCAGCTGCAAAACAAACAGGATTGCATATGCATGCCGCAAAAAAAAACACTCTACCGAGTGCAGAGAAAATCTAAATGGATGTAATCGAGTCTTGCGCAGTCTGTCTACGATCAGCTTTCGAGAATGTTTTAACGTGACCATGAGCATATGATTTAAGTTTTTAAGTATGAGGGAAGACGTGAATTTAGGAGTTGATATATGGTAGCATACAGACCTTCCAACCACCAGAGATGCAAAATCGTGAGACCTCCCTCTACGCAAGGTCAGAAACAGGGGGATGTCAGGAACGCTTCGAGCACAACACACGTTTATATAAATAATTATTATTATTGTACATATCCCACCCTTGTCAACGCACAGCTGATGGAGGCCTCCCCCGTCGCCGTTCATTGGTTTTTGCCAGCCTGTTGGCCGTGGGGGCTTGTTTGACCACACTTGACCAGGCCGGTCGGCGTAGGTTAGTGAAATGGAGCATGGCGGGCCTGGGTCTGATAACGCCACTGACGATGACCGTGGCCGGGAATCGAACTCGGTTCGCCGGGTTACTACCACGAGCTATGTCAGCCCTGCGCGTTTGTATATGTACATATATGTATAAGTATTGCACGTTATTGAGGCACGGTCTACAAATTTGATGTGTTTGTTTCCTAAACACTTGCGAAGGGGAAAATGAAGTGTAATCCAAATGTAGGGGAATTATTTCACGCATTTTTTTTTATTAATTCAAAGTCTTTAAATACTTTTTCTAATTGCAAAACGGGAGATGAATTTGGTTTTAAATTGTATGCTTAGACAAAATAAAATACCTCCAGATTAAGATATAAATTTGTAAAACCTCTTGTAAAACTACAGTAGTTGGAAGGTCATGCTGTTTGTAAACACGTGTGCTCATTTTGTGGAAAACAAATGGAGATTGAAAAAGAAAATTGGGAAAGTTTAAGGTGTTAATGTCCGTGTTTTTCCATTTATAGCGTTTATCGAAAAACACCTTTTTTGCATTGTTAGTTTTAAGATAAATTCATAAAAAATATTAAAATACCATGATGTATACGAAAACCAGATTGTTAAATGCTTTTTATCTGATCTTTATCTCTCATTTCTGTTACCATGAGTGTCAAAGAAAAACCCCACAACGTTGTGGACTAGCTTTATGTTCTCAATTAGAAACACCTACACCAAGTCATTGTCAGCATCGTCAGCCGTTATCTATATACTCCCCATCTCGTCACCATTTATTGAACATGATCTTGCGATTTCCACAATGCGTCTGCTTTCCTCCTGCACACGAGCCGATCTGAGCACCACATCTCATCACCTCGGGTGCGTTCTCTCCTTCGGCTGCCACTTTATTACCAGCCATCATTGCTCCCAGTAAGGTGTCCTGTCCAAGTCAATAACACTGGTCAACACACTTTTTCTGGCATCGGCTATTCCAACGGTTTTAAGGTAATTTTGGGGTGCTGATTCCAAATCTGGCATCAGTATTTGTCTATCACATCAGGTTTTTGAGATATCAAATATTGCATTTTCAATAAAAACTGCATAAGAAAAATATTAAATAAATGTGGATATCTACATAAAATGATATTATAAACACACTATCCTAAAAATACAGCACCATATTTTAACACTAAAGCAGCCACTGACTCGCAACAACTTGCAATCATAAGTGACAGAGTTAATTTCGGGTAAAATCAATGAAAATGGGGTATGCCGATAGCATAAAAATGAGATGTGATAAAGCAAATCTGATATCAGATTTGGAATCGGCACCCTGAAATTAGTCTAAAACAGCTGCAAAAATCCAGGCCAGAAAAAAACGTTTATTTTTTGTTGACCAGTGTTATTAATATGGTGTCTCTAGTTTGCTCCCCCCCCCACCCCACCAGATCTGTGGTTCATCTCCCAATGTAATTCCAAGCAAGAACGTCTCTGTGCTTTCTGTTGCTTGCTTTAAAGCTTTGTTCCAGATCATTTTGTCGGTGTCCATGTTGTTTTGTTGTGCACGTTATGGCGGGTAATATGCACCGATTGAAAACTTTCCTCTCTAGGCTCATTGGTACGTCTGCTTTCCATTGATCAAATTACATTTCCCACAAGCAATCCGTTGTTCGAACCATTTTGATCCCGAGAGATGTATGAGCATACACTCTTGTGTTTCCAAGTGGTGTCCATAAGTTGTAGGAGTTATTTGAATAAATGTGTTACTTAGTATTCTGGAAATTTTGGGAGGGACACAACTGGCATACTGAATGTGCACCTTAATTTTTTTAAGTGACATTGCATGAAATATATTAACAAATATAATGGTTAAGTAAAAATTAATATGGCTTTTCCAAGCTTTATAATTTATCTATACTGTCGATGACAAGCACTGCACACAGTTGTGCATCCCGAAAAAACTATTTTCATATATAATGTGCAGAATAATGTAAAGAATATTTCCACTTATCATTACTACAAATAAAATAATGACAAACTAGCACGAGAATGTTTTGTCTACCGAATAATTTTCTAAACACATCTGTTTTTAACAGAGGTGGGACAAAGTCATTGTTATGCAAGTCCAAGTCGAGTCGCAAGTCATCAAATTCATGACTCGAGTCTGACTCGAGTCCAAGTCACATGACTCGAGTCCACATCTCATAGGTGGGACAAAGTCATTGTTATGCAAGTCCAAGTCGAGTCGCAAGTCATCAAATTCATGACTCGAGTCTGACTCGAGTCCAAGTCACATGACTCGAGTCCACATCTCAGAGGTGGGACAAAGTCATTGTTATGCAAGTCCAAGTCGAGTCGCAAGTCATCAAATTCATGACTCGAGTCTGACTCGAGTCCAAGTCACATGACTCGAGTCCACACCTCTGGTTTTTAATCCATGGTTGCCGAGCACAGACCCAAAAGCCCACAGCACCAAGTAGGGCCCGCACCAAACAGCACTTTTAAAAGTCGTAAGAGATAAGAGTTTTAAAGAGTTTCTTGATTTGAGCAAGGTTCTATGAACGAGGAGAAAATAGGCAAAGTGAGCTACAGCAGAACGGTGGTTGTGATCAACGTGCAAACAAAACTCGGCCTCTTGCATTCGGATTCAGGGTGTCTTGAATAGTATCTGGATGCAGATCCTAAGGTCAGAGGTGACGGTGTTGAGCACTGACCAGTGAGGCAATGAAGCTGAAACCGGTTGGCTACCTGGGCGTGCTTGCCTATGTGCAGTGGCTTATTGGCGTGATCCGGGAGAGGAAAAGCTGATGCTGATGATGGCAGCAGCTTGGCAGTCTAACATTATCACGGCAATAACAAATGATTTGTTGATGACTGCAGATGGTCCCTGAGCTTGCAAGGGGCTAGGGGAAAGAATTGCACGGTTTCATTATGACGATGATGCCAGTGATTGATAAAGGAGATGATTTACTGCTTAAAAGTTAAAACGTGCAAATCAACAGCATGCGGAGATAGGGATGACTCAATGTTCGCACTGGGAATGGTAAAGGTTAGATTTCCAAGTGGTGAGAATTTGGTTGGACTGTATCACGAGATTCAAATCACTGCTGGCTTACAGTATATTTTGATGGGAATTATATGAAAATACAAATGATGTGAGTAAGTGATAAATTAGCCTCACGAATAAAATGAAATGCAATTAGAAATGCATGTTAGGTCGATGCATACACCAATACAAAAAAAATATATATGGAGTTGGTGGTGCGATTTGTATGTTATATCTTAAATGACTGCAGCATTACATTAATGTTGTCTAAATCACATACACAATGACAATAAAACTATCATTATTTCTTGAGGACAAATGAATGCACTCTGCTACAGCTGACAAAACCCCGATGGGGTGAAAGCACAAGCTCGAGGAATAAACACACCGGCTCTGGGTGAGGCTCCCAAGGGGAGGGGGAGAGGGGGATGCTTAAGCAAATGACAGAGAGCAATAACGAAGTCACACACAAGGACAGAAGAATGAAGTTGGAGACAATAATAATGACGTCGCAAGGCTCGAGGAATGAAGGTAGAGATTAATAATTAAGTCGTCGTGATAGTACAAATGGCATCATGAAGAATGCGAATCAGGTCATCGAATAAGAATGAAGTCTGAAGGGAGATTATGAATGAATTCTAGATTTGAAGCTTTCGTGACTGCAAGGATTCATACTCTTAGGTTTTTTCGGTAAAGTCACGTAGGTAAAAATAAATAAAATAAAAATAATAAAAATAATAGAAATAATAGAAATAAAATAATAAATCACGACGTTTCGGAGGCAACACAAGTCTCCGTCATCAGGTGGGACCGTCACAGCTAAATTTACTGTATCAAGTGAGGAACAATCCAAGAGACAAGCTCTTAAATACAAGTTAAGGGGGATTTGTATTTAAGAGCTTGTCTCTTGGATTTTTCCTCACTTGATACAGTAAATTTAGCTGTGACGGTCCCACCTGATGACAGAGACTTGTGTTGCCTCCGAAACGTCGTGATTTATTATTTTATTTTTAATTATTTTATTTTTTACCTACGTGACTTTACCGAAAAAACCTAAGAGTGTTATGAATGAAGTCTGAGAGAATAAGAATGAAGTCACACGCACAGACACACACACACACACAGACACACACACAGACACACACACAGACACACACACACACACAGACACACACAGACACACACAACAACCGCCATTCGCCACTAAGTGGCGGTGACGTCACCACGACGCTTGTGCCAGGCCATGTGCACCCTGAGGCCACGTGAAGTGTCGAACGCCCGCTGGCAGGAGGTCACGGGGCAGACCCAGGTGCCACGGGTCGACTGACCGAGATGACCGAGACGAGTGGCTGATGCACCACCTGTGCCCCCTACTGTGCCAACTTGCTGTGCTTTAGCCACCCAGCGCTCCGCTCGTTGTTGTGAGCGTCGCTCCTCCGCCCTCCGTTGTTGTTGGAGGGCGACTGCCTCCAACTGCCCAGTAGCGTCCTTCACGAGCCTCCTCCACTGAGGCCGATCTTGACACCGCTGGTACCAGTCATCGGCAAGTCCACTCAGCTCCACGTCCTCCTGTACCACATCACTCCATCTCTTCTCTAGCCCGTGCCGCGCCCGTTTAGCCCCCTCGATCCGGCCGAACAAAAGCTGCTTAGGCATGCGGTGGCTGGGCATGCGGGCTACATGACCCAGCCAACGCAGCCTTGCCTGCCGGAGGAGCTCACTGATAGGACTTTGCCCAGATCTTTCAAGGACTTGTGAGCTCCTCACACAATCCAGCCTGGTTAAACCCAGGATGGATCGTAGGCAGGCCAGCCTAAATGTTTCCAACCGGCGAAGATGCTCCACTAGGGGGGTCCACGTTTCGCAAGCGTAGAGAAGGGAGGGAATGACCGTGGCCGAGAAGACCTGAAGCTTCGTGCGGAGCGACAGACCAGGTAGCTTCCACACAGCGTTACGCAACCGATGAAAAGATATTGCCGCTCGACTGATTCGGAGTGAGACCTCTGCTGATAAACTGGAGCCGGTCATAAGCACACTGCCCAGGTATGGGAAACTCTCCACTCTCTCCACAACTGCCCCATCACCGATTGGGAGTTGTGGGGGTGGAGTGCCAGATGGTACAAAATACCCAGGCAGGTGCTTAGTTTTGGTGGGGCTGATGGTAAGGCCCCACCTCTTAGTGGCACGCTCCAGTCTCAGCAGCAGCGTCTCCAACTCCTCTTCTGAATGAGCAGCTATTACCAAATCATCGGCATACATAACGTGGTTGACCAATAGGGAGCCATCCCTTGATCGCACCCGGGCGTCGATCAGCCTCCCATTATATCTGTACCAAATGGTAATTCCCCCGGTACAGCTATTGAAGGCTTCACGAACTACGCAGTCGAAATAGATGTTAAATAATGTGGGAGCCAGAGGACATCCCTGTCGCACCCCAAGGTGTACAGGGAAAGGCTCCGACTCCCGGCCACGTAGTTTTACCCGGGCCCGCTCACCATCATGAAGGTCCTTAATGATCGTGAGCAGAGGGTCAGGGACTCCGAAAGCACGAAGAACAACCCAGAGCCCAGTCCGACTGATGGTATCATAGGCCTTGACCAGGTCAATAAAGCAGAGATGTAGGTCTTTTTGGAATTCCCTACACCTCTGCTGTAGCAGACGGACAGAAAATATGGCATCTGTGCAGGACCGCCCTTTCCTGAAACCGCATTGGGGCTCCGCAAGCCTCTCCTCAGCGTGCCTAGCAAGGCGATGTTGAATAATCCTTGCCAGGACCTTACCCGGCACACTGAGGAGTGAGATGCCCCTGTAGTTGTTACAGTCGGTACGGTCCCCCTTCTTAAAGAGGGGGACCACCAGGGCATCCTTCCAGTCCTGCGGAACCCGTCCAGTGGTCCAGACTGTTGTTATGATGTCATATAGGGCAGTCTGTGCACAAACGCCACCCTCCCTCAGCATTTCGCTTGGGAGATCATCTCTGCCCGGTGCCTTCCCTGGTCTCAGACTCCGGATCGCCCTCAGTACTTCCTCAACAGCTGGTACCTCAGCCAGCCACTCACAGGGGGTGACCTCTTCCAATATTTGAGGCACCGCAGCCTCAGCAGGGTTATCCCCACTTTGTGCCATGATGTTTTCCTGGCTGAGAGATTTTCCCTCCCCCAGGACCTCACAGAAATGCTCAGCAAATCTGCAAACCAGTTCCTGGGGGTCGGAGATTGGATCACCGTTTTTTCCTCTAATGATGGTAATAGGTGTGGCGCTGCAGGTTACTTTTTTGATGGAGTTAAATAGTGATTTGTGATCGCGGGCCACTGAGGCAGACTCCATCTCCTCAGCAACCCGCGACCACCACCCATCCTTACAGCGCCTTACGGCTCTCCGAACCTCCGAGCGAAGGCTGCGGTAAACCTCCTCATTCTCTGACGTGGGATGCTGTAGGCGATGAGAGTGGGCCTGTCGCTTTTTCTCAATTAACCTGAACACCTCCTCCGTCAGCCAGGGTTCCCGGGGAGGTCTGGACCGCGTACCCAAAGCAGCCATTGCAGCTGCATGAGTCACAGTCTTAAACCTCGCCCATTTACCCTCGACATCAGGTGGAGTGGGGGACGATGCCAACCCCAGCTGCAAGCGATGATGAAATTCTCGCTTGCAACTTTCATCAGCTAACTTAGACCAGGCCACTTTTGGTTGGAATGGGATCCTGGGTGTACACCCACCACCGGAGTGGAAGAATGGCAGGCGCATCTTACAGATGACTAGTCGATGGTCAGAGGGCAGATCCGCTCCACGGTAGGTCCTGGTGTCAAGGACATGGGCTCGCATCCGCTGGTCCGTCACTATGTAGTCCAGCAGATGTTCTTGCTTGGACCCGGCATGCATCCATGATGTTGTGTGGATGCGCCGATGCCGGAAGAGCGTGTTGGTAATTACAAGCCCATGGGCTGCACAAAAATCTAGCAGCCTCCTACCGTTATTATTGAGCTGATCTGGCCCATGCCTTCCAATCACTCCAGACCAGGTGCCAGCATCATGACCAACTCGGGCATTGAAGTCACCCAACAAGATGACTCTGTCCCGAGTGGCCACTTTAGCCAGCACCTGTGACAGGAGGTCATAGAAAGCGTCCGACTCATCGGCTTTGCCTGCATCCCTCCACGGATGTTCGTCTTCGGTGGGGGCATAAGTAACCACGACCACCACTCCTCGCCTCTGGTTGATGGGAAGGCGAGCCCAAAGTATCCTGGGGCTTACAGCTTCCCACACCTCACCGCCACGCTCCCACGCCCCCTTCATTCTTTTGTTCAGAAGAAGAGCCACACCCTGTTGTTTGGCAGTCTCCTGCCCCGAGTAGAGGACTGTCCACCCCTCATGGTGGCAGGAGCCAGAACCGGTCCACCGGACCTCCTGAATGCCACAGAGATCCAGGCGGTACCGGTCCAGCTCCCGACAGAGGAGTGGCAGCCTCTCCTCCGCAGTGAGCGTTCGAACATTCCACGTGGCCATCCGCAATGGTTTTTCGTTGTTTCTGGAGAAGCCCCGAGGGTTAAAATTCAATCTCCTGGCTCCGCCAAATGGGGTTTGGCCAGGAGACGTCATAAAAGCCTGACCCCCCGGGGCCTCCGGCACAAGCTTATTAATTACAGGTTTATGTTTAATTCGTAGTTTAGTGGTGGTTAATTGAAGGTGGAGGGGTTACCAGCCCCTCGCACCCGTCCAGAGCCCCCGTTTAGCCACTGTGGTGGTCACAGACGCCATGAGGGGAGAGGCCAATGGGCATTGGCCCTCCCCCCACAGCACTGCCCACGACAGTGTTGCCCGTCCGGCACCGCGAGGAGGTAGGAGGTTGTTTTGCCGGACAGACACACACACACACACAGACACACACACACAGACACACACAGACACACACACAGACACACACACAGACACACACACACAGACACACACACACAGAGACACATACACAGACACACACAGACACACACACACACAGACACACACACAGACACACACACAGACACACACACACAGACACACACACACAGACACACACACACAGACACACACAGACACACACACAGACACACACACACAGACACACACACAGATACACACACACAGACACACACACAGACACACACACAGATACACACACACAGATACACACACACAGACACACACACACAGACACACACAGACACACACAGACACACACACAGACACACACACACACAGACACACACAGACACACACAGACACACACACAGACACACAGACACACACACAGACACACACACACAGACACACACACACAGACACACACACACACAGACACACACACACAGACACACACACAGACAGACACACAGAGGGGGAAGGTGGAGTGTGGGTGGAGGTTTGGGCGGCGGGGGCGTTGGTGAGAGGGGGGGGGCAGGTGGGGGGGGGCAGGTGGGGGGGGATGCTGGGCTGGTGGAGTGGGGGCTGGGGGGGAGCTGGTGGGGGGGGGAGGCTGAGCTGGTAGGGGGCTGGTGGGGGGGAGGCTGGTGGGGGGGAGGCTGGTGGGGGGGAGGCTGGTGGGGGGGAGGCTGTTGGGGTGGGGGGTGGAGGCTGGCGGTGGTGGTGGGGGGGGGGCAACAGGTAAATCACCGGCAGCACGTCGGGGTGAGGCAGCAGGCAGGGCTGCGTGGCCATGGTGGCGTGCGCCAAGTGAGCGGCGTGTGACGCTGCTGCCGGCGGCGGCTGCTGCTGCTGCAGCAGCGTGGGCGGGTGGTGGTGCGCGCCGGCCTCCTCCTCGTAGATGGCATCTCGCTCGTTCTGGGGCAGGCTCAGGAAGCGGCGGATGGTGGCCAGGTTCTCCCACAGGGTGCGGTTCTCGGGCGAGGGCGTCTCCTTCCAGCGCAGCAGCTCGCACAGCCAGCCCTGGTGAGAGGGTGGGTGGTGGTGGGGGAGCGAAGACGCGAACAAGCGTTAAGAGGGCACCTCCGGGGAGACGAGGGTGGTTGCAAGGTGCAAGGTTGAGGTGCAACAACAAAAACAAGACAAAAATTACTGGGATGTATCATGGGAAGGAGATGAAGAATATCTTGCAATTTTGAGAGTAAATATCAATTGCCCTGAGTGGCGGATTGTTACGCAACTGACAAAAAACGTTCCCGCAGACAGATTTTTCAGGAGAGTGAACGATAACAGTTTCCTTTTATCCAGCGTAAGTGATGCAAATGGCACGGCAAAACGGTGAACAGCGTTTTCCCGCACCTCCGATTAGCACGGTTGGCTACGTACGGTGCAAAAGAAGTTCAACATGTACATACATACAGCGGCACGAAGCAAGAGGCCCCCAAAGCCACAAAATGACATCAAATTATAATTTGCGACAAGAATCACATTGGAATTAAAAAAAAGTTTAAATAAAACACGTCAGTGCTTACAAGCGAATTAAAATATTATTCAAGCTACCACAACAATAGGACAATTCTACGAGAACCAGGACAGGTGGTAACCCCCACTGTACGCCTCACATTCACTGCGGCGACGCAGTGTCCTGTAATTCCCATTCCTACAGCCGGGCGACATAACATCGACTGCTGCCAAATTGACACGCAGTGCATGGGTGAAGCCAAAGGCTGTCTGTGTGGATTTGCAATCGGTAAACAGATCACAAACAGAAGAAGAGTTCCTTTACAAAACCTGTTTGTGGTAAATACTGTATGCCGTGTTGTAAAAATGCACTTCAGCCAGTGCGAAAGGTAACATTTGAATGGTTTACAAATTCACCAATCTATAACCAAAAACTCACCAAAATAGCACCAAACTAACCTCAAATCCTTACCCTATAAATTATCGATAAATACATGTGGGGTACTTGAACGATCATCTTCCATGGTTGACCTCACAATGCAAATTAACCAGACATGGTGCACTGAATATTAACTGAACATTAACTGGTCCATAAATAATATCTTGCTTGGTCTCTGCATAATATCTCTATACTGTACAGTATAATTAGCGTTACTAATGGGAAGTTTGTTTTTATAATAACAGTAATTTTGTTCAAAGAGGTGAATATGATCGAGTATTATAATGTTTTGTAATATATAACTCTTGAACATAGTTGCTGAACATGCACCTGCAAATGGCGCATACTTATGGCTTGCAATATGGTGCCACGAATACAATACACGGGCCTTAATCAGATTATTATTTATCTCTTGACAAATATGCGTCAGACCACTTCACCACCTCCCACTGAGATGCTTGATTGAGTGTCTTCCCAACCGGTCAGATGACATATCGGGTTCCGCGGTACAAATACGCGCACCTCAAATTACCGCATTGTAAAGCCATGAAGACACAAATAGAATCAAAAATTGTCACTGCTGATGACGACGATTCATTTGATTATTTTAACACGCAGTGCAATAAATGTATTAAAATATGCAGGTGCAGCAAAACAGGTTTTGCTAAGTACAAAAACATTACTTAGGCGTTTTTGTTACATTTGTGTTTATTCGGAAACTAACACAATGCAGAGGCAGTGTTGACGAGTCATACAAGTGAGCTTGAACACGACATCTGTTCAAAGAGACAATGACCAATGGACAAGGTGAGTAACCTGAGATCAGCTCATGCATGAGAGATGGATTTTTGGATCACAGGTCCATGAGGAATGGCTATAGTAACAGGGAGGGCTTCATCCAGCTGTGGATAAATGGAAGATGATACGATGATTGATTTTATTGAGCGAAGGCTTTTTTACATGCGACTTTCACACAGTCAGAGCGTACCAGATACACAAGATGTGATCATGGTAACGACGATGTTGATGATATTTGTAGAGGTAAGCCACCAGCGTTGGTGCTGTAGCCCATATCACAAACTTACAGGGGAAAAAACACCGACTAAATATGAATAAATGTTGACACAGATAAGTCTTACAAAAAAATACCTATATATTGGACTATGCCTGGTTAAATACAGGATAAAGAACCCTAATGAAATCCTGTCATACAGTTCACTTGATTATAAAGGGCTGTGATGTGCTTATGCTACAACCCTGTTGACAGCCATAATCTTTATAACGAGGTGACCTGTAGTCCCTCGTAACTTAAGTGTTTTTTTTTATTAGAAGATCTGAGTAAGTATAAAACAAGTACTATAAATCGAGCTAGCTGCACTATAATCTGTCATAAATTCAAGTAAAAAATCTGCACATCTGTGCCCATTTTGTAATCTTGAAGGATAGTTTTTTGTGTTGTAAGAGGTAGTTGAAATATCTAAAGTGTACTCGCCTATTCCAGGTGCCTAAAATGTGGTTTGTAGGACTATATTAATCTTGCAAAGCACTATGAACCCGCTGACCTGAGTTTGATTCCTGGCCAGAGCGAGCATAAGTATCAAGTGAAATCTGAACCGGTTTGCCCCTCTCTATCCTCTTCACCAATTTAAAGTCTCCATTCAGTGGTTGATCAACAAAGAGCTGTCAAAGGTAATTTGTTACGAGACTTTATTTAAAATTACGTAACAATAAATAATGGCAGATTGTTCTTATGATGAACGCTACAGGTCCTGGAGTGACAACTCCACGTGTCCTATAAATTATTGATGATATGATGCATCGATTGGTCGATACCGGCTTGAGCTCATAATACGTGCGTCATATCACGAGCACAGGAATCGGGGTTTTTCGATTTGCACAGTGTATGTTGTATGTAATTAGTTCACTTTGCCCCTACTATCACTAGAGGCCGCTATATTCACCACTTTATAGAAGAGTATAATTGTCGAATGGAATCGTTACCCTGAATACATACTATTCATTGAAACAATCATGGGTGGACGAATCGCTACATGCTTACGAGAAATATAATTTTAATACCTCTGCATCTGAGGTTCACCAACTGAGCCACTGGTGTCAGCCCCAAAATAATATGAGCAAAGACTGTTATCAAAAAATAATACTGGTCCTCTGGGGAGGACATTCAATCTAATAACTCTAAGACATAAAAGGGTTTTTGATGATATTCATATCAGTAGGCCATTGTCTGCCAGTGTTGTAGCCAAATTTATATGGCAAAATTACTATAATTAGTAATTACTATAAACATCCCAGTACAAAGGGCATGAGACCTCTCTTGAAATGAGCTTTATGGAGATGCATGGAACAATCTTCACATTCAAAACGACGATAATGATGGTACAGATAATTTTATATTTCTTTTTTAAGTGATTGGAATTATTATTAAGCTTGATGAGCAGAGTTAGTGGGTGGAACTGACAAAGTGAGTCCTGTTTTGTCAAAATCGGATGACTCAGAATAAGCTCTGACCTGGCCCGACGTTGACGCTCTTTTAGCAAGGCTTACATCACCTGGTTTTGTCAAACACAGGGAATGCTAAAATACTTTACAAAAATGTATCTATCACATGTGTTTCTTCCACTAGTAGCATGGTGTGGTCACCATGGGCCCTGGTCTTCGGAAATGCACCCCCCCCCCGTCCAATTTCCACCCTCTTTGTAGCCAAAACATTTTTAAAACTTTTTTTTTAATAGGTAAGGCCCACTGAGCTATGTAGCCCTTTTTCACACGTGACCTGACCACAAATGGTAGCTGAACGAAATGGTTTTTGACGTGTACATTTATCGCAACAAATATTATAAACACATGTTTAGAAATGTATATGGAAAATCGGAGGGCCCGGAGAAAAAAATCCACGCAACCACGGGAAGAGAAAACATGTAAACTCTAAATATAGATTTGTCAGGGCCCGGATTGAACCCACAACCTTCTGTATACAAGGCGAGGTAATTAACATCTCGCCACCGTGGCGTCCTTGAAACCTTGACCCTTCTGACTTCTGGTCCTGTGGGCTATGGTGCAGTTGCACAGCTTGCACACTCGATAGCTATGCCACTGTCTGTCTACCACACAGTGGACTTCATAACACATTTCTGGGTGGTCTGTCAGCCTCAATGTTGAGTGAGCTATGCTGGGTGAGTAAGTGAAAGGTTTATTATTTTCTGTCTAAGCCTAAACTTACCATCTAATAGAAGAAGAGCACATGTGTAAACGTGTCGTTATCATAGCACGGTTATAACACAGAAAACATTATCACTGTAATATTATATCAATAGGTTCACGTGTTGCACACATGGGCGTTGTTATATGTGCATTTCGGCTTTGCTGTATAATTTATGGAAACCACACCAAACATCTAAATATCGAGAAATGTTTAAATAAAGGGCAGTTGAGCTGAAACTATACGGGAAAATAAAATTCGAATCAATCTTCAATTGTCTAAGGAGTAGAGTGTTCTTTTTATTTTCTACATTGCTATGACAAAGCTATTTTATTAGTTCATGTGGAGAGACAGACATAGGGGGGATACATTATCTGCTCATCTATTTTGTTAACTTATATTCTCCCCAATTACGCTAATGATTATTTTGTGTTATGTATGACCAACTTTCATCAATTTGGCATCACAATGGTGCAAACCAAAACAATTATTGAAGTATATTTATTTAAGGTGCCTAAACTCTGATCGTTTTGCTTCTCACCGAGAGCAGTAAAGTAGCAAAGGAGTTTTGTTGAGCCGTCTTAACTGTGATGAATCAACGTAACGTTATCTCGTCATGTGTAAGTTTTGACGGAAATTTGCCACGCTACATAGGCACAGTACGTGCTCTTCCTACAGATACTCGTAACCAAATATCGCCCTGTAACAGACACCGCAAAGAGAAGCGTGTGGGACATTGCTGACTGCGTAGCTCTTAGATGTACGCGATCATCGCTGGCGGTTGTGAAAATTGATGGTGTGCAATAAATACGGTTATTAAACGTTGGAGTTTTAATCGTCCATCGGCCTTGCCGGTCACGGCGTGAGCCTGCCCTGGGCTCCGTGCCCTAAATGAGAACACTGTCTGCCAGCCAATTAACCCCGTCGAATGTTCCACGGTAAACTACTTCTCCCACAAGGCCGAGCGTTTCCTAAAGACACCGTCCAATGATTCCTACGTTTATTCGAAAGAAGACAACATCCGCCGCAAAGTTAATATAACAAGCGGATGGTGATTTTCTTAGTTTTACACTTAATTTAAGTGAAGTCACTCTCAAAAGCATTAATAGCCAGTTGTATATATTGTTTTATGATGCTTACATATAATGGATGTATTGTCGAAGCACTAATAATGATGATTGTCATAATGGTTCTATGTGTGTCGCAAAAGTGGAGTCTGCATATGATATAAAAACATCAGCAGTTTGCCAAAGACCTTAGTAGACACAAACTAACTTGTTATATTTAAATGCTGTCTCACTAATTTCCACAGTTTCTTGTTTTATAGTGCATAATTTCACACACATTGCACACTTTATAAAATACTTTTCTTTCGAATCTTCACGTCCTTTCAACTAAATTCACTCCTACCGTGTCCTTTGCTTCATTCTGTGATTTAATGCTTCTATACCTCTACTTACAGGGTCTTAGAGAGATTGCCAAATCAAGGTAATGGCTACAACAATTATATTACAGGGTAAAAATGTATTATTACGTTCCACCCACATCAACCACATGGCTACAAAACGCAAATTACAGTAATGTCAACTGCGCTAAATGGTTTATTAAAGCCAGCGGCTATTTTTTCTCCACTGCTAACATGATAAAAATGTTATTAGCCGTTTTTATCAGTTGGAATATGTACCAACTTTCATTTGAAATACAATCGCAGAACATATGGAATATTACTTGCCGTTTCGAATAACCACCCTACCACAAGGGGCATGTTACTTGCATTGAACATAAATACACAAACAACGATGCCTCTCGTCCACGCTCTGACCCAATTCATATAATCGTTGCAGCTTACATCTCGATGCATTTACATATAAACGTCGTGTTTGAACTTGTCTATTAATGAACGGTGTTTTTTTTTCTCTCGTGTAAATAAATACACATTGGAATAATTCACAATCCTTCCTCAATCCAGTGTCAATTGTGGGAGGTCGATTTGACCATACTGGACCGCGCTGATTGGTGTGAGCTGGTGAAGGGGGAGCCCAGGACCTGTTCAGATATAAACTCGTGATTGATGTTAGCCGTGGCCGGGAATCTCACCAGGTCGCCGGGGTCATAGTGCACTGAGCGAACTCCTGTGCCACCACGCCCCTCGTGTTCAGTGCCTAGACTATGGTCTACCAAAAAGTGAATGAATGCCATTTTGTTGCAAAGCAGAGGTCGCAAACGGGTTTTGATTCCTTACCCGTACCCGGCCGCACCAGGGTCGCAAACGGGTACTCGTACCCGGCCGTACCTGTACCCTACCCGTACCCGGCCGGGTACGGGTAGGGTACGGGTATCGGGTACCGGATTGCAACCTCTGGGATGAAGCCATGTTGCAGGCGCAGGTGGGTTGATTCTAGGAACTTGAATTGAGAAGAGATAAGACGTTGGGAAATGAGTGACAAACAGTTACTCACCAGTGACTCACGGTCTACCCGTACCCGGCCGCACTAGGGTCGCAAACGGGTACCCGTATCCGGCCAGGTACGGGTAGCCGGGTATCGGGTAGGGTACAGGTATCGGGTACCCGGTTGCGACCTCTGTTGCAAAGCACTACGATGTTACCGTCTTGAATAGGAAGACTAAGGTTTTGTGCAATCGACACCAATTACCGCTCATTTACAATCACAAGACAGATTCAGGGAGCCTGACTGATCAGTAACAGACAGCCGATTCCACGCTCAAACGTAAACCTGTCCTTTGATAAACCATTATATATCATACACTTGGTAACCCAGTCGTGTGTACACAACACAAACAGCATCCCAAATTACTGTATAAATAATGTATATACGTATGCATTCATTTTAGAGCTGTGCAGAGCAAAGTGTGCAATCACTTTTGATAATATTGATTAAGTAAAAATATTCGCTCAATTATGGTAAAAGTCTACTTCACTAGCTCAGCATAACTCTTTTTTATTATTTAATTAAATTAGCACATTGCTTTTTGCAGTCATATTTTATTGTGAAAAGCATTCATGTATTTTTATTGCGGTATTAGGTAATGCACTGAAATTAAAATGGCAAAACCATAAAAACCGTCCTCGGAAGGATTGTGATGAAAAGAAAAGGCGACTGCTGATGGTGGTGGGCGCCTTTTGCTTTGGTCAAACACCAGCAAGGGGAGAGAAGGCGATGTGTAGCTTTACAGGGCGATCACTTGATATTGCAAACATACGCACTCACCCGCGCGTGCACACACACACCGCTCTAATATGCAATTTATAGTCTGAGTAATCAGTTTTAAGGCAGTTGTAAAAAAACAACAACACTCTACCGATACTTTTTCTACATTTAATTGATTTTGATTACGAATGGTTCAACTAAAATAGTAGTAAATGCAATATTACCACGCGTAATCACAAAGCATTACCTTCTTTTCAACACTCATTCAAGTTACAATTCAACATTTACACTATTATACTCTCCCCGGCTGGCCACGTGTTGATGTATATCAACAGTACAAGCACGCAGGGAGTAATCTATTTATAAAATAGTGAACTTTTTAATTTCCAGTTCACCTGAAATGTATCCAATCTTGTCGTATCTCAGCAGCTCACAAGAGTGGGAGGCTAGTAGGTGCTAATTGGTGTTTGGTTGAGTGACCGCCAGGGTTCATCAGGTCGTCACCCATCCAGAAAAACCGAGTGGAGGAGCCTGGCCAGGCGATGGCTGTGTGGCAACTCGCCCACTTGAGCCAAGCACAATATTTTTTGTTATCTGTGACCTGGCCACAAATGATCGCTCAAACGAAGTGGCTTATCACGTGGAAATGTATAGCAGCCGAATGCTCCAAACGCTTGTTGATTTTACCTCTGTGTGTAAAAACCGGAGGACCCGGAGAAAAATTCACACGACCACAGGGAGAACATGCAAACTCCAAATATACAACACATCAGGGTCGGGATCGAACCCACAACCTCCTGTATACCAGGCGAGGTAGTTAACATCTCGCTACCGTGGCGGCCCAGGACCCTCCGGAAAAAATAGTTGAGGCTTTCCTGGATAAAGAAATCAACAACTCTGCGTGTTTGACGAAACAGAATTTCACGCACACGGCGGTACAGGCACTAACGCGTATGGCACACTGACAGATGAAATGCTTGCGCGCACACAATGGCATTTTCAACATTTTATTTTAAAGACAAATAGTTGAATTAAAGCAATGAAATGTCATAAGGTCAAATAATGTGTTTCTGATATTATATAAAGTTGCGACGGCTTGGAGAGGCCTTCATCTAGCAGTGGATTGATCATGGCTGACGATATGAATTACACACTTTTTTTCAAGAAAAAAAAGTATATATGAAGGAAAATGTAAATATCTTGAATAAAGTTTGATAGAATAAACAAACAAACCGATGTCAATGTTAGTCACCCGCTGTTAAGATTCCTATACAAGACCATACTTGGACCTAGGCAGAGATATTCCATTCAGTGTTGACAGATGTCCCCGGATCCCTCCCAGAAATGAAGAGGCAGCCGAGATGAAGCGTACGCAGCTCGCGAGGGAGAACCCTGCTTGTGGCCACCACCGCGTTGCCTGTCACCGCTGTCAGTGGCATCACGAGTGACCCCACGTGTGTCTTCCCCAACGCGACCCCACCCACCCCCTCTGCACCTCTCGCCAGAACCCTCACCACACCTTTCTCACCTCACTGCAAATTTTACCTGCGCTAACCCCCCCCTTACCACCCTCTCCTCCTCCTCCTCCCATCCAACACCACAGCGACAACGTCATCCGCATTCCCCATCATCAGCCCTCATTCCTGCATCACCCCACCTCTCCCGGCACAGGTTTGGACAGCTGCTTGGGCTTCATTATAGCTGGCCACATCCTGCAGCAAAGCCTCACTTCCTCGGCTCCTCCAGTCAACTGTCGTCGTTGAGCTTGCAGGAGAACAACGTGTGCGAGATCGCTCGCTCTGAGCATCCCCAAATATCTTGGCATTTTTTGTTCCGATTTGACTCGCGTGCTGCGTTATTCGTGCTGTAGGGACGGAATCTGTCAGTGACACTCTGCGGTGTAATGTGCACTGTATGGCTAATTTGCGAAAGGACGCCAGCCTAATTTTCCTGAGCTCCGCCGTACGCAGCTGTGTGGCACTTGCTTTCTGCACAAACGGGATGGCTCACTGCCTGTATCGGTTACAATACTCCACGAGGGCCTTAATATTACCAACCGTGCCATTTATATGTCATTACAGATGATACAATACACCTTACAGAGGATATTACATTACTATTTTTAACTGGAAGATGGAATTACCCAATCGCAAATGATGCAAGTGAACGAATTAGTGTACCGCTATATGTGCAGACAAAGACAACGATCCCCCGTATACCCTGTAACAGACAATTGGGGCAAGTGCTGTTCGCGAGCACATGAGGGGGTGGGTGGTCAGCATCACGCCCGGCCACCTTTGTCTCTCCAGTCGGGAGAGATTGTACACACTGCAACCAGGTACTCATTTGGGGCTGAGTCGACCTAGGGGAGGCCCAGGACCGGGACAGATAAAAGTCACTGGCTACGCTACCGCTCCCCACTACGTGGATATTTTGAACTTTCTTTTCCTCAAGTAGATATGTTTACGGAAATAAGTATTTCACCGGCTAAGTAAGTTGTAGATTTGAAAAAAGTGAAAATCAATGTTTCAGGAGCAAATGAGCCCACTTACTATATAACTTCTAGAATTAACGCTCGTTTTTGACCCCACCACACATGCTATACTTCCTCACTGTGTACCTCTGCCATTAGAGTATAAATGTACATACTTGTTCTTCCTTTCTTAGCTTCTGAACTGCAGTTTTAATTGGAATATGTTAATTCCCCATTACCGACTCTCGCAGAATGATTCCACAATAATAAAAAGCATGACTCTTGCCTGCATAAGAAATTAACAAACTGCAACTTTTTTATGCCATTTCTCCAGAAAGGACAACACTAAAGTCCTTCATATGTGCCAATTAAAGTGTAAATTAATTACCACAATATTCCAATTATCCATATTTATCGGCACACAACACACAATGATGTTGCAGCGATGTTTACCTGTGTGTTAAATGCTGTTACGCAAACGCTTTTGTAGATCATAACCGTGTTGTATGTGTCGCTTATTTCAAACACCATCCGTAATAAGCATTCTTATGTTTGCAAAGTTCATCTATTTATAAACTTCTTAAATAGGTTTAGCTTCTTCCATCAAAAACCATGCTCTACAAGATAAAGCTTACAAGCAATCAGTCAACTAATGTTTTAGGAGCTATACAAACTTACATAGTTACGGATAAAAATAAGTATGGCATAAAAAAAACGATGCACAAGTCCGATCGCACAAAAACAATAACACAGAAAGCATCAACACATGAACATGAAAATAAAAATTCAATTACCGGGGAAGAAATCTGTCATACTGCAAACCGAGCTGCATGGTTCTGCAGACTGTGCATGATAATGGGATATTGAATGTTGTCATTTTCCGTGCCTGTCCCGCGCTCTAACAGAATCGGCGAGCAATTTGTGGCGAGAGCACTGACCTTCGCTGCCAGTGCGTGTAAATTAAAGTTAATTACAGCGTCGCAGTGACACAGTGAACTGGGCTCCCCTGGGGACGCCTTTAATAGAATATTTATTTCTCCCATCTAATAACGAAGGTGATATTGACTCGTGCTAACTGCTGCCTCATTAATCCCAGGATTGCCCGGAGATTGGGATGACTGAGACGATTAGTAGTAATGCTCCTTTGTACGGCCCACCTCACTAACGCGTCGAGCTGCGGGGATGGGGGAGGGGAGGAGGTGCAGAAACTCGCTGCACTTAAACGCCGCTCTTCCTGCCATGCATGGAATGCCGTTCTGTTTAAGTGCGCCGCTAGAAATTAGAGGCAATGCACGTGAGCCTTCAGCGAAATTGCAGCCTACAATCGGTGCCGCGCCACACAATCACGATGCAAAGCATATATGTCTATGAATGCACGCGTATTGCTTCTTGATTTCGGTGTTGGTTAAATAACAACTATACGAGCGAGAAGCCCTCGACAACTGCTTCATGGAAAGCCAAAACGCCGTAACTTCAAATACACAAATAAGTCCCGTCTGGTTTGCAGGCATTTTACCGCAGCTGCGTGTGGTGGAAGAAATGTTCAGAAATGTGAACAGGTTGAGAAGCGTGTGAATATCAATGTTGAGGTTCTTGTTGCTATTTTTCACATTACATTTCATTGTATATCAGTCATTGACTCTGCCTCAGCCAAATGTCAATGCATAATTACGTGAGGCTACGCCATTCCTGCACATACCACCACAGTGCAGTGTTAATTTTCCAATGACAATTGAAATTGTGATGTTCTCACGGTTCATGCGAATGCGATATATATACACACACACAAGCAGGAACCACTCCAACAGACACCGTGCTTAACTAAGCCAAACACACTGAAGGTGCGCCAAGTTTCACTTTTGCCACAATTCGCCAACACAGAGCGATACTTGGTGACATTTGAGCAACTGTTGTATTGAGGGGCAATTTCATAAGCATGCTACTTCAGTTACAGCAAAACAAAATCGATCGTCGCCATCAACCATTTTCTATCCACTGCTGATCGACGGCTTTCCCGTGCCGTTGGTATCACCTCGGCGTCGTGCGACGCCACAGGTCCATCTCGCTCCTGCGCATGAGCTGATCTCATCGCTCCATCTCGGCACGTTTCTCTCCTTTGGCTGCCATTCTGTCACTCGCCATGTTCATCGGCCAACGTCTCTCCGAGCGAAATGCGTCCTGCCCCAGCCCGCTCACGTTCCCCAATCGTCAATGTGATGTATCGGAATTGCGTTTGTTCCCTGATCCATGATTTGCTCTTCCTGCCTCTCAGTGCACTTCCAAGTACGTGTCTCCATAACCTCCCCATGCTTATTCGCACCTTTTTCATCTTAAAAAAAATAAAAGTAATGCAAATTACGAATTTATTGTCCAAAATTATAGAGCTTAAATTAATAATGCTAGGCGCAAAAAAATAAACACCTACGTGTTATCTCATCTGTCTGAAAGAAAAACAGTAAAATAGTGCAAAATTGCAACATGAATGTTGCCCAATATAACCTGAAAATGCGTATTACGGCTCACCTTTTAGATAAATGTAATATACCATAATTAGCATGTTTCCTATAATTGTGGTATTACTATTAAATGTTTCTACAATTAATTTTAAAATGATGCCGCTTATTCAGGTGCATTAAAGCACAAAATTGGATAAACACCGCTTTTCAAAGTCGCATTCAAGTTACAATACAGTGATGCTACACGCTACATGCATCACTGCCGATGTTTTTTTTTTATATAGTTTAGCGATACAACACGTATGTGTCGTGTTCAATAAGAGTGTATCTCCTGTGATATAAAGAAAAACCAGCGAGCATACGTGCCAACATCAAGACGGGGATGGTGAAACAACGTCAACGCTCAGGAATGAGGTAGGCTGATAAAAAGTGGGTCTCGAAAGTTAATAATACCTTTGAAAGACTATTAGACAAGCTTTATAATTACAAACATGCAATTATCAAGTGCATCAGAAGGAACAAACCATGAAAAAATCGTTATGCTAGGGGCCACATCACTGACGTAAATATGTTGGAAATATAGTCTCATACCCACAGTTGTACAATGGCTATTTCAAGGCATCGACATACAATATTGTCCCTACGTGGTGTGAAAAAGTCTTGCTGTCGCCACTGTGAATCTCGCCCGCGACAAGCGTGTTTCACAAACCGCCCACAGTACTGCACGCTCATCTCGACAGTGGCGCAGTGGTGCAGCTGTCAAGTGTGCAGGCAGTGCAGCTGCACTACGGCACCACGTGCCGAACGGGCCAAGGTGCCAGGCGACAAAGAGAGGGTGATAGAGCGGGGAGGGGGGGGGCATTGCATTCCTAGCATCAGAGCCGATGCCAGGCACGCTATGCTAGTAGCAAGCTTAGAACAAGTGACGGCACCAGCATTTTACTCCACTGCAAATCGTGTGTGAATGTAAAGAAGATTGCCAGAGATTGTACACGCCCAGAAGGAGACTAAGTATGGGTCAAGAGCCCAGTGATTTATTTTTCATGTTGCAGAAGCTTGTATCTACAAATAATATATCCACTTCAGCTTGAAAGCCTGACATTTGATGTTAGATGACTGCAACGCGGATACACCTCAGTACTTGTATTAACAATTGAGTGAATTCTATGAGAATGAGATAAACCATCTGTATAAAATCACAGCACCAGAAGTGATTCTATATTTTTGACATAGTATCCAGAGACGTGAACCTCGCAATAGCCCTACAATTATGAAACAGGAAGAAACAAAATAGAAATCCATTCAAAATAAACCATTTTAAAAGGAAGGACTTTGGTTGAGATTTTGGCTTAATAGCTTCAATCCATGAAAAATTATGTTTTACCAACTCATCCATTATTTTGGAAGAGTAAAGTTTGGCCCACGGCTTAAAATAATCTTGGCTTTTTATATTTCAAGCTAGATTTATTTAATAATTCAACCAACTTAATTACTTTACGCATGTGGTAATAATTGAGCATATGTTAATCGATTAATCTATTTCTCGTGGATATGTTAACAGGCATAAAACATAGACATTAAATACTTTGCTGCTCCTGGACAATATTCACCCACGTACCTCTCTCTACATGCGCATTAACAACGCTGAAATTAGTGAATGAACTGCTAAACTAATGACGACACTAACCAAGCAACCTCCATTCCCAGGATCACCCATGTAATTTTCTTGTTGCTGCTGCTACATTAGTCACATTTCACGTCTCTGATTTAAAGGAATAAAACCTGGCATGTTGACTGCAATTGCCAATCCAGGTCAACTCTTTCATATGTAGGAACAGTCAGGAAATTTAATTAATTAATCTTCCTTGTCTTAGTCAATTTAAAATTTCAGGTTAATAGCACATAGCAGGATAATGGAGGTTAGAATGGATTTACTGTGGGTGAATTTCTGCATGCATGACCTTTCCTGCTTAGTTACCTGCACTAGTCGCCTGATATCAGAAGATGCTCTGAGTGTGCTGGAGCTTCATGGGAAACTAAATCAAGTTCCTCGCGCCAAACAACACGTGGTACAAACCCTACAGAGTAATTTTTTTTATATTTAATATATATTTTTAAATCCTATTTCATCTTGCGAAACAACAAAACGTTGTATTATAGTTGACATGTAAGCATGCATACATACACAACAATTCCGTAGATTATTTTCATTTCGTACAAAAATTTTCACCGGTTCCCTATTACTCGTGATAATCCACTTTGTGTCTGCATTATGGAATTCTCAAAAGCCCCTCACCTGGCTCTTCATTGCTGCCACCTTCGCAAAGAGGGCCTGCGATACCTTGGCGCGCTTCATCTCCTGCTGGATTTCATCGTAGATGATGGCCGTGATGCCCTGGCCCACACCATCTTCGATCTTCACGCAGTGCTCTAGGGGCATGGCAAACGGCTTCGTCTGCACACACACACACATCATGACGGTACACGTACAGTTTACATTAACCTTTGCAAGAACCGTGACACGCACACATCATAATTGGGATCCATTCAAAAGCACGCACAACTTTTAAAACAAGTGAGGGAGATTTGTGTAGGATATTTCAGTGCTTCAAAATGGCAATATTGTCAGTTATAGTGTTGCCATTTATTATTTTACTGTCAGTTTTCGACTGGTTCTTTTCCTTGATGAAGAAACATAAATCTTAGAATGTTTATTATTTTCATCAGACATGAAGTTTTAGGGTTATTATCATTACAACACCGAATGAAGGAATTGCAATGAGACAATGCCACTGGACTGCCACGCCTGTATTTGGGGCAATGTAGGTTGAATATAATGTATCAATATATTTATAATTATCTATACATTTAATGAACAAAAACATTCAGTGAAATTATGGCTATTTTAAACATTGGAATTGGTTGGCTGAAATTTTCTTGTGTCAGCCCCCATTCTTCTCCTGTAATACTTCATTTGCTTTCTTAATGGTCTGTAACTGTAACAAGATGGATTATCAACACCTGTGTTAGCTTTCCAATAAATGTTCAAAGTAAAAAAACATAATGTGGAGAGGAAACAGCATGCACTACATTGCTAAATATATGTGAGAACCTACATCAATCAATAAGATGCTCTCCAGAAGGGATTCTCAAATAGTTATTATAATGAGAATAATTTACAGCTGTTTGTCAGTCCACTGCTGGATGAAGGCCTTCGCACACCATGATCACATCATTGGGGTTTACGATCATACTTCACCACGTTTGTCAGTACGAGTTGGTAAAAAAAAGGGGGGGGGGGTGGGGGGCTCCAGGACAAGTTCAGCTATCATTCGCCGGTCACGCTCTTAGTGGAGTGCCCTCACCACTGTGCCACCACTCCAACCCCCAGAGGCAAGTGTCTGCAAACATTCAAAGGGGTCTGCAGGTGGTCTGCAAGGTGCTGGAGAGTCAGGGATGCGCAAATACAGATCTGCACGTTTGGCAAGCCCTTCCTATCCCCTGCTCGTCTGGCTCAACCAGTAGTATAGTCGTAGACGCAGGCTTGCAATGTCCCCGTAAACGATAAGTGAACGCCATTTGCTATGACGAGGACTGCAGGGATTTTCTGCAAATTCAAGGGAAGATTCCAACGCCTAAGGGGTCTTCAACCTAACGAAGGTTTAACAACCTCTGCTCCACACCATCTCGAACGATCGTCTGCGTTCAGAAGTCGGACAGGGTACCGACGGAGCGCGAGCGTGCACGTACCCCTCATGCAGAACTGTTCCGGCTAAGGCGAACAGACATTCGTGCAGCTTTGGACATTTGTTCTTTAAGGCTTCTTTGCAGGCGACAGCTGTTGCTTGCAGTATGTTTGTCGCTGACAAGTCGGTCCTGCGCAGCATACCAATGAAGCACCCACCGCACCTGCACCAGAAGAACTGAGGACTCTTCCTCAGCCTGTGATTATCTTTTATCCCCATTACCTGACCAAATTTGGAATGGATTATGACCCTTTGTTGACAAGAATCTTTGGCAGGCACCATTGCAAACGGGTGACGTGAAACTTTACGGTGTAGATTGCCGTCGTGCAGAAATTGCTTCATTTCTTCATGACAAATGTTTATCTGGTGACTTTTTCAGGCCTGAGCTCATCCTTTCTGGGTCCTGGACCGAGTTGTCTCTGTTGAATTTCAGTTTCAACAGAAGCCTCTTTCGGCAGTTGCCAAAATAAATGTCAACGAATTCATCTGATCACTAAACCCTTGCAATAAAATGACTTTATACTTTGCAGCATTGTTTACTTTGGGCTTCATCTAGACATAAAGGAGTTTCTTCTTGAGAGGAAAGTACAGTTGAAGATAAATGGTCGGCATCACACGGGTTGGCGAAGGTGCCAACTGTGGCAGAACACTCCCACTTGCAAGGTGATAAGTTAAAATCCTGGTCAGGGGTCCACATTGCCCAGCATAAACAACAAATTGTGCCACGTTGCAGAAGTCAACGGTGGTTGTTGTATGAAGAGACTGGTCTCTAATATGGGAATGTGGAATTTCCATCACCTGCTTGGGAGGTGAGCACAGCCACATGCTTGTTTGGATAAGCGGACATACTTTGACTTGAGTGAAAGTAAGCCTAACGGGACCCCATGCCCTATGGAAATTTTAGCACAGCAATGAACTGTGGGTTACGGGGCTCACAGGAGTGGGAGCAGAAGCGCTACCTGTGGTGAGAAGTTCCTGCCAGGTTGCATTATGCTGCTGGCCGCCATCACCCCGGCTGGGTTCATGTTCCTCTCGCGCTCCTCCTGGTACAGGCGGTCCCTCTCCACCTCGGGCAGGTTGAGGAAGTTCTGCATGGCACGAAGGTTCACCAGCAGAGACTGGGACGCCAGCTTTGGATCCTCCTCTTTCCGAAGTATCTCAGAGAGCAGACCCTGAGACAGATGCAGGCATACGGATGTTGAGATTTCTGAAGAGATGAAGCGATCCAAATGTGTTTTTTGTCCATCATTTAAGAGTCTTCCAGTTTGATATTTGGACTTATGATCTACTTCTTTTGATACACACTTCCAGACTTTAGCCCAGGAATGAACATAAATGTTCACGAGGCATCCAAAGAAAAGTAATTTAAAGTGACGTCTAAAGCAAATCCAATGTTACCCATTTTGCACTGTCTGGTGGTCAAGCAGGTGTAGCGTGGTTGGCATGGGCCCTGGTGCAAGGAATTATATACGGGGTGGAGGTGTCCTGTCCAATTTGCCACCCTTTTTCTATCTTGGCATCTGAGTCACTCCGGCCCATGGGCCCTGGTGAAGTTGCATCGCCTGCACACTCAACAGGCTACGCCAACCGTTGGTTGGCAATGGTTGTGTCGCAGCTTCAGACAAACTGATCTCACTGCGACTCACTGGCTGTGTTTTTTTTCTTTGTCTGCAAACGCCATGTGGGGGGACCCCGTTCACCACAACGCCACTCACCTGCGTGCGGTTGAACGCGACGCGGGCAAACACGGCCTGCGAGACGCTGGCGCGCTTGAGCTCCTCGCGCACCCGCTGGTAGATGTCGAGGCCGACGTCCGACGACGAGTTGGGCATCTCGCCAGCGCAGCCCTTGCTGAAGGCCCTCACGGTGGAGCCCATGGATGCGCCGGGCGGAGGCACTCCCTGCGAGCCCGGCGGTGGCGGCGGGTGGTTGAGGAACTGCTGGTGGTGATGCTGCTGCTGGTGGGCGAGGAGCCTGCTGACCGCCAGCTGCTGGTTTAGGAACTGAGCCATGGCTATCTGCTGGCTCACCAATTGCGGGGGCATCATGCCAGGTCCAACCAGCGGCTGCAGCGGAGACAGCGGGCTGCGCAGCTGGGAAGACGGCGGAGGGAGGAGGCCTTGGGGAGGACCCGGGGAGGACTGCGCAAGGTGCGGTGTCTGGCCCGGCGAGAGCTGCGTGGGCGTGAGCTGCCGCGGCGAGGCCGGGTCCTTGCCGCCCGACAAGTGCTGATGATGATTGGGGCTGGGGCTGGCGTTTGTCCTTCCCGACAGCCTTGCCAATGACATCATGTCTTGTCCATCTGCTCTGGCTAAAAGCGTCGCAACAAACACGTGTTGTTACTGACACGCGCAGTTCTCATTGAGTTGATGCGCGATCGCAAAGTTTTCATGAAACATTCGAACTTCGCTCGATCGCAATCCGTGGATCGAGTTGTAATTCGCGAATATTACATCGGTCGGAAGTGATATGAAATGCCGCGAAATATTACGTTAGCTTGTAAGTGAAAAGCAGGTGTTGAAACATTGACCACACCTAGGCATGCACTATAACATGTTGTGATTTTTACCATAACTCTCCCCGACTGACATACATTTAAACTGACAGCTCTCGTAAATGTGGTAATTTGATGGTTCGAAGCATTAGAACAGTATTTGTATTACATGTACACAATTGGCATGAATTTGGTTTTGCCATGATCGATTATCTGAAATCATTACAATGTGTTTTGTATCGCAAGCACATTGAGATTGAAGTGATAGCGCGTTTTTTCTCATTTTCATGGTATGGAACTCATAAACGTAACCTTAACCTGGAAATATATTTACGATTGTGATTTAGCATGTAGAGTAATTCGTACGTGGAGCCTAAGTCACATCTGCGGTCTCGTGCCGATGCTTTACAGACCCCGGATGATACAGAATTGCACGTCGCATTAGTACAACAGACACCATTTCCCCTCCTAGTGGGCAATCTGAACATTGCCAGTAATTTCTATCGTTTTGTTTTCCCAATGACACTGGAATGCAGAAGACCTTACATTTCAAAGAGGCAAGTCAGATGTTTTTCTGAGTTGAATGATATGGGGACGAGGCTTCGTTTAAAATGGTTCAGACTAGGAGATGTGCGCCTGAAATTTTAACTGGCAATGATTTTTGAGGCAAACTATTACAATAAATCTTCTTGGTTCTTTCGGTAAAGTCACGTAGAATGGAAATAATAAAATAATAAAAATAAAACATAATAAAATAATTCTCACGACGTTTCGGCCACAACGCAAGTAGCCGTCCTCAGGTGAAGAACAGGTCTGTCAGAAAGACAGAGTCTGAATGAACACCACCAGGCTTGGCAGCGTATATTTAAGCTGGGTTGGAGGGGGAAGAGCGCCATGACAAAGGAATTTGCATATCAAGAGGAATTTAGCATATTTATGGGAAATGCAGGTATGTGGTTAGTACTACTTATGCCCGTGCTGCTTGCGTTGTGGCCGAAACGTCGTGAGAATTATTTTATTATGCTTTATTTTTATTATTTTATTATTTCCATTCTACGTGACTTTACCGAAAGAACCAAGAAGATGAATCCCCGCTTTCACGAAAGCAGCTTTAAATCGAAATATTACAAGAAAGTCAAAGAAGGAATGTATCCAGTGCTTGTAATGGTCAGATTGATAATCCTAGGCCACTCAACCACCTGGATATGCACTCGTAGCTTTGTGGTAATTCTGTGCGTCGAGAAGTTCGTACAGGGTGCGTCTAAAAACTATTTTCTACTCCCCCAAAACGTAAACTGATTAATGTGATATTGTTGGAGCCAGAATAACCCCCGATAGGAGATGACATGACAGAAACATTGATTGGCTGAGGATACAATGTTTATGATAAGAAAGCAGTTAGTTTATCAAGTTCAAAGACTATAACACAGCGATCTGTAACCACTAATCTCACGATTATAAGTGAACCAACTGATTCAAATGTTTTTTGCATAATGTTCATAACGACCTTTTCATTTTTTTTACTTTGACATTAAGCATTGTCAGGAAAGCCAAATTATTATCAAGGGTTACTGACGAAACATTCAAATTGTTAATTGGTGTCAATCACAAATAACCATGACTGTTAGCAAAAGCCATTCACATTCATGCGAGGGGTTAAATCAATATCGATTCATAGCCTGGCGATGTACAGGTTCAGTTTGTGCGATGTCGCACACGTGCGGTTTAACTTACTTTTGCCCAAAATTCTCTTTATGCAGTTTAAAGTCACTCATATACGGCTATGCAGTCGGACGTGGGACAACATTGTGCGTGTACTTTAGGCACTACTCGTCAGACAGCTGTCTCGTGCTCTTTCGCTTTGTGCGCCCTTTTTCAGAATGTATCTACCACATAAAGCGAGGGAAACCTGTATGCGGAATAAAACATATATTTTCATGTTGTATGTCATGGGTTCCTTTCATCCCCAAAGCAACTTCACTGCCATGTGAAATATATATAAGATTTTTATTTTTTTATGAAATCCTGATCCAGAAGTACAACACTCTGCTGAATCACCGGTGTGGTGGGAAAATGTGGGTGGGTGGATGGGAGGAGAATAGAGAATATTCCTACCTAGGGTTGCCTCCTGTCCTTATTTAAGCCAGGGTTTTTCTCTCTTTGAAGTGGCTGTCCTAGGAAGTCTGTATTTTTACCAGAACATTACAGCTCACTTTTTGTCAGTTACATAATAATACACTCCTCAAGACAATGCACATAGCCTACTTGCCATGATATACCCTATTATTTTTTAATATCATGGATGGCAACCCTTGTTCCACTCCAAGTGCATACAAAGACAAAGATCCCCCGTGTAGCCTTAACAGGCTGTAGGGGCCAGTGCTGTTAGCGAGCACCTATGAAGACCGACAAGGCACACGAGGTTGTGGGTGGCCAGCACCCCGCCTCAGTGCCGATGTTTGCACATCGCACAAGGTACTCATTTGAGGCCGAGTCGACCTAGGGCAGGCCCAAGACCGATTCAGATAATCGTCACTGGCGCTGGCCGTGAGTAGGAATCGAACTCGTGTCGTTGGTTTCGTAGCACAGCACGCTAAACCGCAACACTACCCCAAGTGCATTATGCACATCCTCACAAGCACAAAGGTCTAAGAGAACATACCTCTGTACTTCTTGTAGTGCTTGTACCATCGTCCAAACTCGTGGCACTTTGCCATAGAGACGTTGGCGTAGTAAGTGCTGTTCACGATGGAGGAGATCATACTCTGTGGGAAGATTATGGTGGTAATTTTACACAAGCACAAACATAAATTGATCTCCCCACCTGCTGACTGCCAATTCCATAAGCACCAGTTTGTCAGCACCGGCACAACTGGGGCTGTTTCTCAATTAGTTTATCATGCAAGCACGCAGGACTTTATTGCATTAGTACACAATTACGAAGGCTGCAACTTAAGCAGTTGCAACTCCTCTGCAGAGCATGTGTCTCAGAGCGGCATATAAAACATTTAAACAATGGTCATATCTATCTGCGATGCATCAAATTCCCATACTGAAATGTCATCCTCATTAGTGTGTGTATTTTTCTGGCAAACCTGAAATATTGCCTTGTAATTTTTGGCAAATTAGAAAAATCACGAGTTATGTTTCAGTTTCATTTCATTTATTAGGTATTAACCTGTGAGCCATGTGGCTCTTGACTCGGATGCAACCGCAACAAAACAAAAACATGAACGTTTTGTAAATCCACTTCTGGATGAAGGCCTTATAGGAATTGTTTGACCATACTTCACCACATTGGCCATTGTGGGTTGGTGAAGAGGTGGAGGGTGCCCAGGATTGGCTCAGATATACACTATCCACTGTTGTAAGCTGTGGCATGGAATTGAACTCAGGCAGCAGGCTTCTTAGTGGGGTACGTCCGCCAATGCATTACCACTCCACCCTTGCTTATGAAAATTATTATTAAAGTAAATATGCCCATGTGCTGTATTGTACACGTAAACATTTTTCTTTAATTGGAAGGCAATTAACATGTTTTGTGCCATTATATAACATCGGTATGATTAAACAGAATTTTAAAAAATGTCTAAAAAAACTAAACACACAAAGATACAATATCACGTTTTTACATACGTTATTAAAAGTTTGAAATGTAAGAAAACATCTGTAAGCACTCTTTGCATGCGGTTTAATAAAGCGGTGAACAGCAATTATTTTTGATAGTCCGCTTTGGGTGTGACCCAACGCCGGTTTGTTCCCAACTTCCCTGTCACACCCTGGCATTTAAACAATTGGGGACCAATTGTCCCACTTTCTAGCGCTAAACACTATAATGTACCCAGTGCCCCATAATCTAACACTAGCCAGTGGCGTAACGGGCGATGGCATGGGTCCTGGTGCAAGGAATTTCTCCTCACTTCATATCCTGGCCTGCAAGTCGCAGTGCGGTCGCAACACACGCATGCTCAACAGCTACGCAATTCACTCTAACGCTCCACACTTCGTGGTCGTCATCCAGGAACGTAAGTGTTTAGTTCATCTCTCCCAACACACATGTGTTTAACCAGGCAGCACTCCCAGATCAATATTAAACATATTAGAACACAGAGAAAAAAACACTCTGGCTTAGTTGGCGAAGAGAGATTGAAAACGATTATATTTGACATAACGATTCTAGTAATACGCATTGTATAGAAGCAATTCAGAATAGTCTCACGCATTTACTGCTGATGACAATGATATTTGGAAATGTGGATGGATGCTCATAACAACACCCTGAGTGATTAATCACATTTTAGATGCGTATTGACAGCTTGAATCTTTTGTAATCCTTCACCCAATGCCATTATTTGTATCACACAACAAAATAAAACACCTTGCACATTTTCACGAAAGAAAAGGCCGGATTGAGTATTATAATTTTCACATGAGCCACAGGTGCTGTCACGTGATCCACAGGCACATGACCCTCTGATTCACAGCTGCAGGTAACCGATTACCGTACAAAAACGCAGGCACAAGTAACACAAGGCAGTGAAATGCACTCAAAAACGACATTCCCCGTTTACCTGGCACTAAGTTAAATCGTTTTCTCTGTCGTGTGCAGAGTGCACGTGAATCTTTATCACGTGCTATTGACTAATAATTATCGGCGGTTTTGTAGCACGCGATGATCTGAGGTCGCCCTGACTCGAGAGAAAGAGAGAGAGATGGCTATGCACCCCCATGGCACACATCCATGCGCAGGCTGCACAATGAGACAGTGCGCACAAAATCATTCTAAACTCGCACCGGCAAATGTACTTATACGTTAAATGTTAATGCTTTTACGTGTTGTACATTTTACGGAGGTCCAAATTAAAGTCAACTTGTTTATAGAATTATTAAAACCAATTTTCTTTCTTGGGAATAGGTTTTAGCGCTGGCTTTTTAAAACCCTGAAGAAATTACGGTCCAATATTTTATTCATAAATGAATAATATTAAGGATAATTGTGAAATGTGATCATGAGCACTCAAATCAAATTCAATTTATTTTTTAATGGACTTTATTGGATGTGTTTCTGTTTTAAATAACGAGATAACATACATCTACTGCGAAATGTCAATCAAGAAACTGCATTGATTTCTTTTGTTTAAATATATAGCCAGATTGATAAAATAATAAACATAGCTGATAATAAACAGAATTGTAGCCATCATTTACATGACTCTTAATGCATTGGAAAACAAGGGATAAATACATTTTAGGCATTATTTCACGTAACATTTCAAATGCAACGTGAAGAAATGTAAAACTGTTCTTTTATTTGAAAGCACCATCATGGAAATTATGGTAAATGCCAAATTTCTGCCGGCTTTGCCAGCAATCAGTTCGTGAAAGAAATGAACTGTGGGAGCTGGCAGTGTACAGCATATAACAATAAGCCTGATTAAAAATGGTGTGAGCTTCCCAGCAAATGTTTGCCGAGCATTTTTTCACATCTGTTTAGCAGCTCCACTAATCACCTAATGTGAGTATTAGTGGGGCACATGGCTAATGTTTAAATTGGCCATAAAACCTTCTGGCAGGATGCATCACATCAACATGATCTTCACACAATCTCCCCACTTCCACCAAATGTTGTGAAATGTCACAGAAAGGACGTTTAGATAAAATGGCAGGAAAATTTCCTGCCTAAGACCTAATGAGTGTGAAACAATCTGCTTGAGCAAGAAATATACCTCCATTTGTTTAAACTAAATGTGAGGAGGCTAGATGGATAATGTGCTATCTGCATGTTAATCCACACTAAGATGCTACATACTGTGCCATCTCTGGGAGTTGAGTTTAACAACATTTAAAACCTCCGTAAAAAACAAGTAAATATTTAAATATTTAAAGGTATATGCAACGAATGTTTTGGGAAGCATATCGTAATATTTACCTTGTTTAACAGTTATTCATGTCTACATATCATTATTTTGCATCTTAATGATTTACTAGATCTGAAGTCACAAATTTCATTTTTTTGGTTGATACTGGATTAATTGTGAACCAGGCTTAATTCCTCACAGAAAACTCCATGTCTCCACGTGGTACACAAAACTCATTTACTGGTCAGTCGGAAAAAAGTCACTCACCTTTTTGAAAATCCTGCGCTAAACCAGTAATGTAACCTGAGCTAAATCCCATTGTCCAGGTCATCTGATTGCAGAACATGTGGGCACACAACAGTGCCAGCTCCGCAAGCTTTCCTGGCTCAACAGCCACGTTGATTGCCACATTGTTTCGCTTTGCTGTCGAGTTAGACCACATTTGATTGGCGGCTATTGCACCATTGGGTGCGAAGTATCTCCCACAAATGGACGCGCGGGTCCCACAAGCGATAGCTGTAGCCTGGCTCCGGTGTGCAATGGGGTGCTATAGAACCCATGTACAAAAAAAAGAAATAGCTCTCCGATGTGTTTTCTGGTTGTGCCGAGTGTTGTTCGGCGTGCTTTGCGGCGTTTCTCTCAACGTGCTGGGAGTTCCAGAAATAATCAGAATGCGGAGCAAAACGTCGGACGTCATGCTGAAAAATAGATGAGAGAGCTATACGGAACGACTGTGAAAACTTACGGAGTAGTAATGAAAAATATATTATTTTGTTTATTTTCCCCCGAGTGCACCTTGTGGTATGGGACAATACGCTAGGAATATAACGCAGGTACCACACACGCATAGCGACATGCTTGCCTGCAAGCCCCCCTGTGATGAAGACTTGTAAAGTACCGTATGTACTAAATTTCGATTTAAAGCTTTCGTGACTGCAGGGATTCATCTTCTTGGTTCTTTCGGTAAAGTCACGTAGAAGGGAAATAATAAAATAATAAAAATAAAACATTATAAAACACAATTATCACGACGTTTCGGCCACAACGCAAGCAGCCGTCCTCAGGTGAAGAACAGGTCTGTCGGAAAGACGGCGTCTGAATACCGTATGTACGTACGTATGTTGAACTTCTTTCGCAAGGTACGTGGCGAACCGTGCTAATCGGAGGTGCGCGGGAAGGACAACAAACTAAATAATAACTTACATAGATTTGTAAGGCGCCTTCTACCAATGTCTCAATGCGCACCAATCCAACGTACCTGGGAGAGGGGGCACTCTTTGGCGAGGGCACTCTGGTTCATCTCCCGGAGGAGTTCTCGTAGTGCGTTTCGGACGGTCGTGTGGGTCCACTGCTCTGAAGGAAGGTCCTCCAGTCGAGAGCAGCTGCACGCGCAACCAACACGACGCAAAGACAAAGACCCCCCCCCCCATGCAGCCGTAACGGATTGTTGGGGCAAATTCTGTTAGCAAGCACCTATGTCACATAACACCAAGCCCAGCTGCCTTTGTCACCATGCCCCACCGCATCATGTACTCTTTAAGTATGAGTAGACCTAGCGGAGGCCTGGGATTAGTTCATATATTCACCACTGATGCTAGCCATGGCCAGGGATATAACTCAAGTTGCCGGGTGCGTAGCGCAGTGTGCTAACTACAGTAGCACCGCTCCCCACACAAACACAAGACAAAGATCCCCCATGTAGCCTTAACAGACTGTAGGAACAAATGCTGTTAGCAAGCACCTACGAATTTCTGGCTTGGCACACGAGGGGGGTGAGTGGCCAGCACTACGCCCGACCACTTTTGCCTCCCTAATGTCGATGTTTACACACCGCACCATGTACTCATTTTGACGCTGAGTCGACCTAACATACAAATACAAAGACATACACACAGACACGTACACGCACACACATGGACGCACGCAATAATGTCACTAAAAAGTCACCAACGGATTAGTCATAAAGCTCTGAAAGTTAAAACTAAAAAATGTAATGCATGACTATTTGGAGCTCACATGCCAATTATATGCGCGTTAATTTCAACCTGGCATGCGACACGCAAGAATCCATCTATGTACTTATCTTCCAAGTATAGACAATGAGGATGTATGCGTTCTAAATGTATACCAATATTCTCACTTGAATGATTTTCCTTGGCAAGTGCCCTCATATTAAAACTACGATATGCCTTCCAATAAGACTTTAAAATGAAATGGTGTACTTTTTTGTTCATCGGATAACACGATCAGAATGTTTAATTTGTACATCCCGCGGTATATATATATAAATAAACAGGCCCGGTACTGTCATTATTAATTGACGTCCTTTAAATGGACGATGAGTCCGTTGGGGCTTGTTATCCTTATATAGTGGCGAACTAGGTGACTGCAACTAACGATTTAAAATATATATTACTAGGTAAGGCACACTGAGCTCTTTTTCAGAAGCGACTTGGTCACAAAATGACAGCTCAACGAAGTGGCTTATCATCGTGTGGAAATGTATAGCAGGCAAATACTCTGAAGGCGCGTTGATTCTAAATGTGGAGGGAACAACTGGAGGACCGGGAGAAAAATCCACGCGACCACGGAAAGAGAGACACGCCAACTCCCACTATACAGGCATCAGGGTTGGGATCGAACCCAGGACCTCCTGCATACCAGGTGATATGTTAACATCTCACCACTGTGATGCCCTATAATGAATGAAAGAACGGTTCTGTTCCATCTGCTTTTCAAAACGAGCGGCTCACCATATTCTGAGAATACTTTCCCCATTTGTAGTGTATAACATTCGTCGTTGGATGCGCATTCCATACTACATGCACACTCGTACAACAATGACCAGCGTCCACTTGACGTATTCGGCAATAGCGCTGCCTTAAGTGGAAAACAGATATATACTGGACAACGTTTTTGGGGTGATGGCTCTTAATCGTAACACACGTGTTCTGTTTGTGCCATGAAGAAGGGCCCTTGCACAAAACGTCGCCTGTTATGTGAATTCTCATTTGAAGGCCACAGCCCTTGTGGCAAAATAGTTGGGGGTTTTTGTTGTTCATGCTTGTGCACCACTAGCCAATGCAGCGTCACCAAAGACGGAAAGCAACGGGAGCCAGTGCTTTAAGCGAGGTGTCCGTAATAGTCCACACAGTTGAATGAACTCAAGTTTGCATTGCCGTGGGACATCGCCGAGGGTGATCGCATATGTGAGCACAACTCAATTGTGCGTCTCCATGTATAAATGTCCATCCGCCTAGTGGCTTTCCACACGAATCCCATATTATCAAGCAGCACTTGTTTAAGCAAGCAGACCGGACCCGTTTTGACCTTATGCATCTCATCAGCAGAGTCAGGCTTGTTAAACACATGCTGCTCAGTTGCCAGATGCTTTTCTTTCCATAGCTTACATGAAATGCACTTGCCAATAACATCTGATCATCGGACAGAATGTGTTTAAAAAGGCTGATTCGCATAGTATTGTAACACCGATCTCTAAAATACTCAATGAATGACGCGCAAAAGAATGCAGAGGAATAATTTAGTATGCTTTGAATGATTTATGCTACGTGCTTGTGCAGACATTACAGTTACTTTGTATTAGCGTCAGAAACCAACGAGAACTGTCTTCAGGTGAAATAAGGAATCAAATACAGCACCCCAGGGTGTAGCCTATGATTATCGCTACATCCCAGCTCCAATTAAGTTGCGGTTTTCTGCTTCAACAGTTATTGGTTCAACACTTGGCTTAGGTGCTGGCTTGGATCAAGGCTTACGCCGGCATGCTTAACCTTAGCAAGAGCATGAAAAGCATGGCAGTGTGTGACATACCACAATGTTAGCACACTTTCAAAAGGATGTAATCATGAGCGTCGGTCTAGAGATATAAAGTAACAAAATATAAAAATCTACGTGTAACTATTTTATTACTTATATTCGCCACAATGACACGAATTCTTATTTTGCGTGATTCTCTAAATTTGCTCACAATAAGGGTTTTTGGGTTAGATCACGTAGAAATATAAATGTGTCGTGAGCCCACCACCACCTGACAATTAGTAAGGTTTGTCACGAAAACAAATATGCTAATTTGTTACTGCATCAGCACACTGGTGTGTTGAAGAGTAAACCCACAACATTTACAATTTGTTATTTACATGACAAACCTTACTAATTGGCTGTGTCGGTGGTGGTGGGTTAACGACGCATTTATATTTACGTGATCTAACCCAGACACCTTTATTACTACTATAATGAGCCAAGCATGTCTGTTTGTGTGTAACGCTCGTGACGTCACTCCACATTCCGCACCCCCTGTCATTAATATTCATGAGCGGGAGGATTTTTACACTCACGCAGAAGAAGGTCGAGCGGTTCGCTTTAAGTTTGACGTTTCTTTATTGAAAGTTAATCTAATAAATAATTCTACGCAGCAACAAAGTGGATTTGGTGCTTTTATTCATTTCTTCAGCACTTGAGACAAAAGGTAAGTCTAATTTATGCTTCTACATTATGGTAAAATAGATATTTCTCGGTGATTTTCTAGATATTGCATCGATTTCCAATTTATTTCAACTCCAACAACCGAAAGCAAAAGAGAATAGGGTATCAGAGCAGTGAATTTTAACAATTTTAAGGTCAGTTATATACAGTGCTACAGTGACATGAAGTAAGGTGTTTTATGACGTAGTTTTGTGCAAGAATCACTGCCATTAATACAGTGCTACAGTGAAATGCAGTGAAGTGTTTGATGACATACTTTCGTGCAAGATTCACTGCCATTAAATTTACACAAGATTATCTGCTACATGTTTTCGTAAATATCACAGCTTCCATCCTAGGACGGACAAAAAAAGCTAGTTATGAATAACACTGAGCGTGGAAGTCAACTACGTGTTAAACTCTAAGTTTTCGTCGAACTAGAACACATATCTTAAACAGAGCCACCATGCCTATAACATCTGACAGTTTCCCAGCACTGATTCAAGCAAGCACGACTTTGCTGATGAGAACCTGTGTGTCAAATGCCGGTCCAGAGTTTGCTTGTACTCTACTGTGATGAATCAATGTCTTGTAAAGTTGCACTCTTTACACAGAGAGTTCTTGACACAAATGAACCACAATATCTTGTTGATCTCGCCAAGAAGCATAAACTATCACGTCAATTCCGGTCATCCTCGCAGCAACTTTTGGGTAGCCATCGAACAAAGATGGTCACTACATCACACTCTTTCAGATGCGCTTCTGCGGCCATCTGGAACGCTCTTCCTTCCGATATTAGGAAGCCACTGGAGCTATGCACTTTTAAATCATCTCGAGTGAAAACTAATTCCTTTGGAACTACTTTTTGTGTTTAGTTTGTTGTCCTACCCCGCACCTCCGATTAGCACGGTTGGCTATGTACGATGTGAAAGAAGCTCAACATACGTACAATGCTGATGAAATTATGCACTCCCAGACAGCTGTAGGAGCCGATGGTTGCGTAAAAAATAATACTTTTATTGTTTTATGTGAACAGATATAGGAAGGAGTTGTATTGTACGATTTTCTAGTTTCAAAAGGGATCAACCCAACCGTTTTCTATCAGCCACATTTGTCGATATGGTCATAGTGACTCCAAATATGCCAGATGCCCTTGAAAGGTTTTAAATTGTGGCCATGAACCTGCGCATGTTTTATTTGTGCGGTCATTCTTCAATGTAATAGCGTGTGTTAAAATAAATAATAATCAATTGCTCTACTTTCTTTTTGCATTTGACATATATCCTTGTCCGTTTAGATGTTAAGACAATAGTTACCTATATCCATTTCATGTTTCTGTAACACAATTGTACAACGATAGGTTGACAAGTAATCTGCCAAGCCGGTTTTGCACTTTAGGGGATTAATTATTTGACGTATTTTTTAGTTTCTGCACTATTTTCGATGTATCAGGTGACACCGTTGTTTTTGCGCTCATTTCTATTTGCATCATTGCTGTATTTTAATTCATGTTTTAACTTTGTCATTTTGGTGATCCGGGTCACTCTTGCAAATTGAGAACTTTATTCTGGTCTCTTGAGTTATCCTCATCTGTACTCTTAGTTCTTTCGGTAAAGTCACGAAGGTAAAAAATAAAATTAAAATTAATAAAACATAAAATAATAAAAATCACGATGATTCGGAGGCAACACAAGTCTCCGTCATCAGGTGGGACCATCGCAGCCAGATTTGCTGCATTTTACCTACGTGACTTTAACAAAAGAACTAAGAGTATGAATCCTTGCAGTCATGAAAGCTTCAAATCTAGAATTATCCTCATCTGGTTAAACAAAAGAAACTTGAAACTTGGAAGAAAAAAAGGCCTTCTCACACATCACGCCAGTTATGAGACTGTTTGACCAAAATATCACCACGCCGGTCGGTCGGTGCGGGTTGTGAAGGGAGGCCCCAGCACCAGTTCAGATGTCATTCACCACCTTAACTGTGGCCAGGAATCGAACTTGGGCCACTGGGTTCACAGCATTGTGCGCTAATCACCACGCCGCCACACCACAATCGTTCTTCAACGTACATATTATACAATAATACCAGGCCCTGTTGAACAAATCTTTTCTGTAAACAGCGGATTTTATTTACCCGACCACACACAACCTGCTGATCTACTCTGGCAATTGTGCCGTAACTAGATTGATATGAAAGGAAACGGAATGTTCGAATGCACGACGCAGTTTGCGAAATGGAAAGAATGTGCACATGAAGGGGTTAATGGAAAAGGCAATCCGATGACAACAGATTGGTCTCCACCCTGGCACCCATCCTCCTCATTACCTGTTAGCACATCCCAGCAGCTTGAGGTCTGCCATCTTCATGTAAGCACCACTGGCCATCATAAAGCACACATTTAGTAAAATACATCCAGTCTCTTCCTCGCCAGCGAAATATATCCAGCGGTATACTCAGTATCGCTGCCTACATTTCAATTTTCTGTTCGACTTTCGAAATGATGTCCAAAGCTATTGTTGAGTGACATTTTCATGACGATTATAGAACGAATTTAACTCTCTACCCAAATTAACGCCGGCTCCAGTTCTGTGGAATTGACAAGCTGCGACCTCGCACTTAATAATTTCCATATCTCATGTAAACAAGCCTCTTGTAGAGATTACGCCATTATCTTTATGGTGGGTGGAAAGAAGTGAAATTTGAACAGTAATAAGTAACATGTGCACAGGATTCCCAACGCTTTGTCCCTGCATATCTGCTTCATGGTTAAACAGGTCAATTATTCGCCGCTCTGACAATGCTGAAAGGTCCTGACTTACGAGCCAGCATGACCTAAAAAGTAAGTGTTAACTTAAAAGGTAGGTTTTCGTAGGCAGAACTATGTACCATCCATATTTGCTTTTGTATATGGTCACGTGGTAGCTTTACATAAAAATCCTTGCCATTAATCCTACACCACCCGACAAGATTGTCACATTTACACTGATATTATAATATGTTGATCAAATTACGACCGACAAAGTTCCTCACCGGTGGCGTTATAATTTCCTTGACTGAATTTTAACACCAACGTATGATGACATTTCGCTAAAACTGCTATGAGCTTCAGGAGGTAGTCCCCCCAGAAATCGAGTGGATTGCACCAACTGCTAATGTGCTGTTCCTATCAGTGTAAAGAATCGGCACCTGCCTCAGATAAAGGAGTCATTTCCATTCATCCACACATCAGACCTGGATTTCTATAGTTTTCAACACATCGATTTATCAGAGTGACAAAGTGCTTACAGGAGTACTGACTGACACAGCCCACTTTGGTACCCGTTGACGCGTAAAGTGGGTGGCCGCGTGCCAACCTGTGCAGGAAGATGCGGAGCGTCGCCGTGTGGAACACGTCCTGCAGCATCTCGCCGATGGTGGCCTCGGGGGAGTCGGTGATACTCTTCAGTGGCACCGGGTTCCAGTTTCCCAGCTTCAGGAGGCCTACGGGCAGCACAGCGGCCACGGCTTGTGTGAGAAGACGTACCGCGTCAGTTGGTTGTTTTGTCGTTTCTGTAACTATTTGCCTTTTTTATCATGATATATTCACATGCTCCGCTATACAGATAGTCCCCGAGTTACGATGGTCCGACTTTACGATATTTCGATCTTACGATGGCGATACGACAAAATGCTTGTTAAAAGTTTTTATTGTTGATAGGATTGTTTCCTGAAAAAAACTTTCTATTAAAATGCAGTTCATATAGGTAGGCTAAGAATTTTCCTTGTTTTTTTACTTTACATTTTACTGTGCAATACAGTATTGTAATTAATAAATACATACAGTATCGTTTATACAGTACGGTACTGTAAATTGCTCTGTTTAGCTAAATTATCACCATTCTTTAAGACTCCTGGGTAGGCTAGGCCATCTTCGACTTACGATATTTTTGACTTACGATGGGGTCGTCGTAACACATCTCCATCGTAAGTAGAGGACTACCTGTATACACATCATTATACGTCTTCTTGGTTCTTTCGGTAAAGTCAAGTAGAATGGAAATAATAAAATAATAAAAATAAAACATAATCAAATAATTCTCACGACGTTTCGGCCACAACGCAAGTAGCCGTCCTCAGGTGGAGAACTGGGATGGAGGGGGGAAGAGGAGCGCCTCTAAAACCCTCCATCCCAGCTTAAATAGTCGCTCCAAGCCTGCGGTTGTCATTCAGACTCTGTCTTCTCGACAGACCTGTTCTCCACCTGAGGACGGCTATTTGCGTTGTGGCCGAAACGTCGTGAGAATTATTTTATTATGTTTTATTTTTGTTATTTTATTATTTCCATTCTACGTGACTTTACCGAAAGAACCAAGAAGATGAATCCCTGCAGTCACGAAAGCTTTAAATCGAAATCATTATACGTGTATACTTTGTGGAAAGCACTTCGCCTTTTCTGACTCCCATTTTAATATGCATTTTGTACTTTCTTAATTTAATTGCAGCGTGGCTCTTTTGTAAATGGTTTTCATTGTTTCTAAAATGTTCATTTTATTTTATTTAGGCCTCGGTTTGTGAGAGCATTGCTGTGACAATGATTATATTATCATCATACCTCATAACATATAAACTGATTCATGGTAAACGATGTGTGGAAATATAATTGTTTAATACTGGAATACAAACTACTGCAATGCACTTAAATCCACAACCAAACTTAACGTTGCATTATTAAATGCTCACAGACCCAACCGTACATTTTTTCGGACATAACCGGCTACGTGAGAAGACGCCGCTTAGCAATACAGAAAAACAGCGCAAAGGCAACTAAATAAAATGCATAATGTTCATCCACGCACTGCTTTCCCTTTAATTTCTTATGCACCAATTAGGCTGCCGCAGAATTTAACTCGATGCATTATTTATCACCAATGCCGTATGTTGACAGGTGTGGCCATACAACCTGGCTCTCAGGCCAAAGAATTGCATTATCCTGGGGGGTTTGTCACATGCACGGTCCAGCTTTTCATACCCAGCGCGAGTGAATTCAGCAGGGCTGTGAATGGACATATACTACGCAACGATGACCATGCAAAACTGGTAACAGAAATTGTTATGGATGGCACACTTAACTCACTCCATAACATTACCAAAGCAGCTAAACATGCTGACCTTTGTCATAGTTCTGGCATATGTGTTGAGTCTTTGGCAAATACTCCGCATAATGAGTATGCCTGCAATGATTAATCACAGCTAATAGTTCAATACGTATAATTACCAATGCCTCCATCAGACATAGCGTCAAGCTATGTGACTCCAAAACTCATAAGACAGACGTCGAAAAACATTTTAAGGCAAAGGCTACATCACCTTCCAATAAGTGTTGCAAAGAGCTGAGGCTTAATTTTGGCAGTCATGAACACCAGGAGAAATTAGCTTTAACTTTCAGCTGAATTGTTGTGAAGGCTTGGCATGCAGGCTTACTCTGGAACATCACCACAATGTGCGGTGCTGATGGCTGAGTGGTGGAACAGTGAAGGTTTCAGCTGCTAAATTACAATTTACATTTTTTTTTAACCTACAAGGAGGAAAAGAACTGTTCCAGAATAAGTCAATCAGCATCATTAGCAATGACTCTTAATGAGGCATCCATAGAGAACAATGTGTTAACTATCGTGAACTCGACTCCTCGTGAACACATCAATAGATCCGTGTGAATAAAATAACATGGGGATTTTTTAACCGTCACTCAGATGAAATAACGTTTCAGCCAACTGACCTTCTTCAGGAAAACCTCATCAGTGCGTCCTTCACAGAACTGTGCTTTGCTTCACACAGACAAGCAGGCTTGGGAGGAGATGCAGTGGTAGGTGGTTGGGTACTTCTCTTCTGCGTGGGTTACATCTCTCTTGTGAGGCTTCATGGGTCACCTCTGGCTCCGCTAGGGTAGCTGAGTGGTTCTCTCTGTCGGGGCAGCTGAGTTACCGCTCACTCTGCGAGGGCAGCTGAGTGGTTCTCTCTGTCGGAGCAGCTGAGTTACCGCTCACTCCGCTAGGGTAGCTGAGTGGTTCTCTCTGTCGGAGCAGCTGAGTTACCGCTCACTCTGCGAGGGCAGCTGATTGGTTCTCTCTGTCGGGGCAGCTGAGTTACCGCTCACTCCGCTAGGGTAGCTGAGTGGTTCTCTCTGTCGGAGCAGCTGAGTTACCGCTCACTCTGCGAGGGCAGCTGATTGGTTCTCTCTGTCGGGGCAGCTGAGTTACCGCTCACTCCGCTAGGGTAGCTGAGTGGTTCTCTCTCTGTCGGAGCAGCTGAGTTACCGCTCACTCCGCTAGGGTAGCTGAGTGGTTCTCTCTGTCGGGGCAGCTGAGTTACCGCTCACTCCGCTAGGGTAGCTGAGTGGTTCTCTCTGTCGGGGCAGCTGAGTTACCGCTCACTCCGCTAGGGTAGCTGAGTGGTTCTCTCTGTCGGGGCAGCTGAGTTACCGCTCACTCCGCTAGGGTAGCTGAGTGGTTCTCTCTGTCGGGGCAGCTGAGTTACCGCTCACTCCGCTAGGGTAGCTGAGTGGTTCTCTCTGTTGGGGCAGCTGAGTTACCGCTCACTCCGCTAGGGTAGCTGAGTGGTTCTCTCTCTGTCGGAGCAGCCGAGTTACCGCTCACTCCGCTAGGGTAGCTGAGTGGTTCTCTCTCTGTCGGAGCAGCCGAGTTACCGCTCACTCTGCGAGGGAAGCTGAGCAGCTCTCTCTCTCTCGGAGTTACCTCTCGCCTGAGCGGCCGAGCTGTGCGAGTATCCCAGCGAGAGCAGCGCCGTCTCCACCAGCTGGTTGAAGAGCACGTCGCGTCGCAGCAGCACGAAGTCAGCGTGCTCCTCCTTGCCGTCCAGGTCCATGGGACTCTCGCCCTGCTCCACGATGCAGAACACGGGGATGGAGCGGCCTAGGCGAGGGGTCGCGAGCACGCACACAGAGAGAGACGGGGGGGGGGGGGGGAGGCAGAGCGAGGGAACGTGTGGGACGTCGGCAAGGACGGACGGTGCGGTGCGCGCACATGGCAAGTGAATTTTAATCTTCGCGCTCGCGTCCAGCGAACATCAAAGTAGATTTCGCGATGAAGGTTATTTTGGGTGAGATCACGTGACTGCAAATGTGTCGTTAACCCACCGCCACCACCGTCCGACGCAGCCGATGTAATAATTCGGTTTGTATTCTGTTCACCATCCACTGACCAGAGTGGTGAAGTGAGGTCAAACCACCCCCAGTTGCCCTCGTGGTGGTTTTTTTTTTTGCTCGGGAAAGTATGGAGCATCGAGGTTCTTTTTATGGGACGGGTTCTACTCCGTAAATGTTCTCCGAGTTCCCTGGTGAAGTTATTTGTTGTTGCTTTGCACGTGAAAGGGAACCCAGGCGGCTTTAGAAAAGCCACGCGTACGAATGGGGTCACAATAATCGACATTTGTACGGATGGAAAACGCACACTCCTCGACAACACTGTGGCGTCAGGGTATATAATTGGCTACGTTTTGTCCAATGGCCCTTCTTCAGGGCATGTAAAGAGGTCACAGAGAGATCGCATGAATACGTGTTGGAGACAGCACGTAACACCATGGCACCTCATGAGAATTACATTTTCATGAGAATTACGTTTTCTGATGACAACTTTTGAAAAGGGCATATGAATAGTTACCTAATAGTATCTATACCGTACCAAACAAATTATGTAATAATCAAAAGTATTCCTGAAAATAACTCACTAAAATACGATTGGCACAATGCGATGTATGAATAGGTCAGACATTAATTTGCTCTACTGCCTCTTATAGCTATTTTAGATGGATGTTTCATGTAGGTTTCATATTTATTCGATCCATAAACCCCAATCATATTCCACACCAAACTTGCTTCAATACATGTATACTTTGAGGACAACAATCATAGCAGCTTCTTACGTTTGGAGATTTTTTTTACATAATTTGAAGTATAACACTCTCTATTCACAGGGATTAAAGAGTGAGACTGTGTATCTATAAAAATCCACTCATAAAAGTAGACCTTTGAATTATGAATCAGCATTGATGACAGTATGTTCCAGGAGGAATAGACTCTTAAAACAATACGGCATGGGAAAATACCGCATTCACCTACAGAATGGCAGCGTGTAGGAGGCTGATAAATTTTATTTATTCTCGGAGACTTGATCAACTGGTACTGATTTAACAGAGATTGAGTCTTGCCAATTACGTCACGTTGAATTGTATTCCTCCCCAACAGTATCGGCAGCACAGCCACTCTGCCGAGCGAATTGTGTAAACACTAGCAGCCACAAACACTACAACATGGCCAAAGATCACGGACTAAACAAAAAAGTGAGACTGAGTTATCAACAATAATCGGAGCAATTGGCGCCATCGATGCTTGATTTCTAAAGCGTAAAAGACGTTTCTCAAGTCATGCATAATGAACCGGTCTGAAAGAAGTGAACGGCATCACGGAATTTACGTGGCCAACATCTCAGGCGACACTGTACTTGTTCAATCTTGCGCCATAATCCATGCATCTGTTGGCACAATATGCATATAATGGCAGAATGGATAATGCGGTTTAAAATGTTGAAGAAAATGCTTGAAATTACTTGAACACAATGGTTAGTGCCATCATTTGGTACAGTTATAAATTGAATACCCTTTACTCAACAGCACGAATACACCGCAGCCGATTGGCACCGTGGCTAAAACACTTGCCTCACAAACACACACAGCGCTTCGCGAGTTCAAATACCAGACTGTGGTCGACTCCACGGCTCTTTTATCATCTCACCAGGATCGGTAAACCGAGTTACTAACGAGCGAGAGCGGTTGTCCTATGCAAGATAATTTCCTTGGCTGCGACCCCGAGAAATGTTTACATCTTCACCACTAAGCCTCACCGGGAAAGCCGTGAATCCAAACCGCGTCCCCCAAAACCACCGCGAATGGAAGCAAGCAACACCCCCCCCCACAAAGCGCGCTTTTGTGAGTTGGGGGAAATGGGAGCTCGGCCTGCATTTCCCCCACAGCAGTTGCAACAAAAGCAAAGCCAGTGCCGGCCCAAACCTGGATCGTCCCTTTCATGGACTGGTGTGCGCGTTCACCCGCGGGCGGCAAGGCCTTTGCATTCTTAGTTTTTTTCGGTAAAGTCACGTAGGAAAAAAATAAAATTAATAAAAATAAAATTAAAAAAAATCACGACGTTTCGGAGGCAACACAAGCTTCCGTCTACAGGGGAACTGTCACAGCACGATAGCTGTATCAAGTGAGTCACCGTGGAGTCGACCACAGTGTTGCCTCCGAAACGTCCTGATTTTTATTTTATTTTTAATTTACTTTTATTAATGAAAAAAATTTCCTACGTGACTTTACTGAAAAAACGTACGAATATGAATCCTTGCAGTCACGAAAGCTTCAAATCTAGAATTAAGGCCTTTGTAAACACACGGTCCTCAAACATCGCGGACTCCAAGACGCCAGAAATGGTGTGAGCGGTCCAACATCGGGTGTGCCCAGCTTGGGTCAACTCCATCATCATCATCATCACTGTTCCATACCTGTCAACCCCTTGTCAGTGCCTGCCTTATTACAGACTAATTCAGGCTTTATTGGTCACCCCGTGGCATTATAAATCTCAACGTTCATCCTATAAAGTCCCATCATCACAATGGAGAAACACAAATAGACAAAAACATGTTTTGTGTCCGTGTTGAAACGGCTGCACGCCGTAAGGACTTGAAAACTCAAATTTCCCTGCACAAGAATACGGGTAGACCGTATGCGTTGACAGGTATGCTGTTTAGTACTTGCAACAGTGTAACATAATCTGGTCCTTATGGCAAACATTGTAACAACAACACAAAGTACAATTAAAAAAACGACCTCCCCCCCTGCCACGGGAGGGAATGGGTTGGGCAAATGGAAGCGGCGGGGGGGAGATTGGGGACTGACTGAGCTCACGGTGGCCACGCGAATCTCGGAGCCACGAGGAGCGAGAGAAACGGAACCTCCTCATTCCCGACGGCGCATCGCTCACAATTCTAATCCGAAAATAACTGAACACTCCCCCCCACCTGCGTCGAATATATATAATATCACTCAGAAACAGGCGAGGGGGAGGGAGTGGGTGGCATTTACAACACCAATCTGCAGCCCTCACCACCACCACCACGACCACCACCACCACCACGACCACCACCACCACCACGACCACCACCACCACCACGACCACCACAACCACCACCACCACCACCACCACGACAATCACCACCACCACCACGACCACCACCACCACGACCACCACCACCACCACCACGACCACGACCACCACCACGACCACCACCACCACGACCACCACCACGGCTGGAAGGAACGACGAGGAAGAGAGGAGGCTGGCCACGGACCATGCCGGATGACGATCGTCGTGTCAAGGGAATATCGGGGACACGCTTCGTGCGCGTGTCAAGAGGCCGTGAGATGTGGGAGAGAGAGAGAGAGAGAGCTTGGCTGCCAAAAAAGCAATCGCTCGTGCGCCCACGACTTCCATGGTTAAGGGACTGATGATGATGATGCTGCTGCTGCTGCTGATGATGATGAGGAAGAGGTTTACGAAGCAAAATGTAAACGCAAAATTGTTTACGAGTTTACTGGTCTACAATTAGCCCAAAACATGATATACAGTAGTTATATAATATTTGAGTAATATAATCAGCTGCCCGGTCTCCAATGATCTAGTTGTGATCACGTAGACCCGACGTATATAAATACTTCAATAATGATGGGAGTTGGTTTAGATGACTATAATCTGCATCTTTAGTCATTTATCCACTGCTGGCTTAAAGCCTCCCCACGTCATTGACATCCCTCGTGCTTCTGTGATGCCACAATCCGTCTCTCTCTCGTGCGCATGAGCTGAACTTATCGCTCCATCTCCATGGTGGGCGTTCCTCTCAAGTTAATTCACTCCTTGAGCTGTCATTCTGTAGAGAGTCTCGACTATTGGGCATACTCCCTGCGAGTGATGCGTGTGTCCTGCCAACGCATGTTTACTCAGCAGCCAATCCGGTGTCTCTAATACTTGTTCTTGATCCGACTGTTCCAATTTCTATCTCTGTGCAATCCCCAGCATGCACCTTTCAATACCTCTTCGATAACTTTTTAGATTGTCAGGTCCATATTGCCAATAAATATGCACTCATTGACAAATGTCTTCTTTAGGAAAATTGATATGCTGCTTTTCATTATGCAATGTAATTTTCCAAAAGCACACCAAGTGTATAATGAGTTTATATGGAGTAGTGGTGCAGTCATTAGCGCACTACGCTATGAACCTGGTGGTTCTCTCTTGATTCCTACTCGTGGCTAACCACAGCTGTGCATGTGTATTATCTGCACCAGTCCTGCACCCCTCCACTTCCCAGACCAATACTGACCAGCAGTATGATCAAATAAGCCTCAATAACCAACACAGCTTCCATCAATGGATTGTCAAAGAGGTGAAACATATAATATATATAGCATGAACAGTATACACAGTGTACACGGTATTCTAAATTAGATTGGTGACCCCCATCAGTGGTGTAGCCAACAGCTCCATTAACCTGCAGAGTAACTCCACACAGAACCCTGAAACTTAAATGTAACATCAGTTACCGACGCAATCTGTTTGCTGGATGTCGAGATTTTTAGGCCCACACTAAACAGTGGAGATCACACGTCTTGGGATGCTTTACAAAGACACATCCAGCTGGTGCTGTTTCAAACCAAATTATAAATTCCAAGACAGGTGGAGCCTCAGAGCCGAGCTACAGTGCTGTAGCTGCTGCTTGATGTGTTCTGCATTGCTCCTGTTACAATGCAGTACAATTTAGATGTATCTAACGTCTTTAATCGGTGCGTACTATCTACCAGGACATATAGATCAGAAACGTTGACATTGACAAAACAATTTAACCAAAACTCAAAAGTGCACAGAGAAGTGTGGACATATTCAATTTTGGAATTACAATGAAAGATACAAAAAAAACACTGTGAATTAGAGAATTACAGAGGTTAGAGACTTACTGTTGACTGCGAAGAGAAGTGAAATGGCTTTGGCAGCATTCGCGACTGAGAAGGGATGATAGCGGGTGGTCGAGATTAATGATGGAGTGGCAGCCGAAGGAGGAAATGCGCCTGAGAGAAAGTCCAACACTCAGGAGCTTGGTGGATTGTGACAAGGCAGGACCCTGAGAGATGGCGGCGATGGCTTGGGGAGACCTTCACCCAGCAGTGGATTAGTCACGACTGATGATGACAACAATGATGATGATGACAAATGTCTAAGTGCAACCACGTGCAACCACGATTTATTTTATTTTTATTAATTTTGATGTTTTACCTACGTGACTTTACCGAAAAAACCTAAGAATACCGAAAAAACCTAAGAATATGCAACCACGTGTCAAGACGCTGTACAGAAGCAGTGGCCATATTTATTTTATAGAGAAGTCAGTCATAGGCAGGGGGTTGGGGGGGGGGAAGGCGTTCATTTGAAACAGAGATAGAGAGTTCGCAGCACGGATGGCGGTTGGTATGAGATCATGGTTGAAGGGCTCATGTGTTGGTGTTGGTTTGAGGAACACGTGGTACAAACATGACCGTGAGCCATTGCTCATGTGACAGTTATGTATGTATGTTGAACTTATTTTGCACCGTACGTAGCCAGCCGTGCTAATCGGAGGTGCGGGGTAAGGACAACAAACTAAACACAAACATCAGTTCTAAATAAGTGAGTTTTCAATCTAGATGTAAAAGTACACAGTTCCAGTGGTTTCCTAATATCGGAAGGAAGAGCATTCCAGACGGCCACAGAAGCGCATCTGAAAGCGCGCGATGCAAGTGACCGTCTTTGTTCGATGGTTAGCATGAGGCTGAATTCAAAATTAAATGGTGCAATTTCCCTGCAAAAAATGTTGATTGCAACAATTGCTTATGTCCCGTGCTGCTCTGTTTCATACAGGGTGCAACGCGGAGGAAATGAAGTTGCATGTGGCTCATTGGACTATGAACAAAACTTCCTGAGTTTGATTGCCAACCACAGCTAAGGCCAGTGGCGAGTGATATCTGAACTGGCCTGCCTTGCCCTCATTACACTTAAACAAACCTCATGACTGACCCGGCATAGGGGTGGACTTCATCGAGCAGTGTATTTACAAGGAGGCTTATAATAATAGTCTTTACTGAAGGTAATGACCAATTGCCTGAATAATTAAAGTTTGAAAAATCTTCCCCAAAACTCAAATTGCTGGATGTAAAAAAAAAATCTATCTCTTGTCACAATGCAGTGAAGCTTTTTTAAAATAAACAGTTATGCATTCCTGTGTCATTATTATACAATTCATCTTTGACGTATTTATATATTTTGCACTTTGTTTGTGATGCTTTCCGGGGCAGTAGAAAGCACCACAATGCGAAATGCAAGTGCAATAAAAATATATAACGATTAAAAAAGTACAAATATTGAGACACGTTTAATATCGAAGTAATGTACTTTGAATGGTGCGCACTCGTGAAAATACATTGTTAGGGAAGTTATGGCCAAGCATCGTAGCGTAAACCTTCTACTTTGGGATTAAAATAAACACCAGAGTGCTATGTTGTCATTGCTCATGCTGCGTATTAGCCACACGTGAAATAAATTGGTTGCGTTGTCTTTGCTTTTTTCTAAAACATTTAACATACCTCATAAAATAACCCCAAAACATGATACCCATCTACAGTACATATAAAGCACCCCCGATTAGCATGGTCGGCTACGTGTGGTGCGAAAGGACGGCTGCTTGCGTTGTGGCTGAAACGTCGTGAGAATTGTATTTTATTATGTTTTATTTTTTTTATTTTATTATTTCCCTTCTACGTGACTTTACCGAAAGAACCAAGAAGATTCATCATACATATTTATTGTTATGAGGTAGCACATACATTTGTGATATCTCAGTGTTGCAATCATCTTTCATTTGATATCAATAGTTTCTAGTCAGCAGGTTGGAAGTTTTAAAAAGTGAACATTTTAAAAAGTGAACATTATCTTGTACTGCTCAGGAATCATTCTATGTTTTTTTTGCAAGCCGAATACCAGTATGAACCACGTGAATTTAATTCACAATCACTGCTTTTATTTTTCACTGTTTTAAAGTGTGCACATTTAATATCGTCTGTACTTTGTGTTAAATTACAAAGTATGTTTTACATTAAAGCGTGTGTAAGTGCATGTGTATGTATGATATCATGAGAATAATTACGTACATATGCTGTCAATGGATCTTTTAAAACGAACCCTGAAGCTGATTTCCTTTTAAATCCTGTTAAAAAAAACCCTCCAAGATAAAATTAAAGCAAACAAATAATAGCGGATTTCATTAAAATTAATTTAAATTCCACATTGTCTGTGATGTTTTCAAAGTTTTCAAATATCAGAGAGCTGCACGGTCGTAACGTTTGAAAAAAATGTAAACTTCCGAGTAAATGTCACAGGTGCGTTTTGACACTGCAGCGCATTTCAAATATGCACTTAGAATGCGGAGTGTTCTCTCGGTGTCTGTGTGTGTGTGTACGCGTGCACGGCGTTGAGATGCAGTGTTGTGCTGCACCTAAGCCTGTTTACATCTCCAGGAGGCGTTGCTAGATTTTACTGCATCGAGCTGGCATTAATGCATGGGCTTGCAATCTGAACCAAATGCTCATTTTGCACGACCAATTAGCAGACGTTTCAACATTCTCGATGCAAAATAAAACATTTTTTAAAGACAAAATTGTAATTGACAGAGCCTATCTGCATTGGGCATTTTACTTGACTCAAAATTAATTTGTTCCAGCTGAAATAAGTGTGAATTCCAATATGTCTTAGTCACATTGTTTTACGTTTTTTTTTTTCACTTAAAATTGGACACGATGCCAACTCGCCCGTACTAATAGAAACATTCCTTTTTGTTGGAGCTTTGCAACTACGAGAGCGTGCAAATAATACACAAGATTTACAGGCAAAAAAAGCAAAATCACATTGCTTTCATGCATTAGAAAATTGTAAACTAATGTTGTTTAAATATGCTATTTGATTAAATGATCAGTTTTGTTTTTGAAAATAATCAATGTGCATTGCCAGATCCCAGACTCAATTCTAAGTCAATTTTAGTGAGCTTTTGTGCGTCTGTTCATTACAGGGGACAACCAAAAAATGTTTCAAAGATAACATAAAAAGTTGTATACAAAAAAATCTAAAATATTGGGCATATCTGATCTTTATGTCCGAATGAAATTAGTGCACCATGCATTACTATATTCAAAATATTTGTACATACTTATTTTTTTTTACCATTACTCAAACGTATAATTTCAATGTTAAATAAAATTATAGAAAAAGGAATATAATTCCCTAATATTGAATTGTGTTGTCAATTATGAAACATAAAACATATTGAAAATAACACAGTATTGTAAGTAATCCTCTCACAAACCAAAGAACAACTACGTTTGACTTTATTAATATATATTCATTATACTAATTTTAGATTTATAAATTTCACGCCTCGCTTTTTTTCAACTGCACAATGATTTCTCAAAATCATCTCAATTTTTGAACCGCATTTACAAAACTGTGTAAATTTCAAATTTAAATATACAGTGTGTGTTTTTAATTAGTTGTCATAAGTTAAGAATATTGCCTCTTTGATAGTGTACAGAATGTGAATGCTGCCCAATGGATGTAGGATTAATATTAGCGGTGGGGATTGTCAAATGGTATAATGGTCTCCACCCACCCGCACCCCAATTAGAGCAGAAGGCTAAGGGTGGCACACTTCGTCTGGTCGACAGCGGAAGCCTTCGTGTATAAACTTGCTTCACGCGCGCACAAATATGTACATACTTGCAATTGGATCATTGTTCAGATTATTATTTTTAATCTCTCGCCTCTCTTCAAATTATAACCTGTCAGCGGCTGGTGCCCTTTCCTCGCTCCCAACACAGCCAATTGAGAGCACTAATAAGCAAGTCGGAAATATTTCAACCTCGCTACTTCAATTCCTCACACAAGGGACCAATCAGCATTGCCTGAGGATTATACCGATTGCGTATGGTCACGGATAGACTCATCTTATTTCCAGATTTTCTGCATTCATAATGTGTCCTCTGAGTCTTTCCTACCCCGACGATTAACTAAAAAACCCGAGCTCTTGAATGAAAACTCATATTAAGGGCCATGTGCTCACGCTTGCTTTTACAAATGAAACAAAATCTTCCCACCAAGCCATTCATACAAATGAGCCATTAGTTTAAATGACCATTTATTTGATGCACATGCTTGGACAGATTATTCAAAGTTGTAACTATTCGCACTCTAAGTTACCCAGTATAATGTATTATTGTTTCTGGTCGTTACATTTTCCTAATTGTGTCAAATACTTCGAGAGAATTTAAAAAAGAAAATATAAGCAATTAATTAACATATTTATTCCACTACTTTGAACATAAATCATTCATAGTAGATATTGAAAATGTATACAATGATATATTTAATGGGACCAATTAATTTAATAAATCTTCATAAATATCAAAGCTAAACTAAGCACTGTTACCAATTTTTATGAAAACAACATTTTTGAAACCTCCATCAAAGGCTATTTGGTATGTGGAAAGTTACATTATGAATACATAATTATATAATTGAGTGATACAATTCCCCTAACCTCCCATAGAAGAGGTATTTTGAGTCTTAAATGGATGTATTTTGGTGAAAATATAGTATACGGTATTTAATTTGCCGCTTAAATATGTATTGCTATTATTCCTTGTTAAAAACTCGAATTGTTTGGAACAACAATATTGCATACTTATTTTTTTCTTTATATATATAACATGTTATTCTTACATCACCGTTTTTAAACATGATTTCAATGTAATGTCTTAATTACAAAAGTAATGTTATCGTACACAACCAAGAATAGTACGTTTAATCAACAACAATGAGTGGAAAGATTTCCACTAAACTTAAAAAAGCCAATACTGTAGTTTAAAGATGTGCCTGTTCATATCCTTTGCATTCAGTACCATTCTTCTGCTTATCATATGCAGGAAATGTAAGTATAAATTAAGTAACAAATAAATGCCCAACAAGGAATAGAACTCTATACATTGGCTGACAGGTGGTTTTCAGCTATAATATTGGGTTTACTTCATGAAAACATTTCAGCTGATGAAGAGGCCTCCAAGTGTATGAAGAAATGGCCGTGACGGGAGAGCGTGTCGTAGAGGATGACCCACACGGAGATCGAATGCCAAGCTTTAGGATACGTGGGGAGCCAGGTGGACTGCAGTACAGGGTTACGGAGGTGATGTCGGTAGTGAATCGGCAATTGCTGACAATGGGCATGCCTAATGAATATGGGTGGCGAGATGTTAACTACCTCGCCTGGTGTACAGCAGATTGAGGCTTTCATATCGACTGTCACGGCTGCAGTTTGCACGTTCCCCTCGTAGCCGCGTGGATTTTTCTGTGAGTCAGGTCGCTTACGATAAAAACAATTATAGAGCCTCCAGCCGACAGCAACCCGAAAGACAAGCCACTGTTAGCGCCTCGGGTCGTATAATACAAAACCGTGAGAAAATATCCGTTTCGAGCTAAACGCTTTCAGCGTTAGTTCTAAGGTCATTGTCCCTTGACAGAGACCGCTTCTGCGAATGTGTATACTCACTGGCGATACATGGATCGCACTAGGTAATAGTCTGAAACTCTGAGTCACAAAGGAAAGTGATACTCCAAACTTCAGTTGGTATACATAGGACAGTGTTACAGTTAGTTAAAAGTGTCCTAATTTTTTATATTGAGATTTTATCTATTAATGAGGAAAGGCCTTCAGATGACCATAATAATAATAACACATATAGTCCTAATAGTATGGGCTACTTTAGCCTCATTTAGCAGTATGAAGAAGCACCGTCAAATAACCCCCACTAACTGCACATAATGTTTAGGCCCTCATTCAGCAGTGGATTACCATAAGGGCTGTACATATACATTTAAGCTACCCTGCTGACAGTGTTACAATTAGTGAAAAATTATCACGTGGTTAGTCATGGTGGCACCATGCTGGCAAACCATGGAATTAAATGCGTATACATTTACTTGCAAAGGTGTCGACATGCGTACGCATAACGTACATGCACAGTGTATATACGCTATAAGCAAAGCAGACATATGTGGAAAATTGCAGGACTGCTGGGAAAACTAGAGTGAAACTTCCGTACATAATAACACGAACGACTTAATCCGGCAAGCTCACAAGGGACCATTAGTACACTTACAAATATAATGTAACTGTCATGGGTCATACAAACATGTCAGATTGTATCCATGTCATTGGCACACAATGGGCTACTGGTGAAAACCAAGAACGGAGAGTTTGACAAATACTTTGCAGCAAAGTGTGTGCTTTGACAGTGCCTTCCAGGATTTTACATGGCGGAGGTGCAATCGAAACCGCTGAGCCCTGGCAATGCACTGGCTCTACATACTGTGCACATATCACTCGAGGTTATCCGGCGACGATTCATCATTCGAATATTTACAAACTAGCCACTCAATCGGCACGTCTTGGAGCGCTAGCTGTATCACGATAGTTTTCTCTCTAAACATGTGCGACGGTCCCGCACTGGCTCACGCGGCGAATCTTACTCCCCGAATACACTTCACGAGAAACGTGCTCTAATTGTAGCATCCACAACAGATGCACGTCCGTATCGGTGTCGGCTCACGCCGGTGCCGATTTATCGACAGTTTACATAAAACATAAATAAAATTCAGCGCCTTTCGTGGCGTAGCGGTGCTGCTGCTGCTGCTGCTGCAAGCCGGCCAGTCGCCGTCGCGCAACCCCGAGGTCGGCATTTGGCGCTCGTGACCCTCGCAAACTCGATTGGATCGCAATTGTCCTATTGCACGTCTCTCAATTTTTAGCAAGGGGTTGCACGGTTCTCCATTATAGCCGCGGAAATAAATGCTCATATTACACGCATGATTAGCACGGTTGGCTACGTACGGCGCGAAAGAAGTTCAACATACATGCATTGTATTTTTATCGGACCACTATAACTGTTTTAAATCCCATAAACATGATCGAATACATTTAACCCAATACCAACGTGGACACGGGATACATTTGATCACCGTCCTGTGCACGGATGACACTAAGTGAAGAGAAAGTGAATAAAGGCTCCCGTAAGTGAATGCGGTGCCAGCGGTACATGTGAAAATCTGCAGCTGATCCTTCTTTTTTTGGCTGAGTCAACCTGAAAGATGTCCTCGCCACGTGTGGACACCGATTGTCAACGATGTGAGAGATCGGCCGAAAATCAAATGAACGTCGCAAGAATTGAAGTGCAGCGCACTGACCACTTTGTCCGCAACGTAGCGGGGCGAACGCCGCTCACACGCGCGCGCTCAACGCGCACACGCGTTGCCACTTGAAATTTACTTTATTTATGGACACAGTCTCATAAGTTGCCATTCATACAGCCATACGCGAGAGAGAAAACGTTAGTCCGTTGTTGGTGAAGCCACAAGCCTGTGACAGAGCCAAATTAGCGTCTACGGTCCGTGTGCGTGCCTGCGAGCGATGCATGCGTGCGTGCGCGTGCACGTACAGACGGGCTTACTGCATTTGGCCATGGCCCAGGTGGACACCCTGGCTCTGGACTCGGCGAGTTGGTTGCCCGCGCCACCGTTCTGCTCCGGCCGGGCCAGCTTGCTGGGAGGGTGGTCCCTCGCCACGTCGCTGGGACTGGCGCAGAACTCGCGGAGCCCCTGAGTGGCCCACGACTCCTCTCCTTTATGCATCCCCTGCTGGATCACACGCGGCGATCACTCGCGAAACCCGCGGGCTGGGTTAGCCCAGTGCACAATGATGCTCGGCAGGAAGTGGGAGCACTCAAATATTAACGCAGCGAGATTATAATGGCGTTTGCAGACATAATGTGGAATGATGGAAATCAGAATTGCGGCTTACAAGATTTCAGCTGTTTTAAATGTCTACATGCATCTCAAAATATCAGTACACACTGCCTTAATATTATACAACATAACTGTAAGGCATCACATCACCCGTACGCTATATTGTCAAAATATTTGTTAAAAACGAACCATTACGTTAGTCATTTTTTATCATGATAAAAACATGCCGGGCAGATTAAACAAAAACTATGTAGAATGGCATTTACGATGTACATTTATTTTAAACGGCATTTTCAATGTAACACATTTTTTTTAATTACTTTAATTTTGAGAACTGAATTTAAGTCACAGTTCTTTTTTACCATCTTTGCTTGATGGATATCTTCGTCGAAGCCACGGTTTGTTCCTCTAAGTGTGTGACCGCTTGGCTTTGCAGCCCATTTCAAGTAAAAAAAACCCCAACATGAAACTTATTATCGAGACTACCGGCCCTATTTATCTCGTGCCTACCTTTACACTGCAATTTGAACTTTAAGTTATTAAAATTATGCACCTCACTATATCTCTGCATTGGCCAAGATACGACGAGTATTATTGCCGTTACTACGGTATTGTGAAAACGTCTTAAAAGTTACGCAGGAAATATTGAAACTCAAGGTGCTGACGCGGAACACTGCAGGTGGCTAGGCATTGGTTGCAGTGCCTGACACGTGAATTGAAACCCCCACTACCCCACGGAGAAACTTAAGGAGATTGCAGTTTACGGAGTCTACCTGAAATCAATAACGGCTTGGGATAATTAACAACCTGAAACATGACAACTTTGAATTGCTGAAAGTTGCCTTAACTGTGAATAAGTAACGCTCCAGCATTCCAACAAAAGAAATATTTAATCTACGAAACAAATTCACCAAGTGTCCTCAAACAAACGCTGTTTTGTGATTGGAAGAAATTGTCAAGTTACTTTAAGTGGTACTGAAAAACATACCACATACACTCAGACAACACGTGGACATCACGCACGGGCACGACACAGAGATAGGTCTCACGCAAGTGTAAACCAGGCGCAGCGGTGAGTTGGAAATATGCGACTCTGCTCTCTATAACGCGTTCCCTGCACAGACACGCGGCTGGAGCACGTAGACATCATACCGGGAGACAAGATATACAGAGAGACACACAACAGAGAGGCATGCGGGTAGCAGAGACAGCGTAGACACTGGGATAGAAGATAGAGACACTGGAACAGGAGACACACACAAGGGGAACACGGGGTCAGGAGACATAAAAAGACACGTCCTCATTGGAGAAACACTCGTGAACAATACACAGAGAGAAGCGAGAGTACGATGGCAGGGAAACACATACATACACAAGATCAACTCCTTGTGCTGCTGCGACTTCCTACCGCGCAGACAAGTTAGTGACAGACACGCGAGCGACACGTACACAAGAACAACTCCGAAACAAGCGACAGGACACGAGCGAAAAGACAGGCAAGCGAGGGTAGTAAGCGGCAGGAAAACAACACAAAGGAGTTCTTAAGACGAGACAAACACACAGAGTGATTGGTGCAGGGACCAGAGAAGCGTAATGGGGTATGATGGGAAATACTACTACGAGTAAAGAGACAACATCGCACAAACACAAAACACGGTGTGACGTTACTCAGGACCACGCAATACCAGCCAACACGACAACCACACACACGCGCGCGCGCGCGAGACACAGACGTCCACGGAGAAGACACAGGACACGTGGGAGACACGGACACTCGGGAGACACGGAGACCAGACGGGGAACCGAGCCCCAGGGGGTCCCAGGTGCACCGCTGCCCGATCCGCGCTGTCGCCCGAACAAAGAGCGCAGCCGAGACGCGCGGCGCGCTACAAGAATAAGCAGCGCTCCCCCCCACCACCACCACCACCCCTCTCTCTGTCTCTTGCCCGTACTCACCGCCTCGTGTGCTCGTCTTCCCAGCACTTTTAATCTCTCCCCTCCGAGGAAACGCGCGCGGCTTCCCCCACTCGGTCACTGCTGCGCACCTTCCCGAGCCATGCGCCGCGGTCCTGAACTCCTGCACCCCCCTCCTCCTCCTCTCCGCACCCCTCCCGGCACACGGGCGCACGGCGAACCGCGCTTCTCCGCGGGGCCGCCTCTGGGCCTGTTCCCCCCACCACCACCAGCGGCAGCAGCTTTTTGGCTCCCACGCTGAAGGCCGGAGAGGAGCCGCTCTGCAGGGATGAGCAGGGATGCGAGGAGGAGGAGGAAGAGGAGGAGGAGGAGGCGGCGAGCCGGTGCTGCTGCTGCTTGCGCACGATCCGGCTGCGGGACAGCGCAGACAGCCCCGCGGTGGTGGGCACAGCACCGCGGCCCCTGCCGAGTGGAGGTCACGATTAAAGTGGTGCCGGTCGCAGCCGCGCCGCTAGTCGTAGTGCGCTGGTAGTAATGGTGTTGCTGCTGCTGCTGTTGTTGTTGTTGTGGTTGTTAATACGGCAGTCACTTTGCGAGTCGCCGCCTGTCACCGAAGATCGGAGGGCCACCCGCTCACAACAACAAGCGTGACAGAAGCACGCAACGTAAATGGTGGAGGTGGGGGGGGGGAGCAAAACAAAACTAGGAAACGTCAAAGAGTGCTCGCCTCCTCCCAGGGACGGTGGCGGTTAGCGCCTTCTCTCTCTCCCCCCCACCACTACCCAGCAACACCAACAACACGAACAAGAACGCTAAGACCGACACGGCCAAGCCGCAGATGATTAGTTACGGAGACTCATCACGCACGAGTCACGGAGCCGTCACACGAGATTTTTGTTTTTTCTCGCGTTGACTCAGCCGAAGGTAGTTTGACGAGATCCTTGGGTGCGGGTTTCCTCTCGGTCCGGACACCCCCCCCCCACACACACACACCACACGAACACCTTTCAATCCCCTCGGCCGCCCCCCCTTGTTTAGCGTCCCGGTTCGAGCCTCGGTCCGTCGCGTCTCTCTCTCTCTCGACTCTAACCTCGGGCTGCGCTTGATGGGGAAGGAAGACGGAGTAGAGGAGTAGGAGGAGGAGGAGGTGGCGTAGCCCGCAGAGCGACGGCAACAGCGCTTATCGAGGAGGAGGAGGAGGAAGAAGAAGGGGGGGGGGGGCCCGGCCGCGCACGAATTTTTAATCAGCTTGATTACTGTGAAGCGGCTCGCATTTATTACAGATAATAATACCACATGATCAAATAATTATATGGCTGGGTGAGCCTCCGGGAGGAGGGGCAGGGGATGAAGCGAGCGCTGCGAGTGAGCGCTTCGCAGCCGCTCCCGGCTGTTGTGCGTGAAGCTTCGGACCGGTTATGGTTAATAAGGATTAGCGGCGAGTGCAATGTTTAATTTCACTGACGCGGAAAAGTATTTTGCGTAACTGGCTTTCGGCTGCGAGAGGGGCTGCGGTGGCTCGGGCACACCACCCGTTCGCCGTGCCACGTTCGGATGACGGTGCCACACTTTTCTTGCATGCCATTTGCATAAAATTAGTTAATAATAAACAACGCACCTAATGGACGCATGTTGCGACTTCTAAATTATTGATGAGCCTAGGTAAAATTGTCTGTGAGCTGTGCTGAATATTTCATAGGCAGCACCCGTTTCATTTTACAGCTGTCTGCAACATTAGCGAAACCTCCAGAGGTATGAAACACGGCGTTTTGAATAAGAAATGCCACCCTAAATGCGAATAGTAGATGCGCCGAGTAGAACAAGTGTGTGGGGGGGGGGGGTTGCAGTATTTATTTAGAGACGGACGGCTGCGTGACCGGGGGGGGGCGCTTTATGTGTAATTTGTGAGTGCCGAACGAACTCGCGGGGGGGGGGGGGCCCACAGGGGCCCTGGATCAGCTTTGGGATTTCGACTGAAAATACAAACACTTTTTTCGCGAAGAGGTGATTAAAAAATAATATAAATAAATGTAAATTCGTGCTCTGACTTCTGGGCCTTGTAACTTTATTTTCTGTCATGTCCACACCTTGTTGAGCGCCCCTATATGTGTGTGCGCCAGGTGTGTGTGTGTCCGCCCCGGCGTGTCCAGTGGCTTTTGTCCGATCGTAACTCGCAATGGGTCTATCGCAGCCCTCTCTGCTTGGAGCGCACCTTGGTCAGCCGAGATGGGCAACATGCTCACAGCATGCAGTCCACATCTTCTACTGTTACACACGGCTTCACCGCAGAGCGCTGCTCATATATATATCTACTGGCCAGTTGTAGTTTTAGAGTGAAAGGCTATTCCAAGCGCTTTGTGTAATACCGTGCCATTTGTTGCCCCCTTTAACAGCCAAGACCGTGTCCGCGTGGAACCGGCTCTCTCGGTGCGCCGAACGACACGAACGTAAAGTGCGCGAAGCGTTCGCCAGATAACCAAAGACGCCAACTACGAGGCACACTTTTAAACACACCGCTTACCTAACTCCACCACAGCCGCCAAGGCGGGTTGCTGTGCCAGTGTGCGCGATGCTACGTGTGGGTACAACTGCTCTCTCTCTCTCTCTGTGTTGCTGTACGGGACTGAGGTGGTGGGTGGTGGTGGGAGGAGGGTGATGTTACAGGTCTGCGCAGTGGCGTCTCCTCCACCTCCCCGCCGTGAGGTGGGAGAGATCGTTTCGCGAGGTTGCGACGGCTGCTGCTGCTGCTGCTCGATGTCTGCAGGGGGGCACGGTGTGTGGTGGGGGGTGGGGGGGGTCTCTGTTTCACCGCTCCACAGTCTCCGCGGCCCCCGAGTCAGAGCAGAGCAGAGGGCGCCCCCCGTTCGGCAGTGGCGCCGCCCGTCCCCACGTGCGCCACCCACCCCCCCCCCCCGGGGGGGTCGAGTGGAGAAAGAAGACGAGGTGCTCGCTAGAGAGAACGAGAGAGGGTGAGCCTTCGAACTATGAGATGCCGTGTTTTTTTTGTTGTTGTTAACATATATGAAGGTACAACTGCGTGTGTGCTTTGGGAGGGTCGGATGTCTCTGTGTGTGTGCGCGTCTGTGTCTGGGGAGCGGTGACGCTAGTGGTGCTTGCAAGTGCGCTGCGAACCCTGCCCACCCGAGGATTTGATTACAGGGACCACGGGCAAAATTAGGCTGAAGAGAGGTTCGTCGTATCAAGAAATCTGGCCTGGGCATCCCTTAGGTCCACTCAGTCTTAAATTAGTGCAATGCGTTATGCAAACATATCGTACTCGAGAAACAAAGGTCTGTAATTGCTGGCCGCAACTACTCAGCACCCCATTGTGCAACGTGACGACCTTAATTGATAGGTGCTCGCTAATAACAGCATTCCCCCGGCAATCTGCGTGGCTATTCGTATAGGGGTGGTGGAGAGTGGGGTGGGGGGTTAGGTTGGGTGGGGGGTGGTTGTGGATGCGGCGAGCGATGTTTTGTGTGGTGCGAAATCTTCCACGCGTTCCGTTTGCCGAGATCACCGCGGGTAAGCTCTCATCCTGCAAAGTTTAATTAAAGACCTTCCCGATATTTATCGATCTGGGTAGGGTGGGGGGGGGTTTGGGGGCGGGTGGTGGGCCTGCTGCTTGACCACTTCAAAGCGTCGCAGAATGCACCGAGGCCGCCCGCGTGCGCTGCAATAACCACGGGCACGCCCGCGGTGGCGCCTCTCGTCAACCTCGCCACCGCCCGCCTCGTCGTTCATCGCGCGTGATCGCTTATCATCGCACGATCACCTCGTCAGCAGCGTCGCTCGTGATCACTCGCCGCCCTCGTGAGAGCGTTCATCCGTGCTCACTTGGCACAACGCGTCGTCCGCCCTCGTCACCCTCACTATTCGTTGTCATTCATCGTAACTCGTCATCGTTCATAGTCGCTCATCATCACGCATCGCCGCTCGTATGTTACCGTCGTCATCGCCTGCCGCTCGCCACGTGTCGCCCTCGTCACGATTGATTGTCACCCGTTGTTTTGTCACTCATCATCATTATCACTTGTCCCTCGCGATCACTCATTGCGTCGATCATCATCACCGTCATCATCATCACATCACTCATCGCACTCGTCATAACACTCAGCCATCGTCGTCACTCGCGCTCATGATGACGACTGTCATCGTTACTGCAACTCGTCACCTCGTCACTTATCGTCGCTCATCACTCACTGTCCACCATTGCAGTCGTCGTCATCATCGTCAACCACGATAAATCAATCATTCACCGCGTTTCATTCACCGCGCGTGTCACTTATCATTCACTCAACACGCACGACCAAATCGCCACTCGTGTCACCCATCATCATCATCATCACTTCGTCACCAGCCATAGCGGCGGAGTGGAGGGGGGCATTCGCCCGCAGCGCGTTACCGCTGCCGTAACGCGTTCGTGAAGACACTTTTACTTCGTGAGAAATCTCGCGTTTTAGCGGCTGAAGCGAAGTTTTGGCCGGCGTCAACTCAAGACGCCTGCGGGCGGCAAAACTTTACACGGCAAACTTCAAACGGCATACCCGTGCCATCGTAATAATGATATCTTTACGCGGAGTGCGTGAACTTTATTTGTTCCCTTGATGCAGTCGCACGGATACATTTGTACAAATTCGACAATTACAGTTGAGCAACATTCTCGTCGTTGTTGTTGCTTTGTAATTGTCTCCAAACTCGCGCACATAATTCGTAGAGGTGTGTCGCGTGAATACGTTTCATCCGTAACCGGCAGTGCGACGTTTGCAATAAAGTACTGTTTTAATGCTCTTGGTGTTAAATACACGGGCTAATTGGACTGTGCTCACATGCTCCCAAGTAGATGCCCCCCCCCCCCCATTCTTCCCCAACCCTCGCTGACCAGCGTGGTGAAGAATGGTCAAATAACCCCGCCCACGACGCGAGCCCCAAGGCGACGGCGTTTGAGAGGCTTCTCGTCGAGAAATGAGTTGGTAAACGAGCGGAACGTTGACGATAGGTCACCGCAAATATGTGGCCTATAGTTTAGAGTCAAATCAACAGTTTACAAGTAGCTTAAAAACACCATTACTGCCTCCAATGATGGCAACATGGTCACGCACACAAGACGCTAGTGTCGTACGGCCAGCTGCGCGTGTTAACTACACTCGATCATATCGACACGTTTTGCGGAAGTTAGCCTCATTGTCGAGACACGAGGTATTGTGGGGGGCTTTATTGCAGGCCTGCAGACAATATACAGTACAATATATGGACTGTAGACCCATTATCTGGTGCCACTGCGTTCACAGTAGCGCGCAAGGACGACTAACAACACATATAAATCACTACATTTGTCAATAACGCTGCCTTAAATGGGGACAATATATATACGTGGACGACGTTTCGGGCAACGGCCCTCCTTCACAGCACATGACTACAGATAGACCAGCAAGCAGGTCTTCTGCAGATTTCCCTTGGAAAAGTTTCAACCCAATTATCTCTGAAAAGTTCTAATTCGGCCACCTTAGCAAGAGAGACCTGTGCTTGACGCGGCCTTTCATCACTCTGGTCGCATCCCCCGAGGCACTCCAAGCCCCGAAATTCCACGCGCCCGAAGAGCGTCCCACGGGCAGTAGCCGGGCAGCAGGCAGGCAGGGTCTGCGCTTTGATGGTTGACTAAATTATTCTCGTCACGGAGACATCCCGATTAATCGCAAGCGGCCCTATCACCGGCAACACATGGAGCCCATCGTGGCTACCTACCAGCCCGTGTTGCGTGTCCTCGTTTCAAGGGAGGAGGGGGGATACAACAGTTATCGGTGCACGACGCAGTCGTTGGTCAGCAAACTCTAAACAAATGTTAACCGATGAACAGAATGAGTCCATCGCGCATTCTGCTCTAGCTCTCTCACCCCCCAGTGATGATTGCGAGGGGATGCTGTAACGATCATTGGTTCAGCGTCCTATTTATTTTGTATTTTCTCCAGCCACCGCCAACTATTGCAGAGAGTTTTGTATATTAAATGTACTTGATTGTAAGCATTTAGGAGGAGCTGAGCCTTCGGCAGGGATTTCAGGGGAGGGGTGCTCATACCTCTCCAGCCCCCCGAGTACGGATATTCAATGAGCCTTTGTCTGCGCTTATTCATCTAAAAGTAAATCATAGAGGGGGTGCAGTGAAAGTGTATATTTATTTGCTATATTGTAGGCGCATTTTTTTGGTTGTTGCACTGAACGTTAGCAGTCGGTCTACCCCGAGCAGCTAGCTGCAGGATGGGTGCAGTGAGTTAAATCGTTTCTCTCATTCGCGACTGCAAAGAGCGGTGAGTTTGAACTTGGCGAAGTAGGTCAGGCAATGAGCCACTCGAGACTACAACACAGAGCCCGAGCAAATCCGGCGCGAATTTTTTTCACAAACGTATCATTGTTTATTTGAAATCTTTAGATCGAGACGATTAATTAATAGCCGGACCTCTGCATAAATAACTTTAGCAAAAACATTTTTTTTATTGTAATAGGTGTTTATGCACAAATACTGTCCCCATTTTTTAAAGAAACTTATTGCATTATATGACCTGGGTTCTTTCATTGTGTATTCTCGCGAGCGTAGACATATATATACCCGCTGAATACAAGCGTGCACGCGTGGCTGCGTGTTACGCCTTTTTTTTTTTTAATAAAAGACCCTCGTGCAAAGAGTAGTGTTCTTCACTTGCTGTCTTCTGCCGCGTGTGTTCACTGGAAAGTTTCACTGCAAGTCGCTGCGGGCACCTGTTGGTATTTATGCTTTGTGCAGAACAAAAAGTAGGGGTGGGGAGAGTTGATTTGTGTTTAGTTGTACTGTCGCCGAAAACGATGCGAGAGCCCCCCCCCCCCCCGGGGGAGACTTCTCTGTCGAGGGCGCGCGGATCAAAATCCCGAGGCGGTCCGTAGGTGCAACAGTTACAGGTTAGGCTCGACACGTCACCTGTTCCTGCGCCAGACGCGCAGCTGTGTTATGATAAGGCCGTGACAGCAAATTTTCAATTAACTTTCCTTGTATTGTTTGGCTTTGTTTATAGACGCGTATCATGAAATACAATATGTTATTGTGAATTTTACGCGGATACTTATTTGAGGATTACGGTGGTCAAGGCAAACGAAAGAAAGCAGTAACGCAACACCGTTAATTATAAAAGGCAAAGCAAATCAATCAATAGATTGCGGTAAACCAAGTGTCAACTTAAAGAAACGCTTGGGCGCCATTTGTGCGTAATTGTTCACGCGTAAGAACAATTGCAAAGAGATCAAGTTTTACAATGGTATAACATATAAAACGAGAGTAAATACTGTCATTCTCATCTCGGTTTTCAAGGATATTATATGTACGTACGTTGAACATCTTTCGCACAGTACGGATCCAACCGTGCTAATCGAAGGTTTCACTTCTAATAACCATAGAGGCTCAACACTCGCCAAAGCCACAAAAACAGTACTTGCTCTTCATTATCCTCGGCGTACAACTCAAAGCACCCGTGGCGGTTACGCAAATTAACATTTGCGCTGCGCGTGTGCGCAACACAGGGGGCTCGTGAATGACATTCTTAGGTTTTTTCGGTAAAGTCACGTAGGTAAAACATGATGACGGAGACTTGTGTTGCCTCCGAAACGTCGTGATTTTTGTTTTATTTTATTTTATTTTCATTAATTTTGATGTTTTACCTACGTGACTTTACCGAAAAAACCCTAAGAATATGATTCCTTGCAGTCACGAAAGCTTCAAATCTAGAACTCGTGAATGAAGTTTGCGAGAGCGATACACTTCAAACGTACAACTTAATGCTTCCGTTATGTGATGCCCGGTGTTCGTCGGCCGGAGCCGGAACGATTTCATCGGGGACAGGTGACCTAATGAGAGGCGTTACGATGTTGAGAGGCGCGTAAGAATGCGGCTTCCGTGGGTGTTTGTACTTTAAACGTCTCGTTCCGAATGAACTTTTTCACCACCCCAAGACCGAAACCGCTGAAGATCATTTGCAATAAACGCTACTCTTAAGAATCGCTGCCCTCGTCGACACGATTGTATCTTGTGCCATTTTGTCTCGTACAATTAATTACGTTCATTAGTCGAGAACATGCAGTTCCGACGTGATTGTTTCAGATTTAAACAACAGCAAAGGCAATAACAACAACAACAAAAACATTCACGACTGGATTCGTCAGCGCAGAACAGGTCCACTGCGCGAGCTAAGTTTATTAAACAATCCGCTCTAATTATTAAGTAATTCAATTGTTTCAATGCGGTTGAAGTGTTGCGGGCGCGCGGGCATCGCAAACATTGCGTTCATTTTAACAGTTGTGTGGTCAAATACGAGAAGGCTGCGAAGCGAGCGCGTTGTTTGTTGTTGTTGTTGTTGTTTATTTGTAAGAGCCCCTTTATAAAGCGTCGCTAGCTGCCTGGGGAGTTGTGAAGCTGTGCTAACGCATGCGACGGTCGTGCGGCTACACCGTTTGGTGAGGTTCCGCAAAATGTGTGCAAAACTCCGGCACGGGCCACAGACACTGGTGCAGTGGTGGGTTTTGTCTGCGTGAGATTGAGAAGGCGACAATGCAAGAGTCACAAAGACAAAGCTCACCCGTATAGCCTGTAACAGACTGTTGGGGCAAGTGCTGTTAACGAGCACCTATGAAGGCCGGCACGGCACACGAGGGGGTGGGTGGCCAGCACCACGCCCGACCGACTTTGTCTCCCCAGTGGCGATGTTGACACGCCGCACCAGGTACTCATTTGAGGCTGAGTCGACCTAGTTGAGGTCCAGAAACCGGTTCAGATAATCGTCACTGGCGGTGTTGGCCGTGGGCGTGAATCGAATTCGGGTCGCCAGGTTCGTAGCGCAGCGTAGCACTAACTGCTACAACCGCTACTGCAGGACTCAAACACACACACAGACGCACCGACAACACACAACACGTGGCGTTGGGGTTTTTTTAAGGAGTCTGGTGGCAATGCAACTGGAGCAGCTTGGTTTGCCCGTGGAGGCCATCTCAAGTTCGTGGCAAGATGACCAGCAAGAGAGAGAGATTAAAAAAAAATCCACGCACATTTAATAAACCACTTGTTAACTTCAGTCTATTTCATACCCGAGGCCACTTTGCTTGTACATCTAGATGTATGTCGCGTGAAGTCGCAACGCAATTAATGAGATTATGGACCGCTTGCGGATGCCTTTATCCAGCAAGTGGATTGACCACGGCTGCCGACGACGAAATGCGCGTTATATATGGAAGAACACAATGGCTTGAGAAACCGACACAACGTTGCCGAACAAGCCAATTACAAGGTTCATATCGGGCTAAAAAGTGTTCCATTATTAATGATATATTTTTGGTTAATGTTCAGTTAATTATACAGCCCACAACGGTTATTTCCGAACGCGTTAAAACTCGCAATTCGGTGTTTAGTTGTTTACGACAACTATCCGCGAGACCTTTAATTCCGCGTGTTGGTGGAACGTTTTTAAAACGGCACGCAACACCGAACGTCTCGTCGGGGAGGCGCTCGCGTGTGCGCGTGTCCACTCGTCCCGCGCGCCGCGCGTCTCTGTGTTAACGCGCGGCCACACGCAGCTTCAGTGCCCATGAGTCCAGCCGCGTCCAGAGACCTCTAGCACTCACCCTCCACTCACCCTCCACTCACCCTCCACTCACCCTATACTGACCCTCCACTCACCCTACCCCTCACCACCTCTAGCACTCACCCTCCACTCACACTCCACTCACCCTCCACTCACCCTCCACTCACCCTCCACTCACCCTACCCCTCACCACATCTAGCACTCACCCTCCACTCACCCTCCACTCACCCTGCACTCACCCTACCCCTCTCTACCTCTAGTACTCACCCTCCACTCACCCTATACTGACCCTCCACTCACCCTACCCCTCACCACATCTAGCACTCACCCTCCACTCACCCTCCACTCACCCTGCACTCACCCTACCCCTCTCTACCTCTAGTACTCACCCTACACTCACCCTCCTCTCACCCTCCACTCACCCTACACTCACCCTCCACTCACCCTCCACTCACCACCTCTAGCACTCACCCTGCACTCACCCTCCTCTCACCCTCCACTCACCCTACCCCTCACCACCTCTAACACTCACCCTTCACTCACCCTCCACTCACCCTCCACTCACCGTCCACTCACCCTCCACTCACTCTACACTCACCCTACACTCACCCTCCACCCACCCTACCCCTCACCCTACCCGTCACCCTCCACTCACCCTCCACTCACCCTCCACTCACCTTCCACTCACCCTACACTCACCCTCCACTCACCCTACACTCACCCTCCACTCACCCTCCACTCACCCTCCACTCACCGTCCACTCACCCTCCACTCACTCTACACTCACCCTACACTCACCCTCCACCCACCCTACCCCTCACCCTACCCGTCACCCTCCACTCACCCTCCACTCACCTTCCACTCACCCTACACTCACCCTCCACTCACCCTCCACTCACCCTTCACTCACCCTCCACTCACCCTCCCCCTCTCTACCTCTAGCACTCACCCTCCACTCACCCTCCACTCACCCTGCTACTCACCCTACCCCTCACTACCTCGAGCTCTCACCCTACCACTCGATAATCCTATCCCTGACCATAACCCTCTCAAACTCTTGCACAAGCCTGACCCTCGCGAGCTCTAAACCCCAACTCTTACCCTAGCCCGTGATAGCAAAGCTCGAATCCTAACTCTCGCCCTAGTTAGCGAACCCTAGCATTGACTATAACCCGAACTCTAACCCTATAAACCACCCTAACTCGAGCTCGTCTCCTAAACCTAGCTCGCGCAAGCTCCAACCTTCCCCCTTACGCTTGCTAACTAGCCCCAACCTTAAGCCTTGAACCCCATTCCGCGCCCTGAATTAATCACACGTCCCGCGGCGCAGCAGGACCCTGCGTCTAGCCAATGGGTCGGCAAACCAACAAACAACAAGAAGAGCCGCAATGCGTGCGAACACGAGACAGTGGTCACTTCATAGATTCACGATCACCGAGCAGTCCTGCAAGATCCTCATGTGGCTGCGAGAACCGCATGTTCGCTGACGCCTGCGGTCTAGCCCCTAGGCTCCTAGCATTGCCCCCATATTCTTAGCCGCACGATGCCCTGGTGTGCGGGAGGGGACCACGTTCCCTTTACACCGACGGTGGCCGTACCCGCGGACGGCCACCGAGCCATCGATTATTTTGGTTCAAGATTCGCGGTCTCGGATGCCCAAAGGCCCTCAGATTGGCTTCGGACACCGAACAGTTCAGGAAACTCTGCAAGAATCGTTTTTTTTACTTTAAGCTTCTCCTTGAGTAAGTCCTCTCATTTAGATATTTGCATACGTGTCTTGGTTTTATAGGGAGGACTGTCTTCGTTTCATTTATACCGTGAAGTATTGCGATGCCCTGTTTAGTGGCGGACCTAGTTTTTACTCAAAACAATAATAGAATGAATGAAAGGAGGTTGGCTGTGGGGGGATGTCCACCCTCGCACAGATCACCCACCCTCAGCCGAGCAGCTGCAGCGGCCTTTCATATAAATATATTGCATATACATTGTAAAAAAAATTTGCTTTCGAACAAAAAAAATTAAAGTGCATAAGAAGCGTGGAGAGATGCATGCCTGGGATGATACTGGCGAGACGGGAAGAGCGACGCGTGGATTAGAGGCAATGTGCGAGTGAATGACATCATTCAAACTTTGACTTAAAACTTTCGTGACTGCAGTAATTCATATTCTATGGTTCGTTCGGTAAAGTCACGTAGATAGGAAACATTTGAATGAAAAATAAAGTGATTAAAAATATCACGACGTTTCGATCGCTTGTGTTGCGATCGAAACGTCGTGATATTTTAATCACTTTATTTTTTGGTATTATTTTTTCTATCTCCGTGACTTTACCGAAAGAACCATAGAAAATCATTCAAACTGTTCAAACACGTGCTTGAGCTCGGTGCGGAACGCGTCGCGAGAAATCCGACGGGGCAGTCGAGGAACGGATCGCGTCTAAGAAGACCTTCGCTCGGGAGATGGAGCCACGAAATCGACCCAACTCCGTGGTGTGCCGGCGCTTGGTGAATTGTTACACCGCAGAAGCATTGGCGACGGTTTGGGAAGGCCTTCATCTGGCAGTGGATTGATCGTGACTGCTGCCTGCTGCTGATCTGCTGCTGATGCTGGCTTCGGGTAGCCGCGGCGTGATTCTCAGGTGGCGGCGTGACGGTGCCACTTTCACGTGGTCGACTGAAGCAACACATCCGCATCCTTCACGCGGGCAATGCCTGTTTGATACGGGGAGTCCTATAAACTGCTGCGATTGCAGCGCGAAGTCGCGTGCAACAACAATAGTTAAACCCGCTTGCGGACAAATACAAACATTCGCGAAGTTTCCTGCCGCTATGTTTGATGCTGTCTTCCGTTGGTGGAGTGTTCGTGGTTGTTATTGGTGGTTGTTGTTGTTTTGTTGGAATTCATTGGACCACGTGTTGTCTCCTACACACATAAAAGTGGCGTCTGTGTATTGCGCGAGGTGGAGCTCGCTAATTTTAACGGTCAATTATCGGCGTTAACATTATGGCTACGGTGGCTAGGAGACGTTAACCACCTCGCCTGGTATGCAGGAGGCCGTAGGTTTGATGCCGACCCTGACGCCTGCTGCTGTATATTTGGAATTTGCATGTCTCTCTCTCCCCGTGGTCGCGTGTATTTTTCTCCGGGTCCTCCGGTTTTCCCCTCCACATTTAGACACAACGTGTGTTTCGAGTATTTGGCTGCTATACATTTCCACGTGACAAGCCACTTCGTTGAGCTATCATTTGTGGCCAGGTCGCTTCTGAACAAGTTGGCCTTACCTGGCAAAATAAACATTGTTTTTGTTATATATAAGTTGTTGTCAGAAAGCTTTGCATTCTGAGATAGAGACGAATAATGAGAGATAGAGATTAATAATTAACTCCACTTGTAGGTGTTGCTTCTAACACGGCTACCTGTTGTAAATTCATAGGCGACAATCAATAAATTCATAGGCGACATTCAATGAGTTTTAAGTCAAAATTCAATTTACCTTTAGTATGCATCCGTAACGCAAGCGACAAATACTTATAATTTTAATGTCATTAACCATTTCGGGGAGTTGCTGATACTTATTGACTCCTTAGATAATACGTGGCCCAAAGCAAACGCCCTGGAGAACGATCGATTAAGGACGCTTTATACATTTCAATTCTCATTAATTATTAGTATTACTACATCGTGTGTGTGCGCGCGATTTGACAACTTGACACACGACGGATTTGCTCCTGTATACGCCACCCGTGCATTCATGTTTGTGTGTGTGTGTACATACACTGCGGGGGGAATTACAACGTTGTGGGGAAAATCATGCGAAGTAAAATAGGCATCGGGAATTTCGGTGAAAATTCGCGAGCCTTTCTCACCAAACAGCAGCAGCAGCAGCAGCCCAGCTGCTGCCGGACATGTTGCAGGTGGCGCAAAGAACCCCACTCCCTCTTTGCCTCTGCTGTCCGTCGCACTAAATTACACAACGCGGTCATAATTCAACACTCATTAAGTGTTCTCTTAATCACCCGGTGGGACGACCACAGGAAAACGCCTCTGGTAGTAGTAGTCTTAATTCTTAGCACACGTGAGGCGTAATCTCAAATTGTCGTGTATTAATTTGTTTTAATTTGGCTGGCGCGCGCAGGTTTTTCAGCTTCGTCATTATAATCATCATCTACATTGTTATCCCCAAATCTCCATCACAGTCAGCATTCTCCGAATTGCAGGCAAGCACATTTCATTGCGGCTCATCGTTCGTAACAAGTCTTACTCTGGTAGCACTGTATAAAGTCACGCATTGTGTTGGTGGATCGTGTCATAAAGCAATACGTAAGTAGTCAGACTAGCTGTCTTATTCTTCATCGACAATACAACAATGACAACAACAAAAAACCCCGCCGACGTCCACCAGCCTACGCTCCCTTGGGAGCGATGTTTCCCAGCAGCGTTTGCTTTAAGCAAGGTAAACCCCCTCCTCCTGTACGGGTGTCGACTTCTCCGATGATTCTCAGCGCCTTGCATCGCAAACACACCGCGCGACGCTTCGGCAGGTGTGCGGGAGACACCTGGGATGGAGTGGCGGTGCAGCCGATGCGACTGAGAACAGCGCTCGCCGAGAGCCAGACGCGACGGTAAGTTTATCGTCGGCCAAGGTAAAGGGCAATTATGGGCTGGGGGTAATTACTATGTCACCGCATTGCTGTATTCGCAGTAAAGGCATGCGGTGTTGGGGTTATGGTGCCCTACACAGCGCACGGTTGTGTGTGTGTGTGTGGTTGTGACTTCTGTCTGCAGGTGTGTCAGGAGCCGAGCTGGAGTATCGTTGGTGTAAATGCGGCTGTTGACTTTTGCACGGGGATTGTTGAACACCATTGTGAAAATTGTCACCTGTCTGCGAGAACATCAATATAATCACATCGTGGCGACCGGCAACAGAAGCCCCTCGCATGGATAGTCGTAAGGGAGCATCGTTATTGGACACCAGCTGCAAAAGAACATTCCACGAGCACACCTATTCCATATTTGTTATGCCACGTGGCGCACAGTGGAAGAAAAAAAAACAACCGACAAAATGAGAAATCGCCTCTCGCAATGTCATCATATCCCGCATACCCGTGTGTATTGCAAACACTCCCGAATGGGATGATAAGACGCGCGTAACAGTTGTTGGTAACAATACCGGTCTCACGCGTGTTAGATATGTGGTGTAGCAGTGTAAGCGTGGGCCCCGCTGCAAGGAATGAATGAGACCCCCCACTCCCCCGGGCTCCTCTTCGTAAACCCGATGTCCCGACGCAGTTGCACAGCTTGCACACCGATAGCCGCGCCACTGGATATATAAACTAAACTCTCCATTATTTTTTACTGTATTTTTATTTTACCAGATAAGGCCCACTGAGCCACAGAGCTCTTTTTTCAGAAGCGACTAATCAACAAATGATAACTCAACGAAGCGGCTTATAATGTGCACATAATATCCAAATACTTGAAAGGCATTTTAATTGTAAATGTGCAGAGGGAAAACGGAGGACCCGGAGAAAAATCCACGCAATCAAGGGGAGAACACGTAAACTCTAAATATACAGCAGGCGTCTGACTCGAAGGATCGAACCCATGACCGCCTGTATACCAGGCGAGGTAGTTAACACATTCCTGCGGAGGGAGCTGGTAGGAACGTTGGGTTGCTCGGTCAATGGCCAGGGTAAACGGTGGCGTGGTGTGTTCCGCAAATATGCCCGACTGTGAGGGCGGGCACAAGCCGGCGTGAGTAGGTTAAACGTTGAGTTTTATAAGGGCACCACGGGGTGACCAGCCCCTCCCCTCCCCACCCAGTCCCACCCCTCCCACCCCACACCCAGCCCCACCCTCCCCACCCAGCCTCTCCCCACCCTCCCCTCCCCACCCAGCTCCTCCATGCACGACGGACGGACGGACACAATAATCCCCTGTGGGCTGGTGTAACCAGGAGGTTTCTACCAGTAACATCTCGCCAATGCACACCATCTCTGTTGGGTACACCCATACTTGGGCTGGTTTGCACGAATCTATTTATTATCGTCCGACCGCTGTCTAAAGTGCTCCACGAGTTGACTTGGAGTGAATGTGCTGACCTAGGCGCTGGCCCTTTCGTCATTGTGCAACCTCCCGTTGCACGCCTCTTTTGTTTGGAAGCCTTTCTTTCATCGGCATATCGTCCGTAGCTAGCGGCAAACGGGCTTTTCAGAAACGCGTCGCCTATACAGGTCCTTCTGCGGTCGACGATTTTTGCATTCGGCACCACGACACAGACAAACCTCGAGTGTCTGCCTACCAAAATACATTTCCAAAAATACCTACTATAACCAGCCAGGAATGTCTGTCCTTAACGCTCGTGACGTCACTTCACATCGACCAGCCCCCCTCATTAATATTCATTAACAGGTGACGTCCTCCAAATGGTCACCCCCCCCCCACCCCTCCTCATTAATAATCATGAGCGGGTGACGTCACTCAATATGGAGTACTCCCCCCCTCACTAATAATCATGCACAAGTGACGTCACTCTACATCGAATAGCCCACCTCATTAATAATCATGAGCAGGTGTCGTCCTCCAAATAGACACCCCACGATTATTATTACCGACTATAATGAGCCAATAATGTCTGTGTGCAACGCTCGTGACGTCACTCCACGTCGACCAGCCCCCCTTATTAATAATCATGAACAGGTGACGTCCTCCATATGGCAGAGGTGTGGACTCGAGTCATGTGACTTGGACTCGAGTCAGACTCGAGTCATGAATTTGATGACTTGCGACTCGACTTGGACTTGCATAACAATGACTTTGTCCCACCTCTGCCATATGGACACCCTCTCTCCATTCATAATAATTAGCGGGTGACGTCACTCCACATGGGGGGGGGGACGAGGCGCCTCCTCCCCCCTCCTCGGCGTCAACTTACAACCCTCACTACAAAGGCAGAACAACCCTCACGTCAAGCGATCTCTGTAACGCTGTTGAGACGTTCACGTAAAAAGGACGTCATGATGAACAAGGGATTACAACCATAAAATGAAATAGGTCTGTGTCACAGCGGTCTACTTTTCGCTTGCAAGTTTCAGATTCACCGCAATGCACCCATCTTTGGACGGGCAAAAGGCTCGTTGATAATAAACAGCAACGTTGCTAGTGACGATAACCGCCATTGTGTGCCTCGACTTCGGGCCTAATGAACACCGCGCGTGAAATGTCACTATTCAATAAACACATAAACAAACGCGAACTATAGTCGTGGTTCATGGCGTGAATGAAACACGATAGATGCGTCTGCTGTAATTACATAGCGTGACCAAGACGAGCAGTTTTTATTGAGAGAAGCATTTCTCACATTTTTCCATAGGTCTTCATCATCAGCAACAGCAACCATGATACACACAAATACATTGCTTGATAAAGGACTTCCCAAGATCAGAATTTGAATATTTATTTACACTTGAGGAATCCGATGAGCTATAAAGTTATTTTCACACATGTCCAGTAGGGGCGGGTAGGAAACACGTTCCTTCGGAGTGGGCAGGTAGGAACTTGGTTGGACAGCGCATTCGTGCACGACAGACAAATAATCCCTGGCGGGCAGTGTGGTACCTGTTGTTCCTACCTGTATATCACAACCATCCAGCACCTCGATCTGCCCCGGTAGACGTGTTTCAACTTTCGGCTGCCACTGGTCATCTCTATTTAAAACGAACATGTCCTTCTCAAGACCCAATCTTCTTAGCAACCAAAATTATATCTCGAACTTTCGTGAGTAATCCACGTGTTCCGCTTTCTGTATCTCGGTGTCATTCCATTGGTTATTGCGCACTTCTCAATTTATGTTTTATTTTATTTGAAGACGTCCACGTTTCTGATTCATACGTCATGCCAGCTAATATGGACTGATTGAAACTATCTTCGATGAGCGATAATCAACGTATATTTATTTATAGGACAGTTATTGAAGTAGGACAGTGATTCAAAGAAAATTATGAAATGAAGAAGTGGACGAATTCAGATTGGAGTGCTTTTGGGAAAAGGTAAGAAAAACTGAACTTAATAATGAAAACATCTTATCAATACACGCGTATGTCTTCACAGTTTTCTCTGCATCGCTGAATGAATGCCTCCCCCCACTCCGTTCACTCGCGGGGGATGTTTGACCATGCTTCACCACGCTGGTCAGTGCGGGTTGGTGAAGATGTGATTTATTATTTTAATTCTATTATTATTTCTATATTTATTTATTTTCATTTATTTTTACCTACGTGACTTTACCGAAAAAACCTAAGAGTATGAATCCTTGCAGTCACGAAAGCTTCAAATCTAGAAAAAAAGATATAGGTGGTTGTTCGAGTACGGATAGGACAACCTCCTCCCGCGCAAGAGCTGCGTTAGCGGCGCGCGTAATTCAACTCCTGAAAACTGCGGGACAGATTCACGGGGCGAGGAGATTCGCGGGGTATTTAAACTCGCGAAAGCGGCACTTACATCGGAACTTTCCCTTTTACCTTCGCGTCGCATCCCTCACCGGCGTGACAGGACGTAAGTGTCGATATAATGCGCCGCGGGCATAGCGACCACGCAAGAAAAACGCGCACTTTACACTCAATGCAGGTGCTGTCAACAGCTGTCTGAAGACGCATATTTGTGTACCTTGTGTGTGTGGGCTGTCGCCTACAGATTCTCGCCATACCGAGTGACGGTGTTTCTTTACGTTCCCCGGTTATACGCTGGAGACTATTGTTTATACCTCCCGTATACCTGTCGGTGTGTAGGACATGCCAAGATAAGCTTGCGACATGCACGTGCGGTGTTCACGTCTGGCTTAACAGCGCCTGAAAAGAACGTATTAAAAGCATAATAATCATAATGTACGCTCGTTTGTCAGCACGCTGCTGGGTGAACTCCACCCCCAACACCGTGTCGGGCGTGGGGGTTGTATGACCATACTTCGTCACCATGTTGATCAGAGCGAATTGGTGGAGTGGGCCCAGGACCTGTTCAAATATCACTTGATGAAATGATTTGATGCCTTTCAAACGTGATTTACTCTCTTTTAAACGTACAAATTAACTTCTAACCGCCCCCCCCCCCACCCCAGGGTAAAATAGTTTTTTTGGATTAACCACATTGATTGAATTGGCTCATCTTGAATGCTTGCCGGAACGTGACTCCTCTGCATTAACGTAAGAATGCTTAACCTGAGCCAAGTGCCACAAGGCAACAGTCGGTATGTGTATATAGTGTGTATACACTATATATATGTATTATCCACACACAGTAGATCATTTCATTGCTGTGTTTGACAACTGCCCCTTGAGAAGAGGGCTTGCAGATCCTCATGATCGGCCACGATCAGTCGACTGCTGGATGATCATGCCCTTCCTAATATCTTAACAGTTTGATGCCTCTAAGGTGCGTGTGTTCTCTAATCCATGTCTTCCTCGTCTCTCCTTGTACATTCCAAGCGTGAATCTCTCCACGCTTTTTTGCGCATTTTTCAGGCTTTGTTCCGTTTTATTCTTGGAAAATCACGTTTTGGATCCACGTGTCATAGCCGGTATTATAGGCACTGATTAAACACAAATGCACGTAGTTATTGATCATACGTGAAAGCGTTTATTTATGCTTATTGTTAGCCTAACAGTCCGCGGTCGCTTCATGGGTACCCACACACATTACAATAGCAATCGCGGTTCGCCACTTTTCTATTCTTGCGAATGACAATTTGTTCAGGAGCCAATTGCCAACGTCGAGGTCTGCTTGCAACGAGAGGGTTTCAGAGGGCAGTTCGTCTAGTTTTGCTATCCCTCCATTGAAGGAGCAGAATACAGTGGTTTATTGTATGGTCCACAGCTTGGGTTGCATGGCCACAATCGTACTATGGTTTAGGGTGATTGTCACCATGGCACTTTGTGCCAGGCTAGGTGCACCTCGAGGTCGTGTTTTGTTATTTGTATTTGACTTATTTATCCAGATAAGCCATAATTAGTCTTTTTCAGGAGGGTCCTGCATTGGGTTTTCATTTCAATATGTTTTCAGAACAGCCAAGTAATGCGCATGACGGGGAAACAATCCATCCCCATACAGATAGAAACAGATGGCGATTAGTCTACTTGCTGTGCTGCCTTCTCCCGGCACCCATGGGAAGGGAGTTTCACAACGTTTTGTGATCCACCAACCTTGGTCTCCACAGTTTTGGATTACAGGCGTACATTACCACCACGTGAAGTGCCGAAGGCTCGCTGGAAGGAGGTTATGTATGCATACCTTCGTTCGCACCAGATGTAGCCAACCGTGATAATCGAAGGTGCGGGGGAAAGATAACAGACTCAACACAAAAAGTATGGGACAGACTCGGGTGTTACGGGTTGACTTGCTGAGATGACTGAAATGTGCATCACCAGTGCTTCTCACTGTGCCAACTCGCTGCGATTTAGTCGCCCGGCCCTCAACTCGTTGTTGTGAGCGTCGTCCCTCTGTGGCACCCATGTTGTTTCTTGTTCCGTGCGTCATAAAACGTCAACTCATTTACGTGCCTACTTATAAATAGACCTACTGACGTATACATGGGCTCCACGTGGGTGCAGGTCAGGGTAATATTTGACGCGAGAGGTCATTTACCACGAAAAAATAAGTAGTTGTTGGTGATAATATAATCGGCGATCCCTTCGACTGAACCGAGGGGAGGGGAGGGAGGGACACGGGTCGCAGGGAATGCATGGGCGGTGGATCCACTCGTGCCGCTTGACCTCTGCGTGACCAACACCCGGGGCCCGCTGACAAGTCACTCACTCCTGGCGGTTGAAGGGTCACGATCAAACAGACACGATGGGAGGTGTTCTATGGCTTTTATTGAGTCTAGCGCCCAGCGTTTCAGTCGCTCGACGCCGTTTATGGAGGCGCAGTTACAGCCGTGAGCTTTGAGCGGAGAGGCGCGTTCCCCGTGCCAGGCACCGCAGCTATCAAAAGCCAAAAAATGTTTCGCGTCGCAGGTGTTGCACTCGCGTTCACTGTGAGCGGCGCTGTTAGTCAGATGACGCCACTCACAAACGTAATAGTTATGTAATAGTAAATTACAGTCATTCTCAATCAACTGCTGGATGACGCCCCCCCCCCCCCACCAGCCGCCGCCGTGAAAAAGAACGGATTTTAACCATACTTCACCATGTTTCTAACACACGTTCGATGAAAAAAATATTGCGCATCGGTTTAAAATAACATACTTATTTGCTATGGAGCATTTATAAATGCCTTTATGACTTTATTTGCGGCCTATGACTGCACGGTCGCCTAACGGATACGCAGACACTGATCACCCACGTCCACAATGCGGATTGGTGGCGGAGATGGGAGCGCAAGATTCTGCCATCACTCCACCACTGATGTTTGCCATGGCCGGGAGTACAACTCGGGCGATCGGGTTCATAGCCCAGTGCGATAACCACTGCGCCGCCACTCCACTGGCAATCCAAGTCGGGTATCGACAAGTCCATCATCGTTCATCTTCGCTGGTCGGTAAAATTAGTCCCACATTTTTGTGGGACGTTAATGGCGTGCGGTCGTCCCATTGAGACAACAGCCCAGGGTTTTTCCGAACTCCAATCCTCGCGATCCAACGCCACGCTTCGTATTGCCGCGTTTGCCAATTTGCTCCCCCCCCCCTTCAAATACAAATTAACTCGTTCCACGCTGCGCGCGCCCAATGATTGTTAAACACGGCCCACGTGACGCGTTAAGCAATTAACACTGGCTACGTCACGTGGAACGCGCGTGTTTTACACACGCAAACACACTGATACCTTAATTTGAATCGGCTCTGTTAACGTGGACGGCATTAATTGCTTGACGCGTCACGTATGACGTGTTTAACAATCATCAGACGCGTTAATTTGTATTGAATGGGAGGAGTAAATTGGTAAAAGACGTCGCGTGATGGGTTACGAGGACTGGAGTTTTGGAAAACCTCTACCAGCCCCTGCCGTGGGAATGTGGAATTTTCTTCGCTGGCTTAGTGCCACCAATGGATATGAGCCATGGCACAGTGCACATTTTGGAATATTTCCCCCCTTTTGCCCATTCGTATGACGCAGCAGACACCAGAAAACACATTTCAAGTAGAAAACGGTGATGCTATTTATAATCCTTAGGGCTCTCTGCACTTTTATTTATTGCCATTCTATAGGGAATAAAATAATCACGTTACCTCCTCTGTGTTTCTCCTGCCTCTATGTGTAATGCACTCAATTCGTTGTGTGCTGTTTGTTCTCATTCTCTCGCGAACGCAGTGGTGGACAGTTAAGACGGTGGTAAATAAGCCGTGCTTAAAGAAATTTAACATGTCAGAGCAACCTGCAAGATATACATTAAGTCTCAGAAACTCGTGTTACCCTAGACTTTTATCAATTATACGTTGCGTGTCCACATGAAACACCCCTCTTGGAATTTCCCTGCCGGACGAGGACCTCTCCATATCGTGTCAGTCGTGGGGGTTATTTGACCATAATTCACCACGCTGGTCAGTCAGTGCGGGCTCGTGAAGGTGGAGAGCATAGATCCGGAAGCATAGGAGCACAGTACAACAGCAGATGTTGCTATACTTTTTGTGCACTAAAATTGTGTCCACAATGTAATTGTTTTATCATTCCCGTGGCCAAGAACACATGTTATGCATTGGTGGTCGCAAATCCAAGCACCATCTGGGATGAACATTGCTTAGCTTTTGTGATGTGAAGGGATATCTCATTTTGTAATCGGGATAATTGGCATGTACAAGGTTGTTTTTGCAAATGTGCACAATCAAAAAACTTTAACCCGGGAAACATTTTTGGCTGAGTTCGGTCTGTCCTTCACTATTCAGCGAGTGGTTAATTAAAGGTGGTGTGACTTTACTACCTGGTAATGGATTTATTTGAACTGCAACGGACGATAAGCATCACATTTTCATTTATTTGGCACGGGCGGTTAACAATCGTGAACGCAGGTGGGAGCATGACAGCGATTGTCCCTCTCATACAGATCACGAGTGCACCTAACTTAACATATGGCAGGTTATCAGTTAACATCTTCCTTCTGTTGGATCTACTGTATTGCACAGGGAGTTTAAATCGGTTTAATTTTCCAGGTGTGGACAAACATTGGCCATCAAAGCTAATAAAATAGTTGTGAACGTGCAGGTACACCAGTCGAACCTTTTATTACCTTGTCACTTTATTATGCAGTTCCCATGGAAATCAATTGATAGTACACCAAAGGATGAGCCTGTGTTTTAAAGAAAGCCAAAGTCCTTTCTTTACATTTACTGCTGCTTTTTTATTGGAATATAAAAGTTACTGATGATGTAACAGTTTGGTTTATTCAGGTAAGGTGCATTAATAACTTACCTTTAATCCATCTTCAAAAACAACTTTTATTAACTGCAATTGCCCACACAAAAAACCTTTCGACTTCAGATGGGGGTCAATAAAATCATTCAGGATGTTCTTATGATGTGGCAATAAACTGGTTTAATTATTGAATAATAAAACACATTTCTAGATTGTGTAAATATCCCAGCCTTTGTACTATTTAAGGGATAAAAGCTTTTTCTTTTGTACGTGGAACCATACTCAAACCAAGATTTTTAAAAATCAAGTAATAGCCTTAATTTACTTGTAATACAATGCTAATGACTATGAAATGCGTACTAATGGCAGCAGAAATGTACATAAGTGGGAATTTGCACGTGGATTTTGTCATATAATTTGCGGTGAGAATTTAGCTCAATCGAATGGTAATTTATTTTCGTTGTAACTCAAAACAATTATAATTAATTATTGCATTGTGGACTGAAATTATACGTTTGACAAAATATTGTAAAGTGTACTTTTACATCCTATACTGATACATTTTCCAGTCAAACATCTAAATACATGGGAACATTATGATTTGTTTTGGGTTAGCTAGACAAATATAACAGCATAACAAAATATAACAGAATAACACAAATGGGATATATTAGAAAATTAAGAGTCATTGTACACTATTTTTCTGAGAAGTTTTACTGAAGTAACTACTTTTCAACATTTCCAAACAATTCATCGTTACAGAGAGCTCAATAACGATGCTTATGATGATGGTGACAATGATGAGCGTAGCCTCTGCCATTTTACAGAGCAGCCCCAGCTGTACATACAACCACGTGCCGATTGTAAAAAAAAAAACTTTCAAGCTTTGATGTGCCCCTACTGACAAATGACATTGCTCGCTTCAGCAATAATATGACTAATATTAAATCCTCAATACGTCTGTTGCAAAGTTTATGAACAACAATGATCTTCGCTATTTATTGCAGGTGCCACGGCGAGCCAGCACCATAAATAAGTCATGTGGCTGGGAATCCAGTGTACCGTGAGCACACTGGGACTTGATTGCTCATAAGCGGAACACACTTTGTTGTTAACGTTCTGAATGGTGGTGAGAAATCCATTATGGCACAGCCCTTTAACTTGACCACTTATTGTAACCTGCCACATACAGGAGCCATCAAAATACTGTCCTCTGTGACTCCACAAACTCTATGAATTTTAAAGAACTTAACGTGTAACTAACTACGAATATATTGTATGTAAAGTACGGACCCGCAATGCATTATGTACACCTCGGATTAGCACGGTTGGTTACATACAGTGCGAAAGAAGTTCAACAAACATAATTTAAGTTGTTGAGTCATTTATGTTATGGTTATGTCCTTATAGTAGCAGTAAATGGAAAAGTTCACAGAAGTCAATGTCTTAATATGTTGCTTGCGAGAAAGAAAAACTTGCCTCATTGTGCAGTATTGCGTACACCAACACTGGACTCAACGGCGCCAGCCAAACTTGACGAGTGTATAGCATTGTGCACATACCACCGAAGGAGTCATCTTCTTGGTTCTTTCGGTAAAGTCACGTAGAAGGGAAGTAATAAAATAAAAAATAAAAAACATAATAAAATAATTATCACGACGTTTCGGCCACAACACAAGCAGCCGTCGTTTCAGCCACAACGCAAGCAGCCATCCTCAGGCTGCTTGCGTTGTGGCCGAAACGTCGTGAAAATTATTTTATTACGTTTTATTTTTATTATTTTATTACTTCCCTTCTACGTGACTTTACCGAAAGAACCAAGAAGATGAATCCCTGCAGTCACGAAAGCTTTAAATCGAAATTTCACCGAAGGAGTCGTTGAATGAGGTGACAGGGAGGCTCAGGGGGATAATGGCCATGCCAGAGAAATGAGCTACAGATTTTGGTCCACCACACCTAAGCTGAGACCGGGTTTTCAGCTATGGAGAGTTTATATTATCGACTAATTAATCGGAGAGCAGTAAAACGACATCGCATCATTTCGGTGAGTCACTTGTATTCGCTATCTCAGCTTTCAGAGCTAAAGTTTCATATATATATCTCGGATGGGTGGTGGTTATGCATCCACGTATACACATCGTGGAGGATTCCTCAAAGTTGGATAAAAGCAGCTTCTTGAGCACAACACCAATAATGTTGTGCCATGAATGTCAGTGACAACCGAGTTACGTTCAACATCCCCAATACCAACATCAGACAAGTTAATGACCAGTGAAAATGTTTCGTTGAGATTTAACGCGTTAACGTGCGTGTTGTGAAATTTGCAATATCTTTTGACCGATAATTTTATTTAACCCATCTATATGGAATTGAGAGCATTATAATGCTATGAAACAAATTTATAATTTCGTCTGTGCAATTTTCGATTATTAGACATCGGGTTACCGATACAAATGTCCACATACATTGTGTTCATTGTGATACTGTATATTGCGATTATCAGCACAGTAATCACTTGAACTGTTTGCCGAAAGCACCTCAAAAAGAATGGAACAATCATAGTTCAATATTGTAACGTATTTAACAAATATTATGAAATACGACGTATCATACAGAAAAAAGCTCAAATTTCATTTACATTGTGAGAGATGACGCAAATGTTCCAGACAATAAACGTGTCTTTGCCACGTAACTGTATATTTCAATGAAAGCGTACACTATTTGTTGAGTGACATTTCTCCCCCTAAGGGACGTAATTAATATTAAACATCGCATATCTTCTTTTAATTTAAAAGACAGTTCATTCTGCCATATCACATGATTTTAAATGTTATATTTTATGTGGAGACCATTAATCTTCAATGTAGTTGAAGGGATTTTTTTTGTTTTCATTGTTTGCGGTCTTGTGTGTTGAACTTCTTTCGCACAGTACGTAGCCAACGGCGATAATCGGAGGCAACACATCTCATTTGTCCATGTATATGTAGGCCAGCTCAATGTGATGCTATGAGTACAGGCAGTCCTCGACTTACGAACGCCCGACTTACGAACGAACCGGCTTCCATGAAATATAAAAATTATACATCCACTTAAAACGCGAACTCGCACTTACAGTATTTTGTTCAGAGGAGCGATCCTCCGCGAGATGTAAATGAGTCGGCCTCACGCTTCGAGTGAGTGGGACACATTCCCATCAGTGAGCTCCTCCGACAGGTAAGGCTGCGTTGGCTGGGTCACGTAGCCCGCATGCCCAGCCACCGCATGCCCAAGCAGCTTCTATTTGGCCGCATAGAGGGGGCTAAACGGGCACGACATGGCCTGGAGAAAAGATGGACTGATGCTGTACAGGAGGATGTGGAGCTGAGTGGACTTGCCGACGACTGGAACCAGCGGTGTCAAGATCGGCCTCTGTGGAGGAGGCTCGTGAAGGACGCTGCTACTGGGCAGTTGGAGGCAGTTGCCCACCTGGAATAACGGAGGGCAGAGGAGCGGTCACTCACAACAACGAGCGGAGCGCCGGGTGGCTAAAATACAGCAAGTTGGCACAGTAGGGGGTACAGGTGGTGCATCTAACCAGTCATCTCAGTCAGCCAACCCATGGCACCCGGGTCTGTCCCGAGACCTTTTCTCAGCGAGCCTTCGACACTTCACGTGGCCCCTAAAGTGCACCTGGCCTGGCACAGGCGCCGTGGTGACGTCACCGCCACTTAGTGGCCAATGGCGGTCTTTGTTGTTGTTGCGTGGGTGCCCCGCGTGTGTGTGTGCAATTGTGGTGACTCATTGCCCTCCTTCCGACTACAAGCTAGCATCAGGACTCAAGATAAGTTAAAATAGTTTTTTTCCTATTTATTTTACTTTATTTACTATACAGTATGTTTGTCGTGTTCCGTGCCAATGTACAATATTTCTTTTAATTATGAGTTTAACAATGCTTCCCTTTTTGTTGAACCGTAGCACATTTCGTAACACTGACCGTAGGGACATTTAAATACAGTACGTTGTTGTGTTCCGACTTACGAACCGTTCGATTTTTAACCATCCAGTGCATTCCTTACTTCCTCATGTAGTCTGTCACTCTCCGCCTTATTTATAATTTGGGCATTAATTTTACCATGGGATTTAGGAGTCTTACAATTGTTGCAATATGTGGCAATGCCATGATGCTGAATAGATTACAAACAATTGAATCAATGTAGGAAATTCGAAAATATTAAGATGTTAAAAAAAATCAAGGTTAGACAGTTATAACTACTGAACAAAGCACTTCAATTACTCACAATAGCCAGAATATATTGGAAGTCTCATAATGCTGACTCTATCATTAAACAGAAAAGTTAAAGTTATCCTTGATGTGACTGCTCATAACTGATCAAGAGTGTTTTAAAGTCGTGTTGTTTATAATTTAGAATTACATTTCACTTCACAGTTTGATGTGATTTTAGATGTAAGCAGTTGTCTGTCCGAATCTGAGAAATCATTATTATTCTTTGTAATATTTTAAAGTGCCTTCGGGACAAAAGCTCATCGTGTATCTGATGAAGAAGTTGTGTGCGCATATTGTAATTACACTAAAAAATATCATAAGTGATTCAACACTGACATGTAATGCATTAAAGCTATTAATAAATCAACCTAATCAAGCAAGAGCATCTACGTAATCATTGTAATGCATTTGTAGTGTTGATTTACAGTGAAAATATGATCTACCAACAGTAGTGCAACATGACCATGTTAGACTGAGGTCAGTGTAGTAATTAACAAACGCCTATGTTTTATCTGTTATACATAATGTTCAACATTAACCTTTGGTATTAAGCATGGCCAGTGTTTTATTTGGATCGTACTGGAAATGGGAAATGGAGAAGAAAAAAAACATTTTACTCGACTTATGATCGTTCTTAATTGGTCAAGATTATGGCATATAATAAATACACATCACATGTCATGTAATAAATATAACTGCAATTTATAATGTGTACAATTAGTTCACAGCCAAGATCAGTGTCGTTCGAAAACCAGGCGAAAAAAGGTGGGGCCTTGAATTTTCCCTGAAAACTAGGTGTACAGGGTGTTCCAGATGTCTTGCGAGCCCAATTGAATTCGCTAAACTTGAATATTTTAAAATTTAAATTCATTTCAAACAGAATTGAATACGCAAAGTACGAAAAAACATGTTCGGGGGTCACAAGACATCTGAACCACCCTGTAGATTGAATGCTGTGAATCTGCAGCGGGGTCGCGTTCCACGGATAAGTGATGCCTGACAGTGGCGGTCCTGGTTCCTTCGTAATAGAGAAGGAGGAGGTCGTTGAGTCGCACCGTGGAAAGAGGTCTACCGTGGGCTGCAGTGCAGGGCGACAGAAGCAGAAGGGAGATCCGGTGATCGTGTGGCTGACCATGCAGAAGGAGGTGAGGGATCTAAAGAGACTGGCCCACCCATCCATCCATCCACAAATGCGGATGTAAAATTTTCACCACCACCTGAGGGTCACCAATATAAACGTTGGCTGATCTTTTTGAGCGTGGAGACACGTAAAAAAAAATCCAAATATGAATTAAAATAATAAAGTGTTAAAGATGTAATAATCCAAGTCCGATGTTTGCCTCACTACTGTGTGCAAGAGAACTCTAAAAAGGAGCCCTCTTCACTCATTGCCCCTGCCTACGACAGGAACGCACCTGCGTCATAACCTCGGCATCAAAGTGCACAGGAGGCGATGTCTCGTTCGGATGTTTTGTTTTGAAAACTGATCGTTATCCATCTGCTTCTTGAGACAACCCAAGGGGTGTAAAGAATGGCGAAAACCTGCTTCTCAACAAACAACAGTGAGATTGCACGAGCACTTGTTAGCCGATGATCGGGTTGATTCCCACCTGACACTCTTGTTTACCCACCTGCATTGTTGCGCTCTTCGTAGCTATTCGTCCGCCTGGTCACGTCTGTCACGCAGCGAAGGGGTCGAGCAACGCGACATTGCGGATCGCATAGCAGACTTGCTACTACTGCACGCTGGGAGCGCTCTGTGTGTGTGTGCGTGCGTGGCGGCATTCTTGTCCCACGTTGGCTAAGCGATGTGTGAAGACGCGAATGGTACCGCGGCAAGTTCAGTTTTCAGTTTCATTTATTTGGTATAGCCCTGTGAGCCATTCGGCTCTTGAATCGGGTGCAACCGCAACAAACAAAAACATGAACTAGAAAACATCTTAAAGTGACTATGCGCAAACAGAAAAATCCAGGAAAAAACTGCAAAAAAATTCCAGAAAAAGCACCATACACCAACGCTGTGTGCAAAAATCCCAGTGGGATGCAAGTCAAACAACAACAACAACAACAACCACAAGACAACTTAGATTAAATCCATCATTCTAACTCCGTACTACAACAAACAAACATGGCCAAACCAAAAAAAACTTTTGATTTGTCCACCGTGCAAGCGTCAACACCACACAGTACAAGTGTAAATGTTCCATTTCGTCCGTATATAATGGTTTACTTATTTTTTTTGTAGGCACTGCTGATGAGTGAAACTAAAAGCGCCGGTAGAAAGGGTCGGAATCGCGATGAGTAAACACATCAATTCGCATTACAAACCAACCTCAAGCCATCACACCAAGCAGCCGAATGTCTACACAGGCTAAGTCAAAATTGCTCCCATCGTTCCATCGGCGCTTGGTTAAACTATTCCTAATTTAGGCACATCCTCACAGCACCAGTGTGGCATCTTATGAGGAGGAGGAGATGGTGCCATATTGAGGGATCGTAGTTACTTGAAACAATTATATAAACACAAGTTGCAAACATATACACGTTTTTTGAAAACACATTCCTGCGGAGGGAGCTGGTAGTAACGTTGGGTTGCTCGGTCAATGGCCAGGGTCAACGGCGGCGTGGTGTATTCCGCAAATATGGCCGACTGTGAGGGCGGGCACAAGCCGGCGTGAGTAGGTTAAACGTTGAGTTTTATAAGGGCACCACGGGGTGACCAGCCCCTCCCCACCCAGCCCCACCCCACCCAGCCCCTCCCCACCCTCCCCTCCCCACCCAGCCCCTCCCCACCGAGCCCCTCCCCACCCTCCCCTCTCCACCCAGCCACACCCCTCCCATTTTTGGATGCACGACGGACGGACGGACACAATAATCCCCTGTGGGCTGGTGTAACCAGAAGGTTCCTACCAGTAAAATCATTCCCACTTGTGTGTAGCTTGCGTGCAGTGCTCAACCACTCGGCGTGCTTGCTCCACACAACAAAGTAAACACACGGCTTACCCGTCAGCGAGTGCACCCGTGTCTCCTCTTTATATGCAAAATTGGGGTTTATCCCTTTTGAAACTAGAGATCACACAATACAACCCCTACCTATATCTCTCCACATTAAACAATAAAAGTGTTGTTTTACACAACCATTGGCCCCCAAAGCTGTCTGGGAGTGCATAATTTCAGCAGCATTGTATGTATGTTGAACTTCTTTCGCACCCTACATAACCAACCGTGCTAATCGGAGTTGCAGGGGGAAGGAAAAACTGAACACAAAATCAGTACATTAAATTGGCATTCTGCTGAAGGTATAATCCATCATTACAAACATTTCTCTGTGTAGTAAATATTAAACTGTGCTCTTTGGTTTTTTCGGTAAAGTCACGTAGGTAGAAATAAAATAAAAACAAATCACGACGTTTCGATCACAACACAAGCCAACCTCATCAGGTGGGACAACCACAGCAAGAAAATGCTGAAGTCGGCGAGAGAGCTGCCGTGGCAAGAGGTGATATAGGTAAAAAAAAATGGGGGGACTGAAAGATTATAATTTTTTTCAACGAAAACAGTCAAAACGCGAATGTGTTCGCTCGCAGGAAACTCTGGCGCAGTGAGAGACCGGCGGCAGTTTTGCAGGGACAGCCCCCCCCCACCCCGACTCACTGCGGGAGATCCTTCGCACCCTCGCACCAATTGGCACGCTTGGCTACGTACGGTGCGAGATAAGTGCAGCGTACATGTATGTGTAGCATAGGGCACATTGTGTGTGGCTGCTTCCCCACTCGCTCAAGGAGCCGCTTTAACATACAAGTCTAGTCAGAGGTGCACCCGGTTTGAGGTTGTTGAGATGGGGGGGGGGAACTACATTGTATGTAATAGACCATTTTTGAGATAGTTTCATTAATGTATTATTGTAAGCAATACATTACCACGCGTGTGCGTATATTTTAAATTACTTGACAAGACACCTGATGACGGACGCTTGTGTTGCGCCCGAAACGTCGTGATTTATTTTATTTTATACCTACGTGACTTTACCGAAAGAACCAAAGAGTAAGATATAAAACGGTAAAAGGTGCAGCCCTGCAATTGTTTGGTCATGCCACTGCTGGCGAAAGTGACCTCCACTCCAGTGGGAGCTCTCTGGAGGCCCTCTGAAGGTTATTGGGGGTATTTGACCACCTCTTCCACACTACGTACTCTTTCAAGCTGGCCAGCCGTCTTGGAAGAGGTCGGGAGCCGCCCACCCTTTGCCTCGCCACATCTACCCTGCCAATCGGCTGTGGTGGAATAAAAATGGAAACTCGATTTGTAGACAACCAATTTTGTTTCCTGATGAGAGCGACTTTGTATTTGAGTGGAAAAAAATGTCCCCCGGGTGCACATGTTGAGTGCAGTTTATTCCACGTAAGATCGTCATTGAGTATATTTTTCACCATAATAATATATATATTTTTAAAAATGTTTATTCCAATTAATGTTCTCGAATTCGTATATAATTTTCAGTAGCCATCCGTGAATCCTAACCTACATTGTATCTCAACATTGAAACTTGTCAACGTATTCATTTTCAGTGAAGCTTCACAAGAAAAAAAAAACACAGCATACAATATTTGCTTACAACGTCATTTATTTCTGGTAAAGAGGTAATTTTTACAACTGGGAATATTAAAAAAAAAAGGTTAATAGGTTACTCTTAAAGAAAATTCAAAGCACTTAGAGTTTTAATTGCAGTCTGTAAACACAAAAACATTCCACTCAAGTCACACTTGCAGTCACTTCTGGCCAGTGAATCACAGAAGGGCGAATTGCCTGAAACTGGCAGCGCCAGCAAAGTATACAGCGACAATTTGATTGTGACCGTGAGTCATTTTTTCCAATTGCTATGATGTACGTTTCTTAAAAAAATGGTCATTAACAAAAAAAATGCGCAAAGAAGCATGAACAGATCCATGCTTGGACTTTCATTAAGAGACAGAAAGAAGAACGTGTGGATAACGAGAACACACTCAGGCTAATGACGCCATTCAAACTCTGAACACAAGGACTCTTAAGAACACGTCGCGAGAAGGGATGAAACGTTGGTGGTTGAGAATACTGACTGAGTGGTGGCCAAGGACTGGAACGTGTCTGAGAGAGCGTTTACCAGGGCGATAGAGCGATGAAATTAATTAATTTATAATGCTAATTCGATGATTTACATCACAGGGTCGGGACAGATGGTGGCAGCTGGGGGAGGAACTTCACCCAGCAGTGGATTCACCATGGCTGATGATCATAAGCATGGGATGGATTTCGATTTAAAGCTTTCGTGACTGCAGGGATTCATCTTCTTGGTTCTTTCGGTAAAGTCACGTAGAAGGGAAATAATAAAATAATAAAAATTTAACATAATAAAATAATTCTCACGACGTTTCGGCCACAACGCAAGCAGCCGTCCTCAGGTGAAGAACAGGTCTGTCGGAAAGACAGCGTCTGAATCATTCATTATTATGTTTTATTTTTATTATTTTATTATTTCCCTTCTACGTGACTTTACCGAAAGAACCAAGACCATGGGATGGATGTGTAAATAACTCATCCAACAGGCATTCAGGAAACTGAGCAGACCTATTAAAAACATAAACAGCTCTATTTCCTGAATATTTTTTAGGACACTTTTAAAAATCAATTTATTTTATGAGCTATGTCCATCATGTGAATTTCCTAAAATTGAAACAATTGCTGTTGAAAAATGTGAACAAAATTAACGGGTTAGAATAAAAGTCTTGGTGTAAAAAAATAATTGTCAACCGTTAATTTAATTTCAATGTTATACATTATAGCCTGCAAAGTTTGTTTTACGCAATCCCTGAGTAATTATCTCAGAAAGACAAAGCAACACCGACTGTGCATATAAAAACGCATTTTACTGAAGTGCAATTCTGTCTTTAAACATATATAGAGAGTCACGAGAGTATTTGTGTCACAGTAATTTGCATTGTGAACTCAGACACAGGCAGTGGCCATAGGTTGAAAACTCATTTCTTTAGAGCTGCTTTTTGTGTTCAGTTTGTGGTCCTACCCCCGCATCCCTGATTGGCACGTTTGGCTACGTGCGGTGCGAAAGAAGTTCAACATATGCGTAAGAGGCAAAGACACAGTGAACACAATGGGGCAGGTTTCTCAGATTCCTCCCACTTGTGTCCACTCAGTAGTATAAATTAATACACCACGGTTAGCCGATTGCCAGGTCACATGTGGTGGGGTAAATTGTCGATACTCCCACCTCTTCGAAGATACCTGCCCAAAATACCCTCAAGAAATTGCTGCACTGCACCTTTAACCGTTTTAAACTGAGCAACTACACCCAGTGAATATGGTAATTCCATATTAAAATGCAATTGCCACATCCCAAGATTACTTATGTGTGTCCAGATTCAACATTGATTAATGCCAGTACGAGCAGCTTACCCTCGTGGTGTGATTACCCTGAGCTGCTCTTGCAGCCGACGCTGCACTGTGGAGGGAGCCCTCTGTGACTGCAGTGCTTGAATGAAGAAAGTACTTAGGAGGTGTGAAGTGAGAGCTGATTGCTCTAATGTGCACTCTAGGTTGTCGTAATTGGTTGTTGGTTTATGCTTTCTGCACTTGAGTGAGCGCTGTTCCACTTAATCAGAATTTAGGCAGGGAGTAACTTCTTCACAAAAACAGCAATGCCACATGGTGTGTTCAACAGAGGATAGGATTCAGTGGGTGTAGGTTTACCAATTTGCTAAATACTTCTCAAATAAAACAATTGCGTTAACGTAAAGTGGCTACTAGCAGCTTCTCAAATTTTGCATATTTTCACTCGCATAGCTAAATTACATGTTCTGTGTGTAATTTTACTTAATTAAGTGCATTAAAATATTTCTGTGATGCCTATGGTGATGATAAGACACATACATTACACGAACTCAGCAATGGACAAAGACGTCACAGTATTTGATTTTGTGTTGTCATGGGATATTAACAAATATGTTCTGTTAAGGAGCCGAATGTCTGTGATGGCTAGACAGCTTGGCATAAGCATTGACATAATATGCTGTTTGACGGCAAAAGCACAGCAACAACACGCTCACAACTATTTAATCTTATAAGCAAGACGAACGTGGTTGCTGAAAACATGAGTGCCTCCTCGTTTGAATTAAAAGTTTGTAAATGTTTATTATAAAGGCACTGCGATTTGAAATATATAATTTGGCCCACGGATGTCTTGTTGGATCATCAAACAACGGAATCGGTTTGCAGCATCACATATATCATTTGACAATTTGTGTGACATGACATTTATGACCAGATTATATCTGAACATCTGTGGTATATTTTTTCTCTCCTGTAAACCCTCGTAAAATACCAATATATGATGAAGATTCCACCAAAAATGTACGTACGCGTGTATATTTATGAGATAATTGCTTTTTTGACTCCTGCTTGTTTTAAATTCTGCGTGCCCATATAAAATCACAAATGTGTACGCGCGTGTGAAAATAAAATTTCTCAAGAGCGAATGCTCATGACATTGCCCGACTTCCCAGGTATTTGTGGCACGCGTGATGGGGTGCGGAAGAGGCAGGGTACGTTTAGATGGGTGGGAAGAGTTGCCCCTCTAAAGCTGGTAGATGTTTAACTCACAAAGGTGTGAAAAGGGCAAGATTAGGATGGGCGGCCACTGAGATGGGACATGCATGGCTGCTGCTTGATGCTGCCACTTGGGCCCCACTGTGCTGCAGTGTTTGGATAGGAGGTATCTCTGCCGCCACTTATTAAACTTGCAGGGTGAAACTTTAACCCAGAGGGGCACGCTTCAGTAGCTGTGATGCACAGTGGCCGTGGTTGTTTAGTTAAAGGCTAATGGCGTATTGGGGATGAGGTTTTCATGGCTCCTGTCGAAGCGGGTTTTAGATATGATACCGTTTGGATTAGAGTTGGCCTGCGCAATGATTTAAGTAACCGATTACTTTACTGATGATCCGTTCGATTAGTCGACTCATCTGATTTCCCAAAGAAAGTGTGATAAAAAAGCCCCATCTCGATTCTCTCAATTACTGCTGGACGGGAGGCGATGGGCCGCCCTTGGTGTCGTCATCAGCATCGTTAGGCGCGTCACGCTGGGCGTGGCTTGTCCGGGGTTGCCTGCCTTCGGGAGTCAGGGTGGCCACCAATTTTTTACGTGGCCTAGATAATCTGCCACAAAGAAGTTGCCATTTACCATTTCTAGTTGATCAATTTACTTGACCCTCCAATCTTTCCAGCTCTAGATTGGATGAGTTAAGTTTGGTTCCATGAATTGAATTTCCGTTCAATAATTATAAGAAATAGCAAAAATATTTAATAATGTCTGATCTTAAATGATGCCCCATCTTTCGTTGGAAATATCACAGCACAAATCTGTAATTATACAGTACTGCTGACAAAAGAAAAGTCAAGGTTTTGTTGTTGTATACATACTTTATTGCTTACAATTTACTATTGTAACAATTATTTGTACATATCTGACGGCATCAATTTAATTAATGACCTCCAGACATGCAAATTATTTTTAACTATTGCATCGTTATAACATTAATGAAATATAGACGATGGAACATACACATTGAATTGGCTCTTACATGGTTACGCACATAGTAAACCAGGTTTACAGCAAACACAACCGGGGTAATGTTTGGTCTTTACGTATTGTTATCCACCACCCAACACAACTGCATTTACAATAATTGTGTGGAATTGTTTTTATTATCAGTGTTTCCTGTTTGGTGATAGACTCAGGTGACCATCACTGATTAAAAATAAATGAGGACCACTTCGTGGGGAAAATCATCGGCGAGTATTCTATGGAGACACTCACCCTCGTCATAGCAACATGGAACTTCCACCACCGTTTCAGGGTGGCAACGAGGAAATGAGCACCACCTCAATGCTGATTTCAGCTGATTTCAGCATTGAGGTGATAGTAGTAAAAACAAACTGAATTAAAAAGTGCTACAAATAACAGCGTGCAGAAATTCAACAATTTATGCAGCACCCATACTTGTTTGTCTTAGGATCGTCACATTTTGTTCTCATTTGTTGGCGTTACAATATTTGGCAGATTTCACAGTAGTTAAATTGTCGCGTCGCTGATTGTACATTTGATTGGAGGGAGATTTTTTTTTGTTTAACTCTAAGAACACATCTCAATGATTTATCTCACAGATGAATTTGTCAGAATGTGGAAAATGGCCAAGTGCAAGGGCAGGGAAAGCCATGGAAACAAAGTCCTTCATACCAAATGAATTGGTCTTCGGCACCTAAGAGACATTGGCAGTTTATAGACTGCGATTGTATGGACGCCTCCAGATAGTGGGCAGCCCAAAAGAAAAATCTCCCGCCAACCACTGTTTTAATTCCAAAACAGTGTTTTGGTTGGCTGCTTTCCAGACTCAAACCTGGTTGGGCATCTGTGGGGCTGAGCCGTAGTGTTGAATCTCTAAGTAATACAAGCCACTGAACTTGGCAAACTTATTAAACCCCGTGGAAAATTACAATGGTAATGGGGAATCATGACTAAAATGGAGCAGCAATATATGGCGGAACGCAATCGTCCTAACAAAACGACAGCACAGTTAAAATGGATGCACCGACACCATCATTAATAATAATTGACAGGCCTCTGTCAAACCACTGCTGAATGAAGGCCTCGCCACGTCGGTCGCTCATACCTGAGTCTACTAATATAATATTAACCCACTCGAAGTCATGATTGTTTGTATAAGAGTTACACATTATGTCAAGGAATTAACAATGAGGTTAAATATATGTATGTTTTGGACAGTCGTACTTGTTGGAATGTTATTTACGGTTGTCTTTTCCAGAACTCAATTGACTAACAGGCCAATGTTTTTTTTGTTAAACAACCAATCAATACACCGTGCAACTTCACAAGCATCACACATCACACACCCAAATGTCATCACTGAGGAACTCACCTGTCTAAAAAAAAAACCTGTCACCAGCCATTTCACCTGCTGTCTTTAATCATGATCGCCCATGCTCAATCCATTGCGAATCAAAGGCCCCCTCAAGCCACCGCCATCTCTCACGGTCCCGTGATCCACTGCGTACCTGCACACGAGCAGATTCCATCGCTCCATCTCCTTGGTGGTCCCACCCACCTCAGACGCATTCCATTCCCTGGTTGGCACTCCGTCGTTATTTTTAACTATCTGCCATCATCTGTTCTTGCGACATGTCCTGCCCAAGCCCACTTACTTCTCATAACAGTTCAAATGATGCAATTTACACGCATATGTTCTCTCATCTATCTGCTTATCTTGATGACTCTCGGTGTATTTGCAAGCACGCATCTCTCAACGCTTGTTTGCACACTTATCAGTTTTTGTTGCATCTTAATATTGTTTCATGAACCACACCATCATAGCAGGTTTTACGCACTGTCTGTGGCACTGGCACTGTTTATGGACATGTAACCTTTCAAGTCTAGAGACTTCATTTGGCTATCCTAACACCGACCTTTCTGTTCAAACAGATTGACAAACCATGATGCTTACTCACACTTGCTCGGCGACTGAAAGGAGCATAACCTTGAGATCTCCAGGTATACTCCAGCGGCATTTGTATTATTGCTAACACATGACCAGGCAAAAAAAAAGACATAGCAAGGGAGTAACCACAGCATGGTCGCGTCTACTCTAAGACGTATGTTGCCAGCTGCATTTTTTTTATTTAAAAAATGTAAGACCCGTATGCAGTACCTTCGCACGTGATATACATATAGCTCATAGCCCTCATAGACCCAATTGTGTTACTGGCCGCAGTAACACTTTGCAATAAATCCATTGGCCCATTACACTTTAGCGTCTAAATTGAAGTACAGTAAAGAGCTGTAATTATAAATAAACTAACAGAAAGTACAACAGTGACTCTATTTTACTCTGTGAGATAATATTTCTATTTGTGGAAGATAAAAAAACATGCCTAAATAAAGTTTATCACTGAGTATGCCACTCTAAGAATAAATGTGTAAAAACTGCCATTCCATGAATGGTATCTTAATTTGTTATCACTCTTTTATTACATGCATGGTACAATCAACACGACATACAGGGTGGTATTCCAAAATACCATCCGTACAGTATCATCTGTCTAGGTAGCACGGTGGTTTAAGGGATTGACTCACAATCGGAAAGGATACAAATTCAAATCCTGGTCGAGGGTTTACCCAGCCAATCTATCATCCCTCTGGCAGCCAGGAAAAAGAGTACAATATCGTGGGAAGTAAGGATTAGTTTACTATAGATAAACTAGCACCCGCCATAGGAATGTGAAATTTCCATCAACAGCATAGTGCTGCCAACAGACACTGCCTAGTCTCATTGCTCGTTTGAGGGCAACGGTTTTACTTGATAAAAAAAATACGAGCAAATGTTCAACACGTTAAACATACATGGAAGTATATACACGCATATATACTGTCTTGTCGGCATGTATATAGGATATTATCACATAGACTGCATATATTAAACAGGGACAACATGTGAATGGGATTTTAAGGATACCCACACATTTTTAAAGCACGTCAACCCTGGGGTTCACTCATTATATGATTTGTACAAAATTACAGGGTTTCAAATGTCACTTAAAATGATGTTGGGCCTAAGTATGAAAATGCTGCAACCGATATGCGGCCCCAGGTTAAAGGGGGCAGCAAAGCCCACCTTATTTTTCAATCTCTGGCGAGGCGTGCAGGTGGACTAATTGAGAAGCTGCACGTGCTAGCAGTGGCTTCATGATCAGCACTTTTTTCACATTGACGCGTATATTTTCACAGAGACCCATAGACTCACACAGAAACCCATATGACCACACGGATAGGCCTCGGTAAGGTAAGGTAAAAGTGTAAAAACAACGAGCCTACCTTTACTCTACCTTTTACCTTACCACAATACAATCACTCTACCCTACCTTTTACCCTTTAGCAGGTAAGGTAAAAGGTAAAAAGCAACGAGCCTACCTTTTACCCTACCCTTACCCTTACCCCTTGGCATGTCGGCACCTTTACCCTTTACCTTTACCCTTTTACCCGGTAAAAAGGGTACAATTACCTTACCTTGCCGAGGCCTACACACGGAGACCCACCTAGAAACTGGCGTGTGGCTTCATCGTCAGTACTCTCTGCACGAGACGGGCACTGGCAGCACACGAAGCTTCCTGTGAGAACTGGTCTGGTGGTAGCCCAGCACTAGCGCTGCCTTTGTGTTCCAATAAGTTAGTCCCCCTGCACATGTTGACATGTCGTCCCCTGAGACTGTAACACTCGAAGTGGAGTCTGTAGCCTCCTCAACCTGGTGTCATGAACCACCACTGAACTATATAAGGTTCCTATCCATCAGCTCAACAGTAACGATTGGACCAAGTTAAGCATGCCCACTATTTCTATCCAATAGCAGCTTCACGGCTTTGTTATTTTCCAAAAAAAAAGTTGTACTCGATTCTTAATCGTGCTTATCAAACAATCTCGGCCTTCCTCTATTTTTCATGCCTTGCACGTTGGTACGTATCGCCATATGTGGTGGCATCCTGTCCGGGTCCATTCTCAGAACATGTCCAAATCAGAAGTGGTATTTCTTGACCTCCCACTATTATCACTAAAATCTGTTTTCTGCAGACTTCAATTCTCAGCATTCCTCCCAACTCATTTCTGCAGTTTTTGTTTTTTGTTTGTCGACTGTCCTCTTACTTTACCCGCATAAACATTATCAGCATGGCAGTTGTCTCGCATACTTACTACTTAGTATACTTATTGTTGTTGAAATGTCGTGATATGGTCTTATTATTTGAATGTCTCCTTTGCTTTGTCTATTCTTCGATACCAATCCCCCAAGGTATAAAAGTGTAATACCTCTTCTTTGACTTTGATATTTACCTCATCCTCTTGTTTCCAGATTTCCATAATTTTAGTTTGCTCCATGTTAATCCTCAATGATTTTTGTTGGTTGCAATCTTGGACAGTGCTTTGAGGTCAATGTAATATTTTTTTTTCTGTTCAGTTTAAACGGTCCTTAGAATTGACCACTTGTTCGAGTATAACTCCTCGCAAATTCACTATTGGCTGTCACAGTGAGCATGCCAGCTGATGCAAGGTCACAGTGTCGCTCTGTGGTCTATACACAGCGACCTTGAACCACTAGGGAGCTAAGTGAGTCGTCAGGACCAACTTGTTGTCCTTCCCCCACACCTCTGATGTACGGTGCAAAAGAAGTTCAACAGACATACATACATACATACCACACTTGTGGATGTGGCTGTCTGCTATGCAGAGGTGCTACCATTTGGGTTTACCCTAGACACCCCTACCTGGATATTTGTGTACTTCAGAATGTATTTACATTTCTGAATTAACATTCAGTCATCTAACATGCACATGCCCTAAAGACTATACTCTAATCCACTCCATAACATGTGCACCTGCTTATCGTGCAAGCTTGCATGTTAACACACCGTCTCACTTTCTTCAGCATTTTGCTCACCACTCACCAGTCCACCCACTTGCCAATTTGTGTGCTCATCCATCACTAATACTCTCTCTTACCCATCTGCGTCCGAGGTCTGGCAGCACACTAATATGACTCCTTATAGCATTCTCTCTAACATTATTATCCTCACTATGGTGCAAGTATATCGTTATTCTCTATCTTGCTTTCAGAAGAAAGTCCAGCATTTAAATGACCAATTCCCAGGAACATTGCAAGTGCAAGGCTTTGGTCATTTATTTAATAGGCCACATGATGCGCAGCAGGTCCACTGTGTTGAGTGTGCAAAGCTCCGAACTAAATGACTGGATTGCACCTAATTTTTGGCATCATTGCTTCTCATTTGATCTGTGGGTTAAGCCTTCCCATCCCACTTCCTCCTGCCGTGTCGCTCATCTCTCGTCCTGTCCCGTCACGCTCGGTAGAGGTTTAACTTGCACGGTTGTACCAGACTTGTGGGAATTGTGCCAAACCTCACACGATTCCCGTATCTATCTTCAGCTCTCATCAGGTTTAGGTCCCCTTGACCTATATGCATGCGCTTGAGCAAAATGTGATCGTGCATTGTTAATTAAGTGCAGTAACTGTTTGTGAAGGTTTAATACTGGACAGTGACCACAGTTGCACTACAATTGGAATTCTCTTCTCAAGCTGGGTATGAATTTTGGGACCAGTTGGGGCATGGCGTCAAAGTAACCATAAAGCCAATATAACTGTGCCCGAATATTTATGAGCAATGGGCAGTGCTTATATATATGTTACTATTCATGAGAAAGTGTTTGAAATTCCGCATTCACTTGATGGAGGACCTGTCCTCGTCACAGGACACATGTTGTTATTTTTCAAAGAAAATACAGAGATGCTAATTTCTTTGACCCCAGAGATGATGATGATGATGTTTGTCGAACCTGCTACGTGAATTCACAACTTTGCAAACATGAAACAAGCACTCTTTCGGGCTAAGTAACCAATACACACACATCTATACACGAGTGCGGGCTGGCTCTTAGGTCTCAAAGCATAGGAAGAACATCGTGAATGTTTGTCAAGTGCAAGAAGAGTTGGTGGCTGACATCTGCAGGACGTTTTCATCGCTTGCAGGAAGACTGAACGACATTTTTATACCGTGGCGCGTTAAAGTGTACGTATGAAGGAGCAACACAATTCTAGGAGATTATGCTTAAGAAAATAAAACGTTTAGTGGCTCCATCTATCACTGTGATGTTAAAAGGGGCCGGGATGTTGGACGCCACAAACTTTTGTTGTGTTTTCTCACAGCACTGTCGTGTTGGGTGTTTATTCATTTATCCAAAGCATGTTTTATTTCACAGTTACTGTACACATAATGCTCATGTACATAAACGGTAAGTCAAAGAGCAAAGTTTTTGCAATTAGAAAAAAATCAAGGAAAATAATTTTTACTTTGAATGTACACACGAAGACCATCAGAACGCTGTTAAAATGTTCATTGTTTCCAAGATTATTCTGAAAAGATGCATAAGTGTACATCTATAAACTAAGATTATGCAGCATAATTTTGACAGATTGGTGCCATTAGATGCTAATGTATGCACATTAATGTTCAGATTTTAATTTTTCGTATTTCTGAGAAAGCATAAAAAATGTTTATCTAAAAATAATCGTACCTATGCAGTATGCACTTAACAATACATCTCCATTGTCTCTGAAACACAAAAAATCTCCAGATTTCCATTGTGAACACAATTCACTACACTGGCACAGGCAGGGTTAAAGTCATCTGCATGAAAGTTTTAGCCCTGCCAGAAGGTAGAAAACAATAAATCATTTCAAATAAAATATTAACCAAATAATATCCCAACACAGTTTATCCATTAGTCTAATTACCTTTCAGCACCTAGAGGATTGGAACGCTACAAATCTGCGGATAAACATCAAAATACAGTGCATTATTTACTTGCGCAAAGTCACAGCACGTTTCCATCAGCTCCTGCCGCACTTTGGGGCATTTCTGCTGCTGGTCAATTAAGCCAGGGAGGCCTCCAGGACCAGCCCGCATTTAACATGGAAAGTGGCTTTATTGGCGCTAGTGCCGGGCCATTAGGCACTCCCATAAGCCTCGTTTCTGCAGCTCAGCCAAAACGGGCCATGTGCTGCCCGCAGTGCAGAGGGGCACACACGGCACGCATTTAAACAGACTCCGTCCGAGTTGCAAGTTGCTTGCGAGAGCTTATCTGCGTTGGGCAATCGCGTGCCGTACTGCATTGTCCTTCAAAATAAAATAACAATGATGTTCAGAAAACCTTTTTTTACCATTATCAAAGTATGAAAAATAAGAAGAGGTTTTACCTATTTGACGTTTGAACGTCTTAACACCTGTTTTATTGCCAGAAAGGGTCAAAGCTATTCTTGTTTTTCATACTTTGCTACTGGCAGAAAGGTCCCACGATGTAGCTGCTCACCCCGAGCTATGAATGCCCTGATACTGCCTTGTCTTCGTACTGTTCGTCTTTCGGCTTTCTTTGATCTGACGCTGGTGGGACTAGGCCACAAAGAAGGCTGTCTCTGGTGTAGGCCAACCAGTTTCAAAGACAATCCATATATTATCAAAGTTTACTTGCATGTTCACCATAAGTACGTGCGGTTAATGCAGGCCTGTGTCCTTGCAAAAGGTTTCTGTTTGGTGTTTGAACATCTTAACTGTGTTATTGCCAGAAAGGTAAACCCTATTCTTATTTTTCAGTTATTTAGAAGCTGTACACTTACATCCATTGTATATGATGTACAGTTTAAAATTAAAATGTTAACTATAACTTGCATTTATGTTGTGCCCATATCATAACCCCTCGGAAGCATTTTGTTTTAGCCCCGGGGACCCCCTGATGACAGCGATCCATTGTGCAGTACAACTTAAATGCAGTCCACTGAAAGACTGATGGATTTACCCACATTTCTTCTCTCGTTTGTTTTACCATTAACTGTTTTATTACCACAACACTAACCGAGTTCTGAAATGTACTATTTTTCCATTGTTTTCAAAGCTACTTTAAAATACTGTACTATCGTTTGAGTGCAGCTGCGCTTTTGTGACATAATTGAAAGGCTACCTTTGCAGCAAGTGTCCTTTGAAAGCAAGCACGTATTCTTTCAAATCCGCAGATTAATGTAGGTGTGAACATGTTACATATGAATGCACAATGCTTTACACTGCTATAACGTGTGATTTACATACGTAATCTGTGCTGTTTTCCACTTGATTTTTTTTACCATACTATGATAATTTCTCATCCAAATTCTAACATGACATGTTTAACCACGTTTACCTGACATACATCTAGCAGGCCACGCAATTTCAGTGCTATGAACTAGTTTGACTTTTTTAGTTCCACAGCTCATTGTAATTATGAAAGTATTACACTTCAGCCTCCCTTCTCCCTTTCCCCGTCCTTATTACACAAATTCATGATTGCAATATGATTACGGCAAGTTAATGAGTACCAGTTACCATTATCTCAAAAAAGCTAAACGTAAAAAAAAATCTGCATTGTCTGTTGCAGAGTATGGCTGCCCCCTGCTGTTAGAACGGAAGTTACCATCTCCAGCCACGGTAAACACAAATAGTTGCGTAAAGGTATGAACTGTGGATTATTGCTCGTGGCTGGTGATTAATATGAATCAGTTTTAGAGGGTTTTTTTATCATGATTTGCAAGTACACCTCACTGCGTATACTACCTAGTAAACCCAAATTGTTAAATGTTGTGGATTTGGTCTCCCAACACACGGGTGTGTGTAAGCAGTCACACTTTCCCACGTTTGTTCACGTAACGTCATGAATCAGCTGTCGGGCGGAGGAGGGTTTGTAACGCATATTTTACTAACACAATCTCACGAAAAAAACACATATATTATAATTGTTTTTTTACCCTTCTATCTGGCAACAAAACTGATACCTTTTTACAAGGAGTCATGTTTGCATAGACCGCAATACCTGCAGTCATAATACAAACAAAAGACATAACTCTGATAATGTGCACTGTCCTTGAAGTTGATTGGTCCACACCCGAGACAGCTTTCCTTAGAGCCTAGTCTCACATGGGTTGGACCAGATGACGCCAAAAGGCGCCTTTTGGCGTCATCTGGTCCAACCCATATGAGACTAGGCTCTAGGAAAGCTGTCTCGGGTGTGGATCAATCAACTTTAAGGACAGTGCACATTATCAGAGTTATGTTCTTTTGTTTGTATTATGACTGCAGGTATTGCGGTCTATGCAAACATGACTCCTTGTAAAAAGGTGTCAGTTTTGTTGCCAGATAGAAGGGTAAAGAACCAATTATCATATTTTTACTGGCAAATGAGGTTCCCATAGTGTAGAACACATATATTATGAACCTCGTAGTCCCGTCCAATCCCAGTTAATCATATTAATCCCCTATGGGAAATAAGGCCATTGTACATTTAGTAAGAGGATGGTATACTGTGTGCAAAGGAACAAGGGAGAGAAAATAAACTCGGTGTTGCAGTTTTGTGTTCCTCACCTTGAGACCGATTTTACTGAAACGCGAACAGAGTACCTCGCATGCCTATTTGTAGGCCTCCTTGCAGGCATGCGAGGTGTCATGTTGCAGTGGGAAATTGCGATTTCAAGAGAGCAGCCTCAGAAGTGCTCCTCAAGGAGGTTGCGCTCGTTGACGTGAAGTGTTCGAAGCGATTCACGCCACAGAGAGGGGGCCAGACAATGACGAGGTTTCAAAGAGCTCAATCGCGTGAAAGAGTTATCCCTTATTAAATAAAATAATAACTACGACTCTGCTTCCCACTTCCCAACAAGTGCATTGACGTGACGATGTCGTTTAGTAATTTATTGAATATCGCGCGTGCTCAAGTATTTTATACACCAGAACCATACTTTGCAATGCAACTGGATAGTAACGTTTCACCCAACTATTAAGGAAGATACGTCATTGCTTGATGTGTTTTTTTTACATTAGTTCATTTACTATGATGCTTAATGGTACATAAAACACCAAAGGTCAATCAATCCCAATCACCAACTGCAGAGGTCACCATTGAGCATGTTTATCAAAATATATCTTTCCACACCAATAATGAATTAAAACTAATTGTATAAACCAGGCAAAATGATTCATAACATTCGGCAAGTTTCAGCCTTCAGGCCAAAATAAACAAAAAACAAACCCAATAGTCTTCAACCTCCTGCAGAAACTGAGGCAAATTTAGGTTTATGTAAATAATTGCCACATTGAATAATACTAAAACATCGGTAAATAAAATCAAAAGTATCTGAATACAGATGAGGGCTGTTGCCTAGGTGGTCAGCTGTGTGCAATTCTGACCGTGATGTTCACTCTGGCACAGCAGATGGACCCATTAACATGGTGCACCACAGCCATTAGGAAGCATGCGTTTTCTTATGTATCACCATATGCCTGTAAGCTATTGAAATGAATCCTTAAGATGATCTTTTTCGACAAAACAATTACTATTTAATTATGCTTTCACTGTACAAATTCATATGCGTCGCAGCTGTCCTCCGAAAACTTTAATATCAAACTTAAAAGTGTCGCCAACGCTATAAAATGTACGATCGTAAGTTAACGACTGAAGTAGGTTGATTATTGCACTGCCGACTATTTTGTACTCCAGTTGTATTATGTAAAAGAATGTGGATTATATTATGGTACATTTATATACAACATTTAGTTAATTAACTGACCAGCGTGGTGACATTTTAGTCAAACAACCCCCAATGACCGACCTGGCACTGGGGGTCATCTCAACCCGATATCCTTCAAGGGTGAATGAAACGAGTATTACTTTGTGGGACATTGGTCAGTCTGTGGAGGCTGTCCCCTTCCAAGAGAAAGTGCAATTTTCACCACTGGCTTGGAGCCACTAACGAATATATGCACAGCCCTAATACTCATTTTAGGATGGAGGCACTTTTAACATTTTAAGTCATGTTACAATTGGATGTTTTTTTTAAGTTGCTTAAATACAGCCATCATTTTGCAGCTGGTTCAGAACAATTTCTCCTGAGCACCTTCCTTTGCACCGTCAGGATCATGCGCTGCCCGTAAAAGTGTTGATAGTCCGGAGGCAACTCTGCCAGCGTCTTCAGCGCGCGTTCCAGGATCTGCACGGCTCGCGCGGCCGCCACTGGGTCCTTGTTGCCGTAGGTGTCCGTGCGGTCGTAAGCGTCAAGCGGAAGATGCCGCCAGAAGACATTGACGGCCACGCCAAACTCCAAAGACGTCACGTTGTGGAACCACAGTGCTGCCAGCAACAGAGAGAACAATCGACCCACGTGAGTCACTCAAACAGCACGTCAACGGGACAGCACACATTGTGTGCCCAAAGAGTGCATGCCACGTCTCTGAACGATATTCAGCATACAATTTAAAATCTAAAACTATGAAACTAAACTGTTTTAAATTGACCAGGTAAGGCTCAGAGCAATATAGATATTTTACAGATGTGACCTGGCCACAAATGATAGCTCAATGAAGTGGCTTATCACATGGAAATTTATAGCAGCCAAATACTCTAAACGCGTGTTGATTTTAAATGGGGCGGGAAAAACCAGAGGACCCGGAGAAAAATCCACGCAACCACGGGGAAATAGTGTAAACCCCAAATATGCAGGCGTCTGGGTCGGGATCAAACCCACAACTTCCTGCATACCAGGCAAGGTAGTTAACATCTCACCACCGTGGCGCAATGGTGGCAAGATGCCATACCCGTTACTGCTTGTTGGTTATACTTAAGGGCGCCAATAAGTGGTATTCCAGTAGAGAATGGCCTTGACCATAGGAATGTGGAATTTTCCTCACTGCCTCTAGGCCACCTACGGAAATGGGTACTGCACATGCTCATTTAAGCCGGGAGATGCTTTGACACGTGACTATATTATGCGCGGGCCATGGCTCATGATCGGTGGTATTGTTTCAATTAACCGAAGCTATTTGTATTCATATTCTTGGTTCTTTCGGTAAAGTCACGTAGAAGGGAAGTAATAAAATAATAAAACAATACAATTCTCACGACGTTTCGATTGCAACACAAGAAATCATCATCAGGTGTGAAAACCACAGCAAGAACATTTTTTTTAAAATCCAAGCTATTTGCTTTGTTCTTCTGCAAGATGATAACAAAGTGAGGTTTTCCTCTTTTATTAACCATATATTTTCAGTGTGGTTGAACAAAAACCATAACATATGATTACTCTTTCATTAATGGCTTTTAAATGTACCAATCCCCATACTAACTGCACTTAAAGCTCAAACATTAGCCAGGGTTCACTTACGTCTAAGGACTGAGCTTGATATATCCACACAATGCACCCTTCTAGACGGTATATCATCCAATAAGGTGAAAATAAGTAGTGCCTCATCACTTCTCTACATATAATGGCACTTAGCCCAACTAATGCGTTCAGAGCATGCATTTTATATGGGGCAATATTGGTCGACTTTATCTTCAGGTTTTAATTAATACATTAGTCAAAGAACAGCAATGCATGTCACTTGCAATCTGACTGCTATAGGCTGTTAACCTCCAATTACCCCGGTGCTGTAATCGTCCAGTCAGTTGTAACCAAGTTAAAATTCAGTAAATGAACCATGTTAGCTCGCTTCATAATGTAATAGAAAACTAGCCGCTAGCAACGTCGACAGTAATCAATTCGGTACTATTAAAATACTACAATCACCCTTGTAATAAACGACACCCCGTGGTGATCTACCCAATAAGTGAACATTTATGGACCTATTTTTATTCATTACTCAGGAGATCAGGCACGTTGAATTGCTGAGTTTTCTTAATGCGAAAAATGACAACAAAAACAACAAACTGTGGAAATTAAAGTTACAGGCGTTACAGGCTACGCAACGTCACAAAACACACTTTCTGTGAAAAATATTATCCCATACAAACCAAAGCACACCAACAATCGCAATAACTAGTTACAACCCCTAAATAAATCATGAATGCCACATAGCTCTGTTTTAAACATTTAATTACTTTCCCAGGGAGGAAAGGTGAAAAAGTCACACCAGAGATGGGACACAGCACGGTTTTCAAAGTGTGAAACCACAAGCAGTGATTGGCTGAAGGTCACGATGGAGAATTTTCTGGCTGATTAAAGGCAAAAACAAAATTGACTGGTTTTATTTGTAAAAGGTGCAAGCAGTATTTGTGTTAATAATTTAAAATATATCCGGTTCCAAGTTACATGAACTGCTTTCAGAGGGACTAAAAACTATACGTGGTTTTTTTTTCAGACAAGGGGAATGAATAGACATGCTATACGGACACACATCATGGTTCAGCATGCCGGTCTGCCGAATACCTGGAATGAAAAGGACATCTCCTGCCTCCAGCACGCACTCGTGCCAGGTGGCCTTGCTGAACTCAGGAAATGTTTTCAAGTCCGGGCTGTCGATATCCAAGACCTCCGACTTGTCACCTGCTCGCGTACAGCCCAAACACGTTACCATTACAATACCATTGTATGCTATCACATTCTTGCGTATGGCAATATGTCCAGGACCTAAATGCCAATGTCGGTATCTGCAGGCCACAAGAGGATGTCAGGAGGGAGGTTGCTGATTGTTGCTGTTCCTCCGTTGAAGGAACACAGACAACGGTGGTTTATTTTAAAATCCGTAGTTTGGGTTGCATTGCCAGTCAATCGGTGGCTTGTCTTTATTTTCCATTCATGAAGATGTGTATCGACCTGTTGATACTCTAATGCGGTTGATGGTTCCACCAGTGTCTTTGAAGAATGTCAAGGCCAGGCGGTGCGATGTTTGTGGCTCGAATGAGGTGTTAATTACAATTAAAATGCAATGGAAAAAGGAGACTTTATGAAATTAGACAATGGGTTGTCATAGACTGGGCAAAGTGCTAATTGAATAATTAGCTCGAGGATGTAATTTATCTAGTAATATAATGCTTAATTCATAATAATATGTGACCTATGTTGCCAGATAGTTTGAAGTACTTAACGATTGAATATTAATCGGATTGGCTTTGCAAAGCCTGCCATGGCTTTGCAACCTAATGCAATATAATTATATATATAGTTTGAAGTCACTTTTATCACATATTGTAATGTTGCTCATGTGATAAATGTGCAACCTCAGCAAATTGTGAATTTAGTTTCTAAATGTGGATTTTAACATTCAAAAATGCAATCTGCTATCCCCCTTATTAAGGCTTCTAGCATATTTCCTTGATTCTGACAGCATTTACTGTACAGCATGTTTTCAGTAACGTTTAATGTGACTTTTCGATTCTTGTGATTCATCAACTTACCGAGAATGACACAGAAGACGAAAAATTAGTTGTCTCACTTTAAAATTAATAAACCCTGCAGATTACTACCCAGTTGTGATGTGGAAAATATTCTTCATGCAAAAAAATGAGCAACTGAATGTCAAATCACCGCCTTTTAAATAACTACAGATATCAGATTACACAATTCACTCCTACAACCGTACACATTCCTGCAAGTTATTATGATTCATGGTAGCCGATATTTATAATGCATAGGAGGACACCTTATAAGGCATGACAATACACAAAAGACCAGTTTCACGAAGTAGTTATGAATGCAACAGACGCAGCTCCCCAGTGCATTATTAAACATCTCATACAGTTTAGCGAGTTGTTAAATAATGCAAGTTCTGTATTAGTGCATGAAATGCTTTTGCGTCTAAACACGCTGTGCCGTCTTGCGTCGTACTGGCCACTTAACAGAAATGATTGTGCAGTGAATGCTCATCGGCTCTTGGGCTGGGATTTTTTAAATATTCATCGCTGCTACATTTGTTTTGTCACCGCTATCACCTTTAAATGACGCAGGAGATGCAGAATAATTAACAATAATATGCGATTAAATGCATAATAAGACTACACAGCAAAGATAGTCACACATTTAAGAGAATTAGTCATGTCACACTGACTTTATGTAAAGCACATTATGGAGGCTCATCTTTAGATACTAATGATATATTATTTATAATTAGGTGTGGAGCAGTAGTATAGTGGTTGACGCACTACGTTTATGAACACGAGGACCTGAGTTTGGTTCCAAGCACCGGACACGTCAGTGGAAAGTGTTGAGCCATTCCTGCCCTCGCCTCATGGTAGACATGGTGTGGGGGAAGCCTTTATCCATTGGTGGATTGGTATGTTTACTTATATTCTTGGTTCTTTCGGTAAAGTCACGTAGAAGGGAAATAATAAAATAATAAAAATATTAAACAATAAAATTCTCACGACGTTTCGACTGCAACACAAGCAAATCCACAGCAAGAATTTTTTTTTTCAAATTTTCTTGCTGTGTTTACGCGACATAACCCCAAAAAAACCTATATTATGGATAATATTTATGTTATCCGATTAGTCGAGCACTTGAACCAATAAATCGGCAGAGCAATAGATCACGTAAATAATTGTATATCCCAGCTTGACTCTTCGGTACCATTGAGGTAGAGGAAAGGCACGTCACTGGGGCTGAACAACACCACTCTCTTCCTGCCCACCACCTGAATCAGCATGTTATCCATAACCTGTACGAACGAGCACAGCAAGGGCAGAGTTAGCAACAGCACACGACACATTTTGTTATAACCTTAATATTTCATATCCGATTATCTTAATGTGTACTGTGCTTTATGTACTTTTCATTTTAGTCTCTGTCAATATACTGCTGGATCAAAGGCTTTTCCTACGCTGTGATGATGGGGGTTATTTGACCATATTGTAATACTTCACCACACTGGTCAGTGATTTCACTTGCCACTGATGTTACCAATGACAAGAATCTAAACTCAGGTCACCGGGCTCAGAGCACAGTGCTCTAACCGTTGTGCCACCACTCCCCATTTCATGTAAAGACTAAAAAACATTCACGAAATTTCACTTATTCAGTTGACACACGGTAATTTAACATATTTGTACTTACATAAAGGTTACATGTGATTAGTAATTAAGAAAGCATTGGACTTTAACCATGATTCATAAAAGTATCACTATTTAGCTAAGCTATTAATATTGCAAAACAGCATACCTTTCCTATTAGAAGTGATTATGTAGATCAAAGTTGTGGCATAGGTAATTAAAGTAATCAAAGTGCATTGTTCTATAACCTCAACTGCAATACCTGTACATGTATAAATACAATTCTACACAGGGCACAACAATGTGTGCGGTTTCACTAATGGTAAATAGAAGAGAAAACACAACTTGTTAAATCACAACTTTTGCAAATAACCCAAAATCAAGTGTTTTGAGTCTGTCGCTGCAATGGAAAAGAAAAACAAGTTGGCCCAACAGTGCACAGCCACACTAGCCAACACCTCCGACTGGCACGGTTGGCTACGTACGGGGTGAAAGAAGTTCAACATATACACATGCAAATTAGTAGGGCTGCTGTTTTAACTTCATTGTGGCAATACATTTTTCTAAATAGAAAATGGACCGTAATTTATGTTTTGCATTTATCGGTAGGGGTTTAGTCTCCCAAGTAATGAATGAACAGAAATGTTCAAAGAAATGGAACACATCCGAGAGGACATCCAACGATGGGATGGAACTTGTGGGCCGGTGCTAGGTGGATTGTTACAGCGCAGAACCGTCAGAAATGGCAATTGGGGGGGGGAAGGCATTCAGGCTGCAGAGGATTGATTGTATGAAACGATGATGTCTTAAAATAAAGTAAGCATGCAAAGAGTGTGAATGCGCCGAGCGTGATACATCATAGTGTGTCCAAAGCTGAATGCCCGGGGAGCTGATGCGGAAGACACTTGAGAAGAACTGCTCTTCTTCATAAAATTCAGGGAGGATGACATCCTTGGCCAACTCAGGAAACTGCTTTCTTATGTCAGCAACATCCTGTTTGGGAAGAGGGATGGGTCTGACTTTTTCTTCACGTGTACGCTGCAAAATGCCGTCTTATTAAGTTTAACAAAGATTCCAATTTGCAGGGCATACACTCCTCCAATAGTTTTACATAAAGGTGTCAAGCGATATAAAACATGAAATGCATCACAAAACTATTAATGGTACTTTAAAAGTGCTGTACGGTACATTAATGTTGCAACAATTACGCCACTGATGGCAACGTTGGTTACCTTTCTGGGGTCATTGCCCAAAGCTCGCAGGTAGTATTTTTCATTCTGAAACAGAGCCCGTGTTTGTAAAAAAATTCAGTCATGCAAGTCACTCACTAATTTTAATACACACACACACACACACGAGTATCTCCTGGTAACACGTGTTAAATGTAATGCTATATGAATAATTTGAAAGTATCTATTAACCACTGCATTTAACCAACTTAGAAAGCATAGACAATGTCTGGCCACATGTGAATTGACCAGTGTGCACATATCTCACGTTTTTAAGCTTCCTTAAGCTCACGTAACACTCCACATTGAGGTCGGCGTGAAGAGGTCGCCAAAAAAGAACGCGGATGAAGACCGAGTGTGAATGCGAACGCTACTTTACCTCACAAAAGAAGAATTTAGAGTGCTTTTCTTCAGCCGTGCGTCGAATGAACTCATCGAACGGGAGGGTTCTAAACAACAGCGAGTGTGCTTCACTTAAATTCGGCAACACAATTCCAGCCCGAATCTGGTGGATAAGAGTCGTCAGGCTGCTTTGCACACATTCACCAACAGGTGCTCCTGACTTCTCAAAATGCAAAACTGGATATAATCATACTCTATATAAGCACAATTCGAATATAAGCAACACATGCTGAGAGTACAATGGTGGGGGGAAGGGAAACTTCTTATACAAGCACACTCAGATATAAGCACAGCTTATGCGTGCTAATGTCTAGCTTCTGTACTAAAATTGTGAATACAGCAAACCCTTCCCTCTTGCGGGTCTACTTAGCTATTGCGGTTTTGCGCCAATTTATTGAGGTACAATTCGCCAGAGGTGTGGACTCGAGTCATGTGACTTGGACTCGAGTCAGACTCGAGTCATGAATTTGATGACTTGCGACTCGACTTGGACTTGCATAACAATGACTTTGTCCCACCTATGAGATGTGGACTCGAGTCATGTGACTTGGACTCGAGTCAGACTCGAGTCATGAATTTGATGACTTGCAACTCGACTTGGACTTGCATAACAATGACTTTGTCCCACCTCTGCAATTCGCTGATTGTGCCCTTGTCGCTTGACCATTCGCCATTGATCGCGAGATTCCTGTACAACATTGTAACTGTACTGCTCGCGATGATGATGCTGCCACAGAAGAACCCACGTGGTGCCGTCCATCTTGTCTCCCAAGCAGCCAATCGCGTGTCCCAGGTCATGTGTCCCCAGACTCCAGTGAGGTAGTGAAATTCAGCCGCAAGATTTTTCTTATTCTATACATTTACCGTACACGTTATATTAGGAAATATTAATCGTAGTTTCCATACAATATACTTCTTGTTTAATGTTAAGGTTGATGTAGGGTAACATAAAACAAAAGGATGGGGTTGTCGTATTACGAACAATGAACCAAACCCTAGTTTTCCCATTTGCCTTTGAGTTTGCGGATTACGGATTTGCCCATTGTAGCTAATTAAAAAATATAATTAACTCATTCAATGGGCAACGATTTGCTGTATTTCATGGCTGGGTAGTAACAGCCCAGCATGTGTAATTTAACACACCTTAGTGTTGGGCTCTGTATATAAATCAAGGAACAGAGGAGAAAATAGCTTGTCGCGATTTATGTTTTTACATTTGTATCTGTGTCGGAGATAACTTGAAGATACAATGGCAGCCTTAAAACTAAAAGAGACAGTTGCATTAAGATAATTTAAATATTCTAACAAGGAAATGAGCATTGCTATCTTGTATACCGAATATTCAGCAATATAATGTAACATTGTTTTTTGTTAAATACCATAACACATCCACGCTCACAATAACCAAAGTTCATCACATAACCAACCACGGTCCTTTAAAGTTACACAGAACGTATGCACGCATTCACGAAGTAACTGCTGATGCCATCAAATCGATTGCCAAACTCAACATGGTGAGTTGCTTTTCAAATGGAAAGTCAACGGTTCTATGGATAGCATGCTCCTCACCATGACTACGTCAAGCCACAACCATAGACTTGGGGGTGTTTATGGAGGCAAGCATTGCTTAGTACTGGGTCGAACCCAGGGTCAACACAAATTACCTTTTCAAACAGTAAAACGAATTTGCTGCATCATTCAGAGTGTGAATAACTCAAACTAGGTGCAATTCATAAAAAAACTGCACTGCTTCAAACGAAATACTACATAAGAATTAGTTGAACTCCTTTTGACTTATTATCACTACTCCTTGGTTCTTTCGGTAAAGTCACGTAAGTATAAAATGAAATAAAAAATAAATTAAACCACGACGTTTCGGAAGCAATATACTTACGTGACTTTACCGAAAGAACCAAAGATCATTGCAGTTACGAAAACTTCAGATCTAGATTTTGATTACAATTTTTAACGGAGATCCTGTTCTTCACGCAAGAGCATCCTCACTTGTAGGCAAAGTTCTTGTGGATGAAGTCCATGCGAGGCGAGGGGGAGGCGTGGACCCTGACGGGCCGTGTGCCCCCGGCCGCCTGCAGGTACTCAGCGTCCCAGCGAGACAGGCACGGCCCCACATCCAAGCCTCGCAGCACCGCCGGCCGTCGCTGTCAAAGCACCAACAGGGCCCAGCAAGCACCGGCTAGAGCAGTGGTTCTTAACCTTGACTGCAGCCTTGCACTCCTTAGATTCTCAACCGTAAAAAAATGCATGTTAATAAATACATCGGTTTGATGAAACACGGTAGTTGCACTTACATGCCCGTGCTTAATTTGTTTCGATGAATTACCTTCTTTAAAAAAAATGTGCCATGTCTCGCACCCCCAGAAAGGGCATCTCGCACCCCCCAGGGGGTGCGTGCACCCCAGGTGAAGAACCACTGGTCTTGAGCAAGCGGTTTTCAACCGGGGGTACGCAGACCCCTGGGGGGTACGCGAGGTGATTTATAAATGTGTGAAATTATGTCATACATGAGAGTCATTGGTGAATAATCATGTATGCATCTGCCAATATAAAATAACTACGATAACATTTTTATCCATATAGTAGCATAGAACGATATGCAATACCTTTCTAAACTCATTGATCGTAAACAATGTGGTTTATATGAGTAACCGGCGAACTTGAACAAATAACGTCATGCATGCAGATCGTTCGTTGAATTTGTTTTTATTTATTTGCAGTCAGGGGCTAGTTAGGATACCTCACAAAATGTACAAATTGGTTAAAACACTGATGTTTATTATTCATATTTATTTCCCAGAAACCATGGTGGGTCAGACAAGGGGGCACTCTGTTGAAACAAAATTCAACAATGTGTACAGCAGTTGCCCAAAAAAAATATTAATAACCACTTAATAAGAATGCACACACCCAGCAACTGCTCTGGGACGAACACGTTAACACCATCAAATATATTCTTAGGTTTTTTCGGTAAAGTCACGTAGGTAAAAAATTCAAATTAATAAAAGTAAAATAAAAATCACGACGTTTCGGAGGCAACACAAGCTTCCGTCTTCAGGTGGAACCGTCACAGCACGATAGCTGTATCACTTGATACTTTCGGAGGCAACACAAGCTTACGTCTTCAGGTGGAACCGTCACAGCACGATAGCTGTATCACTTGATATAAATGCAGTTGATACTTGATACAGCTATCGTGCTGTGACGGTTCCACCTGAAGACGGAAGCTTGTGTTGCCTCCGAAACGTCGTGATTTTTATTTTACTTTTATTCATTTAAATTTTTTACCTACGTGACTTTACCGAAAAACCTAAGAATATGAATCCTTGCAGTCACGAAAGCTTCAAATCTAGAACCATCAAATATGTGCAGTATGCCTGCATCATAGTGGACGTTGGGAAATACAGTAAATCCTCTACTTACGAACATTCGACTTACGAACTTTCAGAGATACGAACAAACCGATCCATATGTCCAGTTGCCTGTTCGGAACGAAAGGCCTAAGTTCAACCGCCGCGCAATAGATGGCGGTGGTGGCATCTACATCTGCAGAACAGGAAGAAAAGGTGGCATATACATCTACAAGACTTGATACATATTTTAAAGCAATTCCCCGTGTTTAGTGTACATGCCATACATGTCTGGAATGAACAGGAGTAGTTACGAACAAATCGACTTGCAAACAGAACTCTGGAACCTAACTCCTTCGTAAGTAGAGGAGTTCTCTGTACTGTGAATAGCAACATCGCCCCCCTACTGGTAGACTAATGCCCACTTGCACAAACAGGTGCTGTGTTCATCTTAATCTTATATGGGCCACGCAGGACCTGCTGCCACCTGGCTGTCCCTAGGCTAAAACTCTGCAGTCTTGAGACGTTCATTACGTTATGGGTGCAATTTAAATGCAGTAGTTGTAATGTATCACAGGGGTGTTGGAGGTCTCAATGAAGGAGACAGTCCACAAGAGGTAGGCGTCTCACGTGAAAGTTGGGAGCTGTCTCAGGATACCGTATTGAGGTCTCACCAGGGCTTCGGAGTCTATCACCAAGGTGGATTGTGCGACGCATTTTTCAGCCTCCTTAAATTATCTTCAATAATTTCACGTAGTTCAATTCAACTGGTTGTCATGACTATCATCAGCCAATATGATAGTTAATATATTCTCCATTGGTGTGTGCCTTTATTTCTCCCGTCCGTTCAATGTACAGACACATCAACGAGAGGCCGGCGGCGCGAACATCTCCTTCATGAATGAAAGAATCAAGAGACAAGCCACTGTAGCCATTCAACAGAAACTACGCGCCACAGAGTATAACGCCGTATTCTTAGGTTTTTTTCGGTAAAGTCACGTAGGTAAAAACAAATAATACAAATAATATTTATTTCTATTATTATTGCTATTATTTTTATTATTTATTTTAGTCATATTTATTTCCATTATTGCTATCACATTTATTATTTAGTTTAGAAAAAGATTTATTTCTTTGATTTTTATTATTTATTTAAATATGTATTTCTATTATTTATTTTAATATTTATTTCCATTATTTATTTTAATAATAATTATTTATATCATTTTGATTATTTATTTTAGTAATAATATTTATTTCCATTATTATTTCTATTATTTTTATTATTTATTTTTACCTACGTGATTTTACCGAAAAAAACCCTAAGAGTATGAATCCTTGCAGTCACGAAAGCTTCAAAATCTAGAATATAACGCCGTATTCTGCGGCGCTCCTTGCAACAAAACGCACGCCAACTCTATGGCACGAAGCCCTCTCTCGTCCCGGCCAGCTGACCGTAAAACCCAAGGCGGAGTGCATCGGCGTCTCACCAGGGGCCCGATCTCCTTCACGAACACCTCCTTGGAGACACCTGTGTGCACATGCACCTGCATCCTCTCGCGACGCTGAGACAGACACGTCCTTCAGCTCTCTCTCTTTAGTACGGGCAGCACCACCCCGCAAACCTCTCCTCTCGCACTTTCAGTGAGGCCGTCGTGGCCGCCGCACTGCAAACATAAACACGGCACCCCCCAAACCGTGTGAGTCTGTGATTCTGTGTGTGCGTGTGTGCGGAGGTTATTTTAATCGGTGGAGCGGATGCTCACACGCGCGCCGCGCTGGAGAGAGTCCCCGCGATCGTGGCAGCCTCGCACCTTACTACAGTGCGATTACTGTACTGCAGTGCGATTACTGTACCACAGTGCGATTACTGTACTACAGTGCGATTACTGTACTACAGTGCGATTACTGTACTACAGTGCGATCGCTTCATAGTCCTACACACGGCATGCCTCACATCGCCGCGCACACATCGCGCACTGTACGCGCCACGTGCTCGCGCGCGTACAGTGCGCGACAAACGCACGTGCGCGGAGAGACGGTCGCGCACTGTACGTACAGTACGGCGGGGGCGTGGAGCCCGGAGTGGGGGGGGGGCTGGGTGTGGGGGGGTGTGGGGGGGGGGCTGGGTGTGGGGGTCGCTATAAAAGCGGCGTTGACGGAGACGAGGTCCCTGTGCCTATGCTGTCAACGCAACAACAACAACATCGCTGCCGCCACCACTACCATCACCCACCACCCACCACCACCACGAGATCCACCGCCATCGGACACAGAAACGCGGCCCCGATGTTCGTCTCCGCGAGTCGCATCGGCGGCGGCGCCTCTCGCTCGGCCCTCTTGGGCCTGAGCAGAAGCCTCGGTCTCTCCTCGCGGTCGCGGCCGCTCTCGAGGACTCCTGGCCCCGCGTGCCGAGGGTCGCCGTGCGTCGGGACCAGCGGGGCCCGTGGTTCCGTCTACGGTTTCTGGGGCGGTGCGGCCGCGCCGGGGAGATTATACGGTCGAACCCCGGGGCATCGAGACGACGATGAGGACGGGAAGGAGGAGACGGTGGGCCCCGCGAAGAAGGCCGACAAGAAGAAGAGGATGATGTTCATGGCCATCCCCAGTCCCGGCGCGTGGCTCAAGCACAAGTTCTTATTCTTCCTCGTGAGGACTTACTTTGACTCCGACTTCAACATAGAGGAGTTCACGGAGGGCGCCAAGCAAGTGCGTGCGTTCGAACAACCGCGTATCACCTCCGCATTTCTGTTGCTGCTGCCGCTGCTGTGTAACCTTGCCCTACGGTCAAATATCGAAAGCTAAGCGGGTTATTGATCCTGTGTCGTGCGTGCTTTGATGGGCGGCCACCGTGGGTTTTAAACGCGGCTGCGTTGATGGCGCTGTGTGAGCAGCGTGAGGACGACTTTACAACCTGGTTATTGTATTGTACAGCTAAGTTCGCCGACATGCAGTTGACCAGTGCGGTGTGAAGTATGAAGTATGGTCAAATTACTCTTCCACGACCCGTAAACGCCGTGGGGGAGAGGGTCCACATTCGGCTGTAGGTTGACAACAAGGGCTGTCTACGCAACTAACGTAACCATGCAGGGACGTTCTCTGATGCACAATGATCTTCACTGTTGTATTGCAACAATTCTTGCGCTCTGTCTATGCAATTGTGAGTTTGCTCTGTGCGCGGCGAGCAAGGTCAAACGTTCAAATCGCATGGGCCAAGCCGACGGTTAACCCTTGGAGTCTATACAACTAGTACTACTTTTTTAAGTCGTTATAGCCTTATACTAATTGGATATACGGGTTCCCGCCACGGAAATGTGCAATTGCCAACACTGGCTTAGGGCGGTCAATGAATGGGGAAGCACTCCCGAGAAAGACCTCCATCCAGCAGTGGATTGACCATGGATGATGACGATGGCTTGCGGTCAGCCAACGGAGGTCTCACCCCCCCCCTCTCTGAGCAAATGAGCATATGTAGTGTGATTGACATTGTTTTGTCCGTAATATGGGGGGTTATATCGCGTAAATATATAAATGTGTCGTTAAACCCGCCACCACCCGACGGCCAATTAGTAAGGGTTGTCACGTAAACAGAACATGCAAATTCGTGACTAGTACAGCAACGCCAGTGTTGGAGAGCAAATCCACAACATTTTCAATCTTGAGTACGACGTTTCGCCAGTAATTACAACTAGCTTCATCAGGCGGACGTCCAGATTTGTGGCGAAATCCTTCTGTTTCATCCCTTAAATAGAGGGGTAGATGTGATGGCGTAACTTGTGAGCCCTTCACGTGCGAAAGGGGGGTGGATTAATGAATGCATATATTGGTCGTGAAAGCTTGTTTTATCCTGTATTGTGATTAACATGTTTAAACAGTAGGGCATTCGCGGTTATCAATTGACTGCGTTGCCCCATTTGAAAGAAAGTGGTGCACAACTTTATTTTTAAACTTCCCGAAAGGCTCCCGATGCAGGTGCAAGTTCTGGTGGATTGGGTATGTCGGTGATTAGCCACGCTTGTCATCACCATGAACTTGTGGGGAGTTCTGACCTAGAAAATCAGCCAGGAATTCCAGAGTTCGCGCTTGCACTCAACAGGAGCAAATTCCGCTCGATACAGCAACGCTGATTACATTTGTACTGCTCTTTGTTGGCAAGCTAAACCGGCGGTTTCAATGCCCGTCACATTTTTGTCTCTTTGTTTAATGACATTTTATTCATGCTTGCACATGACCAAATTTCTCCGATTGTTAGCGATCTAATAATGTCTCGGATGTATTAAGCAGGATTGCGTCTTGGATAGTGATTTGGATTAGGCGAACGCCATGCATGACAGGTAATATTTGCTGTGGAACCTCGGCCCACACTAGTCGGTGTGGTGAAGTATGGTCAACTCCCACGACACGTGTGAGGGATCCCTTCATCCAGCAGGGGATTAACAAAAGGAGACTGACTGTACACCGATGAAACTGCTGAAGGTTTTTTTTTTTTGTTCAAGATATGGCAGCGCATTAACGTCAATTTCTTTTTTTTTGCAGGCATTTTCTTCCGTGTCTTCACTCGTCGCCGAGAGCAAATTCGACCAACTTCAAGGACTCATGGATGAAGATGTAAGAACAGCAGCACCTGCACTCTATGGATGCCTTTTCCTGAGACCCTTGGACACGTTGTATTTGATGTGCTGTATGTTGCCAAAATCTTGGAAGCCAAGCAAGGTTGAACCTCGAAATTTGCTTGGATGGGTAATCGCGATATATAACGGCTAATCATAGGCAGCTGTGGGGGGGGATCCTTGGGGGGTGGGTTGATGCGCAGTGTGGCAAAATCAATCGTACTTCGATGCGCCCTGCCTTCACGCTAGTCTGATTTTTTTTATGTGAAGTGTGGTCACGTAACCCACAGGAGCCACATGGTGTGGGGTGACACTGGTGCAGCAGTATGATTTGACCAAAGGGTTATACTTTTTCATTAATTTCTGCAATAAGTACACAAACAAGCCAGCTGTTTTTAAAGCACTGGCAGATGGGTGTCATGAGTAGGACCACGAAGGCGACGAGCACACGTTACAACTCTCTCTTCACCCAACAGGCCCTGGAAGAGTTGCGTCACAAGTGCAGCTTGATGGGTGAGAGCCAGCGGAGGCAACTTGCCGTCCCGTTGGAGGACGTCATGTACTCCGCAACTGACGATGTAGCCATCTACTACGATAATAGCGGTAATGCACCATGATAGCTGTGTTTGTATTTTATTCGTGCGCTTATGTGGGAGTGAAAATCCCCGAAAATTATGTTCCAAACGACTGCAGCACTCTCCTCTTCATGCATTTTCCCTCCTTGGCCACAAGATGGCACTTGCATAAATTGTATTGCTATGATTCACTCGAGATCAAAAATGTAATTCATTCGGGTCTAAGAAAATGGAGTGAATGCATTCGTGTTTGATTTTTGTGGATGCTTTGGTGATCAATCATCCTGAGACTGAACCTTTAGTTGTTTGTAAACATGGTAGCTCAAGCTTGTTTTAGATCATGCACTTTTTTAAAGATGCCTTTAATTGTATATTTACAGCCACTGCTGAATGAAGGCTTCTGCTTTCCGTTTCAGACTTGATGATTGTTTGACCATACTTCACCATGCTGGTCAGTGCGGGTTGGTGAAGGTGGCTGGACTAGTTCAGATATCACTCGGCATCAATGTTTACTGTGGCTTGGAAGTGAACTTGTATTACCAGGTTCATAGTGTGGTATGCTAACCACTTTGCCACCCTTGTAAGTGTATACACTATAATATATTTTTTTTAATTTGTGTACATTGTCAGTTATTTAGCACATTGTTAATGTAACAGGTACTTAACGTCGACACATTGTTATTTTCAGGTCGGCGCTATGTGAACATCCTCATGAGATTCTGGTATTTGACAAGTGCAAGTTTGCCTGACAGTGATTTTGCTGGCATGAAGATTATCACGTTTTCCGCAGAAGATGAGGACAACACGCAGAGAATTGCCACGGCCAGTTACGAGTGCGTACAACAAACCTACGACTTCATCTGTCGGCGTGCAATCTCATAAGATCTATGATGCTAAATATTGTGGAGTCTGGATGGGGGATCATGCCCAATTGGACTCGGGGGTGGGGGGGGATGGCTATGTAGTTTGTCAACAGAGGGCGTTGCAGCAACATCTCGTCCTGTAATTCTATGCTCTTACATCTGTGCTTTCTACCTGCAACCCATACTGACTTGCATGAAGTATAGCCAATGAGACGTGCCTTCTGCAAAATATCTTGGCACGCACGTTGATGTGATATTTTCCATGGAAGCAGGTGGCCACATTGCCTGTTTCCTATCCAGATTGAATTGACATGGGTGTTCATGTACAACAAATATTATTTTTCGTTGCAGTTTCATGTATGCAGTATAGTTTGTGTTCTCACTCCCAGTGGTTTTCATACATTTTGTTAATCCTTCTCGGAGTACACTTGTACACTCTATTTTGAACAAAGTTGGACACTTATGCTATAAGCGGTCATATAAAAGTAGCAAAGAGCAAATACGATTTTTTTCAATATTATACACGGTTAATCCAGACTTGTGCTTCAAAACTATTTTTCTACAGTATTCACCTTGCAAATCGCTTATACTTGCATTTATATACCTTTTTTAAAATTATCATTATACCCTATTCAACAAAACATGTTAACCTATGTCATGGAGCTTTCCTTATTTGGGTGTGTATATATATATATATAATACGGTATTTTGATAATTGATTGTTAATTGGTAAACTTATGAATTTGTGGCATTATATTTTGCTGTTACTGGCACCAGCAAGACCGGTTCCAAATATTGGTTAACTTTTTAAAGTACAATACAAGAACACTTGGAAGGGAATTTGAATATTTGTTGTATTCTGCTTGGTTTTTAACATCGCATCCATTTTTTATTATTCAGATTTCGCCGTGAATTTACAGAAGGTGTGGATGCAGACTGGACTGTCATCCGCCTCGTACATTGGAAGATGATGGAGTAGACTTGAAGCCACTTATGGGAACAAGTCCGTGGAAGAGACCGTTTGGAACTTTGGCTTGAAGAAGTGCAGTTGGTTCAATGAGGAGTGTTAATGTTTCTCTCACTGCACACTGCATCGGATTGCCTACCACTCATGAAGAGGCTCCCTGCATCCTCATTTTAAGTGGGAGTTGGTTTGTGAACACTTGTTTGGAACTTTTTTTTTCTTCAAGGATATTATTTGCGGAGAATGAAATAGTAGAACGATAATGTACTTGCCAGATGTAATTGCCTGGTCAACTTGTACAATTTTAATGTCATTAAATGTGGGTGGGGTTTAAGCATTTTAATAAAATAAATTGATTTTCATTATTGCAGTGCTGTTCCGAGTTCGTTAATACTCAAATACTTATGGTGTTATCATTGTGTTGGTAGACAATGGCTAATTTATTATGAAAGCTGTGAAACGGTCTTCAAATGTAGGCTGGGCTCGTTTCCTGTCCTTATTTTAGATATGCTAAGGAGCTTCACTTATAATTTGCAGATATATTAATTTAAAAGTCTTGTTTAAGTGTTTCTCATTTACACTAAGACAACCATTTTGCTGCTTCCAGGGCATATATTTCAGCAGATGCACATTACCATGGAAAGTCGAAGCGATTGATGTTCACTTTGTAGGTTTTCAAGAGGGACGCTATCCATATAATTTACTGTAAGAAGCAATTTTAATATTACATGGTACAATCAGTGACTCCTGGATGAAGATTTCTCCATGCCATTTCCATCCCTACATCCATTTCACTCCACATTGCTCCTCTTAGCTGCGGTTATCCTTCAGTGCTTTCCTTTCACTGACCTTTTCACCAATCGTGTCCATTGGCCGTCATTTCTTATCCCAATGTGGTTCTGCTCCAGCCCCTTCCAGATGGAATACTACGTATGATTTAGTGTTCCTTAATGTGTTCCCTTAATTTCAGTATTTCAGCTTTTGTAAAATTTCTGTCTGTTCTTGGCTCTGATCCATGGTCATGGTGAGTAATAGTCATTGGTTAAAAATGTAAATTTTGCAGAGACAATGGTATGTTGCATTGCATGGTCAAGTTCAGTTTTCCAAAAGTTGTACAAATAATGCACTTTAATTTTTTCTATTTGGTCCCGGTCCACCTTCAGTAATTGTTCTCAAGTGAGAACTCCAGTTTAACTCCTACCGATAATGATTAGTTGACTCGTATCTAGTACAATACCGACGCGCATTTAAATCAGCCGCTCGAAATTAAATTTATTTCTATTTGTATGTTCAAATTGTTTCGTTTAACCATTTAAATGTATTCACTGCTTTGTATTTGTACCGCCAGGTGGTGCTATACGAACGTGGACTGATTAACAGGTGTCCTTTGCTCGCGAAAGACTAGGCGTAACCTCGTGTATCGTAATAATGGTTTTCGAGCTACTTGAAAGTTATGCCATTTGCTTCAATGCGGGCATGGCCGGTTTAACACTACTCTGAAAGCCTTGCAGTATATTCTTAGGTTTTTTCGGTAAAGTCACGTAGGTAAAACATCAAAATTAATAAAAATCAAATAAAAATCACGACGTTTCGGAGGCAACACAAGTCTCCGTCATCAGGTGGGACCGTCACAGCCGGATTAGCTACACTTGATGCAGCTAATCCGGCTGTGACGGTCCCACCTGATGACGGAGACTTGTGTTGCCTCCGAAACGTCGTGATTTTTATTAATTTTGATGTTTTACCTACGTGACTTTACCGAAAAAACCTAAGAATATGAGTCCTTGCAGTCACGAAAGCTTCAAATCAAGCCTTGCAGTAATGCGTGACCATTGTGAATTATCGTCACTACTGTGTGTGCAAGCTAGCACGTGTTTAGGCAGGTGGGGAAGTTGGGATGTTTTCGGATGCGTGGGTAACAACCAACGTCGTCATTGTAATATGAAAATTATTGAACGCGGTACATGTTGAGTTCACGAGTCCTGCCACTTCTCCATCTGATTAAGGTTCGGGTCTTTCCTATGCTACACACAGACATTTTAATGAGTATCGCCTGGTCATAAATGACGTGGGTATACTGCAGGTACGTACACCTGCGTCGGCGTTTGAAGCAAAAAAAAAATAGCTTTTTTTATCAGGTAAGGCCCACTAAGCTATATGGCTCTCAGAAGCGACCTGGCTGCAAATGATCGACAAAGTGGCTTATGTTGACATTTATAACAGCCAAATATTCGAAGCGCATGTTTCTAAATATACCTTGTTATGTTGAACTTTCGCACCGTCCGTAGGCAACCGTGCTAATCGGAGGTGCGGGGTAAATCTTTGACAGACATGTGAAGAGCCATATTTTACATTTGTTGAAACGGCCGAAAAACCACGTTACATTTTGGCACTTCGCGAAGACTGACATTTTAAAAATCGCGCAAAATCAGGTTGGCAACAGCGTAAAAAATGTGGCACGTGAACGTGTTTTTTAATAACTCGTCACTAGGTGAGCATAATACGACTACTGTAATTAACCACAACACGTTTTTTCACATCAGCCATGGATCCATCCATTGCTAGATGAAGGGCCCTCCCCAAATTTGATCGGGTTATTGGTTTTATGAAAAAAACACATGGTTTTAATCCGGCAAGTCAAGTTGTCAATCGGCGCCAGAGTCCTCGGATTCGCTGTCCTCTTCGATCATCTCAACCGTGCCGTCGAAGAATGTGGGAATGTCGCTCTTGATGAAGACGACCTTCACGCTGGGGCTGTTCGTCAGCTTGGAGTGAACGAAGGCCGTGGTGGAGAAGTTCCTCTCGGATGCGGCGCTGGACGTACGTGGCAATGCTGGACGGCTTGACGGCGATCTTTTGCAGCTCCGGCCACTCGCTGCCATCGGACAGCCAAGACTCCATCGGTGTCTTGCGACCTTTGACCATCTTGTAGCGGAACGTGTTTGCCTTCTCTTTGGTGGGGAGCTATAATTATAGGGATTAAAAGGCAATAAAACCGGATTTTTGGCCACCTGAGATGATCGTTTTTTTTTATTAAAACCATGAAAAACCCGATGCTGCCAGGAGTGCCTGCCTTGCCCCGAGACGATCCTGCGATGTATCAATCCACTTGCCCACGAGCTTCCGATTGGGGGATTAAAAACGTAGATTTTATTCAAGTCACAGTGCAATATAACAATCCACCTCGGATCAATGTGAGTCTGTCGCACACCGACACCCGCAGGAGTTGAGTGAAAGGTGTAAGTCGCGCTTAGCGGTGGCAGACCCAGTCCGGATTCCTGCACCGCTGCACATAACTGCTGCACTTAATTGCTGTTCTACTGCTCTACACTTCATCGCTGTATGTCAATGCACTGCTGCACTTGACTGCCGCACTTTAACTGCTGAATGACACTTCACTGCTGCATTGCCGCTCTTGAATGCTGCCCACCACTGCTGCATTTTCGTGCACTGCTGCTCTTTACTTGCCAACCACTGACGGTCATTGCATCGCCCACTTTCTTGCCCTGCGGCCGGAACACTCGTGATATTAGGAGGCCACTGGGAGCTATGATGCACTTTAGAATTATCCCGATTGAAAGCTAATTTATTTAGAACTGCTTGTTGTGCTTGGTTATCCTTACCTCCGATGAGGACGGTTGGCTACATGCGCTGCGAGAGAAGTTCAAACACACGGGCACATGCAACGCAGTGTACACTTCACCGCTGCGCTTCTGCTCTTGACTGCTGCATTTTGCCGACCACGTTTACCGCACCGCGCGCACGACACCGCACCGGGCTTGCTGCTCAGAATACTTCCCTCCGCTGCCACCGTGTTAGCGATGGAGTGGGTGGGTGGGGGGGGCGCCAGCCCCTTAGGCGACCCGGGCGTTTGACTCGCGCGTCCCGGCCAGGGGTGCGGCCGGGCGGGGTCCGCGGCTCTTGCTCGAGGGGTTAGGGGTGGGGGGGATTGTGAGGAGCGTTGGGGGGGGGGGATAGGGGCCGTACATAAATGTCGTCACGCACCTGGGGGGGGGGGGGGGTGTCAGACATTTGTGACGGGGGGGGGGTGAGAAACGTGACGTCACATCAAAATGCGCAACTTTAAATAAATATAGACAACACTTTCTACTTAATTAAATATACTTTTTAATAAATGTTTTCTCCTACAACATCAGCCACATGAAATACGCACTACAATGACAATAGTTTAAAGCGATTTGAAGCATGTTTATTTTTTTAATGGAAATATGGTTTTGGGGGGGGGCAGAGCTTTGTGACGTCATATTTGAGGGGGGTCTGACTTTGTGACACCGTGTGACGAGGGGGGGGGGGGTAAAAAAATCGTCCAAAATCGCGTGACGTCATTTATGGACGGCCCCATAGGTGGGGAGAGCGGTGGTTGTCGTGGTTAGCGCTACGCTGCCCTACGAACCTGGCGGCGACCCGAGTTCGATTCCCCGCTCGCGGCCACCAACACCGGTGACGATTATCTGAACCGGTCCTGGGCCTCCCCTAGGTCGACTCAGCCTCAAGTGAGTACTTGGTGTAGCGGTTTTATAGTTAAACATCGCCACTGGGACGGGGGGGGGGGTGAGAGACAAAGGCGGCCGGGCGTGGTACTGGCCACCCACCAACCTTGTGTGCTGTGCCGGCCTTCATCGTTGCAGCTCGCTAACAGCACTTGCCCCAAGCCTGTTGCAGGCTATACGGGGGATCTTTGTCCTTGTGGGGGTGGGGATAGGTGAGAGAGGGTGGGGGTGGGGATGTCGGGAGGGAGGGGATGTGGCGTCACGAGCCGATGAACTCCACGAGGTCGCCGTACTCTTATTGACATGGACACACCTGAGCAAGCGCAGAGCGGCGTCAGTGGAGGAAAGAGGAACTCCCCCCGCCCCCCACCGCCCCCACCTCTTGCCTCCCCCCCGCCCCCCCCCCGCCCCCACCTCTTGCCTCCCCCCCGCCCCCACCTCTTGCCCCCCCACCCCCACCTCTTGCCTCCCCCCCGCCCCCACCTCTTGCCTCCCCACTCCTCCCATCCACCTGCGACAGGTGTGACTTGAATCCTGTGCGCTCCCCGGTGAGACGAGGCGTGACTTACCCGTGGGCTCACCTGCGCGGCGCTGTCACTTCGCCTGTGGCTCTCGGCTTGAGCGGTGTGGTGGTGTGGTGTGTCGTGGTGTGGTGTGGTGAGACGGTGTGGTGTGTCGGTGTGGTGTGGCGTGACTTGACACCCCGCGCAGCACGGGAGGGGAGATAAGCCACCTTGTGCGTTCGCCTGCGAGTTTCGCCGACAAAGACGAATCGAGAGTCAAGAAGACGCTCCACCTTTGCGGTGCTCGCACGCGAGCGACGTCTCGAGGAGGGAGGGGGGTGGAGATGCGTTCCTCAAGCTGACAGGCAGCAAGACGCCGGCGAGAGAGAGTGAGAAGGAGAGGAAGACGTTCATGCCGAGGGGACCTAGGGCACGCACCTGCCTGGCTCGACCGCGTCGCGCTGCATCGCCATGGCTAAGAGAGGCTCTCGTCAAGGTACCGAGGGTGTCGCAATGTGACCGACGTTATCTCTCGATCATCGAACACTCGTGTATCGTTCATTACGCAAATATCGTCGCTGCGTGATTTGTGATTGTTTTGTTTGCTGTCGTAAACATCGCTGCACGGTGTTTTTTTTCCTGACAAAATATCGTACGACGTTATAAACTGGACACAACTGACGTCGTAAATCGATAGCTGTTCATTAAAGTGGTATTGTGCGTCACTTATCAGCCGTCACCGTTGTATAAGTACCTTGTATTGATTTACAGCGGAGTACTGATGTGTTGCGTAGACGACAGCGCGTGTGTTGATGTGAAGTTGCAATGATTTAAGAAGACTTTGCGGCAGGCTTATTTGCCGAGTGCGTTGCAGTTGAAGAACGTCGGGGGGGGGGATACTCTTTATTTACACGCGCTCAAGTTAAACAAAGCACAACAACTGCAATAAAGAAACATCCAATACTATTACAAAGTTAATAATAAACTCATATCGCTACAATCACATTGTGAAATTTCGGATCGCCGTACAGTCGTTTCGTGGAAATCAATAATCCACGGTCTAAAAAACCCCATCACACTGGATGCCTTGACTCAGCCAAATGTACAGGGTGGTCCAGATGCATGGTGCCCCCCCATTTAAATGATCTAAAACTATATACTGTATTTAAGTAAGGTGTATTTCAAACAGAAATTAATATGCAAAGGAAAAGTTATAAATGTTAGGGTCAATTCATTAATTGGCGGTCACAAGACATGGGCCACCCTTTAGAAAGTATGGTTGGTATACCGGTGACCACTACCTGTGGAATATTCGGAATGAATGCAGAAATTAGCAATAACTAGAACGTAGAAACGGCACGGTGGCGTGCAACTCTGATTGGCCAGCGACAGGCTTTTAAATCACCAACGCCAACAAGTTATAGGTTGTCAAGTTTATTTATTTAACCAGGTGAGGACTCAAGAGACCAGGATAGTATTAAAGTAATTAACAAGAGAGTGACCTGGTTCACGAAAATAACAAAAGGCAAAAAAAAGCAATAAAGCAAAATAAAAATCAGAAACCGGAAAAAAGCAGGTGGCTTCCTTACAGAATGCCCAAATAAGTTCACTCGTGAGTTCCGTTGTTTCTCAGTTAAGGCAAAAGGTAAAATAAGGTTAAGGCGCAGCCCTGTAATTGCATTGCTCACTTAACTGGTGGTGGAAGAGCCTCCTCCACTTCGAGGGAGGCTTTCCATCCTACCTACTTTCACGCTGAAAGAAGAGGCGAGCATTACCCACACTTTATCCTACCACGCGCAATCTGTCAATCCACCGACTCGATCACTTCATATACTGCTTCGTGGACAGAGGTGGAGGGAATGCAAGTACATTACCGATCATGATTGCAAATGCTGCCCAGCCGAATGGAACCGGTTAACTCCGCATTGCAACTCAATTTTTCTAACCTTTATACCACAGCATCTCCCTGTGTGCCTCAGTTAAACGATGTGAAGAAGATGTTCCATGTACTGCTCTTCACATTTCTAAACGTGCGGCATACCGGTAACGGGTTTTACCGGTTTTGTTTTACAATTGATTACCGGTAATACAAGACAACCACTTGAGAACCACTCCTAGGGGAAACTAGGTACACAGCTTACAGTTACCAAGTAGATTGATCAGCAGTGTTTCCCTGGAAGAGGTCTTCCTTCGGCGTCACCAGAAGTTACTTCATGGCCAAAAAACCTCAGTTTTAGATTGGTAATCATTGCAATTGCAACACACACGCAAGTGGACGTAATGTAGACGAAAGCATTACTTTAGAGCCGACGTTAAGGAGTGTGTGGTACAGTTTGTAATGAGTGATATCGCCCATTTTAATTGGAATTAAGGCATTTATTGTGCTACGTGGGTATTTTTTATATCATGTTAATCTTTCTAATTCATTACAGAATCGTACACAGTGTTTCCTCGTATTGATGTTTATAAACGAGTATCAAAAGCATACTACATACGGAGCTCATATTAGTTAGCAGCTCCTGGGACAGTATTGGCAATGCCATATTCCTATGCTAGGGTCAAATAATTGTTATAAGACCACGACTCAATTGACTTCTCATGAAGTTGTAGTGATTTTTATCGACTTGATTAATGCTGTTACTGGGTCGTCCTTGAGCTGGATTTGAACTTTCAGCCTTAGGGTGTAAAGAGGCTCTATCTACAGAGCAATACAACCCTGTTAGCTAAATTTATACTTTATGGTGCTGCAGTCTAATACGTTTGCTGCACAGGGATTTATAATTATTTACACTAATTTAACTTGATAAAGTCCAATACAGCATTCACGATACTCCTGTATACTGTCACAATGAAAAGCAATAATGGCATGTGCATAAAGAAGAACGGTTTTAAGCAGTGAACATGGCCAGTTGTTATGACTTGGATCCAGAAACATGGACACTCACAAATACAATTTTAACACAAGCTGAAATCGTCGCAAAATAAGCACGGTTAAATGCATGCTTTGAGTTTTATTAAGCGGCTGAAAGAGGAACTGGTCGACTCGAAGTTAAACGACATCCTGTTGACTCAAAACTAAGTGCCCTTGGGCTGGAGACGTCACAAGTAGTTGGGGCGAACGACCTGGTCACATCCAAAGGAGGTAACGCACCCAAGAGAAGAAAATGGAGTGTGAAATCAGCTGCCATGCAGGTTAAGCGACATCGATTGTTGCATCCCATAGATAGCGAAAGCTTTTGGAGACATTCATCCAGCAGTCTATTGATCATGGCTGTTGATGATATGATCACATGTCCATTTAACACCGTGTGTTCTAAATATTGAAATCATTTCACTATTATACACAGACTTGAAACTACAATATAGTAGCTGCTTTTTGGTATGTTGTGTACAGAAGCCTTACTAATGGCATCTACACTGTATGAAAAATATGTGCCCACCCATGTAGTCAATCTATGCCTGTATATTGTCTCAATGAGCAGTCACCTGGATTGAATATGGGATTCGTGTCCGATTATCAAGAAAACTTAATCAGGTGAATAACATTTATGACCCTGAGAAGCAAGCTAGAGAGATCTCCCGCAGCACAGTAGTTACTTTGAGACTAACCTTTAGACTTTGTGCACACATGTTTAGCATTTAATTTCATATACGCTACACACCTATGACAAATTAGCATTTGAATCAACCCGAACTATGTAAAAAAATCATCTAATTTGTGATACAGGTTTTTTTGTTTTATGTTCAGTTGAAAAAAAAGATCCCATAGTTATTAGCATAACTTATTTGTTTGTTGTCAAATATATATTCTCAGTTTTCCAACGTGACAATATTCTATACTTGGGATAATCAGGATTGGGAATCGATGCCAAGTGGCCAGTGTTGTAGTGCAACATCCTCCAGTTCACTACAGTACTGTGTGTACTCTCTTTATAACACATTTAGTAGAGTATTTGTTGGGCATGCCTATATGCAAATGTTCAAACTAAAGTAGTTCTCTGCTTCATTTGTGCAACTGTCACATGCCATTTCCTTATCCCAGCTACAACTGGAGGCCCTCATCCATGCCTTTATCACATCCCGACTCAACAATTGCGACTCACCTCTACAAAACTTCCTAAATCCGTCATCTGCAAACTTTAAATAATCCCAAAATATTGCTGATAGACTTCTCCCGTAATCGAGGCCACATCGCCCCAATACGTCATCAAGATTCTTCATGGACTTTCGCATGCCTACCTATCCTCTCTATCTCAATTTTCGCCCGTCCATGCACTCTTCACTGAGGTAAGAAAGGCTTTTTAAAAATCTTGTTCCTCATTTTTATCCTGATAGTGCTATTGGTGTCGTGTCATTCGAAGAAGTATCAATTTAGAACTCATTGGGAAGTTGCACATTCTCCCATGCTGCCCATGTAATTTGGAACTCCCTCAGCCATCCATGCCCTTCATTCCCTACGCTGATTCAAGTCCAAGCTCAATAGCTTTGATTTTTTCCCTCTGCTTATGATTGACTACGCGCCTCTCTCTAAATAAATACTGTTCTGTATGCCCACTGTTTCTGTACGGTTCTTGAGGTGTGGTTGCGTTGAGATTCTATTTAAATCGACATTGCATTTCGTTATAACTTGGTGCCCATGCATATACCAAACAATTTGCATGCGGTGATTAGTCGACATGTGTGAACTGTTTGCTTATTCACTGTTTAAAAGGAGGGGTAACATTAATCTCACGAACACTGGGTTTTCAAAGGTCAAGTTTGTGGTTTCTCGGATTTATTTTGATGCCTTGATGTTTGTTCTGTGCTTTATGGTCTGTGTTACTGAATGCATGTGGGAACAGGTCTTCTTGAAAGCAAAGTTTGCTTCAGTACAGTCCTGTATTGTATTGCACTTGCAACAATCATGGAATGCTTGTAAAATATGGTCTTAATCCCTTATTCCGGGAACCTGTTGAGTTTTACAATCTTTGAACTGATTTATAACCATTAACCCTATTCAATCACCGCACTTAAAGGACACATTAATTTTAAGCATTGCAAAGTAAAAACACTGTCTCCCTGTATGTATCACCCTTTTTGCAGCGCTGAGCTAACAGTGAAAATTTAACCTTATGGCAGTAACCCGGGGCACCAGAGTACCCCGGCTCTTGCATAATGTCCGTGATGCAGTCATTTTGAGTCTGGCGATGGTCGGCGATGCGGCAATCGACTCATCTCGACGAGCTGTACACGATGCACTATTCAAAGTAAAACATTTTGATAACGGATTTTTCATGCTAATGTTTGGCGTTTTGACATCGCGGAGTAGCACTGATTTCCGATTGATTGATACCCCAGTCGCGGAGTTAAGTACACCCCTGGGAAAAATAGTGTCCCAGAAATAAAATATAAAATTTCTTCGGGCATTTTGTATTATTTGGTACCCCGGGGTACCGCCATAAGGATAAATTCTACATTTCCTTGGTGGGTGCTAGTCTGTGCACAGCATGACCATTAACAACAATAGCAATCAGAATCACCCGAGTCTGTGTTTCTGTTGCATTATTAAGCAGTCGAGTCGTTGGCCCAGTAACAAAAACTCGCTGTGCTTGTGACTTGCTTTCAAAACGAAAAACACTTCCCTTTAAAATGTTGTATCATCAGCAGTATTGATCGCTCTACTGCTGGATGAAGGCTTCCCCAAAGTGACCATCCTTCACGATCTCATTGTACACAATAATCCATCTTAGTCCTATGTGTTCTCTCCTCTGGCTACCACTCCGTCAGTCTGCTGTCATCACATCTCGCTATGTATCCTGCCCAAGCGCACTTACTTTTACTTTGCTGTTAATATTTTGTCGAGCAGTACTGTACCCGGGAAAAAACTAAAAGAGGAGCGTTTTCACCTGCAGTATGGTGGTTCAAGACAGCATGGATGGGGTTCATGCTTGGTTAGCGGAAATAAAGTTTTGCAAACATTTTTTTAAAGCGATTAGGCAAACGACCAGCATTGATGACAGCCAACTGGACACGATGCCAGTTTATTGCTCTTATGGTTCACAAAGTCAAGTATTGCTTGCTTGATGACACATCTACGTGTGTTCCTTGTATCTTTGCAATTGGTAAGAGATGATAGAGATAGAGTGCTACCAGCTCTTATCTGCTTTTTATTTAAAATTCTGTACACTTCTGCGTGCCAGTTCAAGTTGAACTGCAGAGAAGAACTAATTTTGCCAAAATTTCGGAAATTACGGATAAAGGTTACATGCCCACAGTAATAATATCTGTAACAGCCGAGGTGCATATTGATGTCTCATTTGTTGCAAAAAAAGGTTGTGCACCCTGGGAAGCTAGAATATAAGTGATGGGACATACAAATGTGCATTGTTCTAAGTGAAAATAATGTTTTTAGCTTTGTACATTTTATATGTGAGAGTGGTATTATACAGCAATTAGATGTGCCAATTGGTGCAGTGATATCAACCGTGTATGGAGTTCGGTCAGATGTCAGAAACAGACATATGGTCGATCAGAGATTTAATCTGGTATGCAAGTAGCATGATTATTAAGGTTGTTTGACTTTCTTGTAACCATGTGTAAGGACAGTACGGGGCCTAGTTGCCGTAAATAATGATTTTAGCTATGAGGTCAAGTGAGGCAACTGGTTGAGGAGACAACGCGGGGGTAGAGATGGAACCCCCCGGGGTGTTATAGTTTGGCAAAAAAGAGAGTTCGGGGAAAAGGGGCGTGGCAGAGCCGAGGGGAAATAAAAGGCAGCGTGGAGCGGGGCTCGGGGCTGCTGTGGGGAGTCGAGGTCCGGACCGTCGTCGCTGTCATCACGGTGGATCGCCCTCATCGTCTTGGAAGGCTGGGAAAGAAGTTACATATCTTCGCCGTGGCTACTACATCGACGGCCCCTATATAGTCGGTCGGCTATATAGTGAACGTCGCGTAGCAGCTACATAGTCGCCCAGTTGTATATAGTCAACCTGCGTCCACCTGATAACGTGTCATCGAGTCGGTTGGACTGTAATATTTAATAAATATATAGCTTAAGCAAGACAGCGTCTCTGAGTGCTACATTACACATGTACAGTGGTGTTGTGGGCATTTAATTCATCAAGGGCAACAATCTCAGCACCAGAAGGTTGCTGGCATATAAGTTAAATTGTAAGCAAACTCCACCTTTGAACCAAGGCTGTCGGCGGGGAACAGTAAGTGTGAGAGGTCAGATGATTGTGAAATCTTCATTTCTGTTAGGAACAGGAGATGGTGTTTAGTAGTTTCAAGGTGATGATTAACAGATGTAATGTTACTGTTAATACCCTGGATGGTACAATAAAATATATTTTAAAAGGCTTGCGATGATCATTAAAAGTGAGAGTTAACCTATGAACTGAAGTACATCAATAAAATTTTTTTAAAAATACATCAAAAGTACTTTTCACCCGAGTTAACTGTTCGCACATTGTACCTACGACCAAAGTGGCCTCGCCAGTGCTCTCAGAAGTCATCTGCTTGGCGCTTCCTCCAGTCACAAACCGGCACAACAGATAAGACAGCCACACAAACTGTTCTAAATGGGGTTGGTCACCTGTACTTTAAGTCAGCCAGCCTATAGGGATTTATTTAGTAATGTAGATCTTCATAAAATTCGCCCACTAATTTTAAGCTTCTGCCATGTATTATGGTAGTATCTTACTCACATGGGAATTATATTTGTGGCTAACCAATCATTGACCTTGCTTTTTTGCTTTCAAGCTAAACAATTTTTGCTTTCATGCTAAAATGTTTTGCTATGAAGTCTTCAAACTTTCTTGTCCTGTGTTCTCAATTATAAAAAAAAGTGTCCTAATAATTATATGGAGATCTGTATGATCTATCTATTGGGATCTTATTTATTTTCCCGTTTGCTTCATCTTGTCTTTTATGGTTAAGTTGACGCATTCCGTTTGCTTATTTTACCCTTGCCCACACTTTCGACTATTTGGCTGCTATACATTTCCACGTGATAAGCCACTTCGTTGAGCTATCATTTGTGGTCAGGTTGCTTCTGAGAAATGCTATATAGCTCAGTGGGCCTTACCTGGTGAAATGAAAAAAATAGTATAGTTTTTAGTCCACTGTCCATTCTAGTTATTTCATTATTTATAGTGATGACATCCAAATCGTCATTTGCTTTTCTAGACATTTTTATCTGTTGCTTATAGTTAGTCTGAATTCTGTTAGCTTCTGACCTAGATCTTTGATATTACCTGTCTTGTTATTCCCTGTATTTAGCGTTGTCCTCTCTTTGGCGTCATTGAAGTGTAACATGCATTGCACCAGGCTAATTAAAATGTTCAAACTAGATTCGAAGCTTTCGTGACTGCAGGAATGACTCTTTAGTTATTTCGGTAAAGTCACGTAGAAAGAAATGTAATTAAATAATATTGGAATACGACGTTTCGATTGTAACACAAGCAACCATCATCAGGTACAAATGAATGAGAAAACAAACATAGTAAATCTTCTTGGTTCTTTCGGTAAAGTCACGTAGAAGGGAAATAATACGTGACTTTAAAGAAAGAACCAAGAAGATAAATCCCTGCAGTCACGAAAGCTTTAAATCGAAATTGTTAAAGTTAGTTATTACTTGTAAAGATTATTTTGGGACCTCCTTTGCCAGTACCAAAACAAACAACCTATTATAAAAGATTATTTTGTAAATCCATATGAACACGTTTCACAGAATTACACTGTTTCAGAGGTTGTTTGTAATTGTTATTAAAGATACTGTTAGTAGGAATCCTAAAAATCCACGAAAAGGTACATTTTTCTTCGTATTATTTTTAGGTTGCTAAAACATAAAGATAACCCCGCACGGTTGACTGACGGGCAAATAACAGCGTGTGTCCTAGCAATGCAACCCCGCACAGAAATGCACTTGGCACGTGCAAGGTGGCATTTTGCGTACGTCAGTGAGCAAAGGTAGGAAACCGTAAATAAACTGGAAATGACAAGAGATGGGACGCACAAAGGGCGTTTTGCCTTTCTATAAATAGCCTTCAGGCAAACCAGGTACGTGGGAGTGACGTCAGCAGCCAGGAATGTTGTGCGTGGTGCACGCATCACCTGTGCTTTGGTAAGGTGAACCCTTCCCCCCCCCCAATGTATTGTGAAGCTACACACACTAGTAGATGTCGACCACAAGGGGAACCTACATTCCTCGAGCTGGATAATATCTGGGTTTATTTATATAGGCATTTGTGAATGCAAAGAATACTTGAAGGCCTATTGTGTGCTTGTGCATACACAGATACACTCACACGTACGTCACATAGATACACATGATGTGAAATCTTGACTTAAAACTTTCGTGACTGCCGGAATACATATTCTATGGGTCTTTCGGTGGCTTTACTGAAAGACCCATAGAATATACACATAATCTGCCTTAGTACCGGATCCCAATAATCTTTTCTAAAAGGCAATGGATGTCAAAGGGCTTTCACATAAATAAAATATTGCGATTGGAAGTGCCGGTTGTGTAATTTATTCTTTCTATCATTGAGGCACGTGACAATATTTATTGTACACCATTTGATTTCAGAAAGTTTTGCGTTTCTGGATGTTGTGATGAGACCTGTGTTGTGAATTGCGTATTATAAATATATTCTGGGTGGTGGTGGTGATGATGATGCAATCACAATACAATGGGATATTAAATCAATGTTTTACAGTACTGTACGTATTAAATCATTAACCATTGTTTTGTTAGACGCAGCATATTATGGAAATACGAGCATCTTTTCCCATCCTAGGACGGAAGCTGTCATATTTACGAAAAAATTGAGCAGAGTATAATTGTATCTTGTGTAAATTTAATGGTAGTGAATCTTGCACAAAACGAAGTCATCAAACACTTCACTGCAGTTCACTGTAGCACTGTATTAATGGCAGTGAGTCTTGCACAAAACTACGTCATAAAACACCTCACTTCATGTCACTGTAGCACTGTATATAACTGACCTTCAATTTGTTAAAATTCACTGCTCTGATACTTTATTCTCCTCTGCTTTCGGTCGCTGGGGTTGAAATAAATTGGAATTTGATACAATATCTGGAAAATCACAGAGAAATGTCTATTTTACTATAATGTAGAAGCATAAATTAGACTTATCTTTTGTCTCAAGTGCTGAAGAAATAAATAAAGACACCAAATCAACTTTGTTGCCACGTAGAATTATTTATTAGATTCATTTTCAAAAGCGAATTTGCGTGAGTGTAAAAATGCACCCGCTCATTAATATTAATGACGGGGGGTGCGGCAAGTGGAGTGACGTCACGCGCGTTACACACAAACAGACATTCTTGGCTCAGTATAGTAGTAATTACTCTGTATTTACGATCCAGTACATTCATCAGCTACCAGGATCAGTTTTTACAAATTCTTCTGAATAAAACATTGACAATCATAATTGTTTCAACTCTGCGCACTCCTAAATCCTTAGATATTGTTACTCATTTTCATAACTATGAACGTTGTTGTTCATCTTTGTGTATGCAGGACAGCAAAATTAACCGGTTAAACCAGACCATACCTAGGCTCACAATAGCGACACGTGGATTGGTTTGTTATTTTTATGTACTTTAATTTCAGTTCGTGGGCACTGTGTAGTGTAATTGTCAGCAAAGTGAAGCACGCCCATACATTCTGTACAATACTTGCATTGTTATCACTGTGTGACTCTGCTCTAAATATCAGATCAGCCGTTGAGATTAACATCAGTGCAATGGGGACGACTGCTGAGCACTTTATTTTATGGCCTTACAGTAATTGTACAGGGTGGGGGGGGGGGTATCATTTAGAACATCTTATAAGTCCACTTTTCGAAAACATGTAGGATAAAATGATGTAAAAATGGGGGGGGGGGGGTGGAGCTGTGGTACAGCGGTGAGCTCGCTACATTATGAATCCCAGTCACCAGATTTAAATTCCTGTTCACAGATGAAATCCGTGGCAAAGTTATACAGTATCAGAATTGGCCCTGCCCTTGCTCCACCTGCATCAGTCAGCGTGGTGAAGTATGGTCAATCAATCCCCATGGCTGACATAGCGTGGTGAGGCCCTCATCCATTGGTGGATTGAGAATTATGAATGAAAAAATAATTGGATACACTATTCATGTATTAAGTGTCTTCAGGTTAAAATGAGCAACAATTAAATCCCCGTGCATTTTTATTGCCAGTACTGTGCTCTACATTTTTGGTGAGCTCATAGGCACCGACCCTAAAACCAACTACTGTACTGTATAGTACACACTTCCTTTATTTCTGTAGTAGTTGTCCTTTCGAGAGACTGGCTCCCATCATAGGACGGGGCCACCAACAGACATTCAGCACGACCATGATCAACGCTCCATAATGCTCAACATACAATAACTGTAGAGATGCTGACTTTTAAATAGTACAAAATATGGCGACATGTATTACGGGGTGACGTTTAAGGAAACTACGGTGGCCAAAGACCCTTTACGACTGACATGGTGTGAGGAGGGAGGCCTTCGTCCATTGGTGGATTGAGCATGCCTGGACTTAGATTTAAATTGTACAAATATATATAATTGGATAAACAATGAATGTGTCTTAAGGTTAAAATTAACAACAATATATGTGCTATGAAGAAAGGCCAATGCCTGAATTATTCCCGATATTTGTTTTTCCTTTTAACAAATGTATAGAGGTTTTTTTAATTCATTGTGCGTGTTGCAGCACTGCAAAATGCAGCATGACCAAATAGTTTTGTTGACTTTTAAAATGCTGGACGTACAACCCTTTGTTAATCCACCGCTGTGTGAAGAAGCCACACCTTTTGGGTCACGTTGGGTTGTTTGGTCAGTGCAGTTTGTGAAGGAAGTGGGTGCTCAGGCCCCATGTCACATGACACTCGCCATTGGTGTTAGCCACGACCCGGGAATCGAACCGGTGGCATTAGCCATGGTTGCCAGGTTCACAGTGTTACGTGCCAATCTTTGCATCACTGCTTTGACCTTCTTAGAATATAGGTTATTCCATTGTTAAGGTTTGAGTGACGTCAGTCATGTTAAGTACTGCTGTACAGTGTCTTCCTGAGGAATTTAGTTTTTTATTCAAAGATGTAATGCCTTAGTTTTTTTTATTTAAAGATGTAATAACTCCAAAAAAACCTCTTATGGATGTAATGTCTTATCGCAGAAATTTTACAAGAAATGTAGTAAGAGCATTTTTAGGAATGTTTGCATAGCCTAATAAAATATAAATACACGCTAGGGTTACTCTTGCAACTGCATTACATGCAGTATATGCAGGGTGTCCCAGAGGTATTGTGACCTTAAATTAATGTACTGCTAACATGCTTTCCTTTGCATATTCACTTCTGTTTTAAATACACCTTGCTTTAAAAAATAATACGTTTTAAAGGCACGTCGATAGGTTCAAAGACGACTGCTTGTGTTGCGATCGAAACGTCGTAGTTTTTTGTTATTTTCTTTGAACCTTTCTACGTGACTTTACCGAAAGACCCAAAGAATATGAATTCCTGCAGTGACGAAAGCTTTAAGTCAAGATTTACGTTTTAGAGAGTTAAACGGGGGGTCACGAGACATCTAGACCACCTTGTACTACAGTGCATTGTTTATTCGCCCTTCGTAGGTGCTTGCTAACAGCACTTGTCCCACCAGTCTGTTAGGACTATACAGGGGGATCATTGTCTTTGTTTTGTTTATTCGGGAACAATGCCAATGACAATACCGGTGTCCAGCTCTCTATCCCAGTGATTCCTCAATGCTATTACATTACAGTATCTGCAGGTGACTAAAACAGGTAGAGTATATGTTTATTCATTATCTTCTGTCCTGCATACAAATGCAGTTTAACACGTAAGCGTTCGCAAATCACAGATGCCGTTGTTTGCTGTTGTTTCCATTCTTTGCTGGTAACATTGGTTTCATTAGTGCGTGACGATTGTTTAATAATGTGATGCAATTTTCTTTTTACTGTCCTCCTGAAGTATCCCAAAAGGACTGAAACGACTTTGAATACTGCTGAATAACAAAATTGTAATCTTGATTTGAAGCTTTCGTGACTGCAAGAATCCATACTCTTTGGTTCTTTCGGTAAAGTCACGTAGGTAGAAAAACAATAGATCACGACGTTTCGATCGCAACACAAGCAATCGTCATCAGGTGGGACAAACACAGCAAGAAAAACTGCTGTGGTTGTCCCACCTGATGACGATTGCTTGTGTTGCGATCGAAACATCGTGATCTATTATTTTTCTACCTACGTGACTTTACCGAAGGAACCAAAGAATATACAAGACTGTAGTATTACAATTTGCAGGATCTCAGGAGAAGAGATGCCAGTGGCTTGGGGAGGTCTTCATCCAGCAGTAGAATGATCATGGCTGACTACGATGAATCAAATTTGCTATTTTTTTCATATCACTTCCTCGGTTGTGATTGTGATGGGAGAAACCAAGGCGGGCAATGTACAGGTTTGTACGAATGGTGTTTCCTTGTTGGTGAAATAAAATGTGTGTAAATGTTATTTTTACAGATTCGTCCCTGTTGCACCTTGACATGAAAATTGCAGAGCCCAAACCCCAGGAAAATGTGAAGCAAAAGGTAAGAATGCATACAAACACGTCGGACACATACGCACAACACTGCACATGCCAATATATAACCTTGATACGTGCTTTTTGCATGCGTATCCACCATGGGTGAAATGTGGGTTATTCTTGCATTGAACCCTGTCTTGTACATATCACATACTTAAAGTACACAGCATGTAACCCTATGACCAGTCATAGAAGTTGTTAATCAGCACAAACTAGACGTTGCTGTCGCAAATATTTTTGGTACATTAACTGACGCGATTAAATGCGGACATTCTTTGCTGCCATGGTGACAGGTTTTGACATTTGCTTGGACCGACCCACTTGAATGCGAAATATTTGCAGGGACATAACTTTGTGTTTAATAATCAGGGAGAGGTCTCTCCGCGTCAAACTGCTGGAGCTTGTTTTGTAATTGAAAGTATTTGGTTCGTTCAGTTTAATGCATTTTAACAGCACACTACATGCTTTTCAAGTGTAATGCTGTATAATGTTACCACGGTGATTGTCATGTTGTACATACTGAACACATGAAAGTATTACGGGTATTTTACATGCTCATCTGAGCGATATATTTGAAATTCTAAACTAAGTTTCAAATTCTAAATTAAGTTTAAAATTCTATATACATGCCAACATATTTACCCTTCAGTGTTGTTAACAAAATACATTGTTAATTACATTTCTGTCAATTCACATGTACTGCACTACGTGTATAATGTACATATACTGCAGAAAATTTCATTTGGAATAAAAAAAAAACTCCACTGTTAAATAAACCTACTACACGATTGTTTCACGTCTCTCATTCATGAGTCTGCCGCAGGAGTAACATTCAGTTTTAAACAGATAAATATAAACACAAATATTGCAGTACAGACTGTGTGTATAATCTGTGCGTGATATGGTGGGTTGGCACAGTAAGGGGCACAGGTGGTGGCATCGGCCAGTCAGTAAAGCCATGGCACCTGCTAAGTCTGTCCTGTGACTTCTGGCCAGTGAGCGTTTGACGCGTCATATGGCCTTAACGTGCACGTAGCTTGGCACAAGCGCCATGGTGTCATCACTGCCACTTAGTCGCGAATGGCGGTTGCTGCTTTGGCGAGTCCACAGAATCCAACTTGCTGATGAAATTGTCATGCATGCTAACTGTTTGTACTTATCAAGAGCAAACCCCACCCCCACCTCCTTAATCCCAGGCTTTTGAGGAACAAAGTTGACCAACTCATTGCGTTATTGCCTTTCTCCGCCGCAGATCGATGCTGTCCGTGCAATATTTCCCAACCGGAGTAAGAATGAAGTTGTTCTGGTGCTGCAGCACTTCGATTACAGTGTGGACAACGCCGTGCATGCCTTTCTCGAAGGTAAACTGTGCCACGCCTCGTCACAGCAGGGTCCAAATTTCCCACTCATGCTCATTCAGTAACCCCATATTGTTTTTTTGAATCTACAAATCTGTTTTGATTTTCATTTTAACACGTACGCTTTCGCGACCGATTTTATCCATAACCTATTGATTCGGCTATTGTGGGTTTATTCTTTAACACACCGGTGTGCTGTACTTGTAACGAATTGGCATGTTTCGTTTACGTGACAAACTTTACTAATTGGCTGCACCGGGTGGTGGCGGGCTTAGCGACAGACACATTTATACTTCACGCGATCTAACCCAAAAACCTCTTACTGATTTTAATTGTTTAATGTGGGTGGATTGACCACACTAGAATTGCTGGGCGACAGTCATTGTTTCAAAGAAACGACTCTGGAGGGCACACTTTGGGGGAGGTTAAATTCCACCGGGTAAATTTTTTGCCACTAGATGTTTCTGCAAATGTTCAAAATATTACGTTGCTTAAAGGAAGCAGTGGTTCCAAATATCACGTTGCTTAAAGTAAGTGTTACGTATGAAAACGGACACAACTGAAAGGAGAGCGACCTCTTTGCAGTCGTTTTATGATTTAGTATTTTGCTGAACTTTGGCTTTAGTCAATACTCATCGTAAAAATGTCAGCGATTGAGAGCATCTTGTCTCCATCCATCATTGCTTCATAGAGTTTAACACAAATGTACATTTCCTTGATCTATACAGCGCTGTATTACGGTATATATTCGTATATATTTATGCTTCTACCAGCAGTTTTTCCTAAACTGGGTGCCACGGTGGTGAGATGTTAACTCCCTCTCCTGGTATACAGGAGGTTATGGGTTCGATCCCGACCCTATATATTTAGAGTTTGTATGTTCTCCCCGTGGGCACGTGGATTTTTCTCTGAGACTTCCGGTTTTTCACTCCACATTTAGAAACATGGGTTTAGGATATTTGGCTGCTATAAATTTCATTTGTGGCCTGGTCGCTTCTGAAAAAGAGCTATAGCTCAGTGGGCCTTGCCTGGTAAAATAAAAATTGTTTAGTTTTAACTCACCCTCAGTGCGTTACCCTGCGATATCTGTACTGTGGAGCCTCTACATTTATAAAACCAAAGTGTGTTTGTCTAAACATATGGGTCTCATCTGTTTATGGGATGGGCATTCACGTGGGGGTGAGTGTGAGACCACTGGTTCAGGAGTTATTTGTTAGTTTTTGGTGTTATCTTGTATTTTGTCCATATCCACATGGTCAGCATGACTTTTGCTTTTCTAAAATTGACTCTACGCAACAGTTCAAAAGTTAATATTGCAGTACTGCACAAAGAATGCAAACTGACATTTTACTAGAAAATAATAACAGTGTAAGATCAGTAGAGAACTGTCCAAGCACTGCCATGTATCACATCACAATGTGCTGTGGTTGCAAAATTAAAGGGGTAAATATTTAATTGAATGATCAATTAATGTCCTATTTATGTCAAAACTGCACTGCTCAAGTACACATGGTAAAAGCCTATTACTGACTTGGTATTGGGAGACCTTTTTCCATTTGGTAGATTGATAATGGTTGGAGTAAATATATATGTATTAGATATGCATGTTTGTGCTGATTTAAGGACAATTTACTGTTGATGAAGTGATTCTGTGACTGAGTGTGACTGACTAGTATATCTATGTACAACTCCAGAATTTCAGTTTCAGAGCAGCAGAAATGTAACTTGTTACGTTGTAGATTACATCGATTCCAAAAACTCTTGGTCACTGTATATTTATTTTCTGCAACAGGAAATGTTTCAGGAATTCTGGGTGCCTGGAATATGACAAAAAAGAAGGTATTTATATCCTATAATAATATCCTTGACCCATGTCACCTATTAATCATGTAATAACGTAACATGTTGATACAGTATGTTGGTGTCGCATACCTGTCAACCCCTTATCAGTGCCCTACCTTATTACATATTAATTCAGGCCTTATTGCTCACCCCGTGCCCTTATACATCTCAACGTTCATCCTACAATGTCCCATCACAAGGGAGAAACACAAAAAATAGACAAAAACATGTTTTTCTCGTATTGATTCGGCCGTACGCCGTATGGACCTGAAAACTCAATTTCCCTGTACAAGATACGGGGACACCTTATGGGTTGACAGGTATGGTGTGGTAACCGCGTACACTTAATATTGCTGACTCTGAATGCAGTGAAAGTACAGTGCTCGCTCACTTTGTTTTTGTAGACTCCAAAAAAGAAAAAAATCAAAGCTCAAGACGACATTGAGGTGCAGAATCCTGAAAGGGCTGAGGAAAAAGTGCCGTCTCGTGCTTCTGCCACGGAGCCTGAGGCATGTGCAACCGAGGCAGCCAGCGAAACTTGCTCGGGTGTTAGCGAAGACAGCAGCGTTCTTGAAGCAGACTGTGACGGTGCCTTGAAAGACGGGTCTCTGCAAGACGCGTCGCTTTCAAGTGAAAGGAGGAGTGGAACAAATGTCGATTCTAGACATTCGTCCTTTTGCTCGGAAAGAATCCACGTGGAGAGTGGTTTCCTGGAGAATGGTTCTGATCAGCAGCCGGCGAGCCAACCATTCAACTCTGAACCTCTCTCTCCAGGTGAATAATGATAATAATGCTCTTATTTTTTCACGTATTTGGGAGTTGATCCGCAATTGGTATTCATTCTTGTTGAGTCTGAAGAGGCCAGTGCACGGCTTCAGGTGTAGCCTGTTGAATATTTGAACTGCTGTCAGCGAATTATCAAAGTGGCTAGTGTCGTTCTATGCAATCCATTATAACACATTCCTGCGGAGGGAGCTGGTAGGAACGTTGGGTTGCTCGGTCAATAGCCAGGGTCAATGGCGGCGTGGTATATTCCGCAAATATGCCCGACTGTGAGGGCGGGCACAAGCCGGCGTGAGTAGGTTAAACGTTGAGTTTTATAAGGGCACCACGGGATGACCAGCCCCTCCCCACCCAGCCCCTCCCCACCCTCCCCACCCAGCCCCTCCCCAGCCCCTCCCCACCCTCCCCACCCAGCCCCTCCCCACCCTCCCCTCTCCACCCAGCCCCACCCCTCCCATTTTTGGATGCACGACGGACGGACACTATAATCCCCTGTGGGCTGGTGTAACCAGGAGGTTCCTACCAGTATTATTCAATGTAGACTCACTGGTGAGGTGAAACATGCTTCATGAAAATATCTTAAAAGCATTATTTCACACGGTGAACTTCGATTATAATTGACCTAAATTGCTTTGCTTTTGCAGGTGCGAAGAAAATTCATTTTCAGGAGCAAGTTTATCATGGTTTACCTCAGGAATGTTCCAAAAGTCCGACGGGCCGACCTGAAAATGCTTTTGACATTAGTAACAGTCGTGGAGTAGTGTCAAAGCATCGTTTAATTTGTTCATCCACTTCTTCAGACAGCCTGCCTGGTGCCTCGCCACAGCGTGGGACTGCGAATCGCCAAACTGAAATAAGTTTTACACATCATGATGACAGGGAAACTACTTGCTTGTCTTTTAGCAGCAACTTAAGTTCAATAAGCAAGCATAGTAGCAGCAAAGTACCAACTGACAAGTGTAGTAACTCTGATGCAACAAAGAAGACCAGCAATTTAGTCGAGAATCATCATAACTGTCACATCTCAGGGCCTGAGTCTAACATTGGCAGTATACCACCAGTTGCCAATGTGGGATCACAAGGGCAGCAAAAAATAAATTCAGTTCATAAAGAGCAAATAGATATCCAAGTGGGTGTGGGCGACACAGGAACCATCACGTCCCTAGCAGCAGATACCAGTGGCGGAGTTCTAAAAACCACAGTTAATCTTGACAAACATTCCGCTGCTCCAAGTGCATGCAGGGAGCAGCCTGGCAGCATTGGCACAACCATAACATGGGAGGACCAAACTAAAGGGAGAGACGGCAACCCAAATGCTATTTTGGGAAGGGGAATCGGTGTTGTAAGTGACACAAAGAGGAATGGCAACTCACCTGTCATGCCTTCCGCTTCGGCAGTCGTCCTTGACAATACGCCTCACGTTGCAGGCACTGTCCACGTGTTTGGCCCGGCAGACATTTATAGCAGAAGGGAGAAGATGTTATTGAAGCGCAGCGTTAGTTTGGGTACACAGAGTCAGGAGAATGGTAAAGGAGCGGTTGGAACAAAAGTCCAGTTGGACAGGAGGAGAAGCAACCCAGCGAAGGTCGAACACAACTCGCAAGTATTTGACGTAAATTATGGCTTGGAGAAGAAAGCGACTGCTATGAGCCTCGGGGACATCGGTCTGAACTGTTCAGAAACGCCGATCCAGAACAACAGAGACCCTGATGGTGCAGAACAGTCAGGTGCAGCTATAGCTGCAGATGCACCTGACCAGGGTAGAAGGGACAGCCAGACTGGTAGAAGGGATAGCCACTCTATTAATGGAGGTAGCCAGCCTGCTAGGGACAGTCAAAACATCAGAAGAGATAGCCAGCCTACTAAAAGTGAAACTTCATCTCTCAGAAGAGACGGTCAAACTGCTATGCAGGAGAGCGAATCTGGTCATCAGGATAGCTCTACTGACCGGAGGGACAGCCAGCCAAACAGAAGGGATAGTCAGTCTTCTAGAAGAGATAGCCAACCTTCCAGAAGAGACAGCCAGTCTGCTGATAAAGACAGCCAATCTGCGAGGCGGGACAGCCAGCCAATCAGAAGGGACAGCCAGCCTGCTGATAAAGACAGCCAAGGTACTCGTGGGGATAGCCAATCTGCGAGGCGGGACAGCCAGCCAATCAGAAGGGACAGCCAGTCTGCTGATAAAGACAGCCAATCTGGGAGGCGGGACAGCCAGCCTATCAGAAGGGACAGCCAGTCTGCTGATAAAGACAGCCAATCTGCGAGGCGGGACAGCCAGCCTATCAGAAGGGACAGCCAGTCTGCTGATAAAGACAGCCAATCTGCGAGGCGGGACAGCCAGCCTATCAGAAGGGACAGCCAGTCTGCTGATAAAGACAGCCAATCTGCGAGGCGGGACAGCCAGCCTATCAGAAGGGACAGCCAGTCTGCTGATAAAGACAGCCAATCTGCGAGGCGGGACAGCCAGCCTATCAGAAGGGACAGCCAGTCTTCCAGACGGGACAGCTCAACTGCTAAACAGGATGGCCAAAGGGACAATGCGGAGAGCGACGTCTCCAGGAGAGACGACCAATCCGAGAGGAGGGACAGCAGCCAGTCTGACAGGAGAAACAGTGCAACTCAGAGGAAGGACAGCAACGCAGACAGAACGGACAGCAATACGGGAAGAAAAGGTAGTCTTCCTGGCCGAAAAAACAGCAACTCTGGGCGTAGGGACAGCGGTTCCAACAGCAGAAGAGACAGCAACCCAGATCAAAAGGATGGCAAAGGTGGGAGGAGAGACAGCGGCGGATCCAGCAGAAAAGAGAACCGCAGAAGGCCAGGTGCGTTGTTTGCTCTGCATTGTGCGAGTAGAATTGTACGGAATGAAAGGACGGGTTTCACAAAACACTTTGATGAAACTAAATTTACGGTTTTTAGCTGATGATAACAAACGCTTGAATGGAAGCTGTTATTTTGAAGATACAAAAAATTACAACAAGTTGCCGTTATCGTCGTTGTTGTGTATTTTACTCGGATTTAATGAAATATTCAAATTCCCAATCTATGGCCATGACATTATATTTTATTATCACGTAGAGATAACACTATGTAATGTTTGCCTTCGGATATCGTTCCACACTGTTCAAGCGCAGACATCTCTAAAATACACATCTCAAATTCCCATGCTTTGTCCCAAACTGTTTCCTCGATTAAAATGCCCATTTCCGATGAAAGGCATTGCCAGTGCAACCACATATCAGGTTTCTCGTTGATTGTTGTAGTGTTCATTTACCAAATGTATAATTTTAATATTTCACTTGTATTTAAATGTGTTATTATGAATGATTCGTTTGTTTAATACCAAGGACTTTAGCAAAGTTTAAGCACTGTTTGGAAAATATTGTACATTTGGTGTTCATTATTGAAAATGTGTGATTGGCAAAATATACTGTATGTTGCTCCTTCAATGAATAATACCCCTTCTAATATTTCTGCAATATTAAATAAGCATTTGCATACTGTAGTACATAAGGCATATCCTGCACATAATCACGGAACGTAGAAGGCTTCTTTCACGTGACCGTCAACTATTTAATGAATCTATATCATTGTCATTATAGGTGGGAACGTAGAAAAATCAGTCAAGGATCTTCAAAGGTGTGTGGTATCATTAAACAGATACCAAACATTACTCAAGGAAGAAGCAGAAGGTTCCACCAAAAATATAAAGGCAGCATTTTCTGAAATGACTGATTGGTAAGTGAACTTGTGCAGCGTGGGTTTGAAAGGACTTCTGACTGTTAAGAGAGATGAGTAAAGAAACACGTTTTTCATCATCAGTCTGTTCTTATTCTTAGTTCTCTTGCGTATTTCAATAACTGGTGAATGCCTCGCCACACGATATCATGGGGGTTGTGTGACAATACTTCACCACGCTGGTTAGTTCAGGTCTGAGGCCTCAGAACTGGTTTATCAATCACTCGTCACTGATGCTAGCCAGGTCACGTGTGGTGGGACAAATTGTGATTACTCCCACCTCTTCCAAGACGTTTGGCAAGCGTGGAAGAATAGGCCCACATGTATGTATTGTATGCATGTTGAACTTCTTTCGCACCGTACATAGCCAAACGTGCTAATCAGAAGTGTGGGGAAAGGACAACAAACTAAACACGAAAAGAAGTTATAAAGAAATTCGTTTTCAATCTATATTTAAGAGTGCATACCTCCAGTGGCTTCCTAATATCGGAAGGAAGAGCGTTCCAGACAGCTGCAGAAGTGCATCTGAAAGCACGAGATGCAGTGACCATCTCTATTCGATGGTGAGCCAAAAGCCGATGTGAGGATGGTTTATGCTCCTTGACGCGATCAGCAAAATATTGTGGTTCAAATACCAGAGGTGTGGACTCGAGTCATGTGACTTGGACTCGAGTCAGACTCGAGTCATGAATTTGATGACTTGCGACTCGACTTGGACTTGCATAACAATGACTTTGTCCCACCTCTGTCAAATACTATTTAGAGGGGCTTTCTAGAGCTCCCACTAGTAGAGGCCCTTCTTCCAGAAATGGCCTAAGCAAACAAATGCAGAAAACTCCAAATGTAATTGGCCAAACATCCAGATGTACCACTCCACTGAAAGAGTTGGCTCAGTGGGTGTATTGCTCTGTTAAAAAGGAAATACTGTGCAACTATTAAGACGTATGTATTACTTGTGTTTCTGACTTGAAGGCTCATGGACAGGGAGGTGAGCATCTTCACAGAGCTTGATAAAGTTAAGCACGAAGCGAGTAAGTTTTGCAGCATGCATTTGCATCAAGGACACTAACTAAATGCCGGTTATATATAAATTACTGGGCAAAAGAGAACGTTTTAAAATGCTGCTATCATCTATATGCTTTTTCAAGATAAATTGCCTGCATAAACAGCCAATGTAATTACCAACATCATCGTTAACACTGGCAAGAAAAACATCTATAATATGCTAATAGTTGGGGTAGTATTTGTTTAAAGCAGAAGGTGGGCAGGCAAAATATTGAGTAGCATGCTCTTAATGGCTTCAAATAAAGAGCCAGTAACGAATTAAGGTACTAAATGGCTCGATAAAATTACTTTGAAACATAGTTTTTAAATATTATGTAATACAAATACATTTTGAAATATGACCTATTTATTTTCAATATTTCTTGGTTAGCTTCAAACGTGGCCTGATTTATCCCTTGGGTGTGTTTTTTTACATGTTTGTCATGGGTACCCATTTATCTCTGTAATGTCCTTGCAGTGAGCATCCTGAATGCAAGGCAAAGGAAAGCAACTGAGCTGAAAAAGCTATGTGACAAGAACAATGCGGCCCAGATGTCTGATGCATATCTCACTGATCTGAGGGCTGAGATCAAGGTAAAGCAATTAACTTCAAGGCAATATGGGATGCAGCATGTTTTTAATAAACCGCCTGTATTATATGTGAACTGTGCAGCTAATGAGAACACTTACAGCAGTGATAATGCTGATGTGTTTTCGTTAGCTTTGAAATTTCCTCCATTTTGAAATCTTCGTCCAGCAGTAGATTGACAAAGGGGCGGTACGTGTGTGTAGTTTTCCATTGCATCACTGCACAAGGAATATACCATTACTGTTTGTGTTTTTCAGAAATTTGTAAGTGAGCGTAAATATGATGAGGAGCTTGGCAAGACGGCACACTTCATGTGGGACAGACAAGCCGTCAAGAAAATGATTGACACCTTTGGAAACAGTAAGTACTACATTTAATACAACTACTGCTACTACTGTATAGGTTTTCACAGTCATGCTGCATAGCTCTCCGATGTGTTATTTTCGTCGTTTACTGCATGTTGCTTGGCACGATATAAGTTCAGTCCTTCGGCAACTGAATTCAGTTCTTGAAGAAGTTCCCAGCAAGTGGAGCGAACCCATCGGGCCTCATGGATGTGGAGCTAAACGTCATACAGTAATCGCGTCGAACAACAAGCAGTCCGTCCATAAAACACGTCATAAGACTCAACGCCAAGTTGGGTGTGGCTGCGTATTTTTTGAGTTGTTCATTTGTGGTACCGTACAGTGCAATTCAGAAACCCAGCACATTTAGTTTTTCCAGGGGCGTGGCGATGCTTGTTCTTTTGTCATTTATCCGTGTCGTACAAGGATGCGGGACTATTTTGAAAGAGGTTCGACAAGTTCAATGAGGTTACGATTCAACGCATTTTTTTACGCGCTTTTATTTAACTTGCCCTGTTGTCTGTTTATATTTTTTCAAATCTTTGACGCCTAATATCTTCGGATCTACGAAACCTAAAGAGCTAAAAAAATTGTACACATGCTCGTCGTCTCGCGTGACAATTTAAGATTTAATTTAAAGGAACCGGTCCAAGTCCCGCCGATCATGGGCCTCTGTGTTTTTGACTACATTTTTATTCCACTATTGCAAATATATTAGAATTATCCAGACAATAATGAACTATTACAATAATGAACTATTATTGTCTGGATTGAAATCTTAGAATGAATATGTACATGTAAAAAATATGTTTACAAGATTAAAATTAAATCAATAAATTTGTGTAAAAACATGTGTTTCAATGCACACACTTTTATTTGGACTCAAAAATATAAAATACATTCTTTTGACCCCAGAATTTATTAAATTTTATGAGCTGAGTAAAATTGGTGGCTTTCATTGAAAAACAATTTTTTTACCAAAATGTTTTAACATGAAATCACCAACGAAAAGCTGCATACATTGAACAGGTCCCGATCTTTAATAAGGGTTTCTGTTGCTAATGGCGTCTGGTAAACTAGCAGCATTTGTTCAACCAGCCTGATTTTACTGATGAAGTTGAACAGGGTCCAGAGTTTGCCTGCTTATTCAAATGCTGCTGGACAATAATTTCCCTGAAAGCCAATAGGCCTAAAGAATAAAAAAAATTATCATTTATATCTGTAGCAACAGAACGGCATTCTGTTTACGTATGCTCTTTCCGATACATAGTGGCTGTAATGTTGCAAAAAAACTACGTACGTCTTTATTTTCGGAAAATATGATTGAATATTTCTCTGTTTGCCAGTCACCCATCCAAAGTTTGGACACGCGACGCTTGTCTCCTTACCAGTGGATACCCTGCTCGAGGCCAGCACTGTCCACCAATCTTCATGCACTACCCCATCCCAAAGCCATCCCCTTTCAGCTCAAACTGCTACTCAGGTGGCGACGCTAACTCACAATAGTCCCCATCCAGTTCAACAAAGTCCTTCAGCTGCTGCCCAGTGCAGTCCTCCTACTGCTCCTCCTGTTCAGCTCGGTCCTGTCGCCATCACGCAAGGCAACCCTGTGGCTGCTTGTCAAGGAATTCCTGTTGCCAATTCTCAAGTCATGTTGGGGCCGATTAAAAAAATCTCTGAAGCTAATTCTGAACAAAGTAACGTAGCTGCTACTCAATACAGGCCTGCACCTGTTAATCAAAGCTCTCTGAGCAATGCACAACAAAGTAGTGTAGCTACGACTCCATACAGGTCTGCACCGGTTAATCAAAGCTCCGTGACCTATGCTCAACAAAGTAGTGTAGCTACGACTCCATACAGGTCTGCACCGGTTAATCAAAGCTCTGTGGCCTATGCTCAACAAAGTAACGCAGCTACTACTCAACACAGGTCTGCAGGTATTGCTCAACCCAAGTCTGCACTTGTTCAAGAAAGCCTAATGGCCACTACTCCACACAGCACTACACCATCTACTCCACACAGCACTACATCTACTCCATACAGCACTACATCTACTACTCCACACAGCACTACACCATCTACTCCACACAGCACTACATCTACTCCATACAGCACTACATCTACTACTCCACACAGTACTACACCTACTACTCAACACAGCGTGACAGCTGCTACTGAACTCAGTGCTACAGCTACTACTCAGCGCAACACTCAAGTTGCTATGCAACACTGCACTGCAGCTGCTGCTCAGCACAGCACAACAGCTACTACTCAACAGAGCCTTGTAACAAACAAACACAACACGGAGCATGCAAAACAGCAGATGTCGATCACAATGGCTGGTGAAAAAAGCAAGCTTGTTAGTGCCACACAGAAATGCTGCATAACTCCTGCTCACAGTAAGTCCATGACCGTGGCATCGATTGAAAAGGATGCACCACAAATGAGCGTTGCAGCACCTGTCGAGAACAAAGCTCTTCTTGCAACGCCTTCTGAAAGCAGTCTCGCCATTACTCCTGCGAGAAGCTCTATTGCTGTTGGGAGCAGTCCAACAACAGCTAATGTCAGTCCTGCGATGACTGGGCACAAAAGTTCCGTGACTGTTGCCCAGGCGGGCTCTCAGACTATAATTTCAGCTCAGAATGGTCCACTTACTGGTACGCAGAGCTGCTCGCACAGCAGGAGTGCGACGTCGAATGCATCCCAGGCTGCCACGATGGTCTCCACTACCCCAGCAAAGGTACAAGCCCTCATGCAAGAAAAACACTTTTACATAAAAAAAAAATGCGTTCATGCGAGTTTTGTCATCCGTTATCTCCATTTAATATTCTAGGGCTGTATGGTGGGTGGGCAACAGAGGACATATGCACCAACATCCATTGATCTGTACTTTCTGTGTGCTCCCCCCTGTTTATGCATCCCACCCATCACTAACGTGCGCTATCCAGTGTGGTGAAGTATGTTTAAATAACCATTAAACAGTGTAGGAATTCCTTCAGCAGGAGATTGACAAAATGGCTGTACATATGCACGTGTTCATTTATGTTAAGAACATTTGTAATGTTTGTGAAAATTACTTATCCTTGACTTTGTCATTCCACTCCCTCGTGTGTTGTGGCTGCATTCTGCAGGTGGGCCTGGCTGCCGTTGGTGTGGCTAGACTCACGCATCGCACTGGACCCATACTCGGCTACAGATCTGGCTCGGCCACCAGGGAGGGCATGATGAGCCATCAGCACAATGGAATGCCAATCCTAGCCAAGACACATCCAGTCTCCAAAACTACACCCTTCAGTGTTCCTATTACAACACTCATGGCCAGTGCACCTTGTCTTTCTCAATCCACAACCTGCACCAATGCCCATCCTTCCAGTTCCAGTGAAGCCAACAACAAGCCTCGTAGAACTGGACCCATCAAGCCCAAAAAGCCAAGTTTGGATGATACGGCGACAGTGCCTTCTGGCCAGGCATTGCAGAGTCCTGAGAAAAGTGCTTCTACGGAGAAAGATTGTCTTCTGCCTGTAACAGCTCTGCCACAGCGAGAAAGTAGACGATCAAGAGACACTCCGAAGCCGCCTGTTTAAAGGCCCATCATTGTCTTGCCCTGGTGTGTGGGCTGCATGCACAGGGACATGCCTGAGTGTCTTGCTGTGAGCTGTATGGAAGCCTAAATGTAGCCTTTTCATGAAGCAATCTGCGAACACTTTTCCGCCTGTTTTGGGCTAGGGCATTTTATTTAGAGATCATAAAAAATCTTGAACATATTTTACAGTTTTTTTGGGAGCGACTGATTTAAAATCAATCGCCTATTTAAGATAATGCTTGAGGCACTTCACGTAAACTGCATCAATTATTGTGCGTCTCATCATTATTAGTAAAAAATTATATTCAACAATGTGAAAGTATATGGGTCGTATGCAATTGTAATTTTAAATGTGTGATTTCATCTGCATTGTATTGTATCTAAAGACATGTTTACGAAATAAATAATATGTTAAATATATGTTAACTGCTGTACAAACATTGTTAACAATGTAACCATTGTACAGTATTGCCAAATTTGAAGATATATTATTGTGGTAGCCACGATTATAGACGTCTGTTCTCCAAAGATCCAGGGGTCGAGTAGAAACAATTAAAAGTCGTACTTTAACATTTTGTTCTGGAATGTGCCTTTGTACAAAGACGTGTATGCTGCATTTTAATGACCAATTGTAAAGATGATCACGTATTTGAAATGCTTTAAATTTGTACTCAAGGAAGGTGATATTCTGGTTCGATTAAAATAGTTTGTGATGATGTTTACTTTCACTATGATAACGAGGTGTTGAAATATGGGTAAATGAAACTGCTTCTGTGCGAACGCATTTGTATTGTGGGATTACGGTTGATCTATTTTTATTTTTAAAAAACCCTATTAAATCAGAGATGGAGAGTGTATGAAAAGGCTGTGTGAGGTGAGCTACCACGTGATCCTGCACTCTACCTTGTGACGTCACTGAAGCGATAAGTTGCTGACTGTAACATTGTTAAGATCAAAATGATAGACACGTTTATTTGCCATTTAAAGAAAGTGCGTGTTTGAATTGCACAGTTTTTTTAATGGCTAAACATTTTGAGATGTTACAGGAAGTTAAATGTATGTGGTCAAATGATGAATTAAAGAAGTACACATCTAAAAGCACTGACTTCATGTTTGGCACCTCGACACCCGAGGCGTGCGTTAGCATTGTTACACCGTGCATCATTAAAACAACCCACGTGATCAGAGGCAGCTCTGTGCACTTGCATACCACTGTGCCATCGGCACACGATGTTGCATTAAGCGGTACACGTCCCCATCTATGCGCGACAAATTAATTCCCTTGAGGTGCTTTGCCTATGACCAAATCATCCTGAATGAGATCGATATTATCACATATCGTAAGCTAAGCAGTGATGAGCCCGGCTAGTGTTTGGATGGGAGACTGCCTCGGAATGCCAAGGCATTTGAATAAAAAACAATACATTAAATGTGTAATGCTCAGTATTTGCACGCTCTTGAAGACCTAGAATGGCGTGAGGAACTACAGACAAGCGGGAAAGGCAGTCGGGTGGTGAGCCAATTCCAAATTCTGCCACCTTAGCTCTGCATTTCTCTACGTATTAAGGTGTTATTTGTTAATTGAGTGTTTCTATGTTTTCGGAAGAAACCAGAGTACCCGGAGAAAACTCATGTATGCGAGGGGGCAACACTATCCCATACAGCTGGAGATTAGTCCACACTCGCTGTACTGTCATCTGGCAAGGCAAGGAGGGTAGGGCAAACCTCAATGCCCATGGGAAGGAAATTTCACAGCAGTTGTACGATCCGCCAACCCTTGCTTCCAGTGCTGAATTACAGGCGTGTGTCCCCACTGCCTCGCGGTGTTGGATGCAAGGTGGCCAGACGATGGATATGCAGCAAAGTTTATTCTTTAATACATTTGATGAGCTTTGAGTATTACCCTCTTGCATGCGTGGTTTTTTTTTTCTATAGTTACTGCGATTTCCTCTCACAAGTTAAATGCTCATACTCGAGATTGGCTAAATGCGGTACCTCAATGCAAGAACCTCTTGAATACTAGTCTTGAGATTTCGCGATGCTTTCCTGGGTTATTAAAGAGGTTTGTTATTGGTCAACGACACGCGCCTAATCATTGGAGACTTGCAATTGCAACACGGCCTAGGGATAGTCTTCATGGGGCATCCAATAGCACAGCAGTAACAAGGCTAAGATAATTATTTATGCAATGTGGTGGTCAAATTACATGGCCATGTATGCATGCTGGAAACTGCCTTCCTGATGACTGTGTGAACACTTTGGTGTAGTTCATTAAATGTATTTCCAGCTTGCAGACGTGTTGTAATGGGGTTTCTTATACACAGATATTGATTTCATTGCCTGAATGTAGATGCTAGTGGGGGACTCCACAGTGGAAATGCAAGCCCTCTCTAAATACATGCGCCCGAAGGCATGGATGAATGGACTGTACTAATTAATCCGAATTATGATAAAACTGGTCTCTCGTTCTGTCTTAAAACTTTCGTGACTACAGGAATTCATATTCTTGGTTCTTTCGGTAAAGTCACGTAGATAGAAAATAAAATAAAAGGTTAAAAATATCAATAAAAAATTATAAATTGAAAATAATAAAAGCAAAAACCCACGACGTTTCGATCGCAACACAAGCGGTCTTCATCAGGCGGAGAGTCTATCTTGCCGAATGTAGTTTATCACTCGTGCACGGGGCTGATGCTACCGTCAGTCCCTTGGGAGGGGGGTGGGGGTCCGTCAGGTTTAGTGGGTGGCTCTTGATTTTGTGGATCCGCAGATCTCTGAGGGCACGCCGCGGTCCAGGATGGAAGTGGAATCCGCGGTGCCGGGGTTGGTTTCTTTTCCGTCTTCTTTGGCGACGATCCAGCACCTCGGCATCGAGACGTTGGGTCTCGACGTGAGGCCGCGGGCCCGGTGGATGCAGCGGCGTCATCCGATGCGGTCTGCAGCCTGCTGCTCCTGCCAGTCTTGAAGGCTGACGCTAGATGTGGATCTAATTTAACACGGGGGGGGGGGGGGGGTGAAGGGACTGCACCTTTCGGCGCTTGCATCCTCACCAAAGCAGTGTTTATAACCGTGCAGCTGTCTCTTGCCAATTCGATGGCCTCCTCTTTGAAAATGAGTATATGACCTTTGTTAAAAGGCACTGATTCACCAAAGTGTGCAACTGTTGGTGACGCAATGTAATTACAGAGCATTTCAATGACTTTGGACATTCATTTCAGGCACATTAAAGATGTGGGTAATAATTTATATAATCATGAAGTGCCTTTTTACTTCGGCACATATCAACAAATTATATAAATAATGTGTCTACCTTTTCTTGATAAGAGAGAAATATTCATAAAATACCGTGGTGTAGGACATACTCAAACTGATTATTTCATTCAGTTTCCTGTATGTGTCACACTATTAACCGATTACATAAATAAGCCATACATGCAAAAACTATAATTGCCTTCAAAAGTACACCCAGTACGTATATTTCGGATGATTTTGACATTTTGACTGAGATATTTGATCTTGGAACTGCCCTATAGAATATTCAAAAGTACAAAAACAAATACTGCACAGTTGTACCAGTGATGGTCAATGTTTTAAAAAAAGTACCATGTGCAATTTTACAATCATTTGGTCATAATATTGAGAAAACTATATTCCCGAAAAAATAATAGAAATGCCTTCACTTCTGAAACATCTAATTGTAATGTGCAAGTCCTTATACGTATAACTTTTCAAATGTTTAGTTTAATTTAAAGTTTAGGGAGTTTTTTGCTTTACATTATTTAAGGCTATGGGTAATGTAACTGTAAAGAGAAAGTCCTAACTATGCAAATATATAACAAATAATAATAATAATAGGTTTTACCCTTTTTGGCAATACAACAAGTGTTAAGATGTTCAAACACCAAATAGATATATTTTGCAAGGAATCAAGTCTGCATTAACCACACGTACTTGTGGTGAACATGGAAATAAAACACGCTCTTATAATATATGGATTGTCTTTGAAACTGATTGGCCTACACCAGAGACAGCCTTCTTTATGGCCCAGTCTCACGAGTGTCAGGCCTGAGAATGACAAGAGGCGAACAGTATGAAGACAATGCACTATTAGATCATTTATAGCTCGGTGTGAACCGCTATATCGTGGGACCATTTTTGACAGTATCAAAGTATGAAAAATAAGAATAAGTTTTACCCTTTATGGCAATGTTTTGTTTGCATGTTCGCCACAAGTACGTGTGGTTAATGCAGACTTCATTCCCTGCAAAAGGAATCTATTTGGTGTTTGAACATCTTAACAGCTGTTTTATTGCCAGAAAGGGTAAAACCTATTACTATTTTTCATACTTTGATACTGGCAAAAAAGGTCCCATTTTATGCAAATATGTATGTGTCCATCTGCATTTAAGAGGGATTCACTGCAGTATACAGAACGAGCTCATATAGGTAAACATTTTCTTTCTATTCTAGATTTGAAGTTTTCGTGATTGCAAGGGTCCATACTCTTTGTTTTTTTCGGTAAAGTCACGTAGGTAAATAAGCAAATAAATGAAATCACGACGTTTCGGAGGCAACACAAGCTTCCGTCTTCAGGTGGAACCGTCAAGTGATACAGTAATTTTGCTATGACGGTTCCACCTGAAGACGGAAGCTTGTGTTGCCTCCAAAACGTCGTGATTTAATTTATTTTCTTTTTTACCTACGTGACTTTACCGAAAAAAACAAAGAGTATTTTCTTTCTAACTAGGCAAATCATGTCGGTCAAAAAACAGAGCTTTCTTAGCTGCCTATAAAGCCTAAACTCTGTATCCAAACACTTGGATATCCAGTGCAGTAAGAGCCTGATATTATCTGACAAGAAACATAATTAACAGAAAAAAATGAATAAATTATACGAATATAATTTACTTTACAATTTTTATGGGAAGGATCCAGCACTGTGCAACTGTCAATTCCACATTGAAACAGAATACGTGCACTACTGCGTCATGCTTGACTCTCAATGCCACAGAATAAACAGCAGATGGTGCAGTAATGCTGCAAAGTCAGAGAAAATACCTCTTTTTCATTTCACGCAATACCCTGATTACATCAAGTTTCAGATGTTACTACTCTAAGAGGCAATATTCAAGTAATATGTAGATTTAGCTTGGGTATTTCAGATATTCACTAAAATGCACACATAACGTGTAATTCTGCCTCTCAACCAAAGCTGTAATGGAAACGATGGCGATGATGCAAATCGATGTGTAAAATATCATATCAACTGTCGGTGGATTCCTATTATCGGCAGGGTTTTTCTTCTTCATGGATAACAGGAGTGACAACAATGTCATTCTATTCGCATGTCGTCTTCATCGTCACGAGAGGTTGATGATTGGCAACTCGCAAATGGAATTCATTCGTGAAACATATGGAACCGTAGGCCATAGAAAAGATATAATCTAAAAATTCGTGGAAGGATTTTATGCAGATCTCGATATTAAAACAAATTTCATGTTTATCCGCGGTTAAGTCACCTGGAAGTGGTCTAAAAAGAATTACATTTAACCTATTTTCAGATGTTTAGTGAATAATCCGGACACGGCCTATCATCTACATATAACACACATAAGAGGAGTCATCTAGAAATTGACAAATGTATTTGATCCTATCCGCATATATCCACAGGTGACAGGGAGGTGATCTTGCTCTAGCACTGCTATCTACATTTTTTGCCAATTAATTATTCAGAAGTGGTGGAAAATTCATCCTATTCGAGTCAGTTCATGCATACATCACTTGGAAATTGTCTCCTGGAACTGTTCAATTGATTCTATTAGCTTTATTTTGTGTTTAAAAGGAATCCTCCTAAAGTGACAGAACATTAATCCGATCTACTATCTTCTCATTGACCAGAGTGTGAGAGGGCCCCAAAAGTGGTCTACCCTATTTTTTTCGATGAAAGGCGTGACTCAGAAAAGTGGTGGCATATATCCACGTCTTTCTGCAGATATGCGCTATTGAGTAAATTTTGTCGGCAAACGTTTGCTGTTGATCTACATGAGAGACATTTACACTGGACTAAGCTAATGTTCATTCGGTCATCTTGGCATTACTTTCACTCGTTTATAATTGCTCCAATGCCTATCATATGACCTTAATCTCATTGTTTTCTCTCCTCCCCATCACCCATCCACTTTTCATATATATCTCTCTTCAGCCACCTTGATGTGACTTGTGATAAGTCGTAGACCACATGGCTACGTCTTCAATCGGCAGCTCATGTGCAGGTGACTTCATTCCTTGACAGTACTCAAAGCAGACAGGACAGACATATTTATCTCCTTAGAGTAGGTGGGGTAACATGTTTAAGTAGCCCATTGTACAAAACTTGGATGCACTAACCTAACATTTGTATCTTGATTTGAAGTTTTCGTGACTGCAGGAATCCATACTCTTTGGTTCTTTCGGTAAAGTCACGTAGTTAGAAAAACAATAGATCACGACGTTTCGATCGCAACACAAGCAATCGTCATCAGGTGGGACAACCACAGCAAGTTAAAACTGCTCACTTCAGCAGTTTCACTTCAGCAGTTTTGTCTTGTTATGGTTTTCCCACCTGATGACGATTGCTTGTGTTGTGATCAAAACGTCGTGATCGATACATTTTCTACCTACGTGACTTTACCGAAATAACCAAAGAGTACAAACAGTTGTACTTACATGATAATTGAAGCACTCCCCAAGCGTAGGTTAAATCTTTCCACAACAAAAGCCAAGGCGTGAGTGATGAACGTTGATGTCGAGAGAGATAGATCACTGCCACATACATACCGACGGCGGTTGGATGAAGCGAGGCATTGACCACGCCGGCTCTTAATCTTGCCACCTGTTATGGCTTTCCCAGGATCACTCTTTTTTTTAGGCGGATGTCCTGGGAAGTCTGGTCAGTTTTCCCCGAGAGAATGCATTTACATGTGGTTCCACACCCCGCTTCTGGTATCTTGAGATAATTTAGGTTTTTTTTCCTCGTAATACTGCTCAGATTCACTATGGGAACCTCATTTGCAAGTAAAAATATGATAATTGTTTTTTTACCCTTCTATCTGGCAACAAAACTGACATCGTTTTACAAGGAGTCATGTTTGCATAGACCGCAATACCTGCAGTCATAATACAAACAAAAGACATAACTCTGATAGTGCGCCTTTTGGCGTCATCTGGTCCAACCCATGTGAGACTAGGCTCGAAGGAAAGCTGTCTCGGGTGTGGACCAATCAACTTCAAGGACAGTGCACATTATCAGAGTTATGTCTTTTGTTTGTATTATGACTGCAGGTATTGCGGTCTATGCAAACATGACTCCTTGTAAAAAGGTGTCAGTTTTGTTGCCAGATAAAAGGGTAAAAAAACAATTATCACGTCTCAGATAGTTTTTGTACCTCGGAGGTGGCGACCCTCCTCGCCACTACGGACATGAGTCGCCGTGGCACGAGGGCCCTGGCACACCCACACCCAGCGCGTGTGTAGCCGCAGTCTGTCGAGCGATGCGAGATGTCGTGACTCGTGCCAGCTCTAGTAATCGATAAAAAAACGAAACAAGGTTTCAGTGTCTCTACTGTTGCAAGATAGAGAGAGAGAGTGCCCCATATTGAACGAGGAGGAAAAAATAATAATGAGGTTTAGAAACAGCGATATTAGCGCCGACGAGAATTGATATAATCACAAAAAATTACAATTTCGATGCCAAAAAACACGTGTGAAGCCTACAACAGAAACAAGGGGGGGGGGGAATTACATACAAGTAGCAACTGCTGTACTGTAGTACCATTGAAAATGACAACAAATGTTATTCAGAGAGTGATTACACTGTATGTTGTTTTGTATGTGTTTGAGTATAATATTTGCTCGCTTATATGAATATTGACGAAGAGGAGTTTATCTCAACTAATTATATACGTATAGAATAAAAAAAGATATTTGTAATGTATAAGCCATACATTAGCTTGAGATATAACATTTAAACATTAGCCCTGATCGATCCATGATGAAGATCTCCAAAAACGCAGTTTCTCATACTCTTATGATGAGCCAACTCATATTAATTCATATTAATGGGTTGATTTCCTCGCTCCACCATTGCCTTATATCATCCAAGGAAACTGAACTCCATGAATGAATTGAATAACTGAGCAAATAATTTTGCTAAATGGAGCACGAAATAAATGCTGCGTGACCAAAACAAAAACTATACACGTTAAGTTTGTTAAACAAAATAAAACAATTTTTGGAGAGACTACAATACTGGAAAACAAGAATAGTTATCCTAGGGCAATTTGGGAAGACAGATTGGAATAAAAATGATGAAAGAAGGAAAGTCGTAATATTAAATATCCCTCATAAATCTCTTACAAGCTGAACACAAATACACCGAGTGGGTGAAAGCGTCGCAAATGAAGAAAACTATGGGAAGAAGAAACATTGTGTTTGTATTATTTATACAAATGTGCAGGAAAAGTGCTGCAAGATGGACACACAGGCAATGTTCACTTTGCAACGTGACATCTGAGGCACTGCTGAAAGAAAACTATCTTCACGGAATACAGAGATTATCCCTTGCACTGCTATGTCCGCTGACGTTTTTTATAATTATTGCCAGCTCATCTTTCCGCTAAATGTGAATTTGCACTAATAGTCGCAAAATATCAAGAACATTACCAACATGCTCGCTTGCCACAGGGGACCTTTGTTTTCAACAATGTCTGATGTTAGCAGTGGGTGAGCGAGACGCAGAGCTTTTACTCCTGTCCTGTTGCCAAGACTGGCTCAATATTTTTGGCGTCCACTACAACAACAACATTACAGCCAAAGAGACATTGAAAAATGGTGCCATCGATAATGGCCTGCACGGCTGAGAGCAGAATAACTCTTAATATGTTTACATTTATGTAGTTTATAACCCTTGAATCAGTGTGTCTAGACCGCACTTGATACATTCATGTAAGATGTGTAACTTGAAAATTGCCTTGGTTTAACAGTGCTAACACGATTAAAGTAAGAATGGTTTATTTCAATCTATCATAGAGAATGGCATATTGACTGCATAATTGAAAAAAATAGCACACTTCTGACAATTTTTTTTTTTGCAAAATGTATTTTGCACAATCATTTATTTTGCTTTGGCTTTTTATTGCAACTATTTGCTACCTATAAGAATAGGTTTTCCCATTTTTTCTGGCAACACAACTGAAACCTTTTTACAAGGAATCATGTCTGCATTAACCACAATACTTGTGGTCAGAATGCAAACAAAAACATACTCTGATAATATATGCATTGTCCTTGAAACTGACTGGTCGACACCAGAGACAGCTTTCTTTTCAGCCTCGTCTCAAATGGTGCATTCTGACCACAAGTGTTGTGGTTAATGCAGACATGATTCCTTGTAAAAAGGTTTCAGTTTTGTTGCCAGAAAAAAGGGGAAAACCTATCCTTATATTTTGGTACTGGCAAAGGAGGTCCCATGATGTAGATTATCACCCCGAGCTCTCATTACTTTGACAGTGCATTGACTTTGAGCTGTACGCCTTTTGGCGTCCTCTGGTCTAACACCATTTGAGACGAGGCTCTAAAGAAAGCTGTCTCTGGTGTGGAGCAATCAGTTTCAAGGACAATGCATATATTATCAGAGTATGTTTTGTGTTTGCATTCTGACCACAAGTATTGTGCTTAACGCAGACATGATTCCTTTTTAAAAAGTTTAAGTTTTGTTGCCAGAAAAAAGGGGAAAACCTATTCTTATATTTTAGTACTGGCAAAGGAGGTCCCATGATATTTTCAACCTGTCAAATTTAAAATGCAACTGTCCTAATATATAATATGGTATTATTGTGCTGGCTCAAAATGTCTTCTGTGAATACTGCACTGTAAATGATGGCCGAATGGATTCTTACACTCACTCCTAACTGGCGGTAACTGCAGCAGGCACGGATGTTGTCCTTGTCTCTTGTGACTGCACCCATTCATAGGTCAGCTGCTCTATGCGTTCACCTTATGTCAGAATTGAGTTCTACTTGGGTGTTCAGGTCAATTTCAATCCCAAAGATTATGTTCAGATACTCGCACACCCCAAGATGTATTTTCTCAAAAATTTTGACTTTCATACCCTGGCAACGTAGATCTGTGCTGTACTGGGTGACTGTATTTACATTTATTGTAATTTTTTTTTATAAAAAAAATGTAATTGCCGTATTACAGCGTGCATGTACAGCCATTTTTTTAATCCACTGCTGGGTGAGGACCTCCCTGCGCCGTCTGGGTCATCGAGGTTATTTGACCAACGTTCACTCTGTTGGTCAGTGCAGGTTGGTGATGCTCGGGAGCATAGACGTGGGAGCGTAGAAATAAGAGTCCCGTAGATTGTCTGTCCTGTCCTCGGCTGCCAACCATGAAACGTTGCCGCCTATAATATTTGTTATGAATGGTGGTGACCCATCCGAACACTATCCAGACTCAGGCTGCTTAGCTTTAACGATATGGCACATTACGAGTGATTGGGTCAGGAGTATTTCAACAGTTCTGTTTTTTTCCCCCACACATTCTTACAAAGTAAAAAAATTAGAATTGAGAAAACATCAATACGATGTTTTAAACTTTGATTAAATCAATGATTTACAAGCAGTGGCTTAGCATACATGATATTGATGCTGGGGAAAGGAAATAAATCAGGCTCCCTGTCCAATTTCCCCCCTTTTCGTAGGTTGGCCCATGGGTCCTTTTGGCCTGTGGGCCTGCTGCAGTTACACAGCCTGGATACCTGACCACTACACCACTGTTTCCAGGTTTAAAATCTGGAGTCTACAGGGATAAATGTCAGACGATTCATTTCCTGACAAGCATCCTACACCATCTGTCTGCAAGTTAATATGACTTTCCTCGGAAACTGTAATTATTTATAATAGTTGCTTTGTATGTAGTGTTTCCAAAGTAATTTACACTCAGTGCCCAGAATAACATGACTTACTTCCATCCATATTCCATATTTATTGTTTAGTTCGGTCAAGCGGTAGTTTTATGCCAAAACTATTGCCTATTTAGTCTGCTTTAAGTCTAACGTCACTGGTGAGTTTTATTGGTCAAAATTTGATCAATATATTGGCACATTAATACTATCTTTGTAAATGTGATAATTTTGGCATAAAACTACCTTGTAGCATATCCCAGAAACAATATGCATTTCAAGTTACTTTACGTTGTTTGCAGATTGCAGATTTATACATGTAATTTTTGTTGAAAGAGTTTGTCATTTTGTTTACACTAACGGTGGCTGGGCAACATTGGAAGGCTGGTGGATATGTGCAGGTGGCGCCACTGCATTTGGGCACATTGTTTGGTCGGCCATTAAAACTAATCAGCGAGGCCTGTGCTTTGTCACTGGCACCTTGGCGTAACCGAGGAAACGCCCATGTTGCCACGACAACTCCTCATGCTGAGACTTGAAATAAGACTCTTTCTGTGCCGCTGCGCACGCTGCCAGGGATATTTATTCACTTGAGTGCCAAGTTTGTATAATTTATGTATGTACAGTTCATGTACAACTTGGAGGAATTTTAAACTCGTGTGAATTTTAAGACAGTGTGAGCATAATGTATAATACTCGGTTATTTAAAGTATATTACTGTTGAACTTATTTTCATCGGCTTTATTTTTTAACACTTTGGACTATCAATCAGCTTACAATTGCATGCATATTGATATTTGATATTGCGTTTATTTTGGTTTTATTTTGGACTTTAAAAATGTGTTGGCAGCGGTGCACAAGCACAATAAACAAAAAAACTCAACACACTTGTCAACAACACTGCTTTGAAATAAATAAATACATATATAAATTTGTGGTACCATTTTGGGAAAAGGCCCCTCTTCAAAGTACATAAACCTATATTTCATTTATGAATTAGTCCAAGTAGTAATATGGCCAGCAGATATAAAATGAAAAAAAACCTTTAATTGAGCTACTAATTATACATTGAGTACAGCTTGGAAACATGATTCAGAAGTTGGTGACATATATCCAATAATGAACTATTATTACATTTCTAACACTTAATTTCAGCGTTAGTTTACATACTAATTCTATCCTGCTAGAGGCCATATAATCATGAGTTATTGTAATGAATAATGCATGATATGCAAATAATTGGTCCAATTAAATTATAATCGAATTCAAATGCAATCATTTGTTGTGGTTAATATCAAGCTTGAATATGATTTATTGTTCCTGTGATGATATGACACCTATTTATTTAAGATGACATGGCTGTTCTGACTTCCTGGATTGCATTTTGGATAACATCCTGAAGATGTATGATGCAGTTTCAAGCAAACCATTGTATAGAATTGCTAAATTCGTTGGTAAAATTATTCTTCAACTTACGAGTGAGCTGAAAAAATTATAATTAACTTGTTAAACGCTTATACACCTGATAATTTCATTTGTTTGTCAAAGTTGGGTGCTTGAGGGTTTCACGACGGAAATTTGGCCAGATAATTGCACGACCTAACCCAAATATCAACTGTAAATGCGTATATTTAACTCTACATTATGCCCACTTAAAATGAACGATTAGTATTGCGATGCAATACGGTAAATCACTCGGATGCATGGCTGTATATTTCTGTGATTAAAGAGAGAGACACAAATGAGCACCATTAGAATTCTGGCTGAATTCCATATGCACTAACTTACATTAACAATTTAACAATGCCAACCATCAAAATGCCCACTGTGCATTCAGCTCTTTAGTATATTTTCATTTATTACTTTAATGTCTGCCATGGGATATTAATTATTGTTGGCAATGAATATTTCTGGAAATGGGGCCAATGTGAGATTGCCAAATTTCACAATGAAGCAGCCTATTGTGTGAATAATAATGAACATTTGTCATTACTTAGCCCTGATTCATTATGCGAGGCTTAATTCTAGAATATTGTACATTGCACCACCTGCTATGTTTGTTATAAGTGCAGCATTGCTATCAATCTTTTTTAGGTCAATAAACAAATTAACATGCCCATATGCTTTGCTTGGGATTGGGTCATGTGATTTGGCCTCTGTGGGTTTGGCTCATTGATGCAGAAATCATTCGGATGCAGTTTACAACGCAGGAATAATTTTGTATGGTTTTGCCTTTTCCGTTGTATGTTCTTAAATGATGTAAGGCTCATATGTGTCGGCCTCTGGCGCAGTGGCATTAAAGCTTAAAGTGGAGCGCACAACCAGATGTGCTGATATGTACATTTTACAATTCCAGGAGGAAAAAGGATCTGACAGGAGCTCTCAACCTCAAAATTAACCCCTGGTTTCACAGAAACGGCTGAAGCAGAGCAATGTAACTGCATTAATTATGAGATGGGTATGTTTTCCTTCAGACACTCTTCGCATTAAGATTCCCTTTGTGTACACGAGTATTGCTTTAAAAATACCGTAGCTGATTAATTTGCCTTCATAAAATATTTCACCAAATTGATGTATTGACTAATTTCGAATGCACACATTGTACACCGGTGTTATTGTCCAGCATACATCATTCTAGCACACTTATTCCTTTTTCTTTACCAATTAGTATAGTGACTTTTTCTTGTGTATGTTCACTGTGTTATAAAAGCAAACCATTTCTGCGTGGCCTAAACTATGTTGTGTGTCCAATGTATGTCTTTATTGCGTAGTAGGTTAAAAAAAATTACTCAGACAGAGAGAGAGATTTATTGTACATCCTTAAATATAACTTTTCTTTGGAGGAACCTCTGAATAAGGAAATAATAGCAGAAGCATTCGCACATTTTTCCGTCTAATTTAAAAGAACACCATTTGGAGGTGAGGTCCCTGCACAGTTTTTCAAGACAGTCCTACTCAACTCTTCAAACTTGCTCCCCCCTTTGAGATCAGTGAGGGTATCCCAACAGATGAGAAGTCTACTCCAAGCCGGACCAGGCACTTTGAAAAATCGATTACCACAAACGTGTTGCTTCAGGTTTCTCAAGAGAAAAGAGTCACTGGTGGGGGGCGGGGGGGCTTGCTTTGGGCTGTTCTGTGGATGCTTTAACTCAAAGCCACTCCGGTGACAGCCTGGACAAACAGGGTTGCATGCATGTATGTTGAACTTCTTTCTCACCGTATGCAGCCAACCATGATAATCGAAAGTGTGTGCTAATCGGAGGTGCGACCAGTACATAATCATCATGGACAGTTTCTGTATATCGGATATGTTCTTCTCAGCACTGTTTGACTCTT